>NC_138202.1:197284894-197977394 GCF_964194415.1 Vipera berus | reverse complement strand
CAAAACCTCCCATTGGTTGTCCATCTGGGTTATAAGGTGTTCCTTGGCTTACTAAAAAGGTGCAGGAAATTGCTTAGTATCTCTTTATCAGCAAAATGATCAGTCGTCTTAGAAGGAACTGATCAGTTCATTTCCAGACACATTTGGAGGTTAAAGTTATTGCTATTGTGTCAGCTGCTTCAATTGAGAAACTGTTACTTTTTTATACCTTCCTCATGCCTTACAGAAAAATAGCTTCTTTAGTCCTCTACCACCTCAACTTTATCAATAAAGGGAAATACGAGTCTACATAAGGGTATCTAACAGCTGCCTCTTCCTTTCCCAGCCCATGTGCATACATTAAAAATTCCCCTCCCCCACGAAATTAATTCTTTGCTGCAGCGAGATTATGAGCCAAGCACTCCGTGTCTACACCTGTCTGCGCAGACACCATCTATAAATTTTATTATGGATAGTTTTAAATATTCACAGATAACTCAACATATTGGTTTTGGCTTAGTGTGATGCATGAATCCATCCCAAAGAAAATACAAGTCATGGTTTACATACACTTCGATACATTTGTACATCATGCTAAGCCAAAAAATGCAAACACACTATATTATGACTATGTTTTCTGAAAATAATTTTCTATGCATGTACAGTAACTGCAAACCAGTCCTCTTTTACAACTTTTCTCAATCTGAATCTATCCAGGTATTTAGATCTGTAACTCTTGTCAGTCCTAACAATAATAGCTTGTAGCTGGGAAAGTGGAATTTGCAAGTAAAAAAAAATCCAAAACTATAAGGCATCATGCTGGAAAGAATGAATTAAAATGTATGGGAGTCTATTAAAGGTTTTCAATTATCCCTAAACCTGTTATGTATAGCAGTTAGTCCTGTGTGGAAACACATTTCTCATTAATGTGTTCTTTTTTTAGACAATAGAACTTGCATTCTTTACAAGATGTGCATAAGAATGCATGCACATATAAGACTCATATCCACTCAAATACATCTATACAAATCTCAATGAAAAAAGATGGTAATACTTGGCTAGGTCAAAAATGATCCCTTCCCCCATTTCAATAAAGATATTTATTGCTTGGGACCATCTTTCTCCCATAAATGGAGATGGCTGGGGAAAGCGGCTCACATTTTGGAAGAATATTAGACAATAAATAAAAATTCCAGAGCTGCTGTTTGGCGGTGGGGAGGAAGGCTAGCAGTTAAAAAAAACAACCCTACCACTGCTTTAAGCAGAAGCAGAGTTGCAATAAGCAACCTGTGGTTTTTCTGATTGAGAATGGCAATGACTTTCTCTATGGACCATTCTCGCAACAAGAAATACCATGTGTTGCTGAAGAAGCAGCAGTCCCTTTTTCATTGCCTTTACATATCTATTAAAGTAGGCTTCCTGGAAAATGGAAGGAGAAATTTATCACAATGCCAAAGTGCATGAAAAAAAATTTGGGAATGTTTTCATCAAGTCCACAAATGCAGAAGAATTCTTGGGTGAATAATATGACCCCACTATATGTAGATGTTTATATTTTAAGTCATCAGGCTTTGAGATGCATGTAGAGATCATGGTATGGCATCACTAGCTCCATTGCTCCTTTTAAGGCTTTGCTTCAATCACTACAGGGCATTTTACGAGCCTTGTAGATTGACCAGGAAGATGTACAGATATTTAACCAATGTTTAAATAATATTTAAGAGTAGATAATCTTGGCTAGTCTTGCTGGTATTATTTCACTGAAAATAATCACCATGCAAATAATGCCTGGAAGGTACATTCTTGTATTTGGCAAAAACATGAAAAATAAACATTTAGGATATCCAGAAAGAATTAAAGCCTTGCTATTTTTAATCTTGATAGAAGTCAGTGTCATGATTATAAGGTTCATAAATAAAAAAATACAGATACCCCAAAGTGAAGGATAAAAGGAAGATAAAGATGCAAAAATCTTCAGCCACTTAAAATTTTTTTGCACAACTTGAATTTTAAGATTCTAACAGAACATTAAAAGCTAGATAAGCGGCCTTTTTTATTAAAGCACATATAGTTCTACCTTAACTGAATGTCTTTGAACTTTACTGAATTCCACAAGCACTGTGACCCTTTTGCCCTTTGGACAGATATTAAAGTTTACAGTAATTCCACATCTAGCGATGCACCAGGGAGTGTCATAATAGCACAAATAGCTGGGAAGAGATATTTAAAAAACCTTAATGTATGTTTGGTATTAAGATTCAGTAAGCAACAATGTAGTTTATGGCTGACAATTTACCCCCCAAATATGCTCAATTGTACTAAATCCACTAACTTTGAAATAAATCACGACAGACTTTGTTTTAATTGTCAGCCATTCTCTGCATTAATTCCCAATTATTTACCAAGAAGAGATGTCCTGGTGAATGGCTTGTGAATGTTTTCTGTCAGCAAGACAGGGCTACAGTTAATATTAAAAACTTGCCTGCTCGGTTGGACTGGTCTATCATGGGCTGAACTATCCTTCTTCTAGCATTAATAAACCTGAAACAAGAAAAGAGAGTGAACTGTTATTTTAAAAAGAAGCCCTCTATGTTTGTACTCAGCACTTGGAGGATGGTTGGTATATGTTCCCTGGGAGTTAATTTTAGTGTACATTCAAATGCTGCAAAACTCGTAACCTCTCTGATGACCTCTGAAAATGCAAGTTTGGATTGTGAGTTGATTTATGCTGGCCTCGCTTTGCCACAGTTGGACACTTTTATTTCATCTTTTCATGGGGGAGTTAGTAGAATTTTCAGGAAACAAGATCAGTTTAATTCTTTTCAATTCAGATTATTCTGGGGGAGGGTGGACTGGGTCAGAACAAGATGCCAATCCATAAAAGCATTTGTTCCCTTTCTCACCCACACTTAACATAATTAGCAATATTTTCTAGTAAATTCTCTTTTCTTCCCCTTATTATTTTATCAAAACTTTCCTTGCTTCTCCCAATCATAAATTTGTTGTAATGGTTTTATTAAGATAACGAACTGTGTTGTCAGCTCACTATGAAATAAGAACATGTCTGGAGTTTTATCATGAGCAGTTCACACTGCTTTGGACAACTTTATAATCAATTTCTTCTATACAGTATTTATTTTTTCTTTTCTTTCTGCTTCTTACGCAAAGAAACATAGAGTGTATTACAGCTATACAGTGATGGAACTTTTTCTCTCCAATTCATTAATTTAATTGGGGTATCACAGAACTAGACTGGGTTGAGGCAACAAGTGACCTGGTTCAGATAAAACTTGTCATTTGAACTTATATTCTAATGAACTCTATTATGAAAAAAGAGAGATTATTACAGTACAAAGTAAACGTAGTTAATTAGTGCTAACCAAACTTAACCGTGTATTATACATATCTATTCAGAAGTAATTTCCTCTACATTTAATGACCTTGCTTATAGAAATGCATATAACTGTTGCAATCCTAATAATGTAAACGTAAAGTCCAAATTATAGGACTGTCCTTAATGAGTATCCATGATACTAGAATTTCTTACTTGTTTTCTTCATTTTCATACAAATAGCACTGAATATTATTAACACAGCAGAAAGGATTTCTGGGGAGTCTATCTTATCTTAAACCTTATCTTAGATTGTCCTTTGTTCCCTGTTTGAAAGATGACACTCTCTCCAAGAATGAAAAATAAAATGTTAGAATGGAAATAAAAAAAATCACAAAGTTTCAGCTTTAGTTGTTGGCTATTTCATGTCTATTTAAAGGCACTGAACTTTGTTTAGGCCTTTTATCCCCACTACTGTGACCTGATTTTAAATAACATTCCTGCTTGATATTCCCAATCCACACACCAGCCATTGCCATCTAGCTTTAAACGAAGGGGGAGGGAAATAACAACAATGAGGCTTGAATTTTAAGTTTCCACTTCCTTCCACACAATACTGAACAGTCTAGAATCTTGAACACCAATCCCATCCACAACATTTCTGAAGAATGCTGTTTTTATGGTACCAAACTGTCCCTACCTTCACTGTTTCACTGAAATTAAGAATGAATTTTTAATTAGGCTTTATTTATTTATTGTTAATTATTTATCACAGTAATATTTCTGCATGCCATTTGTCTAATTTGTTCCCGCTATGTTTGCAAATATGATAGCTCATGCTGCTATCCCAGTCATAAAGGTTACACCTATAAAAAACTGCTGTGAACTTCCACTAACTCTCCATTCCTTTTTAGATAAAAGCGAAAATGTAAACTCTTGGGTCAAATCATTTGATAGCTATTTGTATTAAACACAATCATCAAACTGGTCAGCAAAAGATTTTGATATTTCTTCTCTCATTAGAAAAACCACAAAGTAAACAATTAAAACCATTTTTCTCTTCTGTGAGTTATATATATTACCCCTAATTTGAAAACTGTCAGAAAATGATTTCCATGCAAATTTTCAAAGGAAAATTACAAAGCAGTTGTTGTTGTTTTTTCTTCCTTTTTTCATGAAGTACTATCAAACAATTGATTTTTCCACCACAGTTATAAGGCATTTTTAATTTCCAGGCATAGAAAACATCAGGTATGCTATCAAGAGGAAGGTATGTTTATCTATGCTTGTCAACTTCCTGAGGCCCTCACTCAGACAAGTATCTTAGCTGATACTCTTGCACACCCCTATTGTGCCCTCAGACAAGCATTTCTAAAATAGCATTCTCCAAACATGTTAAACTCATGCTAGTTAGACTTTCCGATTTTAGAGTGTTTTTTTTAAATAAATAGATCACTCAAGGCTGTGAACATATCTAATACTCCTTCTTCCTCCAATTTGCCGCAACAACCACCGTTTGGTGAGTTGGGTTGAGGGAATGACTGGCCCAAGGTCACTCAGCCAGCTTTCATGCTTAAGGCAGGACTAGAACTCAGAGTCCCCCAGTTCCTAGCCTGATACTTAACAATTGGATTAAATGAACCTCTTCTATTTCACCAGTTCCAATAAGTTAGCATTTTTCCCCCATAGGCTTGTGCAAACATCTTTTATCTGTGCCTCAGGGACACAAGATACTGTAAAGAACTTGCTTTACACTTCTTGAAAGGCAGCACTTACCTATATCTGATTAGCAGCCACAGTGTGTGTGTGTGTGTTTTGTGTGGAGTGCAAAAGCAAACAGTGTCACAACAATTGTGGCTACAAAGCTGGAGATTACTAAATTCCCACATTTATGTTAAGGATGGGTTAGGGTTAGGGTTAGGCTGATAGGGTGCTGTGCTTATTTGCTTTAACAGTCCAATTCTCCATCAGAACAGGTGCTGATTTTATATACCTTGCCAGGCTGGGTCTTCTCTGCTGGGAAAGGCTTCCCATTGGGGCAGTTGGGACTCTGATTTTAAGCAATCTTAGATCAATAAGGTTTCTGGCCGGAGGTAAGCTGTGCATCCTTGTGAGCCTCAGGCCTATGGGGTACTGTTTATCAGTTTAAGAGGTTGCCTGAAAGTATTTTGCCTCCAGACCAACAACATCTACAAGCCAATACTGTATAGAATCCATTTGGAATACAGTAATTCTCCTAAAAAAATATACAAGTGGGAAGCATTGTATCAAGTTTGTTCCCCATGAAAGCCAAAACTTTTTGGAAGCTATCTACGGGATCCCACTTTTCAAGAAGAAAAGATCCTATCATCTGTGTTCTGTGACAATAGTGGAACAATTTAAGAGGGAACTATAAGCTTATACAAATTACAACACTTATTTCATTAAATAATAGAGTAATGGTAGCAGTGAAACTAATAATATAAACAATTACATAAAAGTTTTGGATACTCATCCAAAACTAGGAATATTTATCTATTCTTAATGAGAAGCATTTATGGAGCCTGCACAGACTAAAATGCTTAAGAAAATCTAGGCGGCTTAACATAAATGCTTCTCAGCTCTTTTTTATGAAGATCTATTTTATTGTAGTGTATGTTAAAGCTATCAGCAACAAGGTTATCCCCTGAGGGGGTGAGGGGGGAGAATTTCAGGTTGAAGCCTTCAAGTGGTAAAATTTCATTGTAATACCTTTTTTAATTTAACATTTCCTCTCTGTGAACCTAGACAAGATATAAGCTGAAACATACATGCCATGGCCCATAGTTCTTTAAATAATGTTTTCCACAAAGAACAGTTGACTTTCTCCTATGTGTTTTGTGTTTAACTATTCTGAAAAACAGCCCAAATGCTGGGGTGACTTCAGGGTGCTTTCAGAAGAAAGAACATTTTCCTTCTAGCCAAAGTAATAAAATGACATTCTTGCTCCTCCCCCTAGAAGTCAAATGGAGGTCAGCTCCCAATCCTTGATTCTGTTTAAATAAGCTGGTCCAGCTGTTTGTTTCCAAAATACCCTTTAACCTTCTGTTCCATCCTCTCTGCTTTTCTAACAGAACCCTTTATTCTGCATCATAGCAAATTCCAAACACGTATACATTTAAAAAGTATATTCATTAAAGCCTTTCACAAGGTCTTAAGTGTGTATCTTAGCCTATTTTTAGTTCCTCACAGCTTTAATTAAGCCAAACCTCCTTGATAAGGGGAAAGGCCTATATATATGTATATACATATATATACATATATATATATATACATATATATATACATACACACACACACACCTTTTTTTCTCTAGATGCAAATGGTTTAAATCTCTAGAAATACATCTCAGGGAGCTCAACAATTATTTGAATTTCAGTATACTCAGATCTCACTTCATCTTCAAATTTGCCAATAAACTGTTATCTGCAAGTTCACATTTTAACTTACGGGTCCCAAGCCTTAGCAATTGCTATGTAATACCATCCTCTTTCCAAGTAATAGCTTGTTGGTTTATAGTATTTCAGTACCCTTCAACTCATTTAGAATTTAAACTCTCACTTTTTAAAAAATATAAAAGGCTTCTCTTGGAAATAGTGTAAAAACTGTATGTATTCACAATTCCAGATGTATTGTCACAAATGTTTATCCATGTTTATTAGTACATACAGACTTTGGTAACAATATTGTATCCATGTAGCTTCTTCCTCAAGACAAAAGCTCTCAAACACTAGAACTGTTAAGCAGAGTTAAAAGTATAATGATTTCAGAAAAGATTATATTTTTCATTGGTCTGCCCAAAATAATCATTTTGCATCTAAAGTCCTCTGTTATACATTAACAGGAAAGCAAAAATGAATTAGAAGCAATGAAATATTTAACAATTTTCCCTACCTGCAAATAATAGCTGGTACTCTTGCTTTTCCAAATAATAAATATTAAACTGAATTATACTGGTCTATGGCTGTAATAAAGATTTGATTTAAATATTAAAGTGACCCATTGTCCCTTTACAGAGTACCATGATATGATGTGCTCTTATGTTTGCTCAGTCCTCCCCCTCCTCCATCATTACTCAGTGAAACTTCCTCATTCTAATTTGGGTATCTCTGTAGTAAAAAACAAAAACAAAACACCTCTCTGGGTCACATGTCACCTTTCAGATTGAGACCCAGTGATGCAGCAACCTAATTTTGAACTTTGAACTTCTGCTTCATTATCACGTACAAGTTTTGTTTCTTTTAAATTAAGAGGCTGCGCATCTAGCAATATAACAAAGAAGTTGGCCATTCTCTTTGTAGCCTGAATCTGACTGAAGAATTACCGCCAGTGTATTACCGTAATATTTTCATAAGGTCAAAAACCACTACTTCACTTTAGCTAGGATGTCTTCTTAATACTCCAGATGATGGTAGAGGACAGGAAGGCCTGGAGGAATGTTGTCCATAGGGTCGCGATGGGTCGGACACGACTTCGCAGCTAACAACAACAACTTCTTAATACACATCTGCTCTTTTCCTATATTAATATAGTCTTTACCTTCCCTTTCCTTTCTTATTTTGGTTCTATCTGCATTGCTGGTTGAAATGAAAAATCACAGTCATTCATGCTGACTGATTAAAACAAGTACCGTATTTTTCGGACCATAAGACGCACTTCCCCCCCCCCAAAAGTGGGGTGGAAAATGAGGTGCATCTTATGGTCCGAAGGTAAGCGAAAACTCTTGTCTCCCGTTCAGTCAACGCCGTCCATCAGCTCCATTGGAGAGATGTGATTGAAGATGCGGAATTCTCCGCCCCTCCCCGCGCACGCCCATTTTACTTCGCTGCTAAAGAAATAGTTTTTGCTAAACAAAACCTCATAGGCCAAATCCCAATAATTCTCCGGTTTCGTATTGCTGGCGACTTGCCCCAGCAAAGCCGTGAGGAGTTGTCCCTGCAGGTTTCTCGGCGAAGTTTATCAGAAGTGATTTCCCATTTGCAAGAGTAATAATTGTTTGAAATTGCTTTGGCGTCTTAGAAAACCTATTCAGGGAAAAGAAACTATTGGTACCTTAAATTTTGGCCAGCAGCTGAAGTGCATTCAAAACCCCTGCAAGAAAGCAGCTTCTCATCCTGGCGGGGTGGGGGAAGGGCGGCAAATAAGTTCTTTGTTTCTAATGCATCTTTTCTTCCTTTCCCCCCCCCCGAGCACTTCGCCGCCCCCCCACATTCCTCGCCTCTCCTTCCTCGGCTCTCAACGCAGCCCTGCTGCGTATACATGTGCACCAAGACACGCAACCCACTGGGTGGAGGGTGGGGGGGGGAGCCGGCACGCTGAGCTGCCAACTAGCCAATAGAAATGCAGCTTCCCGACGCGGCGAGGGCAGGGTGCGTAGAGAAAGAATTGTGAGGGTTGTTCTTGTGCCGCGGGAGAAGTGTGCGTTCGAGGAGAGCTACCGGTAATTCACACGTTTGCGGGCTCCCAGCGGAAAAGAGCAGGACGGATTCTTTCTTCCTTTCACTCTCTCCCTTCCTTCCTTCCTTTCACTCTCTCTCTCTCTCTCTCTCTCTCTCTCTCTTCCTTTCTTTCTTCCTTCCTTTCACTCTCTCTCTCTCTCCCTTCCTTTCTTCCTTCCTTTCTCTCTCTCTCTCTCTTCCTTCCTTTCTTCCTTTCACTCTCTCTCTTCCTTCCTTCCTTCCTTCGTTTCTTTCTTCCTTCCTTCCTTTCACTCTCTCTCTCTCAAAAAATGTGGCATTAGCAATGCCTTAGATGGAACTGAAGATAATGTCATATATGAAAATAGCGAAGAAAGCGATATAGGTGATTGTGAGCAACAGAGCTTCATAAATTCTGACACTAGTGATGATGAGTTTTTAGGGTTTCCAGAAAACTAGAAAAGTGCTTGAGCCTCTAAGTCTTTCCTCATTTGTTAATGGAAATGATGATGGTTCTTAACACCACTGTTGAGTTTACGCTGTTAAACATTACGGTATTTTGCTTTATTATAATAAATATTTTAGTATACTGGTACTATTTGGTTCAGAATTTTTTTTTCTTGTTTTCCTGCTCTAAAAACTGGGTGCATCTTATGGTCAGGTGCGTCTTATGGTCCGAAAAATACGGTATTTCCCTTATGATCAGTGTCTGTTAAAAGTCACCTTTGCTTAATAATCTTTAGAAGGTTTGAGTTATAATCTCTCTCCCCCCACCCCTTGGCTTTTAAAAAGCATATTGCCCATATACTTTTCAACTATGTTTTCACAACATATGATACTTTCTGGAACTTAAGTCACAAACTGTTTTGTTAGAAATTCCACAGTGAAAGGAGAAAAGGGGCTGAATTTAAGCTTTGCACATTTACCTTCCAGCTTTGTAAAGCAACCTAAGCATTCATATGGATCGGAAAGTACCAACTAATCAAATACATGCTATCATACGGCATCCTTATAATTAGTTATCTTTAGTATAATTATTTTTATATTTACAACTTCAAAAAAATCCATCTTTATTCTTGTACTTCTAATTGCTATTGCCTCCAAACTTGAAATTCAGCAATTTTTAAAAAGTGTATTACTTTTGGTGTACTATTTTTTTAAAATCCCATTTATATCCCGCCCTTCTCCGAAGACTCAGGGCGGCTTACAATCTAAAGCACAAATCAATGTGCTTAGCAATAGCCTTCATTCTATGTATATGCCTGCTTATTAGGGCTTTCGCCCCCCCCCAAGCGGCATTATTACAAAGTCAGCTTATTGCCCCCAACAATCTGGGTCATTTTACCTACCTCAGAAGGATGGAAGGCTGAGTCAATTTACTTATGTCAAGCAAAATAGTAATAATAAAAATAATATTAGTATTAAAATTATGTTTATGTTTAAAATTTAAAAATAGTCTTCTTTGTAAAGTATTTATTTTGTAGCAGCAATGAACAAATGTTTACTTTTCAATTCTACACACTATCCTGTAACAAAAACTAGATCACTATAGTTATTTTTATTCAATATGGTTAGTATCTTGCTAGATATAATCACTACATCCTAAAATGAGAACCTAATGTTAAAAGAATTCTAAAAACAACCATTAAAAGTTTTGTTTTAATCTTCAGTTCCACTATTGAGCTGATTGTAATCTGCAACTTCCATTCATTAGCCATCTATGCTTTCAATTCATCTCTTATTTGTAAAATTATGTTCTTAATGTATTCCAAAGAAAGTTGACTCAATGTAAAGTTAAACCTTATGAAGTCATGGTTGGCAATTTTTCTTGGTTTTAATTCCTTGGAAATAAATGCAGTTCAGGACTTGAAGTGCAAGTACATCATTTAAAAACAATGGACGGCAAGGCAAGAAAAAAATAATTCTATTCTTTTCTTAGAATCCATTCAAGAAGTGTAATTTATTTAAATCACAGCAAGCTTATCAATCAGGTTCATCAGTGGTCCCGATCCCATCCTTTCTAACAATATTGCAATATTTGATAAATTAGTAGATTCAACCAGTTGGCAAAGATTGTGTTAAAATTTAAGTACAAACTACAAATAATGCAAAATACACAACTGAATCATTTGACAGTTGTTGCACGGCACTAATTAAAGTGCAGTACCGTTTTGCTGTTGAGTTTTTAAAAATAGTTTCTGACTTTAAAGCAGGGGTCCCCAAACCCCAGGCCGCAGCCCAGTACCAAGCAGCGCCCCATTCAGAACTGGTCAGTGGTTGAGCGAGCACACAGCTTGACTTGCACAGGCAGTGGACAGGTGTGCACGCAGCTCCATTCGTGCAAGTGGCGGATGCATGTGCCCACTGTTTGTACAAATGGGTGCTTTCCCCCACTAGTGCAGAACCATCCCCTCTCCCACGCCAGTCCACAAAGCTAGAAAGGGTTGCTGCTTTAAAGCATTACTGTGTGACCCTATAAATGCACTCCTCTTGCTTAAAGTTGCTTAAAGTTGGAGAACATTGTTTAGACACTCTCACAGGAACGTGCTGATACCAGGTTATATCAAGCAGAGAGCTAGAAGAGAAGAAGATAAAGTCAGTTATGTCTACCCAGTATGTTGTGTCCGGTTGGGGCGACAGATAACACGGAGACGGATCTGGGTATAGACTGTTTATTAAGCTGCACGTGGTAGAACTGACCTCGCCTGGCCCCGTGTTGCTTATATGTCCGGCAAGTGCCGGACGCTAGCCAACCACCCGGCTAGAATCTCCCGCCTTGCCTCAGGCACCCAACCCGGTGCCCAGGAATTCCCGCCGGCTGGATTAGCCAATCACGAGGCTGTGCAGTTGTGTACAGAACACAGTATGTATGCCTGGAGAATGCTGATTTTATGAGTCAAGCATGGAAGAGACATCCTTTGTCAATATGTGCCTTTTGAACACTTCAGAAAACTTTCCCATGCCGCAGTTTCCCCAAATACATAGCTCACACTCTGGAGAACTGTGCAGAATGTGGAGGGCACCATTATTTGTATCAGGCCATGGGGAAAATAGAGACACTCATGTAGATACATTTGTCAATAGTAATTATTATTGGCTGACACTCCTACTACATAGATGAGCAAAGTCTTAACCCTCACAAAGAATTACAATAACAACAGCACTGAAAAGTCTTCCTAGAATTATTTTCTCTGTGGAACTGAACAATATCTTGGTCAGCTGCCTCCAAAATCTGTACCAGTGAAACAAGTATAAACATTTTCAAGAAATCATTAGTCAACAGAGAACAGAAATAAAAGAATCCTAAGTGGGTAAGTAGGACATGGGGTCATCTCTGAAAGAAAATGTTCCAATAAATGATGTTCCACATTCTTCAGACAAAAACAAATAAGGTTAATGTTTTAGGCTTTATTTCAAATACTGCTCTAACTAAAAGAAATGAAACACTTTCAGCAATATGTTAAAAATGGTAGCGGCTAAAAGATAGAACCCAACAGTATAATGTACATGTATTTAACTCTGGATATACTGTTAACCCTGGGGATGTTTCCCTGGCATCATTCTAGTGACTTTTATAGTCCTGTCCAAGTAATTAACTGAACGCAAATAAACTAAAATGTATAGAGCAGGTTTTCTCAACCATGGTAACTTTAAAATGCGTGGAAGTCTGGGAGTTGAAGTCCACACATTTTAAAGGGACTAAGGATTGAGAAACACAGTGTAGAGATGTACATATAAACATCCCAATATAAGGGTTTCCCTGTACATTGCTCTGCTCAATGTACAAAAATCTAGCAAGCAGTCTGTATGTCTAAGTTTATTACAGGAACCTTGCATGTACATTCTTGATCCATTCACCACTTTTATCCTGTAAGAATGCAAGCAAATTTCTGAATGTAATTGGCCACTTAATATCTAGTAAAAAGGTAAAGGTTTCCGCTGTCCAGTCATGTCCGACTCTAGGAGGCATTGCTCATCTCCATTTCTTAGCTGAGGGAGTCAAAGACGCTTCCATATAGTCATGTGTTCACCATGACTATATGCCAAGATGCATGGAATGCTGTTACTTTCCCACCAAAGTGGCATCTATTTATCTACTCACATTTGCATGCTTTCGAACTTCTAGATGGGTAGGAAATATCTAGTATGGTAGGTTTTCAAAGCAGTTTGAGGGGAGAGATTTCTACTGTAGAAACTATATATATATAATGTGGAAGCTGATGAGGTTACAGGAACACCTTTTGTCTGCTTATTAATTAATTATACCTTGGTCTGTGATTAATATACATGTATGTATGTATATGCGTGTGTGTATATGTACAGCGTATGTATATGTGTGTGCCTGTATGGAGATGTGAACACAGAATAAAGTTATAATAAAAGTTGTTGTTATTGCTATCTATTTCAATTTTTGTGGCTTGAGAAAGTGCACAAGATGTTTCTAAAGGTCAGGCAAAAGACCTGTTCTTCAAATCTTCAAACTAAGTGAGTCTATGCAGTGATTAGGGTTTCTTTAAATAAGATAACTCTACCCACTGCCTGGTAGGAAATAGTGTATAATCTAGATAGTGGTATATAATGAGGTTTTTAGAAAAGGCAACCTAATTACAACTATTTCCTTCTGGGGGAAAGTGCTGAAAGTATGATGACAATGAAACAAGTGAATCTGGAAGAAGACTGGCAATTAAGGCAACTAGTTCTATATTTGAGTTTGAAGCTAGATTGAAATTAATCAATCTAGTCAAGTATAGAAGTAGTTGTCTTAATTGCCATGTTTGGTGACATTACTTGTTAAAAGAGTCATGGATGGAGTTCATGGATCCACTTCATGGGTAACTTGGTCTTGAAACCACTGATCATAGAATGTAACTGAAGTAGTTGGGACACTGTAGAAAGAAGGCATGTGGTTATATGGGTTCCATTACTATCTGTAAATACCACTAAAGAGTGGTAGTGGTATATTTCTACTCAGCTTGTTGGTCCTTGTTTCAGGGACCCAACAGATTCTATTCTTTTTATGTGCTTTTCATTGCCCGCATAAAACTACTAGGGTGACCATTCAGATATGTAACATGTATTATGTTACCAACACAATGCTGGCGATATCTAATTCTATCTCTCCTTTCCAAATGAATTATAAGAAATATGCACAGGTGGCTTAACAATTGCCCAGAGACAGTTATGGCTGAAAAAGGGACAACAGCTAGAATTCAGATAAATTATTGTAGATGAGTGGCTTCAAGAAATTATATTTTAAGATTCAATATGAAAAAGTTTTAATATTAAGACATATCCTATATTTAATATTGCATTCTGTGAATTGAAGAAGCTTCTTGGATGAGAAGCAAAATGTCTCATCTCTGAAATGTCTTCAAGGGAAATCAAAGTCCAGTTGCCTTTTGAAAAAATATCTTTGAGACAACCATGACCTGGATGACTCAGACTCTCTCTAGACACTGCATTCACCAGTTAGAGTGCACAGTAAGAAAGCTCTCTTTGCAGATAAGAAACTAAGCCCAATTGTAAATGGTATGTCTAAGCCTAACATTTTAAGCTTGAACTACAATCTATCTTGATCCATGCTTAAGCTTCTTAGTTACATTAATAAACACCCTGGTTATTACTGTACTTGCAGATGTGGTTCAAGCCTGTTCTAAGCAACCATACAATATAATTTACCACAAAACCTTATAAACGTAAGTTACCTTTATTATGCCAATGCATAAACCCTCTTGAAAATGAAATATGAACATCTTAAATCTCAGAGATACTTTATAAATAAAAAACACAAGATGGCTTTTTGCCATCAGCTTTTTCCTCACATGCTGCTTTGATAAAAGGAAAACCCACATTCTGAGGAGTTCTTTCTCCTAAGGAAGGAGGAGATGGGAAACTAATTGGAAAGGCCACTTGCTTTTATGAATCAGAATCCACAAATAGCACAAGAGTATGCCAATGTGACTGCAGAAGAAAACTCCTTTATTACTTCCTGCAAGTATATTTTAATTTTTTTAAAAAATCCCATTTATATCCCGCCCTTCTCCGAAGACTCAGGGCGGCTTACAATCTAAGAAGCACAAATCAATGTGCTTAGCAATAGCCTTCATTCTATGTATATGCCTGCTTATTAGGGCTTTCACGCACACCCCAAGCGGCATTATTACAAAGTCAGCTTATTGCCCCCAACAATCTGGGTCCTCATTTTACCTACCTCGGAAGGATGGAAGGCTGAGTCAACCTTGAGCCTGGTGGGACTCGAACCTGCACTAATTGCAGGCAGCTGGTGTTACTTAAGGAGGCATTAGCCCACTGCTTCACCAAGGCTCTTTTATTTGCAAACAATTTGATGAATTCTGTTTCTTCCTGAACCATACAGTTGCAAGAAAAAGTATGTGAACCCTTTGGGATTATGTGGAGTTTTGCATTAATTGGCCATAAAATGCGCTCTAAACGTCATGTAAGTCACAACAATAGAAAAACACAAGTCTGCTTAAAATAATACTACACAAACATTACCTGTTGTCATGTTTTGATTGAACATAACATGTAAACATTCACAGTGCAGGGTGGAAAAAGTATGTGAACCCCTAGCCTAATGACTTCTCCAAGAGCCAATTGGAGCCAGGAGTGAGCCAACCTTGACTCCAATCAGTGTAATGATATTGGATGTGTTGCTGACAGCTGTCCTGCCCTTTAAAAACACACACCTGTTTTGGGTTTACTGGTCTCAAGAAGCATTGTCTGATGTGAACCATGCCTCGCAGAAAAGAGCTCTCAGAAGACCTACGATCAAGAATTGTTGACTTGCATGAAGCTGGAAAGGGTTACAAAAGTATCTCCAAAAGCCTTGATGTTCATGTGTCCACAGTAAGACAGACTGTGTACAAATGGAGAAAGTTTAGCACTGTTGCTACTCTCCCTAGGCGTGGTCGTCCTGTAAAAGTGACTGCAAGAGCACAGCACATAACGCTTAATGAGGTAAAGAAGAATCCTAGAGTGTCAGCTAAAGACCTACAGAAATCTCTGGCACATGCTAACATTTTTGTTGACACATCTACAATAAGGAAAACATTAAACAAGAATGGAGTACATGGGAGGACACCACGGAGGAAGCCATTGCTGTCCCCAAAAAATATTGCAGCACGTTTGAAGTTTGCAAAAGAGCACCTGGATGTTCCACAGCACTACTGGCAAAATATACTGTGGACAGATGAAACCAAAATTGAGTTGTTTGGGAAAAACACACAACACTATGTGTGGAGAAAAAAAGGCACAGCACACCAACTTCAAAACCTCATCCCCACTGTAAAACATGGCAGAGGGAGCATCATGGTTTGGGGCTGCTTTGCTGCCTCAGGGCCTGGACAGATTGTTGTCATTGATGGGAAAATGAATTCCAGAGGTTATCAGGACATTTTGCAGGAAAACGTACGACCATCTGTCCGCCAACTGAAGCTCCGCAGAGGATGGGTGATGCAACAGGACAATGACCCAAAGCATATAAGTAATTCAACAAAACAATGGCTTCAACAGAACAGAATACGCCTTCTGGAGTGGCCCAGTCAGAGTCCTGACCTCAACCCGATTGAAATGCTGTGGCATGACCTTAAGAGAGCGATTCACACCAGACATCCCAAGAATATTGCTACACTGAAACAGTTTTGTGAAGAGGAGTGGTCCAAAATTACTCCAGATCGTTTTGCAGGTCTGATCTGCAACTACAGGAAACGTTTGGTTGAGGTTATTGCTGCCAAAGGAGGGTCAACCAGTTATTAAGTCCAAAGGTTCACATACTTTTTCCACCTTGCACTGTGAATGTTTGTGTAGTATTATTTTAAGCAGACTGTGTTTTTCTATTGTTGTGACTTACATGACGTTTAGAGTGCATTTTATGGCCAATTCATGCAAAACTCCACGTAATCCCAAAGGTTTCACATACCTTTTCGTGCAACTGTATCTGTTTGTTCCAAATCTTCAGTCTAGTTTGGGTTAATATGCAGAATCACAATCTGAAAGTAGTAACTTTTTCATTTCATTTATCCAATTATTTGAATAGTTACTTGTAGGGATTCAAATGATTTTATTGATTTATTTATTTTTATCCTGCCTTTTATTATTTATACAAATAACTCAAGGTGGTGAACATATCCAACACACCTTTCTCCTGGCCTCAAATCATCCAGCTGGTTTTCATGGCTAAGGTGGAACTTGAACTCACAGTCTTTCACTTTCTAGCCTGGCGCCTTAACCACTAGGCCAAACTGGGTGGCTGTCTGATGTTACAAGTTGTGAATTCAATTAGCCTAAAAACATGGGGGCTTTGCTAAGTGGAATATCAACAACAGCAAACCTTTATTGCATGTTTAAAATACAGTGCTTCCTGATTTATCAGATTTTTTAATATATGTTTTTATCACTTATGGCAGCAAACATACATAATATTCCTTCTTCTAATATTCTCCTACTTTGCCCACAACAACAGCCCTGTGAGGTGGGTTGTGCTGAGAGAAAGTATTTCCTCAAGGTCACCCAGCCAGCTTTCATGTCTAACTAAGGCAGTCTCCTGGTTTTCAGGCCAGCACCTTAACGATTACACCAAACTGTTTTGATAAAATTATATAACAATAAAATAATACAAATATCAGTGGCGATCATCAAGATGAGTAGTAATCTTCAGTCACAGAAGAGATGAACAGAAAAAAATAAGACGCCGAGAATTGGGCAACTTGACTTACGAGCCACAGTGGAGCCCAAAATTTTCATTCCTAAAACAATTGATGATAAGTGAGCTGTGCCCTATTTTATGACCTTAACAATTCACAATTGTTAAGTGAATCACTGCAGTTATTAAGTGAATCATCTGGCTTACTCCCTTGAATTTGCTTGTCAGAAGCCCACTGGAAAGCTTACACATAAGAGATCACATGACCCCGGGACAGTGCAACCGTCATACATACATGCCAGTTGTCAAGCGCACAAATTTTGATCACATGACCATAGGGACACTGCAATGCTTGTTAAGTGTGAAAACCAGCATATGTCACTTTTTTCGAGTGCTGTTGTAACTTTGAATGGTCACCAAAGGAATGGCTGTAAGTCGAGGACTGAGGGGTATTAGAGTCCATCGTGCTTTCTACCAGGGTATTTCTTGTAAGAGGGGGATAGATGACAAAATTTCAGTTTTAGACTAGAAGAGAGACAGAATGATGGCATGTGCCCTTTTAAGAAAAATTCTGTGGGTTGGTTACTAGGATGGATGGATTACTATTGGTTTGAAAGTCAATGTCCCAGATAGGCTGCTTAAGAGGACTCCTGCCACTTTCACATCCTAATGGGCAGAGATTTTCCAAAGAAAGATCTAAAGATCAGAGTTTTCTATTAAGGATTAATACTATGTTTGTTTTTACCTGGCTCCCATTTTGCTGATGCACCATATTTTTATATGATCTTTGTGTTTTTATAGCTGTAAACCTCCCAGAATGAGAGTGA
This sequence comes from Vipera berus, assembly GCF_964194415.1. Lineage (NCBI taxonomy): Eukaryota > Metazoa > Chordata > Lepidosauria > Squamata > Viperidae > Vipera > Vipera berus. Next base: position 197,959,160 of record NC_138202.1, on the reverse strand, counting down.
CATAGGTGGTATCTAAATTTGATAAATAAATAAATAAATAAATTTTGAGACAGAGGAACCTGGATAATACTGAATAATTCTCACAAATATTTACATAACTAGATGTAGGATTTCTGCCTAGAATATTATTATTATTATTATTATTATTATTATTATTATTATTATTATTATTATTATTATTATTATTATTATTATTATTATTATTATTAATTTCACACAGCCTATTAATATCCCTTCAATAAATTCATTTTGAGGAACATGGCTTGGAATTGACAGATTATTCAAATGAAAAATTGGCAATCTTCCTGTAGATTTGGGTTCAGTACTTTATTTAGGGAAACAATCTTAGTGTGCTGAGAAAGATGAGGGAGGGTCAGTTTCATCCATGGTTCTAAAAAAGGGTTGTTAAAACTACTCAAGGAATGTAATCAGAATGAACTGGGACAGATTAGAGGCAACTTAAACTTTGAAATATTAAATTGGGTTACATCCAATATTATGTTCCACATATGCTTTTGCACATGTGACATGCTTTTCCCTTGCTTTCTATTCAGTGAAATTCACTTCAAAAGTTTCCAAGCTATTCAGAGAGCAGGTTTTGATGAAACAAATCCAAATGTTGTTCTATCAGCAGTTGATACACAATCCATTGTGTCTGCCTATCTTGATATCATATGTTACTATGCCATTCACCCATATCATATTTAAGCGAGTGGAATCTTAAAGGTTTCATAATTTCTTCAAAAACCTGTAGAATTATAAATAATGACCAGACAACCCCATGATCCATTGGGTCAACCTTTTTGAGAGAAAGATAGCATGGTCTGATGTGACCAGAAGGCAAGGCAAGAAACAATGGATGGAAACTCACCAAGGAGAGAAGCAACCTAGAACTAAAGAGAAATTTCTTAACAGTTAGAGCAGGGGTAGGCAACCTTGGCTCTTTTATGACTCGGGGACTTCAACTCCTAGAATTCCTGAGCCAGCCATGCTCAATTCCATGTTGATAGGGCCCGCAACTTGGGCGTCCTCCTGGATTCACAGCTCACTTTGGAAGATCATATAGGAGCTGTGGCCAGGGGGGCTTTTGCCCAGGTTCGCCTGGTGCGCCAGTTACGGCCCTATCTGGACTGATATGCCCTACGCACAGTCACCCATGCGCTCGTGACCTCCCGGCTAGACTACTGCAATGCTCTCTACCTGGGGCTGCCCCTGAGGACCACTCGGAGGCTTCAGCTGGTGCAGAATGCAGCCGCGCGAGTTGTGATGGGAGTCTCCCGATACTCCCATGTAACACCTCTTCTCCGCGAGCTGCATTGGCTTCCAGTTGCCCTCTGGGTGAGATTCAAGGTGCTGGTGATGACCTATAAAGCCCTAAATGGAATGGGCCCGTATTATCTAAGGGAGCACCTGCTGCCAGCGTCAATTTCCCATCGTCCTGTGCGCTCCCACAGGGAGGGCCTCCTCAGGGTACCACCGGTCAAGGATTGCCGACGGGCGATCCCCAGGGGGAGGGCGTTCTCTGTGGGCACGTCTGCCCTATGGAATCAACTGCCAAGGGAACTCCGGACTGCCCCCGACCTTCGTTCATTTCGCCGGGACCTAAAAACCTGGCTCTTTGAGCTATCTGGTCTGGACTGAGGGGTTTAATGTTTTTAAATTGTGATTTTAATTTTTGCGGCTAGACTTAATTTAATTTAATTTAAATTTTATATTGTATTGTTTTTAAATTTTGCCTTGTAAACCACCCTGAGTCCTTTGGGAGTAGGGCGGTATATAAACCGAATTAATAAATAATAAATAAATAAAATGTGAGTAGATAAGCAGATAGCAACTCACTCTGTTTCCTGCAAACTCGATTGTTATTGTTTTATGAAGTTTTGTATCATCTTTTTCTTTAAAAAAAAGCCCAATATATCGAGAGTTTATTTTAATCTTCAAATTGATTTGCCACTGCTGTCTTCTTTCGCTTTTAAGTGCCCTAATTTTGTCCATACTAACTGATTCAAGTTTAGCAAATCCTTTCATGCTGCCAAAAGATTATGATGTTCAAAATGGCATACAAATGTCATATGGACAAAATTTGAATGTCACAAATAAGATTAGAGGTAAGTAGAATCAGTTTTGTTTCCCAGCCCAATTCAGATGTCATGTAAAACACTGCAATGTGAATATGTAAAATATAAAACATGGCTTACAATTCCATGCATATAATAATCAGACCTGTGTTTTGGAATTATTGGTGTGCTTTCATCATCAAATCGCTTAACACTAAGCTTGTATATAATAAATTTGAAGGCAAATTTGGTTTATCATTTAAAATTGTTTAAAATATTTGAAATACTTCAAATTTACTAGTGTTACATTTCCAGATTACAGTTTACCTGTCTGTTGCAAACTTCCATTTATGTAGCACTCAATTAGTGGAATTTTGGTTGGTGATTTGTTAATTCAATAAATAAAGGAAACCATAATTAAGTTTCCTGAACCATAAACTTAACCCTAAGCCTGTTAAATTTCTGAAACTGTGAAAGGGTCCACTCAATAATGAGTAAATATAATCAGGCAAAGTATATTTCATTTAATAGTTAAGTGATATTAGTTTTAATTCAGAAAACTAGCATTACTTTTGTTTCCTGTTTTTAAAAAATCCAGCCCCCTTTCTTTTATAAAAAGATCCACTGAATAGAGGTATAAAACATACCTTTACAAGAATTTCCTTCCTATTTAACTCTGCATGAAAAGAATACTTTTATTCAACAATATGTGCCCTATGTTTAAATATCAGGCTGACCTTTTAACAATGCAATGTATAGTTTCTTTTATGCAGGTTCATGTTCTTTTATGTTATGAAAGAGAAAATTCATCTCTGGATGGAACAGTTCCTAATTTGTTGGCAATTTAGTTCTCTGGATCTAATCATTACACATGGAATTAAACTTCTTTAAGGACAAAATACCTTCAAACAAAAGGTGTCTAAACCTATTAAAAATGGATCAAGTCCTGGACTTCCAAACAAATTCCATGTTCCTAGTCTGTTTTTGATAAACCTCTGTATCCTTTTATAAAGGTTCACTTTGCATCTCCTAAAAATAAAATTTATGAGATAGCTTGTGTATCAGCTGCACAATATAATTTTATCAATCTTTTACTGTTATTACCTTACTTTTATTACTCTTTTATTATATAAACACACATTTTGTATCTTGGATTTCAGCTAAAGCAATTGGAAGGAAAAAAGATAGAAGTGGGGGTGGGTGGGAGATATATGAAGATGCTTCAGAAATCTTGGATTTAGCCCAATGGATCTGCTCCCACATTGAAATCTTTACATTTCTGCTAATCTTACCATCGGCATGGGTATCTATGTGCTGTAGATACACTTATTAAAAAGATGGGAGGGGGAAGTTAGTTATTCAAGGGAGTAGCATTTTGTTTGTAAATTGAAATTAATTCCAGTGTAGCTCAAGGTGGTAGAACTATAAGTAGGTAAACAAACCGCTCTCCTCTTGCCTCTTGCCCAAGTATTGTTAGGATTAGAAAGGACTAACTATGTTACCATAGAACACAGTGGATTTGGGACACTGAATATCAGAATGTCTGATAAGACATTAACTCAAAGATTTATTCACCTCTTATAGACTCCCACAACTGATTGCCAGAAGTTTACTTGTACTCATTTATCCTAAGTACCAATGATCTCCCCATAACCTTTCTAGAGGACAGTTATCTTTCTGTCTCAACACCCTTGGAGAATAATTCCATGCAAGTCAAGAGAGATTAAGTTAATTGCATGTATTTTTTGATGTTGAGAATTTTATTCCATTCCAGTGCTAATGTTCATTCAGACTGTACTAAAAAAACAAAACAAAAAAACAGGCCACCCAGATCAATTTTTATTAGTTGGTAGCTACCCTAAAGTTCCTTATTTTTGTTTTGAGTTTTAGGCACAAGGATTCATTTTATTCATAATCCTTGAGAACAAATTTAAACTAGCTAGATGTCAGCATCTATTGATTGTTTTATATTTAGAAATTATTTTTATTAATTCATGCTTCCTATTGATTTTTATTTTGTATTCTGAAAGAAGGCCATAACAAATATTTCCAAATAATTATCTTGCTCACTGCTTATGGCCAGGATCCTCATGCCCCTATATTTTTCCTCTTTATAGCACAGATATAACACCATAGGTATTTTATTCTGCTATCATCCACCAATCCAAATTAATTATTAGATATGAGCATAGTAATATTAAAGAACTCAAAAAGATTAAACAGGTAAATGCTGAGGTAGGTAGAATATGCCATATAATGAATTGGGGCAAATTCCTGAAAACAATCTTTTGATTTTTCAAAAGTAAAATATATCTGAACTTTCAACTAAACACCTTCAGCACATTTTAAAGCCTTGATTTGTCTGCAATATATTTTGTCCAATTTGCACTGCAAGTCTTCCATTCTCTCATTTACTGCATCCTGTTTGTGTATGTGAAAACAGCCATGGATATGTGTCTTAAGTAAATTATTTCTTGATAAACAAGAAATCTCACATTTTTTGCCAGCTATTATTAACCAGATTTACAAGTATTGTATCTTTGGGCTCACTGTCATGTTTCAAAGAAGTCAGCAATGGTTTTCACACATTACATTTACTTTTCTTAATCTTTCCTTTATTGCATTCATTTTGAAAGTTTTTTTAAAAAAATAACATTAAGTATTGGATGTTACCATAAGCATATCTGTTGTAGATCTAATTCAGCCTTCTCAGATGCATTGGAATTTCTCTGAAAATTGCCAGCTAACTGCACTGGATCTTGGGATTTTAAAAAAAAATCAACAAAAGCTGCATTGTTTTGCTATTAAGAATGTCCTAACAAAATACTAGTGCTGTTAGATAGATCATATACATTGTTATTTTGGGAAAGAAAAATCATATTCAGTGATGGGTTTCAGTAGTTTGTCCCAAGATCAACTGACCAGGGAACATGTTTGTGTGAAAGCTGCTTGACAGTGAGATGGGCGGCAGATGCATTTAATACATAAATATCTAACTAATCCCATCAGTGCCTTCCAGAAGCACAGGGATTTCAGCTCTGAGGATTCCAACCAGCATAAGTAAAGCTTGAATTGCAGCCTATCTGGAAAGTACCAAGTTGGTTAAGGCTGGCGTATAAACTTTTCTTCAGCAACAAATTAGACACAGGAAAGATAATTCCAAAACAAAATATATATCACAATACAGTTGTCTTTCAAGTTATATCTTCTTCTTGCAAGATATACATTACCTTTTCTAACAATAATTTAATATGGCTCTTAAGGTGGTTTATTATTATACATCCAAATCAGTTTTGTTTGATTTTAAAGTGTTTTTTAGAGTTTATTTTATTCTATTGATTTTAAAGTCTATCCAAACTCTAGACGAGTCTGCTTAGCTTTAACTATGTTATGCATAGTATATACTATATAATACAGGTGAAACTCGAAAAATTAGAATATCGTGCAAAAGTTCATTTATTTCAGTAATGCAACTTAAAAAGGGAAACTAATATATGAGATAGACTCATTACATGCAAAGCAAGATAGTTCAAGCCGTGATTTGTCATAATTGTGATGATTATGGTGCACAGCTCATGAAAACCCCAAATGCACAATCTCAGAAAATTAGAATATTACATCCAATCAATAAAACAAGGAGTGTACATAGAACAATATCGGACCTCTGAAAAGTATAAACATGCATATGTACTCAGTACTTGGTTTGGGCCCCTTTTGCAGCAATTACTGCCTCAATGTGGCGTGGCACGGAAGCTATCAGCCTGTGGCACTGCTGAGGTGTTATGGAAGACCAGGATGCTTCAATAGCAGCCTTCAGCTCTTCTGCATTGTTCGGTCTCATGTCTCTCATCTTTCTCTTGGCAATGCCCCATAGATTCTCTATGGGGTTCAGGTCAGGCAGGTTTGCTGGCCAATCAAGCAAAGTAATCCCACGGTCATTGAACCAGGTTTTGGTGCTTTTGGCATTGTGGGCAGGTGCCAGGTCCTGCTTGTCTGCGGAAGGAAGCATGAAGTGCTCCAAAATCTCCTGGTAGACGGCTGTGTTGACCCTGGACTTAATGAAGCACAGTGGACCAACACCAGCAGATGACATGGCTCCCCAAATCAACACAGACTGTGGAAACTTCACACTGGACTTCAAGCATCTTGCAGTGTGTGCCTCTCCATTCTTCCTCCAGACTCTGGGTCCTTGGTTTCCAAATGAGATGCAAAAGTTGCTCTCATCAGAAAAGAGGACTTTGGACCACTGAGCAACAGACCAGGTCTGTTTTTCTTTAGCCCAGGTAAGGTGCTTCTGAAGTTGTTGTTCAGGAGCGGCTTGACAAGAGGAATACGACCTTTGAAGCCCATGTCCAGGATCCGTCTGTGATCCGGATCTTGATGCACTGACTCCAGCCTCAGTCCACTCCTTGTGAAAATCCCCAACACTTTTGAATGGCCTTTTCCTGACAATCCTCTCCAGGCTGCGGTCATCCCTGCTGCTTGTGCACCTTTTTCTTCCACACTTTTCCCTTCCACATAACTTTCTATTAATGTGCTTTGATACAGCACTTTGGGAACATCCAACTTCTTTTGCAATTACCTTTTGAGGCTTTCCCTCCTTATGGAGGGTGTCAATGATGGTTTTCTGCAGAACTGTCAGGTCAGCAGTCTTCCCCACGATTGTGATTCCTACTGAACCAGACTGAGAGACCATTTAAAGGCTCAGGAACCCTTTGCAGGTGTTATGGCTTAATTAGCTGATTACAGTGGGACACTTTGAGCCTAGAATACTGCACCTTTTCACAATATTCTAATTTTCTGAGATTGTGGATTTGGGGTTTTCATGAGCTGTAAGGCATAATCATCACAATTATGACAAATCACGGCTTGAACTATCTTGCTTTGCATGTAATGAGTCTATCTCATATATTAGTTTCCCCTTTTAAGTTGCATTACTGAAATAAATGAACTTTTGCATGATATTCTAATTTTTCGAGTTTCACCTGTATACTATATTATCTGCTGGTCTGCTATGAGTACTGTGCAGGGTAGGATCAGAACTAAAGGCTTCTCTGTGGTGGCCCCAACACTAAAAGTGTTTCCTCTGCTACAGTCTTTGCACACTCTGACTACTCTTTAAATACAGTTTGAAAATCTACTTTAAAAGCTGACATTTACTTTTCCTCTATGGTAAATAAAAATACTGGTTAAAGAATAAACCGTGCATTGTCAAACTGAGAAAGTAGTGGAACATTCCTCTTCCAAGTAGTGGGAAGTGTGCGCATTACTTTTTGATGATTTTGCAACTGAAGTGAATATAGCCAATGATGGTGTTTTGCGTAGTCTGATAGATGCCCTTATAGGGTTACAAAATAGATTCCAGCTAACTTTTGAACTTAATGCTGCACTCAGCTGGGGTGGGGTGCGGGGTTGGGGGGGTCAGGTTGAAGTAGTTTGTCTGCCAAGGCATTCCCTAGCTGCAGGATCTCGGAGCACCTTCTCATCTTGCTGAAGGGAAGCACTTTGCCTCCACAGAGCTCTCCAGTGTGCATTCATTCATTTTCATGGGTAGAAAGGGGATGACCCAATAAGGTCAGAAGACTGCAAATCATTGGGAAGTTGTTGGGGGGGCAACGTCTAGAAGTCCTCTCCTGCCCATGTGCAAAATGCTGGATGGCTCAGAAATGTTTACCAGACACCATGGGCAGGCAAAGTGTTTATCATGGATAATAAACATTGACCTTTTTTGTGTGATGGATTGTGTCTAGGAAGAGAGGTGTATGACAGACTACAGTGAAAAGGCAGTTTCCCTGGAAGGAGGGACATGTTCCAAGAGGGTGTGTGTGAGAGAGAGACAAAAGGCATCACAGACCAGATCTGGATGCAAGACAGAGGAAATGAGTTAAGATAACCATTCTCAACCTCCCAATGTACATCTGTTAGGATTAGAGTAGTAGGGCTAGGCTTGGTATGACAATAGTCTGGTGTGAATAAATAAAGTACTGAACTTTGACTGGAGTGTTCTATGTTATTCTTGGTCTGGACCTGACTTGTCAGCCATATACGTATACGTATACGTATACATATACATATACATATACTGCACATGACTGAGACGTGTTTGATCACAGTGGGTAACAAAAATGAGGACCACTTCTGTAAGGTTTTACTGTTATGTACATATTGTATTGATTGGCTGGTTTTAACTAAAAGTTTTATATTAACTAATAATTATATTTACTCAAAGGTTGGTCTTACCAGGAGACTGTGCATAAATACATGAATAAATAAATAATAAGTTCAGTTGATCACTTCAGTATAGTTAAGCATAAGGAAATAGCACAGCTGTAAAAAAATACCAACATAAATCACAATAGTTAAACATGGAAGATGAAAAGCATAAAATAATTAACTAAACCTCACTTTAAAAAACTGCTGTGGGATATCTATTTCCAATTGCTGTAGAATCAGCATTTACAGGACCAATTTAACAGACATATTTAGAATGGGCAAAATCCAAATAAAATTTCCCGCAATGTTAAATAAAAGCTAAAAAGTACTTCACTTTTTCACTTCACAATAGCCATCTTTTAATGTTATAACATGCATTCTCAAAGAGCGACACCTATTTGGAATAATGTTGTAAACAGAACTCATTACAGTTATATTGGAGAAATGCCTAAACACTAGAAGACAAGGACATAAATAAATCCTCTCCATGCATTTCGATTTGTTTGACAAAACCAACCTATAATGATGCTACCCTGCCGTTTATGCTATTGCACATTATTTTGACTCTGTTTTTGTGTGTTTGTTGCTTTCCCTTCCCTTGTTTTTTTTTACTATCTTGGGTAAACAACCTATAGCTAAATCTTTAAACAGCTCCTCTAAAGACATTATTAAATCATGCCTGAGCATGGGATAAAAGGAAAACTCTCCCTTGAAACATGATGATCCCTGATTGATTTTAGATCATTTACATTGGATAATTTGGGAAGGTTTAAAATTTACAGCCAAGTACTTGCATTTATTGTAACTCTGATTGCTCATAAAAGTATTTGGAAATGCTGGAAATGATTTGCAATCACACATCTAAGCACTTAAAAACAGTAAATAAAACCCCAAATTATCATCTCCCCTAATAGATAAAATCCACTGCTATTCATGTCCATTGAAGAAACAGTGACATATATGTTTTGCACCTTCGAGTAATCCTCCCCTAGAGCCTTGTGCTTTCAGTAAAGGTCCCAAAATTTTCAGTTATAATCCCCATACATATTATTATGCAGCAGAGGTGGGAAACCTGCCCTAACTCCTCTCAACTACTTTAAAATGAGCAAGAGTTTTATTTTCAAATTGATTATATCAATTTCCTTTCTAATGATCCCCGTAACCAGGCATAAACAAGGCAAGGTAATCCTGAGAGTCTGGACTCTGGAGAGTCTGACCTCTCATTTAGAGGAACTCAAATTTTGTTTGCAGTTTCCCAAAACTGCTTCCTTGGACACTGAGATCACACCATTGTGCCATAAGCACTTTATTAAGAATGAAAGAACATTCGAGCAATTAACATAAGAATTTATAGGGGGGAAAAAGTTTGTGACCAACCAACTAAAAGATCTACTTGCCTGGATAAAAATTAAAAAAAAAAAAACATTACACATACGTGTAATACTTAAATGCATAATACCATTTGTATTATATGTGTAATAATAAGCTATTTGGTTTCCTTTAAATACAGCACAATTATTTAACATTGTCTTGACAGGAAAAAGGGGTTGGCTTGACATAGAACTATAGTTTGATCAGCGGTGGTCTTTTAATACGTTTTCAACCTATGTATCATGTCACTCTTTCTGAATCCCTTAATCACTAAGGTTTTCACCACTTGGGAAAGAACCATTATTCAGACCTACACTGCCAGGTCTTTTTCTATTCTCCTGTAAATAAAGTAAGATAAGAGAATGTACAATTGTTCATCATGTTATGAACAATGAAGCTGAGGTGCATGGACTGAGCAGCAGAAGATGGAAAGCAATGGTAGCACAGAAGAGAGGAATAAGGTATAAGAGTTCTATCATCTCATACATAACCTCATTCTCCTTCACAATTGAGCAAACCAATTACTTTTCATAAAAGTTGTCTACAATATCAACCTGATGAATGCCTGACTTTGTTAACCCAATTTAAGAGCATGTCAAAAACACTTTGTTGAAATGCAAGCAGCGTTTGAAAGTCTTGCCACTTTTCATTTTCTATATCCTTGAGTAGAGTGACTGTATATATTTTTTTCCAAAGTTATAAGAAAATATTATAATATATTTGCATACAGAAAAGGAATCATCCATGATCCTTCCCACCTTTTTGAGGTAATCTGTGCTTTGGCATATATTTTATCTCAGCTATTATGTGCCTACATGCAGATGTCGTCCAGTTCATTAGCAGATTATGCTTAAGCTGTCCCTCCATATTTCTTCCATTCCTTCACGTGAGAAATCATAAAACATGGAATAATTTCTCTTCTGAAATCTAGAAATTCATACTCTGAATATTTTGATAGATTTCATGGAACACTAGCTGACCCCCTGTGTTTAACTGTACATGTTACATTAGATGGAAGGAAGGAAGGAAGGAAGGAAGGAAGGAAGGAAGGAAGGAAGGAAGGAAGGAAGGAAGGAAGGAAGGAAGGAAGGAAGGAAGGAAGGAAATAAATGATCTGCTACTATCCCATTTTCCCCTCCTCACTATTGCCAATAGGTGGGCTTCAGAAAAACCATTTCAACCTCAAGGACAAGGAAAAGAAGCAGATCAAGGCTGAGCTAAGTTAAAGAAAGCAAAAGGACAAGGGGGAGGGAGGAGCATGGAAAATACTGACCAGCAATCTACAGATCAGTCCAGCAAAAAACAAAACAAAAACAAATATGGTCGAAATCTGAATATCAAATCGTCATGCGTTTTCATCTACTTGAATAACAATGATCAACTAGTTATCACACTAGTTCTCGGAAGAACATTGCTTCAAAAGAGGAGTTGCCACCCTTCTAGATAAGTGAGCGCATATGGAAGTTTGAAACAATGTCATTAGCACTCTCACAAAAATGACTACATTAATGGAAGTATTTTGGTCACAAAATACCAGATTCAAAGAAAGGAAACGGAGGGGGATGCTCTCAATTACTTTCCCTCCTTCAGATGCTTATTTCAGCTCCTTTTTTGAATCAAATTTGTTATAAAGAGCCATCTGAAGTATACGCAGAGTACTGAATCATTTTTGGAAATACAGACTAGCCCTTCTAGTTGGCATTTTGTTTTCCAATGTGCCTGCTTCCGATTTTTTATCAAGTTAAACAAATCAGTACCTGTAACAATAAAAATAGGAATATGCAAAGCAAAACAGATGACACCCATGCGCATCAGAATGGCGAGAGATGGATATAATCTTTCCATAAATCTTAGTAAGGTTTCTGGAAGCTGAATGCTAAAACTGAAGAATAGAAGAGGGATTATAAAAAAAAATGTTTAAGCTAATCCTGCTAGGTCTTTTCACCACATTTTATATTCTTATCCTTTCTTTCCCAGTGACTATTACATGCTTCAGAGGATGATCATAGAGACAAAATCTTATGCTTCTAAATCCTAACATTTGCCTTACAAACTTTTACTGTTGTTTTTTTAATTATTATGTCAGATCCAGAGCTTAGAAGCATTTGTTTTCTCATTGGAAATATTTGGTAGAAATTGCAAATCTGTCTCCAGCTATAATATTATAATATTCCAGTGTTTTGCTGCTTTAAAATAATTGAAACATTATGAATTGTTTTAACAGTCTTGTGATGTTATATGCCCATAAAAAAACCAAAAGAAAATCAACATGCAGAGATAAATGTTACTTTAAATTCCAAATATATCAAAATAAATTATTTAAGGTATTTTCAGAAAGCATTCTGAAAAATCCTCCATCTTTCAGAATCAAATGTATTTTTATTCAAATATCATATGCTCTCAAGTCATGAGCTTTTGTTTTTCATGTAAATTTCATGTATTCGCACATGCCATAATGCAATCATTCATAACTGATCCACACCCAAGCTGCCATTCAGACTTCATTAAATCTCTGCAACATTTGCTAACTCATCAGAATAAAAATATTCATGGTTACTAACAAGTTTTGAAAGATTTAAATAAAGAAAAAAATCCCAGAGAATTACAACTGAATCATATATGTGTCAACTAAACAAGGTAAAACTAATCTATAGATTAGATTTTTCTTGTAGAAAAAAGAATAATTGTAGAGATCTCTACAACATAGCAGATAATTACTTTCCCTGAACTAAATTATCTTAACCGCTTGGAAGTATGTTCCAAAAAGGGCCTATCATAGTTCAATGGAAAGACATCTGGAAAATAACCCATAAATCTGGTACAAGGCAAACCTATGATTACCAATAGTTGCTACTACTAATTTGGGATGGCTGCCTTGGGCAAGTCAACATCTTCAAAAGTAGAATATATAACTGGCACCATTACAAGCCCATCGCTTGAGAGGTGGAAATCTCACACAACTTCTTCACACATTGTTCCAGACTGTCTGCATATACATGCACAGAAAGTGCTCCACTTGTGCTAACATGTTTTGCGAGCACATCTTTTGGATGCTTCATACAGTCCTAATTTGCGTAGTGCTTTAAAAATTTGTAGAAGTTGTAAACTTCATTTTAGTTAACTACTTTCTAGTTTATTGCTTTAAAATTTATCTTGTCAACTGTTTCATAAGCTGCTATAAAACTTTTTTTTAAATTAATTTAACAGAGGACTTAATGTATAATGTAATATAATCCAGCCTCTAAGGTAAATCTATATGATTCTGCCAAATTGCATTTGGGAGGCTAAAGTTGAGAGAGAATGGCTTGCTTAAGGCCACCTTAATTGTTTGATGTCAGGGAAAAGATTCATATCTTGAACAATACATAGCTCTAGTCACAGTGCACATAATTGTTCATGAAACATATTATCCCTGTATTGGCTTGTTTTAGCACAGCATCCAAAGCCCTGGAGTACCGGCTTAAGTTGTTTAGCTGCTGACAGTGAACCTTATTTCTCTTTCTCTTTCAAGTGCCTCACTGTGGAAAGTAGAGGCTAATCTAGGGCCATTAAGAGGCATTTTGCTGCCTGAGGCAAAATCTAAAATGTCCTCAACCCTCACCAAAACTCTTCATGGAGAAGTCATCCAACCTGGCAGCTGAATTTTAATTCAGTGCTGGCTGTTTCTATTTCATTTGCATGTGGCAGGATAGTTCAGATGATACAGGGCAGGCAGTCCAGTACATGTATAACTTTGCCTACCTCCAATACCTTCTGGGCTTTTAATTTGGATATGCAAAGTAAGCACATAGTCACTCTGTCTCCCTAATGATAGGGCGGCTCTTGCCTTGGGAAACAGGATGTTCCTGTACAAAGGTAAAAAGGTAAAGGCTCCCCTGCACATGTATGCTAGTCGTTTCCAACTCTAGGGGCCGGTGCTCATCTCCGTTTCAAAGCCGAAGAGCCAGCGCTTGTCCAAGGACATCTCCATGGTCATGTGGCCGGCATGACTAGACGCCAAAGGCGCACGGAACGCTGTTACCTTCCCACCGTAGTGGTGCCTATTTTTCTACTTGCCCTTTACATGCTTTCGAACTGCTAGGTTGGCAGAAGCTGGGACGAGTAACAGGCGCTCACTCTGTTATGCGGCACTCAGGATTCGACCCGCCAAACTGCCGACTTTCTGATCGACAAGCTCAGCGTCCTAACTCACTGAGCCACCGTGTCCCTTTTCCTGTACAAAGAGAAGTACCCTAATACTTGATTGACCAAGGGCTTCTCAAATGTATGCCCAATACCATGATTTGTTTTAGAATTTCAGCTTAGAATATTCAGCTGCTAAGGAATCAGATTTAAAAAAAATCCTAGAGACCAGATGCATCATACTGGCTTTCTATTTGCACAATACTATTTAGAAATACTCTGAACAAAATGAAGTATTTAGGAAGCTATCATAAACCACATTGTTCTCCCTTAGGATATTACATGTTAGTCATACCCGGCATAATTGTTGATAGATTATCTAGGTTTCAAATCTGTCCTTGAAGGCTAGAATAATTCACAAGCTTATAATAACATACAATATAGTTTATATATTTCTAGCCAATCTTGTCTCAGGGAATAGGGCCTGTTCACTTCAAGGGATCTGAGTTCTTCAAACAGGGCTATAAAATAAAACAGTACAAGCCCTAACAAAAATTGCCTCCTACATTCCTGCTTATAACCAACATGCCTTGTCTCATTTGAACTCTGGTGAACTTGACAATCTTTTTTCCCTTTATCTCTTGGCCATTCTATTTTAATTTGGCTCTTAATCCCTTTTAATGTGACTCTTAAATAACTCATGTTTTAACATTTTATTTTAGGTTATTAAACCCCACCCTTTAAAAAAATATTTACCAGGTTATTTAAATAGATAACACCACAGAAGACATATTAAAATAAATGCACTGAATCACAACAACACTACATTCGTTGATATAGAAGTAGAATAAAAAGGAAACCAAATACAAAATTGTGATGATTCAGTGTAACGTATGGGCCATATCTGAAAACCTGCTTACACAATGTTTCCCAAGGATTTATTAGTAAGATAGAATTGCTAGTAGAAAAGTAGATACCCAGCTAGAGCTACAACATTGCATTATAAATGTGCAACTAATTCCAAATGTGTTCTCCCATTTATTTATACAGAAGTTCAGGCAGACAAAACTATGAGAACCTCATCATAAACTTTTGTGTAAGTATTTACAAAGGCATGGGATGCAATATTGTATAATTCACCTGCAAAGAGCTTTACAAGTAGTAGCATTACATATTTGCAAAAGTACATACCCATTTTAAGGATCCAACAGAACAAATACAGACATTCAAGCCAGGCTTGTTCTTATAATAAATCTGTATCAAGTGTGCTTTTATATTCCGATGTCCTTATTAGTGATTAACACATAATTATTTATTATTTGGTATGTGGCATTCAAAAATAAGTGTAAATCAACACACAAAGCATTCTCTGATCTCATTGTTCAACATATGTAAAAGTCTACAGTAAATTGATCTCCTATGTCTGTTGTAAGGTCACAGAAATTGATAACCTTTACAAGTTCTGATTATATAAGCCTGTCTGTGTCTTACAGATAGCAGCGCTTGGTGAATTAATCCTCTGAAGGCAAATATATTGTAAGTACCTTGTTATCTCCAAAGTACTAAATTGAAGAATACATGGGATTATATTGACAGAAATTACATTTTCTATAATAGAGTTTAATATATCTGAAGCCCCTCTCTTTGGTCTCTAGTCATTCTGTCTGTGAAAAGCTGGTTAATGCAGGTGCAATAAACATCACAACCAAATTTATTCACTAAAATGGATTACCCTCGTAATCAAAGTCTCAGCAATATTAATCTCTGACACTTTTGGAATAATAAAAAAAGAGAAACAAATTGTCTAGATCTCTTTCACGTCACACTTGGAGCTTGCCTTGGCCATTTCCTGAATATTACTTCAAAGATGATAAGATTTTCATATCCTAAACAGTAATCTAAAAATTATTGGGACAATTAATTAGATTCACTTAATTTTACACAGCATTAGATTTCAATATAATTTAAATGCTGTTTCAGTGTGAAGCCTGCATTTCATATCAAGAACAAATGCAACACACTAAATTGCTTTTTTAAAACTGCATTTTTATCTATTAAGGGCTAAACTATTAGAAACAGCAAAAACTAAATATATTTTAAGAATTTTTATTTTTCCTCCTAAACCAAGATTTGGGCATTTGTATTTCTGCTTGTTCTTTTTACTAATTAGTTTATTAGTAATTATGTTAACCAGCTTTTTCCATCATGGCTTGAGAGACATTAATAGTCTTTAGACTGCTCCATGCTCAACTGCAGCATTTGTGAATAATATTACATGAAACGGTACACTAAAACGAGTATGAAGTAACTATAATAATGGCCAATTCATTTGTAATTTCTTAGCTGTTGAGAAATCGATTTCTTGAAAGGTAGCCTAAAACAAATCCATTCTAGCCAATCACTGTACAAATGCTTACAAAAAGAAACCTAACTATTTCCACTACTGTGTAAAAGTCAATAGCCATAATACAGGAAGAATAAAATAACTGGCTCCATTAGCTGAAAGCATTCTCTAGGCTATGCTGGATTTACCATCCTAAACTAGGAAAGTAAGTTACTAAAAGGTGGATCATCATAATGCAAACCATTAGATGCAAGTTGTCAGTGGCTTTAATGCTGATACTGGGTAAATACTGAAGTATGATTACTTACCAATTGTTCACTTGAAGTATTGTCAGCCCTGTGTCTTGTGCCAACTGCTTTTTCTGTTCTTCTGAAGGGTAAGGGTGCTGTAGGACAAGTAAATATGCGTAAGTATTTCTAGCTATGTATCTATAGTGTGGGTGTTTATTAAACAGTTTTATTAGCTGTTTTCTTGAATCATAAAAATGTAGTATCTATAATTAAAGATGAAAATGCAGAGGTGTGTCACTCTCATAATTATTAATGGACTACTACATCATATAATTAATGGCAGTAAAAGACAAGTCAATTATAACGATTAGTGAAGTGTAGAAAGAACTGCCTGAGATACAAGTACTTTGATACTAAAAGAAGACAGTTGTTGTGCCAGAACTAAATTTTAACTCTTCTTTAAAAGAATCATGCCTGTCATTTTTCCCCATCTTGAATAAATAACTTCATACTCATGTTTTGTGTGGATGTTTGGCATATTTCTTTCTTGAATGTATTTTTGTTCTAATGATTCAATCCAGCTGTCTAACTTTTGATTAAAATCAGTGGTTGTATACACTGCTCAGAATTCAATTGCTGTTAAGATTAAGGAATACAAATAATATATCAGAAATTCCAGTTTTGCTGGGAGAATTTCAGCACTAAGTTTGGAAAGGCTTTTTTCTTGCTTTTCCATAGCTTCCTGTTGCATGTTTGTATATATTCATTATATGCTGGTATATCAATATAATTTAAAGAAAAATTATCAACATTTTAAGATGGAACTCAGAGGCAATATTGTTTTCAGCTAATTATTAGCCTAATTTGAAGTTCCCCTTTCAATGAAAAAGTTACTACCCAGTGCTGGCATTGCTATAATCATAAATCAAAAAAGTTAAAGATTTTTAGTTCTAAAAAATATCAAAGGCTGAATACTTTCTTCACATTTTCTCCTTGAAAGATATAAAAATAATATCCACATAAACATTTTAAAATTTGCCTTAATGAATATTGTGGCAAATACACTGATGAGATGTCCAGGTTGTAGTAATCACTGCCCAATCATTTTTGTCAATATTCTGAGGCTATCTATGTTTATATAGTGGAAAAAGGGGCTATTTTAATACTTTTAAGAATGATTTCATCATTTTTAAAAATGTACATGTAACAAAAAAAGAAAAAAGAAACATTAACTGATAAGATCAATGATCCACAATGATTTTGCTTTTTATTTCCAAGGGTATTCCAAATTCTAAAAACTAATATTGTTTAGCTGGAAGCCTACTGGGTCAGTAACAATGGCCATAAAGCTGTTTCTGGGTTAGACATTTCAGCTTTCCAACACTGAAATGAAAAAAGTCTGTAACAGGTAATAAAGGAAAACTTAAAGACTATTGTAGCTTGATATTCTAAGATGAACTGCTGTGCAGCTACAGGACAAGAAGCTTATATGCTTTATTCTAGAGAAATAGTAAAATAAAATAAACACTGGAGATTTTTTACTATGTCTTACAGTTCTATGATAAATGAGTCTCTGATATAAGTGTTGCCAGTTTCTTACATTCACAGTACTGTGATCGTTTGTCTTTGGCTTTGTTAGTATAAACTTCTGGCAGGCCATAATGCAAAGATTCACATTTTTTTTAAAAAAATACCCATCAATACAATCCACTCTTTCTCCATAATTATAGCTTTACCTGCAAAGGTAACATGGGACCAGCGGGATTCATTATGCAAGAAAAATGAAGTAAATTATCCCCCTAGGTTTGTTGTGACTTCCAACATTTTATGTGGAAATGGTGATCAATTGATATCCAAAATAACTAGCACTTGATACTTGCAAGTTATTTGTCAAACCCTATCGTCAATGCTCACTTTTTCTAGTAGTACTTACCAGTTCAGTTCTAAGACAATAATGGGCAAATTCCAATGATCTGGAACTCACCATTTTGGGGGAACCAAGATTCATAGTATGGAGACTATGTTATGTATATAGCCATAGAATTCCCTATATTTTGAAAAGAGGCATATTCTGTTTTGTTTTGGTTTTGAACTGTACTTACCTATTTCAAGGCTTACACTTCTTACTTTGTATGCATTGCTTATGTCAAGATGGTGGAAATCTATACAACCAGTACTCAGAAATCATGACTGTAGGGGCTTTGGATCACTTCATTCCCTAGGGACCTATGTTGCCCACCCATGTCTTACAATAGTTTGTTAAACTGGGTTAATGGTCCTAGCTTTTGATATTATCACACTGTGCTATCACTGAAGAAAGGTTGCAGGAATTGGGTATGTCTAGTCTAGTGAAAAGAAGGACTAGGGGTGGTGACAAGATAGCAGTCTTCCAATATCTGAGAGGCTGCTACAAAGATGAGAGAGGCAATCTATTTTCCAAAGCATCAGAAAGCAAGACAAGAAGCAATGGTTGGAAACTAACCAGGAGACAAGCAACCTAGACCTAAGGAGAAATTTCCTGACAGTTAGAACAATTAACCATTGGAATAGCTCCCCTTCAGAAGTTGTGGTGCTCCATCACTGGAGACTTTTAAAAAGAGACTGGACAGTCATTTGTCTGAAACGGTACAGCTTGAGCAAGGGGTTGGACTAGAAGACCTCCAAGGTCCCTTCCAACTCTGTTATTCTGTTCTGTTTCACTGGGCTCATTTTGATCATTTTCTTTAGTACTGTAACGATTCTTAAATTTGAGATTATATTCTTTTGCACACAATACAAATTGTGTTGGGAAGATTGAAGTCAGATTAATGGGACTAAATTCCTTAGACGTGACTACTGCTTTCTATAATGTTCAAAATCGTTTTCGTTCTTATATTGCTTTACCACCTTGCAACAGATCCAGTTTTATATAACTTAGCAAGCTATGCCTAATTCCATGCAGGAAGCAAGAATTTCCAAGACAGCCTCAAGCTACTGAGACTGAGAATTCTGTCTCCATGAAGCAATTTTCAATTGTTCTGGACCTTTTGAAATAGACGCAAGAACAGATAAAATTAGCCATCAAAATAATATGACTACTGTAAACCAAACATATGCACACACAGACAGCCACATCCCTGAGTATACTAAAATATTAGAACAAAATTATTTTAAATTGTGGTGTGTTTTCAGTCATCTGATCCTTCTTTCATGCTCCTCTTCCCTCCCCTCCCTCAATGTCTGGTTATTGGCTTAACATCTATGTTCAGTTTCGTGAAAAAACTGTAATTGCGATAATCCCATGAAAGCCATTATTTCATGGAGATAATCTCTCCCAGGGAAAAAAAAATCATAGACTTTTAAAAAAAATCCAAAATGTTTCATATGCTTGAATAATTTTTATAATACAATTATTGTAGGAAGTCAGCATCATTCCTTCTACATTGCAAGAACAGCACTAAATAGACCAAGAATGAACATGCCACAGGCTAAGCCATGTTAAAAACATTCAAAGCATTGTTGATTCCTCATCCTTTAGGCTAGTAAGGCACATGCTACAGGGTACAGGAGAAACTGTGCTGCAGCATAAGAATAGGTGATATTCCAGATAATTACTATTTTAACATTAAAACAGTGGAAATTCATTATGCAAAGTGGCAGATTTAATCTCTCAGTCACTCCTACTTTGCACTATCATCTGGTTGTTGTTGTTATTGTTTCAAAGGAGGGAATCCTCTTTAAAATCAGTCAATTATTAACATCCCACTGGTTTTAGCTAAGAAGCATACTTATCACCAAGATCACTTTTGAGATATCAAAGGAGATTTGGCCACTGTTCAATAAACAGTGACTTGAGATCTTTACTTTTGATGTGTACATTAGCCTCATACCATTATCTCTTAAAAGCTTAATTATTTGCACACAATTGATCAAGATGGAACTTGAGAAAGGATTCACTCAAGTCTCTGGGAGAGCTGCAACACATTAGAAGAGAAAACAAAATCACATTTAGATCTTAAAATAAGAATTAGTGATTAGGACCATATATAAAGCAGAGCAGTAGCCAGAATTATTCTTTCTGGAATGTTTTCTATTTGATCTGCATTAACACTTTCAAATAGAGGAAAGCTATTAAACACTGATTATGTATGGTCAGATTTATGCTCCCTTCCCAGAACCAATCCCAGCGCATATCTCCCTTGAAATAATGCATATTGAAAGAACCCAGTGTGTATCTTTCTCTCTCTTACTCTGTGTATTATCTATTGAAGTGTTTCAAATTACAGGTGAGCAAATTCAGTTCAAGGTTCACAACGGAATTCTGATAGCTGGGACTTTTCATGAATTTTTTATTTATTCAACAATAAAGGAAGTATGCTTTTCCTAATTTTCATTACGATTAAATCAGAAGTTATTTCATGCTATTTCAAAATCATCATCATCATCATCATCATTCTAGCCATTGTCTATCCACTGCAGGATGAAGGCCTCTTCCGCATGTTTCCACCCAATATGGTCTAGGCAGGGGTAGGCAACCTTGGCTCTTTTATGACTCGTAGACGTCAACTCCCAGAATTCCTGAGCCATTCTGGGAGTTGAAGTCCACAAGTCATAAAAGAGCCAAGGTTGCCTACCCCTGGTCTAGAGCTTTCTTTTGCCAATTAGGACCGCAATACTTGCTGATGTCAATGCTCCATCCTGTTTTAGGATACTTTGCTGGACCCTTTTTATCAAATGGAATCCATTCTATGATAGCCTTAGTCATACAGTGTATTTCAGAACACATTGTACATTGCCACATTTAAGGAAACAGAATGGCTGATTCCAGGTGACTTGCAGGGGAGGTATGCCAAATTGAAGACATCTTTGAGAAAGTATAGCCGATAACCGCAGTCAGTTCCTTGGAACCTCTCCAGATAAGGACAGGGTGAGAGATTGCCTACATGTTATCTGAATGTCTGCACCTCATAAAGAGACTACAGAACAGCATTTTTCAATGGGTTTGAGCATCAAGAGATGAAGGGATCAGTTTCCTTGCTCACAAGGGCAGCAGAACCTTTTAAAGTACACTAAATTCACAAGCCTCATTTTCTAATCACTTTTGGAAACCATCAGGGTGAGTTTATCTTCAACTCTGACCAAAAGAAAAATAAATACAAGCTTATGATCTTAAAAGAATTTCAACATTTTAATCTAAGAAAGTTACAAGTGAATTAAAAGTCTAGATAAATTTGGAATTTTGCTTTTTACTATACGTTTGGGGAAATAACTATAAAAATGAATAGCTTTTCATGGGAAGCAGACATTCTGGCTAACTTTGCTGCTGTAAGTTATTACAAAGATAAGTGACTTTATGATTTTAGAAACTGGATACTAGAGGGAATTAAAGCAACTAAGCAGAAGGAAAAAACAGAAAAATGTTCTTGATGTTAGTTAATATTGGGACTTATCAAATGACCCAAAACATTATAACATCAGAAACATTAAAGGAAATATTTGAAGAATGGATAGTAACTGCAATATCAATAGTGTCGGTAATGATACCTGCTTTTATAGATAGACTACATCCAAAAGATGTTAATGAAGAAATGACACATGTCAACCAAAATTTATCTGAAAAGACAGAAAAAGTACCAAAGGTAGTAAATGACAGGCCAAGATAATGATTGGGAAAACAATGCTTTACAGGATATACAAAAGAAACTGGCTTCATTTTTAAAAACGAAAAAGGAGATATAAATGACAAATAAGGAGAATGACCTGAAAAATTATTGGGTTTACAAAAGAGGTTTGATAAAGCCTTGAAAAAACCTGTGTGATGGGATAAAGAATTGAAAAGAAATCAAATCCTACAAAAAATATTTGATAGTTAAGACTGTTAGGAGTAAAAGGAAGGAACATAATATTTGCTTATTTGATCAAGGTGAAAATAAGCTTCTCTTTTTTTGCAAAGTTCTGGCAAAGTTGTTTAAGGACTTTTTGCTTACACTGGGATTAAAAAGTTGACTTTTACTGGATCTGCTTCTAAAGAATGGGATATGAGAGAAAGAGATACTTATCTGCAGTGTGTAATTTATAGGAGGGAGATTAAATGCTATTAAATTTATTTAGATTTGTGAGGAAGGTTGGAAGTCACTTCTTTATATATTTCTTTTCTTTCTTTTTATCCTGTACTTTTGCTGCTCTTTTCTATTCTATTCTCTTTCTGCAAGTTTAGTTTATGTCATAATCAAAACTCTTACTATGAATTGTATTTAAAAAAGGGCATTACTGATTCCCTTCTTGAGTAATAAGAACAAAAACTCTTGCAGCACCTTAAAGATATTATTTTAAAAGCTTCTGTGAATCACAGTCCACTCAGAATAGTGTAAACAAATAAACAATTGAAATGGTACTTTGCCACCCAATTCCAAAATGTTTCTGCTTGAGTCTCACATGGTTTTCGCTATTATACACATTCCTTAAAAGGATCACATTTGTAATCTAGAGGTGCTCATTGATCCATCTTTGTTGTAGAAGCACAAGTGACCTCTGTAGCCTGGAAGCCTTTTACAAGGTTAGATATCTGAACAGAGATAATCTTGTTTCAGATATCCTTGCCCTGGTGACCCTCTTTGGTGTACTGTAATGCATTGTATCTAGCTATTGGCCTGTTGATGGGGTTGTAGAAATTGAAGTCTAAGGGGGGAAAAATTCCAGATATCCAAGAGTGGTAATCTAACAGAATAAGCAGGGATGTTCTGGAGGGTATGGCTATGATCAGAGTGAAACCTCATCAGTACTAGTTTGCCTAGAATGGTCCCTTCACACGTTTTCAGTATTCAAGCCCAAGAAAGCTTAACGTTAATAATGTTCCAAAATATATATAATCCAGGGCAAGGACATATGTATATGGCTAGAAAGGTAGAACTTTTGCAACTGCGTGTGTATGCATGTATGTAACATTCTAAATTATCTTCCTTAAAATTCTAGTTCCATTATTCCATTACAACAGAGACTCTGTTTCTTGGCCAAGATATAAAATAAAACAGGAGAAAATAGCAGCAAGTGTCATTAATTAGCAGTGCAAGTTATTTTTTAAAAATATAGAAATGACGAAAGCATGGGCTGGTCATTGAAAATGCTGCCAGCATTCACTGAATTTGTCTTAGCTTTTAATACGAAGGTTTTGCCTTCTTTGAAATAAACTGAATAAAAGTTGGCTTGACATAAATTTGAATATATATTCAAGTTGTTGTATTCTTTATGGTCATTTAATCTCACTCCCTGTTCTATCCCAAATATGACTTTAACATTTAATTTGTGAGGGGGGATTATATTGGGGTTTTTTTGGTCTTTTTGTCTTGTTCTACTATTGCTGCATCAGTTGTAACACAGAGATTAACTGACTAGCTGTTCATTTAAATAATTCCTATATTAAGGATACAGTGTGATGGGTGTGTGTTAGTTGCAGAATGTTATTAAATGAATGGAACTTTCAACTGTGCTAATCTTTTTTTTTTTTTTTGCTATGGAGCAAAGCTACCAATACTATTTTGTCATGTTTGGTTCATCAAAATTATGTTCATTATAATACATTCATGAAGACTTATTCATCTTATTCTTTTTTCAACTTCATGAATTACTTTTACAGTTTGAATGAACCTTTTTTGTGTCCTAACTGCATATTATCAAAGAGATACTTTGTGCCTCTCATTTGCATTAAAAAAGCAGGGCACCGTATAGTCTCTAAGAACATAGCTTGAATTTATAGTAGTTGAGTCCTTGCCTCCTGATACAAAGGCTAACCAAAAAAGGACAATTAAGGTGTCTCCTAAAATTGTTTCAAACACTATAAATTAAATCACAAGATTTCAGCCTGTTTTCTTATTTCTCACTTAGTAGTATCTGGATGGAAAATTAAAAGAAAAAGGAGAACCAAGCAAGAGCTTTCTTTTCTTTTTTTTCCCACGCACAGAAAAATATGCAGAAATATTTTGCATTCTATTATAATTGGTTAAGAAAATAAAAGTTTAATTTTGTTTTTAAATAAAAGTAATGATGAAATGTCCCTTTACAGATAGGGAAAATATATGTTAAATAATTTAATACTTTGTGGAAGAAAATCTAAAGTGACCTATCCTTTCCATATTTCTCTTAAAAATATCTGTGAATGTGTCTGTGTGTATGGATATGCATGTGTGTGTGTGTGTGTGTGTGTATCTGAACTCTCTCTATGCAGTATGTGTCTCTCTGTGTGTAGTGTCTGTGTATGTGTCTGTTCTCATGTATATAATTTGTTTACATTGAAATAAACCAGGCATATTAGTTGTGATTTGGGCAAAATGACACATACATTTGTTAAGATGAAATATTTTGTAAGTCTAGCTCAGCACCTAAGGAGTTTACAGACATATCTGTGTATTATTATTTTTGGCAACAATATGGAAGTCATTTGATACTGCTTTTTCCAGCATACTTTCTGTCATTTCTTCTAAGCCTACAACCCTAAGATTCCTATTCGCATACTAAAATGGCCCTATCCTGTTCACTTTTTTAAAAAAAATCAGCCAAGGTTGCCATTAATCATATGATAAAATAATAATGCACTTCCTCAATGCTGTCTATGTCTTACTGTTTATAGTTACATTCTGCATCTCTATGGAAAAGAAACAAAAGGTGCTCTAACAATTAAATTCTACTATTAAAGAACCATCAGCCTGCATATAGTGAACAAGAAAAGCCTATTGCTTACAGACAAAAGAGGTTAAATATAATCAGCAACACAGCAGTCAAATCAGGTTGGTAGAAAGTAAGAAGGGTTCGGTACAACAGTGAACAGAAAAAGTGTCCAGGAAATTTACTAGATGTTTATAAAAAGCATATTAAAAAAAGTCAAACGCAAGTCGAAGGAGACTTTACCGTCCTGTTTTGCATGATCTTGACCCCTGATGTGTGGGGTGCCTCAGAGTTCCCTTCTTCTGTTTAACATTTACATGAAGTCATTTATCAGTTCAGGGTTTAGTACAATCAGTATGTGGATGATACCCAAATGTATATCACAACACAACACCAGAACAAGAAGCAATGAATGAAAACTTATCACACCTAAATTCTCAAAAGAGATGTTCATTGAATGAAAACCAATCAAGGACAGAACCAACCTAGAAATAAGAAGAAATTTCTTGGCAGCGAGAACAATTAATCAGTGGAATGGCTTGCCTCTAGAAGTTGTGGGTGCTTCATTACTGGAGATTTTTTTAAAAATTGGACAACTATTTGTCTAAAATAAATAGGGTCTCCTGCTTGAATGGGGGTTAGACTAGAAGACGTCCAAAGTCCCTCCCAATTCTGTATTCTGTAACTTAGTGTATTGTGTCTGGTTTGGTATGAATGAGGAAAAGGCTTTGGTTCAATATTAACAAGACTAAGAAGCCATAGCTATTTGGATCTTCTCCCCCCCCCCCCCCAAGGATGTTTTCATTACTGGCCTTGGTTAATGTTGCATTTTCCATTTGAGATAAGTACACAATTTGGGAGTCCTCACAATTACTGCTCAACAAGCAGATGGCAACTGTGGGCAGAAGGGCCTTTGCAAAGTCCATTTTGTGTGCCAGTTGAGTCAACAATAACAATGGCAACATATTTCTCAGCAATTTCTATCATGTATGGAACAAATCAATAACAACTTTTGTTTCTATTCCCAAGTTATGTTAGCCTAAATTCTCAAACGAGATGTTCATTAGTCTATGCTCTTTTACCATATGTTATTTTCAACGGTTTTCCACAACACAGGCTCCCAGCATGTTGAAACAGATCCCTAAACTACAACTACTTTTAATACCTTTAAGAAGAATCTTAAAATGTATTACAATATGCGTTATAATGGAAGAAAGTGATCACAGCTTGTGCAATATTATAAAATCTGATCTTAACCAAGCAGGTAATATATAGAGTTTAAAATGTTTTATTATTTACGGATGTTTTTATTAATTTGAATTGTCTTATATGCTAGATATGCTAGGACATGTGGAAAGAATTACAGCAATACCCTGTGTGATGATTTGGAAAGGGAAAATGTATTTAATAATGTAATTCATTCCCATTGGTTTTCCACAAGAGCAACCTCAGAAAAGACATAAACTTTATCCAGCCTTTAAGGTGTTAATAAGGATATAGTTAGAACAGTTATTCCTGATTAATTATCACTGCTTTGCTACATGTTGGGCATATGTTCAATAAATAGTAGGGCTCCTTGGCTGTTTTTAAATGCCCTACTTTCAACTTCTGCAAGGACTCTATTTCTCTGAAGCATCTGCCACCTGGAAAGGATACATGGTATTGAAATGAACAAGATTAGGAACAAGGAAGGAGTGGATCAGATACTTGTTTGTCCTCTACTCATTTTCCCAATTTTTTTTAAAAAGCTTTAAACTCACTGAAGCTGATATTTGTTAATTCTAGAGTGAGCTGCAAAACTTTTCAGAATTTAGTCCTGATGTAAAATGTAAACTGGCTAGAAAAACCAAGAGAGCTTGTTTGGTCCCATTCCATGATTATAGGGAGGATGCTTAAGAGACTAAGGATGTGGTGATCCATGATAAACAACTTTACCTCCCAACAATGTTTAGCAGATGCCTATAGCTGGGATTAGCAACTATACCATGGACAGATTAGAGACTCTGTTACTGTATGCCTCCCAAGGTGAGGTCTTGGAGAGGTTGGCTTGGCAGCTGGCAATAGCAGACTTTATTACAATGGAGGCTTGCTATTCATGCTACTGCTGATTAACAAGAGCAGTTGTGATAACATTAAGGTCATTCCACTATACTTACAATTGCACAGGGAAAGGATGGCACAAAAGCCCCCATCAAAAAGCAACCTGTTCTTTTTTCCCCCTTTTTTAAAAAAGAGAATATAATTCTTACATTATTTAAATAAAGTAAAAAGCTTTTTAACATATATCATTTTAATTAACGCTACGCTTAAAGCACCACGTTAAAAGTGTTTTAACATATTACAATTCCAACATATTCAGCACATAAATTAGAGGTGGGTGTATCATTTGAGTATCACGAAGAACTAAACTTCTAAAACTGCTTCTCAGAGAAAGCTAATGGGTTCCAAAGGGGTTCCAATTTAGTAGATTTCCCCCCCCCCAAAACTTACCAGTTGTTCTTAGGTTTCGACTTTCACTATCTAGAATAAAAATATCCCTTGCTTTTAAGACTGAGGATGAATTTTCTGAGACCTCAAGTTGCAAATAGGTGATAGAAATTTCAAAACAAATTCCACAAAACGTGGTTTATAGTGTTTTTTTAAGGCATAATGTAAAACAGTGCAATATTTGCAAATTTCATTTCTACCAAAATTCACAGAATTATACTGCTGCTTTTTACAATTAAATTTGTTCCATTCCATTTTGTTTTAACTATCTTTGTCTCTCTCTCTCTCTCTCTCTCTCTCTCTCTCTCTCTCTCTCTGTGTGTGTGTGTAGTCTATCTAGTAAATATAAGGAGAAAATTAATAGTAGGAAAAATGGACTGGGTAAACTCTGGGCTCCATCATTCATAGTTGCTTTGTTCTCCACTCCTGTCTTCTTGCGTTATTAACCATAACTAGCAATGTGGTAAACCTAGCTATAAAGTTATGACCTCCTTTGAGTCAAATTCAACTCTTTGTGACTTAACACATTCACACAGTTTTCTTGGCAAGCATAAGCAAATGGCTTGCCACTTCCTTCTGTAATGTTTTTTTTAACTTTTTAGTCTAGCCTAAAGTCTCAGACTTCCTGGTGGCTGCCTCTTCAGCTATCTGACCCTGCTTCCAGGAGCCTCCAAGCTCAGATAAGGTTAACCAGGTGCTACCAGTACAGCTATCAATACTATGTTTAAACATTACACGAACAGTAGGAGGGGAGAAAATACATGCAATTATAAATGTGTCATTTCCAGATTTCTTAAGTTAAGCTAAGACTGCACTCATTTAAGTGGGTTTATAGCCTCTTGTCATTCATGCAAACTATGTACTTTTGTAGATGTCCTAAATATTCTCAAGTTTTGAATCAGGAGAACACTCCCTCCCCCAATTTATGCACATATTTCTTTTACAAATTATGATTAATTCTACTGAAGATTCTATAATATTCTTTATCAAAACAATAAAACATTGTAGATGATGAAGATAATGAGAAAGTTATATTGAAGGAGAAAAAGCAAAAGATGACATCTACAAGGAAAAAAACACCACTTCCTTGTAAATATGCAGAAACGGCATACATTTAAAGGCTGCATAATCTTGATGATTATACTGTAATAAATTGGATTGCTACGAGGGGATTTATAATGCAATTGCTTTAATCCGAACTATTTTCACCCACTTACAAAAATTGGTATAATATATACAAAGGACTGTAATGAATGGATATATGAAAGTAACACATAGCTCTATTAATGGCAACAATTATGATTGTATTAATCCTATTTGTACTGAAACTTGCTTGGATACTACAACCCATTTACTCTGTGACACCTGGGGATGTTTCTAAAGTATTTAAATATGTTAATGTAGTTGAAGAAATTACACTTTAACTTTTTTTTTCTAAAAATTATGTATATAATATAGCTGAGTGATGGGTTTCTCTTTTTTTCTATAGTTGAGGTATGATAATACATTTGTATCTTCCTTTTTTTTCATCATGAACCTAAAGCAGATCTACTGGACATTCTCAGATGGTTTCAAATCCAGGTAACTAACTAGAATCAGACTTGCATAGCTTCAGCAAAATGATGGTTCATGTGCCCTTGGACCAGACACAAGAACTCAAGTACTGACAAATTAATAGGCTGCACATAAAAGATATCAGCTTGGCTCATTAATTAAAAATGCACAGATGATAAATTATCTTAAATGTAGCACAGTAAAGAGATGAAATATTACATGCAAGCAACACTGAGACAATTACTTTGTAAAAGCCTTTCTAGTCAATTATAACAGCCACATGAATTTAAACCAAATTTTTAATTAATTAAAGTTTCCATCAAAAAGCTACCTGGAGACCTTTTAGGATATTAATGAAAATAACTATGTAATCATGGGGGAAAAAATCATTTATTTCCCAAACGGCTATAAAAAGTACCAGTTTGATGAAAAGATATGTGTTGTTTTTAGACAATACAAACTAGGTTCCTTCAAGCAAATATTTCAGGACTAGAAGTTGAGGTTTTAATTAATAGTTTCAATGTTTTAATCTAAGTTTTAAGAAGCTTAAAGATGCATCCCATGTATGATTAGAATTGTCCCTTTAACCAATTTATTTCGGATTTTTATCCCACCTTTTTTCTTTTCAGGTTATTGAGTTGTTTGAATTATTTTTCAAGTTATACACAAGTGAGAGTGTCAAACATATTGAATGTTCCTTCCTCCTCCTGTTTTCCTCACAATAATAACCCTATGAGGTAGGATGGGCTAAGAGAGAGTGGCTGGCCCAAAGTGACCAAGCCAGTTTTTGTGTGCCTAAGGTGGGATTAGAACTCACAGTTTCCTAATTTCTAGGCCAACACCTTAATCGCTATATCATTCCCCTGCTGTCTTACTGTGCTATTTTTCAGTGTTTCAAAGTTTCCCTTTTTATACTTTGAATAGCAAATGTTTTGCCATACAGGCAGTCCTCAACTTAAGGAGTATGGTTGTAGGTCAAGTAGAAGCATTATGTTACTGGACCTGATTTTTTGACATATGTTGATAAGTGAATACTGCAGTGGTTAAGCCAATCAGTTCCCCCCCCCCCATGGGTGTTTTTGAAAGAAACCTGAACTAAATGCTGAAAACCAGCAAAAAATGTCACAAATCACAGTCACGTGGCCGGGGGGGATGCTGCAAATGGCTGTAAAGGCAAGGGTCCAAAATGCAATAATGTGACTGCAAAGGGCAGAGTGTGGCTGTCATAACTTTGAAAACAAGTCATAAATAGGTTTGGCATGTGTGTGTGTCTGTTGTAGATTCAAAAGATCATTAAGCATCTGGACATAAGTCAAGGACTACCTGTACTTGTGTAACACAAAATTACAGTAAATAAGGATAAGCAAGTATTCCCAATTGAGCAATCTTCCCTAAGTGTGGGTTTAATGTGTACAAAATGAAAGCACATCTTTTTAAAAAGATGACATAAATTGAATATAGGCTTCTCCCTTTCCTGTGGCAGTTGTAAACTTTTGAAATTAATGTCTATACTCAACCTGTGAAATTGGGATTGAGCAATCATTCCATTGGTGGCTCGATCATCTATGATATTTGCCTGTCAATCTGCAGGAATGATAAAATGGTCTACCACTGGAGGCTGGTGGATATGGATGAATTGCTAAGACCTGTTCAGGATTTATTTTTCTGTTCTTGAACAAAACAATGTAAAACCATATACCCTCAGTTCTAGAAATGTGAATAAGGTAACTTGAATGCATTATCAGTGTTTCGACATATTTATATTATAGGCAGAGATACTGTAGATGAAGATACTGTGGTATTGAGCTATTTTAGTGACAAATTATATCTTTCAGCTCTTGCATCCTGAGGAAATGGATAAACTGTTTGGAGAACTTACTACTTATTATTTCTTATGAGAATCTGTAAGGGTTGAAATGTGCATGTGGACCTCAGCTGTATCTACTGCAGTTTTGAGTAAAAAAAAAATGACAAAAGCTTTTGTTGAAGTTTAGATCCAATTGTTTCAGAGGACGGTTGCTGAATATCAGATGTATCACACCTGAAATTCATGGTTGTCCTTTCAACCTCTGACAATATCAAATATGGTAATAAAATCTATTCCAACAATTTCAAATCTGGTTATGGGTTGAAAAGACACTTGGTTGCCTTAATAAAGAGTGCACTCAATACAATCTATAACTATGTGAAAGTAAGTGGAGGAAATTATTCAGAGATTTGGGGTTAAATGTCATCTGTAAATAGATGACGCTTAGGCCTAAGCATTTGTAGTAGGAAGGTAGTGAAATTCTTGAATCTACCTGCAAACATTTTTTTACAATAACTGAGGCTAAGAAAAATGGCTTTACCAGATTCATATTTTACTTTCACTTCTTCTAAAGGATCAAGTACAGATCTTGAGAATAATAAAAAATAAAAAACTCTTGGGGTCAGGAGCACCTTTTACTACCTTAGGCCAATGTGCCAGTTGCAATCCTATGCAGAAAGAATACAATTCACTGCAGTTTTCTAGGTTAGTTTGCTGTGAGATAAAAAAATATACTGTGTCAGCATGCAAAGAGTTAACATTTCTAAACTCCATAAAAAAAAGAAGCAGCAGCAACCAGGCATCTGATTAAAATTAGGGCAAGATTTGAAGTGTTCTGTGTATTATTTTTAAAATTCTATGCTGCAATTGTCAGACTCCTCAAAGGATGCAATTGGGCTATCCATCATATTCCATTATTCCCTGATAAAGAATAATAGATTAATATCATCCATAAAAAATAAGTACACTCATATTAAAAAATAGGTAAAAATCTAGAAAACAGGAACAAATCTTCCATCCCAAAGAGAGCAATCATCCTGTTTCCAGTGCATCTAAAGAATCTTGCTTGGAGCAGGAGCACATTCTCTGGCATTTATTTTCCCACTTAAATTACAGTGATGGTGTAGCCTCATCTCATTAGAGATCATTGTCCCCAGTAGACAGTTGCATTTATGGGGGATTCTTGCTGTTCCACACCTGCTGCTCAGGTTGCTATGTGATAAAGACTGCCTACAAACAGCAGTCTTGAGCTTGCTGGACTGCAACTGATGAGCCCAGGCTAATTCAGGGGTGATTATGTAGTTTACTGGACCACTAAACCTCTTTAAGCTTGTAATTACTGCCTATTTGAGTAAAGAACATTCAAAAGCAATTCACTGCATCATGCCTGCCACAGCTGGAAGCAGGCTGCCAGCAGTCTGCAGGGACATTAAAATCTACAGGGACAAAGATTCAAGCACAGCTAGTAGGCACTAACAGCAGCCAAATGTAAGCACATTCCTCCTCACCTTTTCTGACCAGCAAAGCCATTAAAAGTGCAATAAAATCTATAGATAAGCAATAAAGATGAAAAATAATGTTGGATAATGGAAATACTATACAGTAATGATTCTCCTCACTTTTTTTTTAAGAATATGCTGAAAGAAAATGTAATAACATTATTTTCTGGTGAAGGTGATTTTTATCTTTGTTTTTTTAAACATCTTTTAGTAAAACATCCCTGGACTCAAGGGTCAGAAGTACCTTATATTCAAAAGCATTTTTCACAAAGAGGGCATCATGTTTTTATTGCAAGGTGAATGCAGTGCAGACTTCTGCTTCATGATTTATCCAGACAAATAATATCAAATGGACATTATGCTTGTGGAATTCATTTTCATATCATCGGCTGCACAAAGGTTCCCGATGTTTATTCACACTGTATTCAGTGATTCACATTGAAGACTGCTTTTCATATGAGATTTAGTAATCAACTTTGCCTTAGATTGGTGGTGCCTACAATAAATATGTAACTGTGAAGAGCATCATAACCACATAGAAGCACGCATCTGGGATTTCTGACTCCTCACATTGTGTGATTAGGGACATATATTCACTTTTAATAGCTGTCCAATGTTCACTGCAGAAAATATTTGTATAATCCTAAGTGTCATAAATTTTATTGTTCCAAAATGAAGAAAAGAGTCCTAGCTCTTTTAAAGAATGTGGAAAATCAAAAATAACATTAATAAAAAGTATGTTATACATGACCATTTAGAGCACATGCCAGTATTATTGGAAAAGAGAGAACAGTAGAGATTGTAGAGATATAAATAATCCCTGCCACACATTAATTGCTTTATTTGATTAGTTCCAAGATTCAGGATGTGGTTTTGAGTCCTTTCACTAAGAAATGGCATTATGTATGCATAAAATGGAAGGCTTATATAAAACTCCAAACACTGACGAAGTGCAGATCTGTAAAAACAGATCTTGTTAAGTGGGAGAATCCCCAACAGCAAAACAATAAGGGCTGATCATGCTCTGTGGCCACAGGACACAGATCACTAAGAAGCAATGGAAGATAGGGAGGCAAGCAGAAATAATGGAGAATTTTGTAGAAAGGTATGGCTGAACAAACACAAGCACTCAACTCGCACAGGTTTTCTTACACAACCCACTGATCTATTCTGATCATTCTAGTCTATTTTGATCTAAAAATTATATTGGCTTGGACAACACCCATGTAATTTTAAGATGTGTGAGAAGTTCAAAGGGTATTTTGCTAGAAAAACAACAACAAACTGTCAGTAGTGTTCTGCATGGTGTTCAGAAAAATCAAGACTAGGCTAAGGAAATACTACCTAACAATATTTAAAAGAGTCATCCTGTCAAGTCATTTTGAGTATGATGTGTGCATGCAGAGGAAGAGCAGGCAATGGATAGGCAATTTATTAAAAAAAAGGATTATCCTTACCAAAGGATTCAACTACTAAACAATGGGCTGAGCACAGACTGCGGGTTAATTTTAATTTAATTTTAATTTTAATTCCATTTATATCCCGCCCTTCTCCGAAGACTCAGGGCGGCTTACAAACTTAGCAGTAGCCTTCATTCTATGTATATGCCTGCTTATTAGGGCTTTCACACACACACACCAAGCGGCATTATTACAAAGTCAGCTTATTGCCCCCAACAATCTGGGTCCTCATTTTACCTACCTCAGAAGGATGGAAGGCTGAGTCAACCTTGAGCCTGGTGGGATGCGAACCTGCACTAATTGCAGGCAGCTCGTGTTACTTAAGGAGGCATTAGCCCACTGCTCCACCAAGGCTCTAATAATAAGATAGAAACACATTTTCCAAGTGTTCCTTCAAACTAATTTTATTTTAGGTGGGCAAAATAACCATGGACACCTGAAACTAAGCTTTTCTGCAGGACTTTTGAAAGATCAGGCAGGGAGAGAATCAACACACTTTTTTAAACTATGAAAAGGTACAGGAAAATAACAGGCTGCACCCAATTTTACATTAGTAAAAGGGTGTTCTAGCAATGGAGTTTTTTGATCCTTCCTCTTAATTTAGCCAATGGGAATCCTCTCCTAAGAGTTGAAAGTAATTGTTGGAATCCTGCAAAGCTTGTTGCATGAGTTCTAGCTCCTTCTTACTTCTGTAAGGCACTTTGAACCATATTTTTTAAATTACTTCTGAACTCAAGGGATAATGAACAGTCACAGCTGAAGGTATTAGAAAATAACACAATGAAAGTAAAGTAAATCATTACAAAATGTTATATGGTCCTTTTTTTCTTCAAAAAACCCCCCCCTTACCCATTGATTCTGCAGGAATAAAACTTTATCATTCCACTAGTGTATAAATTAAATACAAAATAATTCTGTAAATACAAAGGCAATATTTTGAAATATATTATTTGCTTGTATATGATCCAAGAAAGTTTTCCATATTGTAAGATTCACTCATATCAGCTTAGTGTACCAGATGACCAGATGCACTAAGGTCTTTTAGGTAACCTCCAAATGAGTTGATGCATCCCTTTCATAATCCCTAGTCAGAAGGACTTTTGGTTATGGTTGCCAGGATTATGGGAATTGTAGTCTAACACGCTTGGAGGATAACAGATTGGGGATGGCTGATGATAAGAGTCCCAAAATGAAACATTTCCTATATTTAGTACAAGTATCAATTAACTAATGGAATGTGTTTGTGTGTTTTTTAAAGTCCATTGTGTCTGCACATTATATTTTTCCTTGTGTGGGAAAAAAGTTTCATATTACATTGATGTGCTGAATGGGAGGTAATGCTGACAAGTGAAAAAAACTTGGAAACAATTTTCTTCTTTGCAAAGGAATTAGTTCCAGCAAAAATAAATGCATACACACATCTTATATAACTATGACAAAAGATCCCCAAATTTATAGACCGTATCTTCTGAATTTTATGGAAAATTTATGATGTTTAATAACACAGAAATAACTAAAGTATGAAGGTGCAACTAGAATAAAGTAATATTCAGCAGTCTTATGAGTTATAACCACAAGATTCCATTCAAAATCCAGGCTGACTTTTTAGCAAGATTTTTTAAATTTATTATTAAATTCATATGCCACCCATCTCACTTTGGAAAGCAACTCTGACTCATGAAATGTCAAAGTTTGGTTTTCAAAAGTTGTGCAGAGTTTGGGAGCTCTTCTGATTTTTTTTTTTAAAAATATGTGTTTGCACACTTAGGACTAAATTATATGACATTTGCAGGCATGGTTGTCCCTTCTATATGGATAAATCCTTTAATTTGGAGATGATCTGTTTAAGCTTCCAGTATAGATCTATCACTCATTTGATTCCCTCTTGCCTCTTCCTCATCCTCATGTTTCATATAAGAAGAAAAAAAAACTGGAAATAGCAATTTTGGCAGACACAGTACTGTAACCTAGTTTGTGCAGCATTCAGAAGGACTGACTCACACATAAGTCTTAATTCATCTCAAGTAACTTTGGAGAGATCTACAGTATTGTTTCTTGTGGAATCAGTCTGACAAAATTCAGCTTGGAACTAGGCCAGATCCAATCTACAGTATACTACTTTTCATGTAGAACATACAAGGCATCTTTTCTAAAAATTAAAACGCTTTTGTATAATGCAAGAAGTTACCATCCACAGGTGTATAATCCTTTTCAATTTCCACTGAGTGAACACATACAATTAAACTCTTATTGCTTTTTTAATAGCCCTAGTCATACTTGTACATGACCTGTGGCAGAGCTGAGATTGAAATTTTGGATCCATTTTTGTGGTGCTTGATTTCTAGGTGGCTTTTGATGTCATCAATCACAGTATCCTTCTGGAGTGGTTCTAGGCAGTGGTGGGATTCAAATATGTGAACAACCAGTTCTCTGTGTGGATGCTGCTTCTGGAAGTCCATTCTGGGCTTGGACAACAAAAAGTTAGCTACCAGTTCTGTCGAAGTGGTGCGAACTGGCTGAATCCCACCACTAGGTTCTAGGGGTAAGAAATTGGGGGAGGTGTCACTATTTTACAATTATTCTCTTCCTTTCTTCTGGTCCAGG
Organism: Vipera berus; assembly: GCF_964194415.1. Taxonomy (NCBI): domain Eukaryota; kingdom Metazoa; phylum Chordata; class Lepidosauria; order Squamata; family Viperidae; genus Vipera; species Vipera berus. Next base: position 197,922,775 of record NC_138202.1, on the reverse strand, counting down.
TCCAGTTGGCATTGACTGGGGAGTGAGGTTACTCCCTAGGATCCTCCTAGTGGGATGCCACAGGGCTCAAATCTCTCTCCCCTCCAACTCAACATCTACATGAAAGTATTGGTGAGATTATCAACTGGTTTGGAGTTCAGTATCATCAGTAGGCAAATTATATCTTTTGAGCCCACCAAACGGAAGCTCTTAGATCCTATCTTGGAGGTGTGTGGGTGTGATGAGGAACTATCTCCAACTCAGTGCCACCAAGTGGCTATGGGTATTAGGGCCAGATGATTCCTGGGATATTCTATCTTTGGCCTTGGATAGGGTTGCACTTCCCCATTCAAGAGTGGTGCACAATCTGGGGGTCTTCGTGGACTTATAGCTCCTGTTTATTGAGCAAGTGGCAGCTGTAACCAGAAGGCCTTTACACAGCTCTATCTACCAGTTGACCAGTTCCTGGATTTGGAGGCCTTTCAGTCACTCATGTCTCAAATACTGCAATCTGCTTCATATACTGTAGGAATGCATTTAAAGACCTTCTGGAAGCTTTAACTGGTCCAGAAGGAACAGTGAGGGCCGTTTCGGAAATGCCTCATTATGCCCATGTGACACCTGTGTCCTATGAACTACACTGGCTCCTAGTTTTATTCTATGTATGAGTCAAGGTTATGGAATTAATACTGTGGGCACGGGAATAAAATCATGAGATTTAAAGAACAGGCAGATGAATAGAACTGCGGGAAATGGATTTTTCCCTTTCAATGGTAGCATTATGACAGCTACCATATTCATGCTGAAGCAGACATAGTACTGTGACTGCAGCTAATGACTAGTTCTTTTCCTCCTTATGAAGATCATTTTCTTTAAGTCAACGGGCCCAAACTTTCCAGCTCTGCAGGCTGGCAGCAGCAGCAGCCTGGGCAGGAGGGGAAGGGATAGTTTTGTGCATGCAAATGGAGCTTCGCTAATAGTTTGGCCCAGTTCCCAACCAGCCACGGACCAATACCGGTCTGCAGACTGGGGATTGGGGATCCTTGCATAAGTTACATAAAAATAACATGATGCCTGACACCCCCCAAGATGCCCTGCCTTGGCAACTTCCAGACTTGTATTCCATCTATACATTTATTTATTTTTAAAAAATGAAAGAGGATAATACAAGGACAAGAAGACATGAAGATAGTCTAAAAGCACTTGGGATGTTCAGTCTACAGAAAAGAAGCCAGAGGAAGATGGTCTAAATTAGTTTTCCATGGTCATAGAAGTAGGACTGGAAATAATGGTTAGATATATCCATTACATTATTACCAATAACTACCTAGATTATAAGTATGAGGACAAGTTTCCTAATGACAAGATTTGTACAACAGTGGAAGACTGAAACAGACTTGTTGCAAAAGCTGTGAGTTCCCAATTTCTAGGGGGGTTTAAGAAGAGACTCAACAGAGTCTCACTGTTTCAATGGTTTTCCTGCACGCTGCAAAGGAGTGGACCAGATGATCCTTGTAGTTATTTCCACTTCTATGATTCTAGAATTAGCAAGAAATTAAAGGTGGCATGTGCTAAAACCAAATGACAGTTTCTAACATAATGTTTTATTTTCAAGAATGTCCTTATTTTCATTTTATGGAAAAGAAATATATTAAACAAAAATATTAAATAACTGCAACCCAGCACTTTGTCTGGAGGTATGTCCCTCTACCCAAAAAAGGCAACAGAGGTGGGGAAGGGAGTAAAGAAAGACCGTAGACCTGGAGAGTGTGGCACGAACAGTTTCCTCTCTATGCTCCCTAGTAAATGAATAGTTTTTTTCACTGGCCATAGCCATCAGGGCAGCCGTTTTGTGAATAGGCTAACTCTACCATGGCAACCATTTTGTTAGAGTATCAATGACATACACTCAAAATTCCAAATGTGCTGACCAGCCCCTCCCCTTCCCAATGCCTACTTCTGCTCTATACTTTCTTTGCTGCAGTGTGTCTTTGTTTAAGGAAACAAATGGTTACTCCATTCCTACAGATTAATCTGTGTGCATTTATTCATACTGACAATGAACTTCAAAGCGGACAACAAAATGTTTTTCTTTCTCTAACTCCCTATCTCTTAGGGATTATTCTCTTAAGAAGAATGATCCTTTTTTTAAAAAAAAGTGTTGCCTTTTAATGTATGAAGCTGTTAGCTGCGTGCCCTTTTATACTTAAAGTCAAAATCAATGAGAGACATATGCACACACCTGTGAGTGCACATGTATTTTTATTTAAAACTATACATATTAGGCATAATAGTTGTGTTTACTGTAATGTTACATATTATTTATCAAGATGATATAACCTGCTTCCTTCCAGGGGTTAAACGCTGCTTTTAGTTATCTTCACAATGTTCACTTTCAAGAGGTGGCTAGAACCCCAATAAAGAAAGAAATGTTGGAGCCAAAACAATAATTAAGAGTAATTTATGCTTATTTTTATTATAAAATTAGGGCTATCTGATATTTTCCCCATAACATCACAAACAGCCTCTGGCTACACTCTGGAGGCTTCAGGTTATGCATCCCTTTTTTAAACTGATCTTTACAAAGTTACATTTAGTTCCTCCTATTAATACAAGTTGGAGTAAGTTTATAGCAGGGGTGTCAAACTCAACTTCATTGAGGGCCGCATCAGCATTGCGGTTGCCCTCAAGGGGCCGGGTGGGTATGGCCAGGGTGGGCGCAGCCTACTGGGTGGGCGTGGCTAGAGTGAGTATGGCCTACTGGGTGGGCGTGGCCAGCTCTACATCGTTCGCATCAAGGGTGCCTATGGGGGCCTGGGCAGGAGTGGACAGATCTGGGGGTCTCTGGCAGAAGGACGGTCTCTGGGCCAGGGCCAAGGCAGTGGGGGCCGTTCCCTCACTCTTTCCAGGATGGCTTCGCAAGCCACATGAAAGCACTTCGCGGGCCGGATCCGGCCCCCGGGCCTTGTGTTTGACATGTCTGGTTTATAGCATTACATTTGCTTCCTCCATGCCCTCCTTTCGGGTTTTTTCACCTGCAATAAGTAAGTTATATATTTGTGTGTACAAGTATATACAGTACATGGCCGCAAATAAATGTTCCCGTTATTTTAAGAAATGATACATTTCTCCTGAAAAGTGCATACATTTTAATTTTTTCAGAATGGAAAATCATGGAGAGAAACAAAAATACAGAAGACAACCTATTTCTTAAAAGACAACTTTATCCACAAACCTGTATACTGTAAGTTGCCAAAATTAGACCTCAGATTCTGTTCCTTGACCCCGACTGGCAAGAGACAATTACAGAAGGAAGGAAGGAAGGTTCTTTTCTATCCAGTCACATGTATTCAAGATAGACGGCTGCATAATAAGATGGATGGATATTCTATCACTCTCAATATGACATTATTTTCTCAAGCCAAGTTGCTACGAAGAAGGAAGAGGGACTTTGTCCTAGGCAGATATCAGTGGATGTGCACTCAAGTACCAAGACTGCTCAAAGTCAACGTATTGCAAGTATGCAGAAGACGATGAGCCTCAGGTCCGGGGGGGGGGGAGGGAACAAGAAGCTTCTGACTCCTACTCGAGTTGCTTTTCCTCTTACTTTTCTTCTTTTATTTGAATTTTTTAAATGGATTGACCCGTGAATAGTATCATAGTAGTGCTGTGCAATGCTTCAGCTTCAATCTTCCACATCCATTGAAAGTGTGACTATAGCTCCTGCCAGCAACACTTTAAAGCTGCCACAGGATCCCATGAAATGATGCAGTGGCTTTATGGTGACATAGAGAACTGTTCTATTTACATCCCACCTTTTGGAGAGAGGGTCTAAAGCTTTACACCCTCCCCCCCCATAGATAGGCAAGAATAGCTTGGGGAAATGACTAACTTTTCAGTTTAGAAACGTGGGGAACTACATGGGTGAAGACCTCATTCTCCATATGCTAAAGCATATGAAGGGGAAAATGTTATCCTGTATTTTCCATTATCCAGACTTCCAAATCAAATTTACTACTTGGTAAGGATGTCATCGGTACTGGCTGTCTCTGTTGATCTATTGAGTATATCCACTGAATTAAAGTGGCATGAGATAATAAAGGTTGAATTAAAGTGTAAGCAAATTTATTCTCAGCTGTGTTTTCCTGTGTATATGGTAGACATAACTCTAAATCTGCAACCCCCAACCTTCTAACACGACAGTAAATCCCAAGTAAATATGTTAATCTCTGTTGTGTGAGAGTCTAATTTCTGAATAAATACGAAACGTTCTGTTGATGTCAATGGGTATTCCTTTACCAGGCAGGGCGCTTGAAATGAGAGTGTAGCTATGTAAAAGGCTTAAACTAAATAGGATTTCCAGGATACCAGTCCTTTAGGAGCTACTCCATCTCTGGTTGAAGGCAATGAAAACAAACATTCTCTGTGAAGTTCAAAAGACCAGACCCCTCTGCCTCATTCTCTTGGAATGCTACACTGGAACTATTCATAGCATGCTGCTCTCAGCTATTTGGCTTGGACTGATCATATCTCAACCAACAAACATACACATATATGTTTATGCATATCAAACAGCCCTGTGGAAGCTGGTACTCAACAAGAAACCTTGAGGTATGTGAGGTATACACACATAAAGTGAAATATTTCTAGGGCGTGATCTAGTAGTTCACTGATAATCATCTCATTTGGAGTTGTTTTTCCCTCTTTTAAACACAAAAGAAACCTCATACGTACATGGGCATTCATTTTAACCCTTTGGAAGGTAACTGGAGAATCTACAAGAAAAAGACAAAAAGCATATCCTCTTTCCCAAATGCCTCCCAGTAAAGGAACAAAAGCTTATAATCTTCTGTGCAAGTACCACTTCATCGAAAAAGAAAGAAAAGTCAAATCAATGGATTCTGAAGGAAAAGCATTTAGATTTAATGTAGCTTTCAGCACATTTATGTTGTGATGGACATTAAAAATGCATAGAGGTAAAAAAACACACGATCACTTAATCTATTCGGTACATGCTAGGTGAAAGAAGGTCCTGCTTTTGTAGATAGCATCTCATATATATATATATATATATATTACAAAAAGGCTAATTAAAAAGTTATAGTTCAAAGGGTCTCTGCTAAGAAGTCCTGAAGATAAAGAAAATTATTCAATCTTGTTTCTCACATTGTTATGTTAATGAAAAAAAATGAAATTCTATTGTTTTGAGGATGTGATAAAGAGGTTGATCGTTGTTCGCAGACATGCTCTGTCTCTCTTTTCATTGCTACTTGCTTTAATAATAAAGGAGAAACAAGAGCAGAACCGCAGCATTACTGGGATATTTTTTTTTCTTTTTAAATCTATGACATTAACCAAAATGTGATAATGGATGTTCTCAGGGGTCCCATTTATAAACAATTTTATACAGGGCAAAATGCAAACTTATACCTCTGCAATTACCAATGTCCTGTTTATCCCTGTTTTAAGAACGTAATATTGAGAGTTGCCAGAGGCTTTGATAATTGCCCCCAATCTGGTTCTCATTTTTCTGAAGTATACACCTATAGCAAACATAATGGTGGAAGCCTGATGAAGTCATCTAGTGGTGTTTTTTTTACTGTATTTTATGCGTCATGCAAAAAAAAATATTGTTAAGTTTAATTTCAAGATGCAAGACCATGAAAAGTATCTAGAGTTATGCTGTGAACTATAAAGTGCCCCCAGACAGCTAACTGACAACTAAAGGAATGCGTAACTCAGAATACAAGCCTGCTTTGCATGTTAGATATTTTACCATACCAGCAATATAATTTGGGGGGGGGGAAACCAGTTCAACTGAAAAGATTTCTTAGAGTAGTTTCAACCTAGGTACCCAAAGTGCTGAAAGAGATCTTCATCTACTGGACCAGTATAAAGGATTAAAATGAGCAGATTTGTAAGTTCCTTTTTTATTCCTAGAAGCCTGAGCATGAAAAATATTTCATAGAAGGGACCTCTGCCCAGAAGAGCAGCTGAAGATCAATAGTTCCATAGTTCCAATAGTTTCACTTGGCTCTACTGCAAGGAGGCTCCACGTCTGAGGTGACAACTACACTCTTCTCCTGCAGCCAATCAGAAAAGGCAAGATCACTGGCCATCATTCTTATAACTATGTCAATGCATATTAACATTCAATTATCTGTCCTAGAAATAACCCTCCCCCTTATGCATTGTGTAATTGAGCACCTGGCAGATAATAAATCAAATAAGGAAGCAGTAGTCAGGAACCAGACACTATGAGCTGGCTTTCCAATTTAACAAGGTTTTTTATATATAATTTTTATTTAAAGTTTTATAGGAAACATAAAAACAAACACAAGGTGAAAGAAAGAAAGAAAGAAAGAAAGAAAGAAAGAAAGAAAGAAAGAAAGAAAGAAAGAAAGAAAGAAAGAAAGAAGAAAGAAAGAAAGAAAGAAAGAAAGAAAGAAAGAAAGAAAGAGAAAGAAAGAAATTTCTTTTTATGCTTTCCAGTGTAATGGTGACTCTCCTTTACTGTATGGAATGAGGCAATTTTAGAGTTAATTTTAAATAGATGCTTGCAAGACCTTAAGGGCTTTTACATCCCAATTTACTACTATATAATTGCTACCTCAGAAAGGACACACACACACGTTAAGGCTCACAACTAGGCAAAATTATCTTTTATATGGAATGCTATGTAGTATCTCTTATTTTACAATTAATTGCTTATTTTCTGTCTAAAATGAGTATTTCTGTATAAGATGAGTATCCTGTCTATTTGTAACCTTCAATTGGTCAAAAATGTGCATCATAGGAAAGGGGTCTCCAACCTCTGGGCCACATCCACTAAGTGGTCCGTGAGCAGAAATGGGCCACAGAAATGGCAGGCGAGCACTTGCGTGAGCCGTGGGAAAATGTGTGCATCCGTGCTCCATTTGCTTGAATGGTGGGCACACATGCATGCCACTCGCACAAATGGAGCTATGTGCGCAAACACTTGCCAGCCGCTCATGCAGAACCATCCCCTTTCCTCCTCCCCGCCAGTCCACAAAACCAGAAACGTTGGGGAACTTTGTCATAGGACATCAATTTTTAAACCAAGCTATGGCAAATGGGATTACCTAAAGAATGTATCCAAAATCCATGGTTCTGGTGGGATTGAAATTTCAAGGTTTTATTCAGACCAACTGTATTGGGGAAATTGTTGGCCCTGCAGCACCAGCTTGATCAGCCATGGTCACATGATTATGACTTTCAACACTCCCTGCCAGCTTCCCAGCAGCAAAGTCAATGGGGAAGCTGGCAGGAAGCTGAAAGGCACTCCTGCTCCCACTGCTTTTTTACCTGCCAGTAGTCATTCTGCTTCTCTGTTTAGGTAAGGAAGTATCTCTCACAGGATGACCCAATGGTCATCTAATATTTCAATATTAAGCTAAAGTGATAACAGCAGTTTTCCTTTCACTGTTGTGTTATGATCTGCTCACTCTGGCCAATAAATATAAAGCAATCTGGCTGAGTAGAATACTATAACTTTTCTTTTAAAGAATGCTCTGCTGTGGTTTTCAAAAAACATCTAATTTGAAACCATAATCTGAGAAATACACCACATGTTTTATAATTGGCTAATCTTATAATTTGTTAATCTTAGAATATTTTAAATTATTTAACTTAAAACACATCTTTCTCCATCTTGCAACCCACCCATCCCCATATTTTTCTCAAATCTGCTCAGAAACATCTGAGCACATTCTGGAGACTTGCAGAAGAGGAGCTAAGAGGAGACAATACTTAGAATCATCATCCAATGATTTTAACTATCTTTTTTTTTTAACTGCAAGGCCATATTTAATTATATAGGTCTATATTCAAGTCATGGATGGAGTCACTGAAGCAGTAGGCGTGAGCTTAAATGGACTCCAGAAGATGGTAGAGGACAGGAAAGCCTGGAGGAACATTGTCCATGGGGTCACGATGGGTCGGACACGACTTTGCAACTAACAACAACAATATTCAAGTCTCAGAGTCAGTTTGGTATAATGTTTAAGCACCAGAACAGAAGCTAGAAGATGGTGAGTTCTAGTTCTGCCTTAGGCATTAAATCAACTAGGCGACCTTGAACCAATCACTGTGTCTCATCCCTAAAAAGGACATAATGGCAATATCACTTCTGAAATCTTGGCAAGAAAACTGCAGAGCCTTGTCCAGGTAGTTTAGTTCCCTGAGTCAAAACTAACTCAAAGGGTTGTGCATGCACACATACACAAACATATTCAAGAGTAATTGGCAAGTGATTAAAATCCATACATTACAAAAAAAATACTTGTGCTTTCCTTTTCAAAGTAGTAAACCTTGTTGCAAATAAATATATAACATGCAATTAAGTAAATCTCACTAGTTTTATGTGATTATGACATGTAAGATTTCAAATGCAAAAAGAGACTTAAATGCAACAGTCTAGAACTACAGTCTATTTATATAGAATACAGAAGGGCCAAGAAAAAGAACAATGTTCCAAAATCAAAATGATCTGTACTGGGTTTAAATGATCAATCAAGTCAATAAATGGGTATATGGAAAAATGATTTCCCTAAGAAATAAACTCGGCATCCTTATTTCCTTCTCTCTTGAGTCAGTTGCGTATTTGTGCATTTAAAAATGTTCTAAAAAAAATAAATTTGCTGACTAATTAACTTGAGGGCACATTTTTAGATTTGTAACAAAACCTGACAGATTAACTGACAAATTATGCTCTCAGGAAGAAAATTCATGGCATCTTAAAAAGGAGCTTGTTAGGGTATTGGGTTACCCTCTGCTAAATGGCAAGAAAAGTTTCTAAGCAGCATTATGAATGCTTTTTCTTCTTTCTCTTATTCAAGGCCAAAGTTAGTTATCTGAATTTATTCAAAATCAATGTTTCCTTCTTTTCCTCTGATAATTCACCTTGCCGTTTACCCAATCATTTTATGTAGGTGGAAGTGATGAATGCTGCTGAGTGCCAATGGATTTTGGTCCAATATGAATACCCTAAGGAGCAACTTACACTGAGTCTCAGGCTCCTGTCAACCCAGTAATTGATGATGTTTTCACTGTGAGGGATGTAAACTGAGTGGATTGACTCAGCAGCTAAAATCATTTATCTTTGTTTCTAAGAACACAAGCCTATTATGGCTAAATGTTCTTTACCAGCACAGAGAAATAATACCAATCAATTGTACAAGAAAAAATATATATAATGTCCAAAATTAGAGAAAATGCAAGCAACAACCATTCCATCTGAGTGCCATTTGTGTGTCAACAAAACAAGACCCTACGAAATTGCAGATTTCAAACAGCAGGGCAAAGGCAAATCATACAGCATTATAAAGCTGGTATCTATCTACTTTCTAAACCTATTTTGTAAACCTGGCAATTTTGTATAATTTGATTGACTGAAAAAAGAACATGCCTTGTACTATAAAAAAAAATAAGTTGTACATTTATTCCAGCTCAGAAAAATGTGCTAGAACCATTCACAATCTAAATCTTGGGCTCCCCATCTTTTTACTGGCAAAATGCCCAGGGTGATTAGAGAGTTGACAATATGGGGGGCCCAGCAGAAAACAACAACTGGCTAATGGCTTCTGAATGCCCAGTGACCTTTGATCCTTAATGGTCTGGCTAAAAACAAATGACCCAGTCTGAGAGACTCCTACAAACATATGCATTTTAAGAGTACAGTTGTCAATTAAACATTGATTAATGTATTTGCTCGTTTGCTGAAACCTGACTAGTTCTTCACTAATCAGTAACCAGAAACATATACATGCATTAATGTTTGTTCACCTTTTATTTATTTAATCGGCGACCAGCCAAACTTAAGGCATATTAGTAGCTTTTCCACAAATGCAAAGCTGCTAACCAAAAGTCAATTGTCCCACATTTCATGTCATTAGATACTTTGGTGTCATTCTGACACTGAGTACTATCTCCTGCAGCACAGGAAACTGAAGACTATAGTCACCACACTGAGTACTGTCTGAACCTTAAATGATAACTTTCATTACAGCATATTGTCACCATAGAAATGAAACTTCATGCGGGCAAATGACAAGATTCTGTCATCACTCATATTCACATTACAAAATCCAGGCCTGTCAGACTTTAGGACAATTCTCTCATCCATCCTGAGCACCCAAATATATTCTCAATGGGCTTCCAAATAATAGCCCATGCTTTCTGCATTGTGCAAAAGTCACCAGTTGAAAAATACAGTTGCTTAAAGCAATTATTTTATATCAGTGTATGCATGAATAAGGAATGACCCAACTTTCTTTGTTATTGTTGTTGTTGTGGCTGCTATTCTCAAGATTGGGTAACAATATAAAAGATAACATTTGTATAATTAGGTATATACAGTAAATCCTTTAAAAGGGAAGGGGCAATTGGAAAGATAACAGTGCCAATACCAAATTTTAAGTGATACATGCTTAATTTTGCACTACTCACCTTTCATATTTCACTCATACATACCTCTCACATATAACATACACACAGAGAGACTCACACATACAGAGGTGTACCTATGGAAATAAATAAACACGCACAAGTAAAATAAGACTGACCCACTAAGTGAAATCGTTCTTTATCCTGTTTGAATTAGGGAATGTATCAGTGTGTGTGTCTGTATATACACTCACACACAATCCAATATTAAATCAGGAGTACTATAAACTATAAATATTTTTAAAATTCTTGTTCTCATCAAATCCTGTTCACTTGAGAGCATTGAATTTCCTTTCTCAGGACTTAAAAATCTAAAAATGTAATTTAATGCATATCTACTCAGAAGTAATCTTGAATGAATTCAGTGGAATTTACCACCATGTAAATGTATATAGGCTTAAAACTCTGGATAATAAATCACAGAAATCTGTGCTGAATCTAAAAACAAATCTTATATCATACCACTATGTTGTTGGTATGTTGTTGTCATTGGAATGTGGTTGTTATGCATACCATTGTGTAATATATACAATTACATCTACTTACTAGCTGTCTCACATATTCTGAATTAGTTCCAAAAGCTTAGCCAATACTGTTGCTTCTATTTACTGTCAAATTAATTATTGCACATGTATTTTCTTCACTTCATCCAAACTTGATTCCCCCCAATTACTTTTAACTGATACCTTAACATATACATGTAAACGCAACAAATGTTACAATCTAATTTCATCTAGTATCAAGGAAAGAATTTCTATCATATTTCAATAATGCCATACACATATCCTCTTTTGAAAGTGTGATTTTTCACTCGGGATGGTGAATTTGCGTGTGAATAGAGCTCTAATAGAGCAGATAGACAGCAATAGTTCTTTGTCACTTGAGAAAGGAGGTGGCTGTGTCTTGACACAGTCTCTTAATACTCTTCAAGTGTCATGAAGAAGTTGCCTAATCAGCATGTGGCTGGTCCTCAATTCTGTTACCATCAGCAGGATGTTAATATTACTTCAAAGTAGTTGACATATAAAATGACTTCCCTTGGCCATTTGCCTCCTCTACTGTGCAGTCAAAGCCTTTGGAGCCAACTTTGAAGCACAAACAGAAACTGAGGTGGCAAAATGAACCTAGTCTACGTTGGGGGTAGGGGGAATGCCCAAACAGCACAAAATAAATACTGTACAAAGATCAGCTGTCATGGAGAAAAAACCACAGACACCCCTTTCTACAGAAATATGCAAGTTTTCTACATGAATTTATTTATTTGAAGCAGAGAGGGGACTAATTATTTATTTCTTTATCACAATTACTCATTCACAATGAAGCCTACAAGTAAATGAAATGCTGAAGGAAACAGAGGAAACAACATGATATAGATAAACTATAAAATTTTCTATATGGGAACAGGTAAATATTTAGAAATAAATACGGCCTTCAGACACAAGTAGAGAATCAATTTAGTAGAGTGGTTAAGCACACCATGACAGCAACTGGGAGCCTCTGGCCTCTGGTCCAGCTATAGGCGACTGTGAGCCAATCCCTGTTTCACAGCCCCATAAAGAAGGCAAAGGTAAAACACTTCTGAAATGATTGCCAGAAAATGGTATGTACCTGTCAGTGTAGTTGCCAGAATTAGAAGACTAATTCAAAGGAGAGAGAAGGAGGGGGAGAGAGAATGAATAAATGAATGAATATATATGAATATGAATAGATTTAACTGTAATGGGAAAACTTGCCCAGGTACCCACGTGTTTTCTTAGTTTGCAGTTCTTCTAAGTGTTGCCGAGAACCCATGTTCTACAGTTTTTTCAGTTTAAATTTCATTTCTTGCACTGGGGATCTCCTTCAAAGAATTGCTACAAATAGGTAAGATTTTTTTTTTCCTGTGATCAGCCTATGCAATGATGATAAACTCTAGGCATGCTTATCAAGCATTAGTGAGCATCAAAAACTTTCAAAGGACTAGGAGACAGATATTCAAGTTTTACCAAGTGTTGCCTCAGGTGTGTATTTTCCCCATTAAAATCTACACAGACCACAATGTCTTCCCTAGATTTGCACTAACACCACAAAAGAGAATTAGTATATGACGTTTACTGTGTTGAAACACAAATTCCTGTAACATTGTTTTAAAACATTCTCTGCATGCTTGATTGTGTAACACATGTGCCTTCTAAATACAGCTTTATTTGAAGACAGTTCACTGCATGATCACTTTAAAATTTGATTTACTGTTCCACAGACACAACTAAGCAACTAATCTTCCAGGACAAATGTGACACACAAGAACAGCTAAACTGAAACATATAAATCGCACATATCCTTAAAAATATTATTGTCTGTAATTTAATCTAACAATATTTCTAGGCCTATAACCCTGCACGCAGAAGCAATTTCCCAAGCATTAATACTTAAATGGGTCATATGCACTACATCTGTCATTCTGTCCTGAAGTCTATGAGGCACAACCAAGACTCTGCAAGCCTATTGATTTTTCTAGCATTTGCTTTAATTTACTTAACCATTGAGAAATCCATCAGTACATAAAGGGCAACTGTCCATTACTGCCTCATTTGCAGACATTCTTTCTATTCATTCTCCACCCCAACCCACCGTGCCTCTCCTCTTTTGGTGTAAATGCTTAAAGATGCTTCTGTATTTATGATGCAAAAAAGGCAGAATGGGGGAAGGGAGATGTCTGGAAGATGACTCACACCTGTTCTGTTCTGTGAATTGCTGCACTGAAGTATACCTAATGTGCTTTAAAATAGAAAATAATATCCAGACTTTATAAATCTCTGTGCAAAGTGTGTAAATTAGGTCCTAATTATATTAACATGGAATCTGCCTCCTAGCCCTCAATGCTACATGAGCCCTCTCTAAACAGGCAGAGCTCTACTGCAGTTCTTTTATGAGGAGATGATTACTACTGCTTCTTAGATTGTCTCTAAATATTCTGTTTACAAATAAACCATGAAGCCTTGAGCCAACTTTTCAAGAATAATCATCTGAGGGTTTTTTCCCCTCCTACTCCACGCCATCCCTGTTCTAGCAAACCTCCACCACATATGCATGGCAACAATCAAAAGCCCAGGCTTCATCTAATTACTCTATCACATAATTTCACAAATTGCCTTTTCGCTAGGGAGCCAAGTGCAAAACACACTCACAGTGGGATTTCAGGCAGCAGCTTTCATTTACTACTCATTTCTTGTTAAATTAAACACAAAAACACCAGTTGTGTGTGAAAGAAGTCAAAATGAAGGCTTGTAAATGAGCCAGGCGAGCAGATCTCATATTCATTCATACCACTGTTGGAAAATAGCTTGTTGGCAAGCTGCATTTTTAATTGCAGTGCAATATCCCTTAACCCCTTTGAAGTCCTAATGCATTTTCAGAATTACAGCTAGCAAACTCTAGAAAAACAAACAAAAAGACCTTCCCTAAGCTCCGCCAGCAATGTAACATTATATCAACCACACAAACGTACATTTTATACAGGCCAAAATCGAAGTGGTTTTGTTAATAGTCTAGGAAGATTATAAACCTTCAGCTCATAATGTGTTGTACTAATGCTAATAAATCCAAACATCTGATATTGTTGTGGTGAGCAAATGTCAATTAAAGCCCAATTGTGTCCTATAAAAACCAAGCCACATTGATTATGATTTGGATAGACTTCAAGCCTCTGAAGTGTGTCGTAGAAAGGATCAATTATAACACTACAACAGGTTAGGTAACCATCATGCCATATGTTTAATAGTCATACGTATCTTTTTTTTTCCTTTTTCCACTTTTTAAAGCACTTTTCATGTGTCTCTTTTTCCTTTGATTGTATTTTTATTTTTGTGGGGTTTTTTTGTCATTTTAAAAAAGCAATATAATAAATAAAACATTTAATAGTCACACATACTTTCAATTCTTCACACAGTCATTTTCTTTTCCTAAGATGAGTGAAATTTGCATGAGGAATCAATAACTGCTCTGGATGGAACCCTCAGTTTGTTCCCTATTAGTAGGACAGAATTTCAGCTTAAAAGCAGCGGTAGAGACCTAAGGGTTATATTGTTTTCTACATTACGTTTACAACTTAAAATGACATTTTGATAACCAGTCAAACTCAGGACTAAATGCAGTTGTTTTAAAAGCAATATTGTTCTTCTGTACCGCTACCAGCAAAAGCTCTGCCCCAGTTCTCTGCAGAGGGAAAACATTAGCAGCAGCTGTTTGTACATTCCCACATTAGAAATCCTATTCACAGACAGGTGGAATAATTTAAAAGCCAATGTGGTACCATTTGGTTGTAAGCAGTGTAATCGTTTATCCCCCAAAATGCTACGCCTCATATTTATGAAAACATAAGTAAAATTACATATTATTCCCACAAATCTTAAAACTCTTTACTATTGCCTGCTTACAAAATGATCCCACCTCATATTTGTGATTTAATAGCACTCTAAGGTTGAATGAGCTCTCTTGAATGGATGTAACTACAAATATTTTATTCTACCCTGAAAACAGAGGATAACTGCATATACACTCTGTACACATTTTCTAACATATGCCTGAAATTCAGTTCCCGGTATCTGAAATGTATATGACTAAGTACATACTTAAATATACTTTGTCCTGAAGATTCTGGGAATTGAAGAATCAAACCCAATATCACAAATAGGTTTTTTTATCTGAAAAATAGTTCACTGCTACTGGGGTGGGAAGGAGTATATTTTAAAGTGGGATATGTGGGAGAACAAACATTAACAGAGATGTCAATATGGTGCAAAGATTATCTATAAAAAAATCTATAGCCTGTCCTGTACAGTTTCATGGAAGACAGCAAAAGCTAGGAATGCCACCAAACCTTGTGTTAACAATACATTGCTACAACATAGAACACATACAGAATTTTTTAAAAAAATTCTGAAAATTCTTAACTTTCACTTCAGGTAGATGCATTTTGTAAGTTTCTCTTTTGCTTCAAACACCTGCCATACTTACTTGACCAAAGACTTTACGCTAACTTTCTCAGGTTAATTGAGAGTTTGATTTTCTCACCACTATGTTTTTCCTTTTTACACTACATTTGCTAAAGCCATAGGAGTGGGGACTGAAAGAAGCTAACCCAATATTATATGTAAGAATTTATGTTCTTTATGTGCTTTGCCTCATGGTGATATCAGGAATTACGATTTTAGCACATAACTGTAAGTAAAATATTTTACTAACACTAGAATAAAGGTAAGTCAATTAAATATAAGTTCCGATTCCATGCATCCCATCACATATTTGGAAGGGTCCTTTCAAAATTCATAATGTTAAATGCAGATTAGATCCATTGTTAGTAATGTGACTGCAAAACAAGAATAAACTATTCAAAGAAACCGCCCAAAACATGTCCAGCATTATACTCATGAATGAAAGCAACCCTATTAGCTATCTAGTTATCTAGATTCAGTTGGAACACATCCAAATGAAGGACCTTTACCACTTCTCCAGGGTTTTCTGTTTAATGGTTCTTACTCTGATATGTCTTGACTCATCATCACCCCTCAAATATGTGCAGAGAAAAGTTTATGTTAGAACAAATGCTTGATTCACTGTGTTATGAAAACTTCTTTTTTCAGCAAGAGAAAAAAAACACACCCAATTTGAGTTGACTCAAAAGGGAGACCCCATCTTAGAGAACATATTTGGAACATGTAAAATGGCATCTGTCCAATGAAGGCCTACTTGGTAGCTAAACTCCCATCCTTTCCACATATTTAATGGAATATTTTTACCCATAGGAGGAATGGAATTAATAAATGACAGCAGCACCAAGTCCAGTTGGCATTGCAACAGAATCACTAGTGGCATTATTCTAGGGAGATACTGACTTTTAAGATTTTGTAAGACTGGTTGAGATAATGAAAGATGAAGAGTGAAAATTATGAGTTCAGCCATCACAAGAAAGAGAGTTATGAATATAATGATAAATGTAACCTGTGCTTGAATTTGGAGTTTATGGAGAGGTAGAGACTGGAGACTCTGTGGTGATAGAAATGCCTTTTGTGCATTTCTCAGAGGCATTTTACTCAGTGCTCTAAAACCTAACTTTGGTGATGAAAATGGGCTGCTGGGTTAAACGCTGATAAGTCTTTGCACAAACAAACTGAGAGGCAGGAGCATGTTTGGAACTTGCCTATGCAAGACAAAAAGGAGTGCCTATTTTTATGAAAAGTTGTTGGAAGAAGGGATAAACGATGATTATGTTGCATTAATATGTGGGGGAGGGGAAGACAGAGAAAGAAAGAAATGCTTAGGTTTGTTTCCCCCCCCCCTAGAAGTCATATTTCTTAATATAAATGAGAAGACAATGATACTTTATCAGGAAATATATGGGATAATTTATTAATGCTTAACTATCTTGAATTCACTCAGTAATTAATACTTTTGGACTAGAAACTTGCACAATTGTTTCAGTATTTCCCAGTCACAAACTATCACCTACATTTTACAAAAAATATATATATCATAGCACATACTTTCAATTTGCCATAGAGAGAGGTACCACATCACTGCTTTTGCTATCCATTGCTACTATATATATCTCCACTTAATTCCCAATTTCTATTCCTAGCATATTAAAAGCCTGGACTGGACAGGTCTCATTGTTATTCATCAGGGAATAGTGCTGGGCTCTTTATCTCTGGTCCTATCCACTCAATCATTTCCATCTGTGTATTTCAGAATAAGGATAGACAAAGTCTATTTTTGGTTCAAGTCACTTTCACATGCAATCGTCTCACCATCCTGTCCTCATTTCTTCACCAACTTGGTTTTGTTTTAATTAATGAACATTTCTAATTTAAATAACTTTTTTCTTAACCAAAACGTAAAGATGTCCCTGACCAGTTGTGTCCGATTCTAGGGGGCGGTGCTTTATCTCCATTTCTTGGCTGAGGGAGCCAGTGTTCTTTGAAAACATTTCCCGTGCTCATGTGGCCAGCATGGCTATATGCTAAAGGTGCATGAAACGTTATGACTTTCCCAACAAAGTGGTACCTATTAATCTACATGTATTTGCATGCTTTACAACTGCTAGGTGGAGAGGAGCTGGGCCGAGGAACGGGAGCTAACACTGTTGTGTGGTGCTTGGGTCTCGAACCCAGACCGTCAGCTCTCCAGTTGACAAGCTCAGCATCTTTAACAGCTGAGCCATTGAGCCCCCCCCAAAAAATATGGAACTCTTCACAAATTTGTGTGTCAGCCTTTCGTAGGGGCCATGCTAATCTTCTCTATATTGTTCAAATTTTAGTGTATATGCTGCTGAAGCGAGCACAACCAAAATGTAACTGTATATAAATTCTGTCTTTAAATAGGCATTTCTGGATGTAAAGTATTTCATCCTTTAAGGAAGTCCAAATGCAAGGATAGGTGTACTGTATATATATGGTTTTTTTTTTGTAAAAACAAGAGAACTGTATTTTGAAATCCAGAGAACTACAAAATCCCGAACAAAAGGATATGGCATTTTGAGCCTTAGTCCCAAAAAGTATATATTAAAATTTGGTCAATGTAAATGTAAGCAGAGATATTGTGAGAAATTGCGGGGAGGGGAAAGTAAATGATGAAGGCAGTGTTGTCTACATGCGACAAAAATGTGCATATGAAAGAGACGGATCTTGATGCTGCTTGGGGAATGCTGACAAAAGCATTGCATCCTATAGATGCCGCTAATTATACGTAGTAACACATGTAAATTCTCAAGAATCCTTAAAGCAGTGGCCATACTAGAACAAAAAATGTTTGTGAACACCATAGGAAATTATACCATCCTAACTTGATTTCATGTTCATTACTATTACAATTCATGTTCATTACTATTAAACATTAGAGTCTAGCCCCCAACCTATTGTACCACATACTGTAAATAATATTTAAATTATTGCAAATTCTAAAAACAATAAAATATCTAGATTTAGCAAAGTAAGGTTATTTTAAATTGCAAAAATATATATTTTAAATTACAATATTCATATGCAACATGTATGTTAACAATAAACATTCATGGGCTAATGATTTACAATACTATGTATTTTAAATCAGAAAATGAACTATTTCAAAGAACCAAAGTAAGTGATGTATTGGGCTATAATTGGGGATACCTAGGTTCAAGTCCAAGTATGGTAACTCAGCAGCTGATTTTGGGACAGTCACTTTCATCCAGCTTGGACAGTCACTCTTTGGGGGAGGGGCGCAACAGAGGAAGAAGGGTTTTATATATATATTGAGGAATCCTGGAGAAAAAACAAGATAGAAATCTAACCAAACTATATATGTAACTGTCTATTTCAAAAACAGCATCTATGTATGGTACCAGTTCTCCAAATAGTTTGCAAGATATGTTTTTTAAAGGTAGTAGATATAACTGGATTACAGCAAATTATATTACCTTAGCCCTGACTGGATGTGTAATAGTCAGACTTCAACTCCTTAAAATTCAAAGGAAAACATAGTTGAAAACTATCTACTATAATTAATCATTGCTTATTATTATTACTTATTCTCGTGCCCCAAGCCAGCTACTATATTACTTAGAAAATTGTTTCTTTCGTAGATAACCTTGTTCATTATAACTTCCTATTATAGGAGTTGTCCATATTTTCTTTAAATAAATTAATTTCTAGGAATTTTTTATTTCAAAAATACAATTTTTTTTCCTAAGCTCAAAAAATCCTAAACCTTTGGGGCTGGTAAGCACATTTGATTTGGAAGAACATATCATGGTAACTCACACAAAATGGCTGTCCTGGAAGGTGTGGTCAGTCACAAAGCAACCTTTACATAAAATAAATTGGTAAGGATGTTTCCTACCAATGCCTCTAGTCCCTTGCCCTCAGATTCTCTCTATATCTGTTTACCTTCTTTTTCCTAACAGCAACCATTCACTATTTTTAATTTCAAAGAACACCCCAGTGTTTAGTTATGACCCTAAGGCAATCTTAGAAATAAATATGATAGCTTGCTATATAACACCTAGCTTCCCATTTCATTTTTTTTAATTAAAAGAAGCTTAATAAAACAAAATAAATTAAAATCAGATGAAGTGTGGAGCCTGAGGGCCCTAAGGGAGGCATTATCAGGTACCTTGCCCCTGCCCACATCACACTGGAGACCCAGACTATGGCTTAACGGTTTATTAGCCAGGTATGGAAGATGGAAGATGACAGAACAAATGCACCTTTACGCCTTATAATTGTCCTATGAAAAAGTTACCCTCTTTGAAGCATGGAAAACTCAAGAGGTATTGCTCTGTTTAAAATATTATGTGGCAGATATAAATTTTATAAAATGGGTGTGACTCACATCTGCAAGGAGCACAATGGCTTCAAAGTCCACAATTAAAAAAATGAACCCTTAGAAAATTATTAGCAATAATAAAGGACATAATTCACAAGTAAGTGCAGGGAAATATTATTATATAATCTTCAGCAGCTCCCTGCATTACTCCAACTCAGTTTACTTACAAAGTTAAACTTTTTGAAAATCAGAATTACTTTTAAGAAAGAAGCCCTGTTGGCAAAATGGTTAGAATGCAGCATTGCAGGTTAACTCTGCCCACAGCCAGGAGTTCGATCCTGACCGGCTCAAGGTTGACTCAACCTTCCATCCTTCTGAGGTCAGTAAAAAGAGGACTCAAATTGTCGGGGGCAATATGCTGACTCTTTAAACCGCTTAGAGCACAGGTGTCAAACTCGATCGCATCACATGACGTATCGCAACATTTTTTGCCCTTGAGGAGCCAGGGTTGGGAGTGGCCTGTGTATGACGCATCTGGCCTGCAGGCCGCCAGTTTGACACCCCTGGCTTAGAGTGTGCTATAAAGCACTATCGGGTGATAAGATAAGTTTAAGTGCTATTGCTATTTTTGGAAGCTAGTTTGCATGCACAATTAACTTTAGTGGCCTCAATGCAAGGCTAGTGTATAAGGCATCTGGATTGTTATTTATGAAATATTGGATTGGATTCACAGGACTCCTTTTGTGGGTAAAGAAATGTTTGGAGCCAATCACATGTTTCTAATTACAGTTCATAAAATGCAGTCTATGTGGTCCCACTGAGACCAAGTCAACGAAGTAGTTTTGTATTTTGGCTTGTTGCAAATTACAATTATAACCTGAAACAGATTTAATGGCAAAGTATTCTAGCGCAGACAGTTACATTTCCTTTTGAGTTTTTGTTGGTACTTTATGTTTCAGTATGATTTCTTATGAAGTAATTTAAAAGCCTGTTTCAATATGTAGCTCAAGACGGCACAGAGTTGTCAAATACTGTAAGGTTTATTAACAGTATTACTCAAGGTAGTTTTTTTTTTAGAAGCTACCTATCTACCTACCTACATCTCAGATTTACCATAGATTATTCAGGTGTAGTCCCTCCCCCCCACTAACTGCCTGTGAATTGTGGGGAGGAGCTCATCTTACATACAGTGAGAAAGAAAAATGCTTTGGGAAACTAGTGAATGGGTGGGAATGCAATTGACTGCAGACGTTGTTAAAAAAATGTGAATTCCCCTGAATTAACCATTTGCTTGGAAGGCTGCTTACTTGCTGAAATTTAATTCTTTTTGTAATACCTAAAATGTTTTTTCTCTCCTTTCTTCAGTTCCACTTTCTCTTTGCATCATCTTTATTAATCTTTGTTTCCCTCACTTCCCTTCCAACTTTTTCCTCTTCCTGTGTCTTCATTTTCTTGTCTCGCTTCTGTTAAAAGGAAGGATAGGAATCGATACATGTTTTTGTTTTGTGTAAGAGTATGGTTGGCATGCAGATGGCAATCAATTAGTTTATTAATGAGAAGCCTTATTTTACAAGCAATTACACTTGATATAATTATATTTAGAATTTTTAATTTATTTTTTAATTTTTAATTTTAATTTATTGCACAGATGATTTTAATTTTATTTTTATCTTGATTTCTGTACTTATTATATGTTTTGTTGTTAGCCGCCCTGAGTCCTTCGGGA
This sequence comes from Vipera berus, assembly GCF_964194415.1. NCBI lineage: Eukaryota > Metazoa > Chordata > Lepidosauria > Squamata > Viperidae > Vipera > Vipera berus. The sequence continues at coordinate 197,901,327 of NC_138202.1, read as the reverse complement.
GATAGGGCGGGATATAAATCCCATCAATAAATAAATAAATAAATAAATAATAATAAATAACTTTTTTTCTTTGAGGCCTGTTCTTTTTGGGAGAGATTCTAACAGGTATGGCTCTATATTTTGACTATGTCTATTCTCTTCTCTTTTTTTCTGTTCTTCCTTTTTGACAGAATTATCTTAAAGTAATAGTTTTCCTTCCAGTAACTAAACTGTCCTATAAATTAGCTAAACAATGTTAATCTGCATGAGATATTGTATCACCTTGTTTCAGATCACCACAGTATGTACCGCATTCCTAAGATAGTGCTTTGGTAAATTCCAGCTGTACTATAAAATATTCTTTGAAGATACAGTCTGAATTATTCAGTTAGTATACAATTTGCCTATCTTCTTTATTACAAGACGAAATATTCTTCTGGTTCTAATAAAGCAGCACAAGTCATCAAATCATTTCAGGGCAAAATTCAATGTATTTTTCGTAATCTTAAGTAGCTGGTTAATTAAGGAGGCATTTTGCCTTTATCAGGCTCCATGTACACAAAGATCCTCAGAAAATGCTCTGTTTTCCTGAAATCAGACCGGTGGGGGTGGGGTGGGGGGGACAAAGCTATCTCAGCAACAGTATAATCTCTTTGGAGCTCCCTATTCAGAGGGCATCTAGAGGGCAAGATAGATGAGGTTTTAAACCTGGCTGGCAATTCATTTTTCAACAATGGCTACAACATGTTATAAGTTAAACAAAAAATGCTAAAATCATTGTAAGCTTTATCATTCGTTTTAAAGATCTGGCTTTAAATAATTACCTTGAGATGAAAGTAACAAACAATCAACAATACTGCAAGCAAGTCTCAATTTTGTTATTGTTTTGTATTGCTTTGGGTCTATGCTTTATTTGTTTTGTAAACTACTCTGGAAAATTTTGCTGTCGTGGGGTAGAATATAAATGTTTATAGCAAATGGAAATAATATACAAAATATTTTCAGAGAACAGAATATATATCCTATTTGTTCAGCTTTTTGTAGTTTTCCTCAATTATCTAGAAAGATGAAACGCTGACAGTTGATATATGTAAATAAATTAAAACAAAATAATAGGCACAAAATCCTTAAATGCTTATATACAAATGCTCAAAGCTTGGGAAACAAACAGGGCGAACTAGAAGCAATAGTACATGAGGGAGGGTATGACATTGTTGGTATTACAGAAACCTGGTGGGATGAAACCCATGAATGGAATGGACTGATGGATGGATACAAATGGTTCAAAAGAAACAGGTCTACAAAAAGAGGAGGAGGAGTTGCACTATATGTAAGAGAACACTACATATCTACAGAAATGCAAATGATCAAAGATAGAATCTCTCCAGAATGCATATGGGTCAATATAAAAGAGAAAAAAAGTGACATTACCATAGTGACATTACACACCACCCAACCAATCAGAAGAACTAGATGAACTCTTTGCCAACCAGCTAACAAATGTATATAGGAAGCATACCACAATAGTAATGGGTGACTTCAACTATCCAGTTATCAACTGGGAGACAAACTCTGCAGCGAGTGGGAGATCAAACAGATTCCTAACCAACCTAGCCAACAACTTTGTCATCCAAAAGGTGGAGGGAACTAGACGTAAAGCCATACTGGACTTAATTCTTACTAACAGAGAAGAAGTGATAGAGGAAGTTGAAGTTGCCAGAACCTTGGGCGAAAGTTACCACGTCATACTGGAATTTAATATAATGCAAACACTAGCAACAGAAAACAATCCAACCAGGGTCTTAAACTTCAAAAGAGCTGACTTTAACAAACTCAGAGAGATCCTAGGAAAGATCCCATGGATGAAAATCCTAAAGGGGAAAACAACCCAAGAAGCGTGAGAAACTCTGAAAAATGCTATGATAAAAGCCTAATCCAGCACAACACCACTGAAAAAGAAAAACAAGAAATTCAAGAAGAAACCAGCATGGCTGCACAAAGATCTCTCTGACAAACTGAAAGACAAAAAAGACAAATACAAAAAATGGAAACAGGGTCACATAACTAAGGCCGATTATCATCAGACAGCCAGAACATGCAAAGATGAAGTCAGGAAAGCAAAGGCTCAGAACGGAACAAAGACTTGCAAAAGAAATCAAGGATAATAAAAGAAGTTTCTTCCAATAAATTAACAACAAGAAAAAAGTTAAGGAAACTGTAGGCCCACTAAAGAGAAAAGATGGCAAGGAAATAACAGGCAACAGGGAGAAAGCAGAACTGCTTAACTCATACTTTGCATCAGTCTTCACACAAAGAAACCATAGCCCAACCTACTAAAAAAAAACTACAAAAGACAAACTAGAAACAAAAATTGAAATAAGCAGGAAAATGCTAAGAGAACACCTATCTGACCTTGACGAATATAAATCACCGGGACCGACAGATTACATCCCAGAGTTCTGAAGGAGCTGGCAGATGTTATCTCAGAACCATTGCACCATATCTTTGAAAAATCCTGGAGCACCGGGAAAATACCTGAGGATTGGAAAAGGGCTGATGTGGTTCCCATCTTCAAGAAAGGGGGGAAAAACAGACCCAGGAAACTACAGACCAATCAGTCTAACATCAATACCTTGGAAGATCCTGGAAAAGATAATCAAAAAACACATTTGCAAACAACTAGAAGCAAACAAAGTTATTACTAGTAGCCAGCAGGGGTTTGTCAAAAACAGATCTTGCCAAACCAATCTTATTTCATTCTTCGATAAAGTTACTAAACTAATAGACCAGTGAAATACTGTGGATGTAGTATACTTAGACTTCAGTAAGCTATTTGATAAGGTAGACCACAACTTACTGCTTGGTAAGCTAGAAAAAGGTGGAATAGACAACATCACTACCAGATGGATCTGTAGCTGGCTGGCAAACCGTACTCAACAAGTAGTCTTCAACAGCACTACTGTCAACGCTGTGACAAACCAAATTGAAGCCTCTTTCATTTTGTCTTCGTTGCCACATATTTAGTTAGAAGAAGGAAAGGGGGCGTGTAGTTTTCAGTTAGCCAAAACAATTCACATGTATGGGAGCCAAGGTCATTGCTGATAACATTCTGGAGGGCTGGAGAACTGGGAGGAGTGCCTGTGTTCTCTAACACTTGGTGAATGTGATTTACCAGGGGTGGGAATTGCAACTTGCAACTTTGTAACCAAGGGGAGGGGAATTTAGTCTTGGGTTCACCTTTGTATGTGCCATTATGTTGTAGCCAAATAAAAATGTTATTTAAGGAAGAATTTCTTGCCTTGGAGTTCTTTTAAATGGTCTCATCGGAACCATGACAACTACATCCACATGGAGAGAAGTAAGCCGTGGGGTACCACAAGGTTCTGTCTTAGGCCCAGTACTCTTCAATATCTTCATCTATGACTTAAATGAGGGAATTGAAGGGGAACTCATCAAATTTGCAGATGACACCAAACTGGCAGAAGTAGCCAACACCCCAGAAGACAAACTCAGGATCCAAAAAGATCTTGACAAACTTGAACAATGGGCCTTATCCAACAAAATGAGCTTCAACGTGGAGAAAAGCAAAGTTTTACATTTAGGCAGGAAAAATCAAAAGTACAAGTACAGACTGGGCGAGACCTGGTTTAAAAACAGTAACTATGAGAGGGACCTTGGAGCCCTAGTGGACGATCACTTGACCATGAACCAGCAGTGTGCAGCAGCAGCCAAAAAATGCTAATACAATCCTGGGTTGTATAAACAGAGGCATAGAATCAAGATCATGAGAAGTATTAGTACAGTTTTATAAAACCCTAGTAAGACCACACCTGGAATACTGCAGCCAACTTTAGTCACCATATCACAAAAAAAGATGTTGAGAGTTTGGAAAAAATTCAGAGAAGAGCAACTAAGATGATCAAAGGCTTGGAGACTAAAACATACGAAGAACGGCTGCAGGACTTGGGTCTGGCTAGTCTAAAGAAAAGAAGAAACAGGGGCAACATGATAGCAGTATTCCAGTATTTGAGGGGCTGCCACAAAGAAGAGGGGGTAACGTTATTCTCCAAAGCACCAGAGGGAAGGACAAGAAATAATGGTTGGAAACTGAACTAAGAGAGAAGCAACCTAGAATTAAGGAGAAACTTCCTGACAATGAGGACAATTAACCAGTGGAACAGGTTGCCTCCAGAAATCATGGGCGCTCAATCGCTGGAGATTTTTAAGAAGAGGCTAGACAGTCACTTGTCTGAGATGGTATAGGTTCTCCTGCTTAAGTGAGGGGCTGGATTAGAAGATCTCCAAGCTCCCTTCCAGCTCTATTCTATTCATTCATAATGCTTATAATGGTGAAAATGGGATTGACCAAACCAAAAACATAAAGAATAAAGAACCAAAGTGAAGGTAAATAGCTTTTAATACTATTAATCTACAGTCCTAAATATTAATCTACAGTCATTCAGATATAATATTTGACAAATCAAATATTCCAGAGAGGTTTTCAGTTTACAATACCCCTTCTTACATAATTCTCTACTTATGCGCACACATACATGCACATGCACAGAAAGAGAGCTTTGAAAATGATGGCATTGTGTTGCTGTGTTGCTTTTAAGCCTGAAAAACATCCTATCTTTTACATATAGGATGATACAGCATTACAAATCTCAGTCCTGGCATTATGATACTTAAGAAAAACTCACCAAAATCCCAACCTGCTATTGTTTTCAATTCTGACTGTTGAAGAGTGCTTGAATTTACAGGAATATACTAGGCCCCCTTCCTACTTTATAATCCACCATCTTCTCTCATTTTTCTCCAAGGTGCTGAAAAAGAGGAGCCAAAGAGAAGATTGCCTTACTTTACCTCCTGAAAATTCAAGCACTGCTGTCTAAGGGAGAGCTTGAATTTTGCATTTTCTTACTGCACGAAATCAACAGTATTCCACTCAAAAAAGGAAAAAAAATAGATTAAGATATCATCAGCATGTGAGAATTTATCCTGGCCAGCATAACAATGAGTGGTCCTTGGTACTCTTTGAGCTTGGTTGCTTTCTTGCAGACATTTCATTACCCAAACTTGGTAACATCATCAATCCTAGTAGAGAGTGGTAGACTAGCACTGATGGTGTTACCTAGTTTGGGTAATGAAAGGTCTGCAAAAAAAACTCACCAAGCTTAGAGAGCACCAAATAACCCCTCTTTTAAACCCTGATCTACAAATATTCTCTACATAACAATTGTTGCTCCATTAGGTATTAAAGAAAAACAGAATACAATATCAATAAAGAATACAGACAAAATAAATCTGTTCGCAGAGAACATATTTTTTTTTCAAAATTCTAACATAACATAAAAAATTTATTTACAATACTAACTGAATACATTTAAAAGTAGCAAGATCTGGAGCCTCTATATCCTCTATAAGCAATACTGAAGCAAAACTTCTTGCACAAAAACTATTTGACTTTTTTTTCCCCAGGTGGATTTCTATAGTCAGGAATATGTATAAGGGGTTGGGAAAAATAGGGACCACTCCGGTGGGAAGGTAACAGCGTTCCGTGCGCCTTTGGCGTCTAGTCATGCCGGCCACATGACCACGGAGACGTCCTCGGACAAGCGCTGGCTCTTCGGCTTTGAAACGGAGATAAGCACCGGCCCCTAGTCGGAAACGACTAGCACACATGTGCGGGGGAACCTTTACCTTTACCTTTTACCCCTTTAAAGAAATATGACCCTATCTTTTCAAAGACAAAACTACTTTGTTTTTTGCTAGCAGAATAGCCATAATAATAAATGCCTATCCCTAATTATTTTTCCCAGTTTGAAATAATTCTAGGCCTCTTATCAATTATTTGGCTTCCTATGTGACAGAAAAATATGTATTTCAATGTAGCATCAAGCAAACCAAAAGTACAAGGGAAAGCATAATGGAAGTTTAGGTACCAAATCTGAAAAAATATTTTTCCACTTTCTAGTTAAAGCAATTCATTCATATGATGTAATTATTTGGAATTCAAAAGTTGTCCAACAGCTAAACGTTATACTCCCAGGGTTTTTCATTTTGTTTCTTTTCTTTTCCCATTGACTCCTGACAACCACATGGATGAACGTGTGTAGTTTTCAACTAGCATTTCTGGCAGTGATTTGTCATTGACTCCTTTCTAGTACTACAAGGAAGTGACTGGCCCCCAAGGTCACCTGACTGCTTTTATGTCTAAGGCAGGATCAGAAGTTAGATTTCCCTACTCCTAATCTATCAGACAAAACTGGCCATCCTCATTCCATTAGGCAATGCCATGCCACCTCAATATTTTTTAAAAAAATCTTACTATCACAAATCCATACTGAAAGTTGGAAACAAGTTTTAATCCTTAATTTTTCCCCTTTTCTCTCCTTTTCCATTTCTCCATCACCCATGCTTGATATGACTAATTAAAGGAATGAAAAGATAGAGAACTCTTTAGGATTAAAAAATTATTAACTGTAACCCTATCTTTGTTGAATATTTTTTGCAAAAGAATTGATCCACAAGGACTTGTTTGGATTCAAATGAAGATTTTTAAAAAAAAAAACATCTTTGTGTCAGGATACAGTAAGATACATAGTCTTCAGTAAAGGGGAGGCATATAAACCTGAGCAAGCTAATAAATATCTTTTAAGGCAATGTGATTTTATGAAAATAATGTTTAAAGAATGGCAACCTGCAAATCTGTTTAAATCAAAGGTAATTCTCCAGTACTAAATAAAAGTGAAATGAGGCAAATCATGGAATCCATGGCAAGAGAACTTAGTTTAACACTGTATATTATATGAATTCCACTTGTAGATTACATTATAGTATTAGTTATGGTGCATATCTCTAATGAAAATACTCATGATACGACTCATTCTGGATGAACATTTTAAAGAATATTGGACAAATTACGAAACAGTCTTTTACACTCAATGTTAAGTTATTTCTATTTTCTCCAAATTATATAAAATGGTGATTAATTTTTTTAAAAAGCAAAGAGTTTGAAAGATTAAATGTTTTATCTACATTTAATCTCAATTTTTATTTATATCAACCTACTATTTCTTATCAGATTGTCTCCAACTACATATCTTTTTGATTAGAAATAATAAATAAGTTTACATTTTAAAATAAATATATTTATCTAAATTACAAATTACATTGCACATTTTGTTGTTTGCATTTTCTGAAGATATTTTTCATTGTTTTGTTCCTTTTTTATTTTAGTGTTTCGCTAAACCTTATGTGTTGAAATATTTTTGAAGAAATATTTGAATAGCCCCCTTTTTTCCTCCTACTGCATTAGGATTATTGGAATTGCTGCATAGCAGTGCCTCCCTGAATGGCATTGTCTTAATGCAATGGGCTTCATCACTATCAATCTTTTAAGCAAATTCATTAACAGTATCAAAAGAAGGATTACTGATTAAAAACACTGAATTCTCAGATTCTAGCCAGAATAAAATTACACTACTGAGGTAATCTACTTTTTAAAGAAATGCAGTACACTTATTTCAATGGGCAAAACAAACAGAAAAAAACAGCAAAAAATGAAATAAATGGAAGTAGCCAAGATAAATGCATTTGTATTTAATGATTAACTCTATATTTTTATGTATTAATACAAAGTAGAAAACATTACGTATGTTAAAACACAAAGGCTAGATAATTAGTCAATCTAGCCAAGTATTACCAGCTCTGAAGGACAATAGTATATGCCCTAAGGCAACAATCTCTTATTCAGTCCTCTTTGAGGTAGAATGTGGGACTGTCTACATGCAGCATATATTTTATACTCCTGAGTTATGCCCAGGTATGTTGTGTGCATATGAGATTAAGAAAAAGGGAAAGAGATGTAGAAGGAGCAAGATACTGTACAAACACCATCCCACAATGTGTGTGTTCAATATTATATAAGGTGTCTGAAACTGCACTGCTAGAATGATTTCAAAAAATTAGTTGCATATTGCATGAAATAAAATAGCCAACGTTTCCTTTGTACTTTTACTTTTTGTTTGCTTGTTTAAAACACAGTCTAAAAGATGGTCTTGAGCATTATGGACTAATTTTAATAAAACTTACAGAAGTTTCCTATTTTTATTTTAATAATTCCATTGACCAATCATTAATATGACTGCCATGTAATTAGTATGTTACTGGGGTATTAATATTATAATGGGTATTAGTATCATAATTTTATAAGCAGTCCTTTGAGATAATGGTAAAATTAAGAAATGTTAGTGCTCAATCAGAATGCAAACTATTTCAGTGTTAATTATTCCCAGCTCTTCCATACCATTTTAATTTGCAAATTACTGTATCTACTCTAAGCTTTATATTACATACCCATGCAAATAATTTGGTGTCTAATAAAATAAATCTGGACAAAACTGAGGTTTATTAGTTTTAACAATCAAAAATGGAAATTATTCATTTGTGAGATATTTCCAGGAGTTCAAGAATTATTTCTTTAAAAACAAAATGGTTTTTCCTTTTAAAAAAACCCAGGATGTTTCATTTTGCATCAGTACAGATTCTTCTCCATATGAAGGATATATAATGTACTTGATACATAACATAGTCTATAAAAGATCATTCTGTATATATAAAAAGGTAAAGGTAAAGGTTCCCCCACACATGCGTGCTAGTCGTTTCCAACTCTAGGGGCCGGTGCTCATCTCCATTTCAAAGCCGAAGAGCCAGTGCTTGTCCGAGGACATCTCCATGGTCATGTGGCCGGCATGACTAGTCGCCAAAGGCGCACAGAACGCTGTTACCTTCCCACCATAGTGGTCCCTATTTTTCTACTTGCATTTTTACGTGCTTTCGAACTGCTAGGTTGGCAGAAGCTGGGAAGAGTAACAGGCGCTCAGTCTGTTACACGGCACTCGGGATTCAACCCGCCAAACTGCCGACCATCTGATCGACAAGCTCAGCATCCTAACCCACTGAGCCACCGTGTCCCTATAATATATTATTTATATATATATATATATATATATATATATATATATATATATATATATATATATATATATATACATATATATATATATATATATATATATATATATATATATATATATATATATATATATATATATATATATATATATATATATATATATATATATATATATATTGCAGCAATTACATTAATCATATTTATCTTAAGACATAAGCATTAAATATCCTTTCAGACTTTAACACAAAAATTTGGATTTTACTTCCTTAACTCTATATCCAAGACCAGTGTAAGGAAAACCAAAGGCCGCCTCACATAAAGCCCAAAAATCCAAAGTGGGCTGAACAGATCTACAGACTCACTTCAAAACCATTGCTTTCCTGTTACATTAAAAATCCATCTCCAACCTAGGGCTTCATTTATTTGGTAAATGCAAATCTTTCAAAAGTTAACAGTTTACCATATTCAACTTTTATAAAAAAAATGCAAAGAGATAATGCAAAACTGCTTCTACACATTCTCAGACCATTCAAATGTGTTCAAATATAAGCTTCTTTATTAGGAACAATAATTTTGTGATTTTTTTGCATTTTCTCTGGCAGTACTAAGAAGAAAAAGTGAAGGGGAAAACCACTGGCTTGAATTTGTAAGAAAATAGATAGGAAAAACAGTCTCTAAACAGGAGGTCCTCCTTGTACAACATATAAAGTCCTGAATTTATTTGGATCAGTTCTAGATATGATTATTTAGCCTTATTCATTTGTGAAATGGATGTTTCAACCTCCATTTACTGTGACTCTTCTCTCCAGGCACAGCAATTCAGCATATTTAGGTCCACTTTGTATTCCATGTAACTATATTGCCAGCAGTAGTGTGCATGGTGGTCTCACACAGGGCAAGTGATGTCCTAGCAAAACCTGTGTGAAGTCTACTTTATAATACCCAAGAGAGGAAATATCCCTTTAGCTCTCAATTAGTGCTGACAAATCCATGTCTTTATTCACTCAGCTATATATGTTATGGCCTTTGAGATGCTTGATTCCTTTCCTATATAAACTGTGCCCAGTGGGTGTGAAGGTTACAAGAAGGTTACAAGTTGTACTGTTAGCCACTGATATTTTTGGTTCTGTATTGTACTGGGCATAGATTATCTATTTCTGGATCCTAAAAAAATGAATGTTCAGCTTCAATCCTCTCTTTTATCATTGTTTACATTACAATATTGAGGGTGTTCCTCAAAGGCAATCACAAGTACCAAAAAACTCTTTTTAAAATATAAATAATAATAGTCTTTAAATCAAGATTAAGATTTTGTAAATTTCTGGAAACTCATAACAGGCCTCCAAGAATCTGAAAAATCATATTGCTTTAGACATTCTATTTAACTAGTCAAATAAAAGTGTGTATGTAAAATGATGCAGAAAGATCACAATAACAATAAAGATATTGGCTCATTCACCAGATTCAAATTAAGGAATGGAAGAATGGGGAAGAATGCTAGTCAGCTGTTTATAATAGAATGTTGGTATAATGTACCCCATTCAAATACTTCATTCAAAACTTTTCATTCAAAAATTTTAAAAATTTTGAATTAGCTAACGTTGTTTATAGCTGCAGCAACTAAAATTCACTTTCACATATATTTACACGCAAGCCATGCCCAGGATTATAAATACAACAGCATAATCCTTAACCCTCCATCAGATAGCTCTGACTGGCACTCAGGGTTTCAAACAGCATTACCACTTCCAATTCCCTGTTACTGCACAGAAAGCTCTTCTTAATGATGAATTAGAGGAGGCAGCTGGGGTGAACAGGAGGGAACCAGCTTTAGTACAGGGAAGACAAAAATAAATCTGCTAAATACACAAATATCTGGACCATGAGAATGTCGCCAGACTGACTGAATTATGACCAAATGCTTCAGTGACAAGAGAGAATTTCCTAAACCTAAGAGTCTCACATCAGATGCTTATACATCTGACAAGATAAAATTGCTCCCCATACACACATATCCCATGCCACATGGATTCTGTAACTTCGCAAGAACATCTTTATTCAAGGAATGGAGGGGAGCCAAATGATGGATGTTTGACCTTCCTTGTCTCCCAAACCTACAAGCAAAGACCTGCCCCATTCCTATTCAAATGTATCCGAAACAAATATTCAGAAATCTTGGTTTAGAAAGACATCCAAGCTTTGATGGAGACTCTCTAGAAAATGTGCCATATTCTATTTAGGGGGCGGGGGGGAGGAAAGCTGTCCTGCTTTAAGGAACCTTCTTGTTAAAAGGAATGACTTTTAAAGCATAGGCTTTTTTTATTCAGAATTATGTCAACCTGGTTTAACAAATAGAAGACAGATGCTGCACATGTGTGGCCTGATGTGCTTTAGCTAAATCATGTTCAAATATAGAGGGCCCAGATATAAGGCCCATACTTAAGTCTGCTAACTTGCAGGGATTGAGAGCTGGCAGATAAATACCCAGATCTTGCAAGCTAGCCAGTGGATACTCCTTCTCACACTGACTAAATACAAAAAGAAAAGGTGCAACAGAAAATAAATATCTGTTTTATATTATTTAGATGTCCAGAAAGAAAACAAATATCAAGTATCTTAGTTCAGAGTTACTACATATTGAACAGAATAAATTAACATTAGCCAGATTGTTGTTTTTGTCTTAAACAAGAAGCTGAAGGAAAAAATAACAAAAGAATAGATGCAACAATAAGAAACAAAGCAGAATATTTATTTTAGTTATACACATAGGAATACTTTGTTGGTCAGACAAATGTAAGTTTCCCTATTTCTCCTCTTTTTCTTGCATAAGATAAAATATCTAGTCTTTGAACATGTATTACATGCATTTTCTGCTGTAACTAGAATGTTTTCTACACAGGTTTCATTTTATACATGATCTGGACTTGACTTACTGTTAGATGCTGGAACAGCCATGCCCTCATGATATTTGTGGCTACTTTGGGAAAGATGCCACGCTTTTTATGTCGCTTTTTGTCCTTATCTGGATCATCATCATCACCTGTGCTGGGAGAAGCTACGCTGTTGTCCAAGCCGTCACCTGTAAATATAGTGAATCAAATATTTCACTTTAGCTATCTTGAGATTCTATGATTAAAAACTAATTTGGGGAGGTGCATTACACACCCAACATATGCACTAAACACACACATGAACAATCATAGACCTAATAAAAATTCACAATGTATTTCATGAAATAATATTAAACCTACTATGATTTTTTTTTGCTATTGTGAATTCTAAATCACAACTGCAGCACAACATCATCTGTTTTCTGGTTGCAACTCTTAAAGATGTTCCTTCAAGTCCCACTTTAAGATGCTACCCGTTAAAGCTGAGGTTTTCTGAATGCCATTAATGTGCTCTCTCACTGAGCTACATACCTTATATCCAAACCAGATTGAATTTTTATAGACTTTTTAAACAATGCCAAGCACTTACAACTAAAGCTATTTGTAAATATGGAAGACATTATTTGGGACCATGTCTGGGAGATTTAAATAAGGTGAATCACCATTACAAATTCAATGTTTTCAATTCTGATGAGAAGTTACATTATATCCTCTTCTCACATCAAGATCAGAATATAATTATTCTTTGGACTTTTCCATTTGTCCAAATGTTGTTATGCATTCTCTGTTTCTCATAAAAAAGATTCAAATTGCATTAAAATGCATCTATCTTTTAGGGGGGAAATCCTTAGTAAGGTGTACTTAAGATAAAACCATATATAAATATTTATTTTAGGAGTTAAAAAATAGCCACACATATTTAAATAAAACTTTTGTTATGCTTTTTTTCAAATTCTCGTATAAAAACAAAAACAGACTAAATTATGAATGGGCACATGCATACCAGGGGTAGTAGCCTGGAAATAAAATGATTTATTCAACTCTTATCATTATTACACCATCTACAATCACTGTATATCCATCAAGAGCCTGCCTATCTGAATTTTATTAGTGAAGTTCAAACTCACCAGTTTATTTATAGAAACCAGTTTTTATTTATGCTGTAATTTTAGCTTATTTTTCATACTGCAAGAAACACAGCAGGAAGGCCAGCAGTTAAAACCTGAAAAGCATTTTTCAGAATAGCTTGGAATAATTTCTTATATTTCAATTTCATCTTTTTCATACAGACAGGATGTCAAATTGGAGCTCCCACTGTCACAATCTTTATGAGCATTCATGTTTTGATCTAATTTAGGCAACTACTATCAATAAAAGAAACACTTAGAAAGCCTTTGTTTTAAACAGGCATTTTAATTCTTCAAAATAATGATCGATAACATGCAATCTTGTAAGAATTCATTCTTTTTAAAAAAATGAGTGTGACTATCTTCACAAAAAGCTCTTTGCTTCATGCAAGTTCAACTGAGGCATTCGTATTTCTAAAAAGGAGCTCTTTAGATGTCTTAGGCTGATAAAAGTCTTTGAAAGGTTTTATTCAGAGAAGCAATTCCCCATATAAAGTAATGATTCATAAAATAAACATAAGCAAACAACGGCATTTAAAACTTCCCCGTACTAATCCACATTCTCTAGTCTGAGGGGCAATTAAAGAGAGGCAAGGAAGGAGAAATGTATCAGGCGGCCAGTGGCTAAAAGTAAAAGGGTTTCTAACAGGATGACATCCTATTGCTTATTCCTTTTTTTAAATATACTTTCAGCTCCCTTACCACCCACCCCCACTCTGGCTTCAAATTATTTTAGCAAGCCATGCCTTGTGCCTGGATAGAAGAGAATTCATTGATAATTTATGGAAATATCTACTATAATTCAATGGAGATTTTTTTTTCCAGCTTTGTGCATCAATAGATAATCAAGGCCTCAAAGCAGCCTTAGCTTAGCATTACCTCAGGCCAAAGAATTCCTGAAAGCATGCCTTCGGGGCACCTGAATTATAGACTCCATTAGGAGGGGGAGGCTTTCTGCATTCCATGCAGAACACTCCCCCAGAACCTTTCCTGTTTATTTCTGCTGTATGAAAGCAGAAACATTAGGAACAGAAACCACCACCGCCACCCCTTTTTGAAAGGGGAGGCTTATGGAGATACAATGGAAAAACCTTTCAAGCGAGACCCAGATCACCTCCCGTCAGTCCCAGGCACTGACCTATCCCAAATAAAAGATTTCTGTTACATCATTAGCTCAAGCCAAAAACAGCCTTGGCTTAATGCACAGTTTGTTCTTCCTACTGTTTTTAGGCAAATACAGCTACTTTACTCCCATCTGGGAGGGAAATTATACTGCTGGGTTGTAATCTAAGACAAGGTTTTCATTGGAAGCAAATGCTTTCAATCCCATGTAAAATACTTGTGCACGCTCAGAGAAGCTTAAAACAATAAACTCCAGCCCAGTCCAACAGAAGATAAAAGAAGGATAAGAGGGGGGGGGGGAAAGCAAATTAACGAAACAGGGTCCTTTAGAAGAAATTGCTTCTATAGATTTTAATACAATTGTTTCGGAGCGGGGGGGGGCCGCGAAGGATTCGGAAACTTGATTCTTTGTAAAGGAAAAATCTCAGCTAAAAGTCTAAACAGCATGTCCATTCACTCTGCAATTCAATACTGTCACCTCTGTAAGGTCTCTTGAGAATACTTTTCCTCTTCTGCTTTCTCTATCCTACTTTTTAAAAACAAAACAAAAAAAGGACTCGAAGACTTACTAACTAACTAACCACACAGTAGCAACTATGAACCATGTTTGTGAAATGTCAGCGGTGGCTTCATGCTTGAAGTTGACTTCTCCCACTGCCAGTGAAGGCAAGCTGAAAAGGTGGAAATAATCATAAAAATGATGCTAGTCCATAAACAAGCTTACAGCCTCATTAGTATAGCAGTAGATTCCACTGGGTGATTTATACTCGTTTTGCTGATGCCATGAGGAAATGCCATAGGGCAACTTCAGCCAAGTCCTAATGGTTTCTGACAGCTTCTTAGCAACTAGTGCAAGCAACGCTGTGGCGTTCGCTAGTAAGAGAAACTGAAAATGTCATATTATCTGTCCATGTGCCACAATGTCCATGTGGCAATTAACTAGTAGTCCAGTGACTGAGGGGCCAGAGGCTTTTAAAAATGCCCCGTGGCTATATAAAGGCATTGCTTGAATTTGCGTTGCACATATATGCAAGTTTCTAATGCATCTTTCTCATGGCCATCGATGAGTTAGGCCTGCACAATACGCTATTGGAGGGGCATATTTTGGGGAAGGGAAAGGGAAATCCATTTCCTTTCTTCTTTCAACGCTAATGACATTATCAGAGTAATTTAGCCATAAAAAAGTACTTTGATAAGCCTTGCTTGTAAATAAACCTTGCTTGATTGTTTGCTTGCAAAATACCTGCTTTTGAACAATGAGTGGATGACAAAAAGAGCTAGTTCTTTTCTCCGTTTTCACAAATTAGTCTAAAAGGATTCGAGATCACTGAAGCAGATTCATTGCCTGTGAAATTGCTAGAAGCATAAGAACCCAGCATAGCAAGTAGACACTTATTTAAGCAAAACAAAGCAATATAAAACATATACATCACAAATCTTACAACAACCAAAATGACAGCTATGGCTCTACGGTGCAGTTTTTCAGATCTTGAAATAATGCAACATAGGTTAAACTTGTAAACCCTTTTAGCGCGGCCCTTTCATCTTTCAAATAATATTTAAATATTACTTTTAAAATACTTTGCAGGTTGTGGTTTCGTGAAAGGGGACAACTAACAAAGATATTTGTACAACACTCTGCCCACAAACAATTCCTCACAAATTCGGGGCCTAACCCGCAGAGCAGGGCAGATGACCTGTGACAACTCACAGATTGTCCTGAGGCTCAGATTTCAAACACGCTTACCTCAAACAACTCAGAGTTGCCTATTTAAGCATACCCCAGCATTTAGGCTGTGCTATCTTGTTTCTTTCAAGACAGGATAAAGAAGCATTTATTGTATTCAAGCCATTCAGTGACTCAGACTGGCCATGTCAGCAGGGGTTCCTCTCATTCAGGTCAAATCTCTACCCCTTCTCTTCCTAAAAATTCCCCTTTGGTTCTCTTGATTGTCCCTTTTTACTTCCCCTCCTTCCCAAGAAAGTTACACACAGAGAATGTATAGGAAAAAAAAATCCTAGAATTCCTTTCTTCAGCAACATTACTTTGAAAGGAGTTGAGGCTTGCAATGAATGCCAAAAATAACAAAAAAGTTATTTGACTTTTCTCTTGTTCCTTACATATCCAAAAAAAGGTTCTTTGGGTATGTGAGGAACAAAAGTCAAGGAAACCATCCATTGGTTGGAGAAGATGGCATGTTGGGGAGAGAGAACTAGAAGAAGGCTCAAATGCTAAATTCCGATTTGCAGCTACTTTTTAGAAAAGAAAAAAAATGTCAGGAGCTATACCATATGGGAGCAGAAGAAAAATGCAGGTTCAAATAAGTCAAGGAAGTGAAAAGAAAATACCTAATTGTTTTGGGTGAATTCAAGTCGCTAGGATCAAACGGATTACATTTGAGGGCACAAGTGGATGTGATCTCAGAACCACTGACTGTAATAATTGAGAAGTTATTAGTAGAAGCTAGCATAGGTTTATTGAAAATCATTCATGCTAGACAAATCTTACTACTTTTTTTTTTGACAAGTGATTAGTTTAGTAAATAAGAGAATGCTTTGGATATAGTATATGTAAACCTTAGTTAAGCATCTGGTATAGCTGATCACAGACTCCTCCTTGATGAAACGGGGCCGTTTGGCATGGAGGAATCCTATTATGAGATGAATTCACAGTTCTGAGGAAGCATACCCAAGGCATGGTCTTTAATGGATCTATCTTTACGCAAGAGTGAGGTATCTCAGGGCTTTGTCCTGAGCCCAGTGTTCTTCAATCTTATTATAAACAACTAAGCTTCATAGATAAGGAGACAGAGGGGCTCAGAGTTAAAATATATATTGATAGACTTGACCATTTTTTTCCATGGGATTGCTAAAACTCTAGAAGACAGAAATAGTGCTCCAAATCACCTTGATAAAAGAGAAAAAGGGTCTGAAAGTAACAAAAGCCTCTGAGATCCCTTCCAACCTAAGATTTCATGAATAATTACCACCTACAATAATAAGTTGACAAAATAGCAGAAGCAACAACAATTTTTTGAGAGTTTTCTATATGCCCTGAAACTGTGAATGCAAAGGACCTTGGTTTTTCTTAATTCCCATGAGTAAAATTGATACGTTAACTACTACATGTTTAGAATATTCAGTTTTAAGAAAATCCATATTTCGCTCTAAAGTTAGCATCTTTGTAACATTATTATTCTTTAGAACAAACATCATTAGTGATTAGGCTCAAAATTTAGACTAAGGAAAACACTGGCAATTTAAAGAGGACCCCTGCTGGCCCAAATTCCCAGTTTAAGAATTTATCTCCATTTCACACATTTCAACAATAGTAACAAAATTCCAAATTCTCAATGGTTTTATAACTGTGATAATACAAACGGGTAAAAATCAAATGGTAGGCTTTCTTTATACTATATGAAATAGGAAAACGTAAAGAGATATTAAACTTCCAGGTACCCCCACTGATCTGTAATTCATTTCCAATACTATTACCATAAAGATAGGAAGAACAGACATCAAATTAACAATTAATTAAAAGGTCCTATGCATGAAGAATCCTGCAATGGTAGTCAAAGAGAAAATGAAGTAAATAAATAATGCAGTATTGTTCTAGGTGTTGCATTTATATTATATCACATTATACAGATTGTATTACACACACTCACACACACACACTGAGAGAATATATACTACACTTGACTTTAGATGAACTGCTATGAGAAAGTTAGAATTCATATTGTGCTGCAAACGTTTGCCAATTTCATTCACCAAAGTCTCTTTCCTCCTGAGAAAGAGGTTTCTGTTTTTCATATGCTATTTTTGACTTTACTTTTTTCATGCAACATAATAGAAAATTGCGCTCTCTCTCTCTCTCTCTCTCTCTCTCTCTCTCTCTCTCTCTCTCTCTCTCTCTCTCTCTCTGTTTATGTGTTCTGTTACACATTCCTCTACCACTCTGTGGCCTTCCCCAGTTATCTACACTTCCTGATCTAAAAATTCCCACAGAATTCCCCCAAGTTTTCTTTCCTGGAATTAGCTGAAATTTAGAAAGCCAGAGAGAGTGCTGACTTCTGGAGAAGTTACTATAGACACGAAGGTAGGATATTCACATTGGCCACTGCGCGATTAAAGAAAGTATAAGCACTCTGCCCCTCACCAATGAGAATTCATCTACTGTACTTGTTTTCTTTCAAAGAAAATTGAGAACACTTCTCCATTCAGTTTAATGATAATGGTTGGATTCAATACAGGATAATCTTTTTGGAATAGCATTATCTTTTAGGTATGCTGATATCATTATTTGAATATAAAAATAATATTCCAATGGTAGCTTTATTTGCTAATGTGTATTTCTTAAAAAGAACAAGAGAGCAAAAGGGAAAGGTCAGTGAAGAAAAATGCACACCATACGGATAACTCCTTAAAACCTTTCTTTCACAGTGATTGTTCCAAACCACAAACATCATCCAACTGTCACCACATCACGCTAATCTGCTATAAAAAAAACACATACACACATTTCTCTCATTCATTTTTTTAAAATACTAAACTCCAATAAGCCATACTCACCAACTGCCCATTTAAAATGTCTCCTTCAAGTGGATTATGTGTGATAAATTAAAGCTATTTAGAAAAATTTTGGACAAAGCACTGGAATTTACTGAGCTAAGGAACAGATAGTACATAAGCCTGCATTCCAAGCTCCAACTTGTAACAATCCATTTAGATAAGAATCTATCTCCACTACTTTAATTTTTTTTCCCACGAAGTGCATGTGAAGAAAAGTACCAAACATCATTAGAATAACAGAAAGCTTTAAAATGTGCCTTTGCCTGTAATTCAGCGTTATCACTGAGGTCTGCCAAATTAAGTACCTTCTGCTCAGTGCTTTTTTTGTAAGAAAAAAGCTTCCGGAACTCACATCTTGCTAATCTTTTATTTAAAAAAATATATATTCAGTTCTTAACATAAATTTAATTTACTGTATTTAAGGCAAATGTTCATAGTAAATTTTACACTAAAAATTAAAAAAAGATTTTCAATTCACCAATGATTTTTTTAAAATAAAGAAATTATTTACCATTCGCACATAGTCAATCACTGTACACACCCACCCACACATCAGTTGTGTAACAAAACATAATGGTCGCCACCCACAGCGCGTGATTGCAGCGCGCGACCACACGACCAATCACAAGCCGAGCAGTGCCATCACAATCAGCACGGAGGAAGTACGCATGCATCGGACTTGACACACCAGCACTGTTTCAATGATTTTGCCACCCACCTGCTATGCTCGACAGCGAGATTCAAGTACACGTAGACCAAACATCAATTTTTCAAAAGTTACATTTAAAACTTGGAAAATCCATCAAAAAAAGATGACGGAACTCCGTTCCAGCGCATTCTATGACAAAAAAAAGCACTGCTTCTGCTCAACCTTCTTCACTCTTTCTCCCTCTAACTCAGCTTCTCTGTTTTTCACATTAGAAGTCATTTTAATCATTTAAAAGAAAACATTTCAGAATCACATTTTTCTTCTCAAGAAGCTAGTACAATAAAAATATTTAGTCCGACCAGAGACTATTGGATTTTAGATATCATGTTGAGTTCAGTTGCAGTTAAATAGTAAAAACTATACCTAATTCAGTGTATGATCCTTTAAGGCACTGTTTCCCAACCTTTTCTATACCCCGCACCCCTAGAATGCTTCTGATATATTCTCGCGTCCCTTACAAAAGTTTGTAATAATGGCAATGAATTATGCATATAGACTATAATTTTGAAAACCCAAGTTTTCGCACCCCCAGGGGATGCGCACACCCCCCGGTTGGGAACCCCTGTTTTAAGGTAATGCACTTTGGTATTTTATTTTATTGTGCATTCAGATTTTAAAAATATATCTTTCCTCAAATATCCTTTTTCTTCAATAAGTAATTTAACATAATACATTGTCACTTCTAAAAATGTAGTCTTATTTCAGAACTTTCATATTCGGAACTAATTTGGAGTATGGATTTCTATACTTGTCAATCAAACTCCAGCAATGAGATAACATGTGAATCTTTAAATTATCTGCCCCTAAACCCATCTTCAAACATCTCTTTCTTTTGCACATTAAACAAAATTTTATCTTGGGAATCTTTCTCAATTTTAAACATTTGGACTTTTGTTTCATTCACAGTAAACTAAAGATCATATGATCAAAGTAAATTCATTTAAAAAAAACTAATTCAGATTTATCATTGAAAAAATATTCTGGGCTTTCATTTCCAAAACTGCAGATACATATTTCATGTCTGGATTAAAATATTCACAGAAACAAATCCATATGAGTTCAACAGATGTTTTACTGCCAATTAAATGTAGATAGAATTAAACCATCAGAAAGTGAAAACTAAGCTGTTTTAGAAAGATAACTAGCAGTTGGATATTTGAACCAACTTCAATGAAAAGCTTCATGCTTGAGCTGATATGTAAAGATTTCCACATGGTGCTTGATCTATGAATATTCATTCATATGGACAAGTTGCAGTTACTGTGACACACATGCACATTAAGAATTTGCTACATATATGTGTAAATAAATGACTGAGAGTTGAAGTAGCAATAATCTATTTTGTACCTTTAAAGGAAAAAGAGTTTCAGTAGGATAAGGAACCTTATTCAGTTCATAAAATAGATTCAGACCTGTCTAATACTTAGATAAGGAACACACACACACACACACACACACACACACACACACACACAGAAATCCTATGACTATACTGTATATTGGGACACTTAAAATAAACCTCAAAATAAGGCAATGGCAACTACTTTTATACTTCTGCCATGGACACTACATGAAAACTTTTTAATTGATGTGAACGAGCTCAAAGATGCAAAGTGTTCATCTTCCACATATTAAAAAAAAAGGAAATGGCCAGCCATTATTTGGGGGTCGTTCTTCAATTATTGATCCCAAAGAGAGCTTTTAAACTCATCTCTAGCTTTTCAGTGTTAAACAGTAAAGTCACAAATGGCCTAACTAAACAATAATATAAATCCTCAAACTATGGGGCCCATGGTCATTGAATACTAAAAAAATAAATAGTAATGAAAAAGTGTTTTCTACATTAGTTGTGTAAAATTGCTATGGTGGATTAATCACATGTTTCCAACAAACTGACAGACTGGAATGCCAAAATGTGATTTTAATATAGATTTTATCTGGTAACTATTATTTTACTCTAGGATTTTAACTGGCTATTCATTGAATGTTTTTATTTGTTCCG
Source organism: Vipera berus (assembly GCF_964194415.1). NCBI lineage: Eukaryota > Metazoa > Chordata > Lepidosauria > Squamata > Viperidae > Vipera > Vipera berus. The sequence goes on along the minus strand of NC_138202.1, from coordinate 197,879,945 downwards.
GTCTCTGGTCTATGGCTGTAATACACTTTTATTGAATTGAATTGATCAACAAATGCATGTATAACTCAACAACACACTTGTCCTCTAAAAAGGTTTCAGATGAAGAGATCATGCCCATCACATGTAGTTGGACCTGTAGCCTTTGCATGGATTAAATACCTAGCTTTGGCTTAATGCCTGACAGGGTTTTAAATTGACTCAACATTGTTCAAAGAGAAATTTACAAAAGATGTGTTAGGGAGGATCTGGCCTATACTGAGATCACACCTGACTCATAGACAAAGCAGATAATCACGTATGGAGGAAATACCATTTGTATTAATATAACAAAGCATTATAAAGGAAAAGGATTAACAGAAACTGAAAAATGTATACCGTATTTTCCGGCGTATAAGACGACTGGGCGTATAAGACGACCCCCTACATTTCCTGTTAAATTATAGGGTTTGGGCTATACTCGCCGTATAAGACTACCCCTCTTCCAATGCACACCAAATAAAAATTAAAAAACATCAGATTTGATTTTAATATAGTAATTTTAATTCAAATGCTTATGACATGCAGGTGCTTAGTAGGAAAACTGTCACTTATAAACATAAGGCTGTTTGTCATCAAACATGTAAACATAAAACAGTACAAGTGGATTAAACTATAATAATAATAATAATAATAATAATAATAATAATAATAATAATAATAATAATAATAATAATAATAAGAAGAAGAAGAAGAAGAAGAAGAAGAAGAAGAAGAAGAAAAAAGAAGAAGAAGAAGAAGAAGTTGTTGTTGGAGGGGACCTTGGAGGTCATCTAGTCCAACCCCCTGCTAAGGCAGGAAACCCTATACCATTTCAGACAAATGGCTGTCCAGTCTCTTCTTAAAAACTTCCAGTGTTGGAGCATTCACCACTTCTGGAGGCAGGTTGTTCCACTGGTTAATTGTTCTCACTGTCAGGAAGTTTCTCCTTAGTTCTAGGTTGCTTCCCTCCTTGATTAGTTTCCATCCATTACTTCTTGTCCTGCTTTCAGGTGCTTTGGAGAATAGCTTGACTCCCTCTTCTTTGTGGCAGCCCCTGATTCCAGCAACTGTTCCCTATTTTCCTAATTCACTTTTTCACTTTTCCTAATTCACTCTAAAGCTTTCCCTGCACAGAGCCTTAAATAACACCAGCTGCCTGCAATTAGTGCAAGTTCGCATCCCACCAGGCTCAAGGTTGACTCAGCTTTCCATCCTTCCAAGGTAGGTAAAATGAGGACCCAGATTGTTGGGGGCAATAAGCTGACTTTGTAATAATGCTGCTTGGGGGGGGGGTGAAAGCCCTAATAAACAGGCATATACACAGAATGAAAGCTATTGCTAAGCACATTGATTTGTGCTTTAAATTGTAAGCCACCCTGAGTCTTCGGAGAAGGGCAGGATATAAATGGGATTTTTAAAAAAAAGACCAAATGGGAGATCCGCTCCAGGTTTTCCAGCCAGCCCGCCCAGTTCCTGAGTCAAATGTGTCCTTAGAGCTAAGCCGCTGCTCTGGCTGCTGCCTTCCCCACCTGCCTTTCAAGTTGGGATATATTACAGCTGCTCTTCAACTTTAGAAGAAAAGACGCCCAAACCCCAGCCTGTAAAAAGTCACAGACTGCAGCTTCTTCTCCAATTGGTCCCGCTTTCCCTGCGCAGACTAAATGGGAGATCCGCTCCAGGTTTTCCAGCCAGCCCTGTGCCTAAATTTTCAGCACCCGGCGTATAAGACGACCCCTGACTTTTGAGAAGATTTTCATGGGTTAAAAAGTAGTCTTATACACCGGAAACTACGGTACTTGGGAGATAATTTATTTTGTACTGCTGAATGCATTTTGATAAACTCCTATAGTCCCTCATAACATAGATTTAACTTCTAGAAAGATTGCCTCAAAAGAGAACAAAGAACAGGTGGAAAAAACTGCTACAAAAATACTTTAAACCATACATCCCCTACCTAACCTTATTCAGTTTTGTGGCTCTACCACCACTATTGCTGATGAGAATGATGGAAACTGAAATCTGGAGAGCTCGCGATTGGGAAAACTAATAAAAGCAAAAGCTGAAAAATAACCAAAATAAGAGGGGAAAATGCACTTTTGCCAATGTAGTCTTTCATATAAGATTAACATACAGTATATGTCAAACTTGTTAAAGCTCAGTTGATAAAAGGATGCAAAATTAGAAATCCTTAATTTTTAGCAACAATTTATATTTTTAAAATGATAAACATCTGTGAGTGAAAAGTGAAACAACTATAATCAGTACCTCAGTGAAGATGGGAAATTTCTTATCTTTCACATATTACTGGACTAGAGTTGCCACAATGACTGATCACTGTTCTTTGGAGTGACAGGAATAGAAGTTCCATGACATCTGGAAACCACAGATTACTGCTCTTTCTCTAAGCTATATTTTTTAGGTATTACCTAAAACTTTTCAATAAATTAGTAATCTATACATAGGAACAAGGGACGCGGTGGCTCAGTGGGTTAGGACGCTGAGCTTGTCGATCGGAAGGTCGGCAGTTTGGCGGGTCGAATCCCGAGTGCTGCGTAGCAGAGTGAGCGCCTGTTACTCGTCCCAGCTTCTGCCAACCTAGCAGTTCGAAAGCACGTAAAAATGCAAGTAGGAAAATAGGGACCACTGCGGTGGGAAGGTAACAGCGTTCCGTGCGCCTTTGGCGTCTAGTCATGCCGGCCACATGACCACGGAGACGTCCTCGGACAAGCGCTGGCTCTTCGGCTTTGAAACGGAGATGAGCACCGGCCCCTAGAGTCGGAAACGACTAGCATGCATGTGCGGGGGAACCTTTACCTTTACCTTTATACATAGAAATGAAAATCAACCTTAAATAAAAATATATTGTAGTTTTGTCAATTTTCATAAATTCTGCATATTTACAGCTAATCAGACAGATTTGAAAAGTTTAACACAGCTTTAATACACTTTAACTGAGACCAACAAGCTAGTACAAATTTAGAAGTCATCAAATGATTTGAAACGTAATAAAATATTTGTAACAACAAGATACTTAAATGCACGTTTACAGTGCATGATAAAAGTCTGACACAATGTTTTAATCTGGTATTGGGGGAGGAAACTGTTGCTACCTACTTTATGCAACCTACACACAATACATGCTGAACGGACTAATTTAAAAGAGAAATATAAAAGTTAAACCACAAAATATGTTTAAACATAAACCTTGACTCTTGGAACAGACCTATGTTTTCAATAATATCATGTAGGGACAAGACAGATTTTTCATTATGCAACACCATTACAGTTCACCAAAACACACAACTGAGTAATACTAAACTCAAAATCTCAACTGGAAAAAAAATAAGTATTGCTTTTGTTAAATAAGTATTGCTTTTGTTTAAAATTAAACGTGCTTTGAAAAGAATGCAGTCCTCATTTCAACTACATATAAACCAATTCACCGACCTCATATTTTGAATGCATTACTTATTTCTATGTGGTGCTTTGACAAAGAGTTGACATTTGGAAAAATATTAGGGTTGCTCATTTTTTAAACAATAATTATTTATTTATTTATTTATTTTATTTTATTGGATTTGTATACCGCCCTTTCCCGAAGGACTCAGGGCGGTTTACAGGGAATTAAAACAAGAAATACAAAAGTTAAAAACAAATTATGATCTCTTGCAGAAATTAACAGAAGAACTTTGCCTATGTGTCCCAATATCTTTATTAGGTTTGATAGATTAATAAATATATATGAAGCTGGAATTAATGGCAAGACCCTTGACCATTACATACCAGATAATATAGCTCTTCTAGGTAATATTTGTGTGTGAAAAATGTTTAAATAAGGCAGAAATCAACTAAAACCATTCTATAAACAAGTTTTAATTAGTATGCTAATAAAACTGTCTTGTCTATTTGTTTGTAACCTTCAATTAGCATCATAGTACAAAATCTGCTAACATAAAAAATGTGTAAAAAAAATCCAAGACCCATTACTCCTGTGTAATCAAAATTTCAAGGATTTCACCACCAATTGTCACAAAATTGTGGCCACTACAGAATCACCAGTTGGCCACTGACTTCTGACCATGATTTCAAGGCTCCCTTTCCAGCTTCCCACAAGCTAAGTCAATGAGGAAATCAGTAGTTACTCCCACTACCTTTTTGCCTGCTCATGGTCATTCTATTTCTTTGTTTAGGTAAAGAAATATCTCTGAAAAGATGATGCAACAAGTCACGGGTCTACTAGTTATAAACTAAAAAAAAGGCAACTTAAAAAGATGCCTGTGTGCTTTTTTTAAAAAATAAAGCGAGCCAAAGGTAAAGAGTTTGCTTACAATTTGTACTGATTCAATGAGACTTGACAATTCATGAGTACTGGAGACCCTTTTATCATTCATAGGTCTGGATGTGGAAATTATATTTGCAGCAGGTAAGGTAGCCAGATTTGCTGTTTATCAGCCAGGAGGTAGTCACTTTTTCATATCACAGCTTTGCTTGAGGGACAGGATGGAATCTCATTCACTCATATCAGGGGGATATATCTTTCAGGTTGCTCACTTTATTTTACTCATTTGAATATATGGTCCCTAGCAGCCCATCAGTGATCTACAATTATGAAGAACAAAGAGAGGAGAATAGAAAAAGGTTACCCCCATACCCTTCTGTATTCTACAAGTGGTATGTTCACAACACTAGTAAAGAGAATTATCATGAAACCCACATAGTTTTCCTTTTTCCAAGAATGAAGCTGACAGCATTTGGGTGACCTCACACAACTACAAAACCAAGACTCAATTATGTTTGCTCTAGGTAGCAGTATTTTTTTCATTCAAATCATGTGCAACGGTCTACAGCAAGAGTCCCTTAATATAGAATAGACAACAGAAGCCTTAATTATGTAAGACCTATAAATACCTAATACAGCTTAATACAAAACAGCTTAACCAACCAAAGTAAAAATAACTTGAGACACAACCTCTTCCATCTTTTCCTAATTAATACATATCCATACAGCTACAAAAATTATTGAAATTAAATTGCACCATCTCGCCTAAGGATTTTGTAATGTTTTGTAATTTAACATTTTCACAAACAGAGATCTTGACCTAATCTATGTTTAAAATTACAGAATGTATGGGGTGATCAGGTTAAAGATACAATAGGTATAATGGGAGATCTCAAATTGATTTATAGTTGATTATTAAAGATTTCTAATTCTCAATTTTTAACAAAAACCTCAGTAGATGATGATTCCTTCTTCTCTATCCTAAACAATACAGTGAAAAGAAGAAAATTTCTAGTAACTACAAATAATTTTTATACGGAAGCCTTATTAACTTATGTTCTGATGCTTGTAAGAAAAAAACATGGTTTCCGTGTTATTTAAATTTAAGCCAGTATCTTTTACATCAGACTTTGGTCGGTAGGACATGAGGGTACAGCACGGGTGTCAAACTCGATCACATCACATGAGGTATCGTGATGTATCGTGATTTTTTTGCCTTTGTTGAGCCAAGGTGGGTGTGACCTGAGTGTGATGCATCTGGCCCGCGGGCCGCCAGTTTGACACCCCTGGGTTACAGTAAACAAGCAAATTGGATCCCACAACTTGAGGTCTGCTCACCTAACAACCTCTTGATTATTCTCTCCCCATATGTGGAAAGAATAGTTGATGCAAGAGCATTAGGATCCATGATAATGAAATTAATTACATTTTAATGTAATTAATATTTAAGCAAAAATATTTAAAATAACGAGGCACTGTAATATTGCAGATTAATTAACTCATTTATATCACAATACTGATTACCTACTCTTCTAATGAAAAACATGCAGTCTATTCTAAAAGAATCAAAAGAGCAGTAAAATAATTACATGAACCAAACTAAATAAGCACAAAGGTTTTCTGTTAAAAGTCCTGATTACATACTATAAAAGAGGCTTATCCTACTAGAGTGATAAGACATATATCTGGCAAGTACATTTCACGACACGCTGTCTTCTCAGCCGTATCCACTGTATTTTCCAACTATGGAGAAACCATCAACAGTGTCTTTGTTGTTGAATGGAATGACAAAGTAGATTTGTATATAGAAAAAGAGGGCTCTAAAATATCCTGATAAACTGGAATCTTCATTAGCTGGAACAGCACTGGAATGTTATAATCAGAATAGTATCTACTTATTGCTGTTTAATATAGTGGTCTTGTAGAAAAAAATACTTATCTGTGACTGTGGTATCTGTTATCATGTGTTAGTTTGAACATACATATGATGATGGGTTAGTTACTTCAATATGGACCAAAAAAAGGGGAAAGACTTATAAATAAAATAGTGATCATGTGTAACTTTATCAATTCTTCCCATTGGGGGGGATTTATCTGGTTAAGCTTTTTAAAAATATAACATGTCTTCAGAATTGGGCAGTAGGAACTAGTCTATACATAGCTACAAGAATCCTTACTTTTTCATGTTATTAATGTTGTATAAGGACTTGATACCTCCAATCTATTGTCTACTTGTTGAAGGAGGGGGTAATTTGACCTACAAGCTGCTTAGTATAATTCAGATCTTCAAACCTTGCTCCCAAATAGGCTATGGGACACTGCCTTCCTCACAAATGTTAATTGCAGAGGATTAATGTTTAAGTGGACAAAATATATTCAATGCTTTGTATTGGTAAATGATGCTCATTATTTAAAAATAAGTACTCAAGGAGAAGTGAATCAAATAATTTCACTGCAAGCACACAGCATCACTCAACTCCATAAATCACTTTGTCAACTAATTTATAACAGAATAGGTAGTTAGGATAAGGTGGCCATAGATTGCATCACAGTGAATATTTGTCATGAACTAGTATGATCTTGCTTAAATTGTCTTCCTATATGCTATAATAATCCTATTTGGAGCAAGCATGGAGATTGGAAAGATCAGTGAAATGTGAGAGATTATTTCATTACTTCTAATAGACACAGAAAATTTGGGGAATAAAAAGTGAGCAGCCACACAACACTTCCCCTAAAATCTAAATTCTGGCATTTTTAAATTACAGAAAGCCAATGGAAATTTAATCAGTCTTCCCACACAAAATACATACATCCTCTGATAAATACATGCTCCCCATCCTCCCTAGTTTACAAATGTATAGCTCTTTTAGTAGCTCATAAAAAACAAACAGGGACTCCTAAATCTTTGGAAATAATGCAATTGTGGAAACAATTGTAGAGCTATAAAACAAAAGACAGACTGGTCACTACAACATGTCCGCCTAATCAAATCTCAAATATCCTTTTGTGTCTTTGCAGAATTTAATTATGTTCTTTTTGAAGATAACATAACTGGATGTAATATCAGAAACTTTTAAGTCTAGCCTTAAGTCACATTTAGGACAATATATTATCTCTCTAAATTATCTGAAGAGGTCTGAATATCTTGTAGAGAACACTTATCAAGCAGATAATAAATTAGAATATGATAATAACACTATTTTTTTAAAACATACACACACACACACACACCAGCCAACAGCAGATAAGAAAAACAAATAGATGATGGGAATATAAATAGCTGGTCTCCAGGCTCTCATCTATAAAATTATGTAAACAGGGTATGAGGAAACTGAATATATTAAAATATGCTCAACATCAAAACAATTTGAATAGCAAATAGGATTAGGAAGCTTAAAGTATGCTTGAACTTTAGGAAGCAGAAGGATACTGGCTGAGAAGAACAAGTTTTAACACATTCACCACTGTGCATGTTGTTTGTTTTTCTAAATCTTACAGAATTAGGTGTGCAAGTCAAATCTGCCCCCAGGCAGCTTTAACTCCAGTGACCTGCCCTCATTCGGCAGAACACCATGGGTCTTGCTGACCTCGCCAGTAACACAGAGGTCATATTTTCACATGGATGAACAGATCTTGAACAATTTCTCCAATGTATTAAGCACAAAACAGGCTTTTCTTCAACATCAAGCATGCATGACTTAGCCCTATACCTCTCCCAATCTAACAGACGTTTGGGGAGGTAAGGGGGTCAAGGAATTCTACCTCCCTCCACCATCCACTAACAGGGAAATGTACATATGCCCTCTTTTGCAGTTCACCCAGGATACAGACACAGAATAAGGTTGTTTTACATTCACTTTTATTTGTTTTGATTAGGCTTCACCTGCAATAAGCTAGGGTCAAAGTATCATGTAAAGGCTATTTGTTTCTATTTGTAGTTGTTGTAGTTGTTGTTGATATGAGAAAGTTGTTGCTGTGGTCACTTCTGTTTCAGAGCATGAAAAAGAAGAGCCAATGGAATTTTTGACTAATTGTTGGCCATCTTTCTTTGTGTGTGTGTGTGTGTGTGTGTGTGTGTATGTGTGCATGAATGTGCACACAATAAATATCAAAGTGTTATGTCAGCTGCCAATAAACCACTGCAACACTTCCCTATCTACATTTGCCTTGGAAAAAATTAGATGCCTAGAGCAATTGAATCCCTGGTTTTGCCTGTACCCACAATTAGAAAGGCAAAGCTTCTCTCTTAAGCAATCCCAATCTATCAGAGATCTACATAAAACTGAAGATCATGATCCCAACTCAACAGATTTGGGTACTTTGTAATTATACCACCTCACTCAGAATCAACACACGGGACTGCATTCTTACTGCTTATGCAAATGGGCAACACATCTTCATTGTGACATAAGTAATATCCAGTCTATAGAAATCTGGCAATATTTTCAATGCAAATTCAATCAAGGAGGAGGTGAATCAATGTATTTTAACAGTAATTTCTAAAAGATAACACATTAAAACCATAATAAAAGTAAGACGTTACTGCTATGTATCATGGTTTCAAATTCATGGGAACAAAGTCCCATTCTGCAGAATTCTAGTTTCTAGAAAAGGCAGCATGAACGTTACTCTTTTTGTATGATCTTGGAAAACATTGGAATAAGCTGTGTTACAGTAAGTCCTACAACTATTAAGACAGCTATGAACCCTTCACTACATAGCATTTGAAATAATAAATAACTATTCAAATCAAACTAATTCTTATTATTAGAGAAATTGTTTGCCATTACTCTCTTCCAGGAATTTTTCAACCTTCCAACCTAGCCAAGTCCCTTTTCCATGTACTAACCTGGACTGACCCTGCTTAGCTTCTGAGATCAGCCAAGTTGACTAGGTGCTGCCACCTGCTGAGGCATACAGTGTTCTGTCATCAGCTCTAATATCTCAAGAAGTAGATTGAAAAAAACTGTACAGTACAGGCCAGAATATTTGTTCTATGCCTCCTAATATTTATCAAAACCCTATGCTCCAATAGAAGGAAACTGTGCAGACTTTTTATAATGGTCACATATAGTTAATGAGAAATATAGAAGGTGAAGAATAATAAGTTTTTGTCCAATAGGTTTTAACCCAAACCTTTCTGTAACAGAGTTTTGCAAAGATTCATTTTCCTAACTTCTCAAGAGTTTTACCACATATGCTTTGAAAATATTCTCAAGAATCAAAGGTAAGGACACCTGCCACAAAGTCCACAAGTACTTAGGCTTTTGCACATATTCACAGCTTCCCAAATGAGCATGCCACAAATTTAAATATTATTAGCAAAATATGTAATGGGGTCATTTTTTTCTAATATGAAGGAATAGAGGACATGGATGAAAAAAAGATAAAGAAGAAGAGCTTTCTTTTCATTTTGAGTCAGAATATAAAATACAATTATTCCACTCTGGAAACACAAAGAAATCTATCTGTTTATAGGTCTGAAACATATAATGTACCTTCTCAGCCTATAACCTTTTCAGAAAATTTTATAGGAAGACATTCCTACCACCAGGGCTTTTTTTCTCATACAACGCTCAGAACGGAGTTCCGGCACCTTTTTTGGATGGAACCCTTGTAGAGTAGGCAAGGCGGGTCGTATGACATGTGTGAGTTCCAGCACCTTATTCTTTTACAAAAAAAAGCACTGCCTACCACTAGGGTTTCAACATCTATATCAGCATAGAAAAGAGATAGGCTAGGAATATACTTCAATATAAGTGAACATTCAGGTCAATAAAAGATATAAAGCTGTGTCATGCAAAAGCTAAAGCACCACCAAAATAAAGTGATATCTACATAGAAGAATTTGGTTTTGATCATAGTCAGCAATGAGGCCTGGCAGAACAAATTCAGGGAGAACTAGTTGACTGCAGCTAAAGTAATCCTTTGAATTTAATGGAACATATTCAGCCATCCACTCCCATAAGTTTAGTATTGTCCATCTTATAAAAACATTAGCTACTATAGTGAAAATTAAATGATTTGCCATGAGTTTATATTTGATAAGAATAGTTCAATAGATTTTTGTCTACCACCCAAGTTTTCTTCTCACCAACAAGCAAAATACATGAATGCATGCAAGTGTGTACAAAGCAGGTAACCCCCCAATTTCATCTCACAAAAGTAGATTGTGCTAAGAAACAATGACTGGCCCCAAATCATCCTTTAACCTCCTTGATATTAAGGCAGAATCATGACCAGTTTATCATTTTAATTTCTATACTATAGTACAGACATGTCAAACTCACGACATCACGTGAAATCGTGCAACATATCAGGAGAGTTTTGCCATTGCTGGCAATGGGTGGGCGCAGTTTGACACCCCTGCATATAGTAGCTTCCAGTTGCTTTTGATATTACAAGTGGAACCTATAACAATATTTATTTATTCATTGGATTTGTTAAGGCTACCTGGCTCAAGAAGACTTGTAATGCTGTATCAGATCTCAAATCTCCTGTGTTATATTTGTGAGGAACTAACAGAACAAGGCAGTAAGATGAAAGGTGAGAAAGAATTGGGATATGGAATTTGACCAATAATGGTAATAATAAGTGTTTAAGTAGTAAATATTAAAGAAAAGGGAATAATTAGAATGTAATTCAAAATTGCTTTTATTTATATATTTTTAATATCTGTAAACTACGGAAATTGACTTCTCATTGTTTTTAGTGCTTCTTAATCAAGCCTCACTTTAGCAAAAGAAGGCTGCATTGTACTTGGAAAATGACTTTTGACTGAATGCTCATTCTTCTTCAGGAAATGTTCCTTGTGTGGCCATTTGGAGACTGTCTGGTATTTAATTTTTTCCCCCTTAAAGATAAGCATCCTGTAATCAACTATACAATAGCTAATTCTGCGGCCAAGAGATATGGCTTTCCTATGTTCAGATTTGACAACAAAATTATTTAATTAATGGGATTTTACTATATTCTCAAATTGCATTTGGTTGTTTTAACGTTTATGGTCTGGTCTTGGGCTGTAATAAGATATTTGTTTATTGGCTGTATTTTTGTATTTGTATTTTTAAGTTTCCAAATTACTGGACTTGAACATTCCTCTATCTAATTATCTATATGTAAACACTGGTACTTTGTTTTGGCATTTTGTTTTAATTCTCATTAATTGTTACTGGAAACCTACCTTTATTGGAAATCATTATATTTGTATGTTGAAAAGAAATAAACTATCTTAAGGAACTAAATCCAATTTTGGAAATGCTCTATACATTCTTCTATAATTATCTAAAATTCTATAGTATTTTTTAATGTTCCATTAATATGGCGCCAAGATTGTAAAGGCTTAATATTCAATAATGGTTTCTCCTGAAAGGTCTGTATCTTATGCATTTTATTCCTTCCCTTTTGCACTATTTTTTCTAATTATGTTTCACATTCATATCCTCAGTAAAGTTCTAACGTTACTGCTTATTCACAGTTATTTTAAAGGCATAAGGTAAAGATAAAGGTTCCCCCGCACACACGTGCTAGTCGTTTCCCACTCTAGGGGCCGGCGCTCATCTCCGTTTCAAAGCCGAAGAGCCAGCGCTTGTCCGAGGACGTCTCCGTGGTCATGTGGCCGGCATGACTAGACGCCAAAGCCGCATGGAACGCTGTTACCTTCCCACCGTAGTGGTCCCTATTTTTCTACTTGCATTTTTACGTGCTTTCGAACTGCTAGGTTGGCATAGCAGAACCCTATTCATAATTTTCTAAATATTAATCCTAGATATTCTCTATTTATTTGGTAAGAGGCAAGATTTGTTTTTAAAGAGAGGAACAAGTCTTTCTCTTAAATCTAACAATTGAAGATATACTTTGAATTCCTTACTCACTTAGATGAAAGGTTGATAAAAACACATAGTCAGAGTGATCTTGAAAAGCTAAACAGGGCCAGGCCTGGCTAATGTTTAATCAGCAGTAGCATCGTCATCATTTATTAAATGTATGTCACCCAACTCCCAATAACTCTGTTCAATTGAATGGGTTGCCAGCAGGAAATACTACTGTAGAGCTGAAGGCAACACTTGGAGTACAGTAAGAGAAGGCTGCAAATTATTTCTGTACTCTTGTCAAGAAAATTACATGAACACATCTATGAAGTTCATTAGAAGTCAAGCTCACCTTGAAGAAGACTTTACCTTTTTACTTTGTGATCAGTTATAAATGATTCCCTTAACAAATGCTTACTCAAGGTTCATGGATATTTGCATACTTCTTGTCATTTCAACTGGACTAACTGATTGACTGACACTAAGAGAGTAAGATATGTGTCTCCTGATAGATCACTGAATGATTTGCAGTAAGATAAATTGTTTGTTGGAAGGGAGGGAGGGAGGGAGGGAGGGAGGGAGGGAAGGAAGGAAGGAAGGAAGGAAGGAAGGAAGGAAGGAAGGAAGGAAGGAAGGAAGGAAGGAAGGAAGGAAGGAAGGAAGGAAGGAAGGAAGGAAGGAAAAGCTTGCATATATCTAAAATCTACTATCCCTGATTTATAATACAGGGCTTAATTTTCACTCCAAAAGCTATGTAACATTAGTAAATTGCTATATCATTTCCAACTAAACACACATTTTGAAAATATTCTTGAACAGAACTTAGGAAAACATACTAATTATGAATTAGCCAAACTTGTAGTTGACCTACAAGTTAATTAATACCTGAATATGGATGAGCAAACTTAAGAGTAGAAAAACATTCAGATGCTGTTATTAGCATAGAATACAAATTACATGTAATGCTTTGAAATAACCTCTTGTTGTTAGTAGATAACTGGTAGATATTAACTAAATTTAGTAGTCAGGAACAGAAACTTTTTTATTTGGAAAGTTGAGGTTAAGACTTTCTGTGGCTAGCAATGAATAGGGGAGATAAAGATAGAAGAGTCATTGTTTGGAATAGGCATAATAAGCTTCCTGTCAAAGTTACTTGCCAGAACATGTGCGCTACTATGATACAAACCAAGCACCCCATTATATGCTTGGTTTTTTAAAAAAAATGCATTTGTTCACGCAAAAACCTCTAACGAAAACAAGTTGTGAGAGTACCGGTAATCAACAGTAGACTCACTAGTTCTGGATGCCAGATCTTTTATTTTAACAAACACTTCAATCAAGGCAGCCTTTTTAGACTGTTAATTCACTGCTTTTCTAAACTGAAAGTAGTATCATATTACACTATTAAGCAAGAGACAATCTTCTAACAAACCATCTGCATCAATAGCTAAAAAGCAAGTGATGCTTTTAAATAAATGCTACTATTAGGTCTGGGCAAATAATATAGATAATAAATGATGTACAGAAGAGACACACAGTTACATCCACAGTGCTATCCTATTACTAGCCTTTCCATTTGTTGCTTTTTAATAAAAACTTGGTATGGATAGTGCTTATTTTGATATTTTTTTTCATCCTTGCTTTTATCTCAGTTGTGCCTAGCCAAGCAGGTATCCATGTCAAAACAGTACCCTTCAGTTGGGGGTTTGTTTGACCTAGGTCACTTAACGGTCAAGCTTTTCACCAGTTGTTAACACAAAGCTTCCAATCAGCCTCCAAGCCTACATCACAGTTTGTTCCATCCATAAACACTCTGCCCATATTGGGAAGATCCATCAGTCACTTTCTGTGAACTACTATCAGGGACAAATACCCAAACAATCTCCAGGACAGAAACTCAAAACTGTGAGTTTGGGGGTTGGGGGGGGGAGATTCTAAAAAAGAAAAGTTCCAAATGCTTTTAAAAACAGTATTTATTTTTAAATAAAGACTTTTTATTCTAAAGTCTTATACTGAATTTAGTCAACGTGTAACATTTTTAAGACTCTTCTTTAAAACATTACCAAACCAAGTACATATTCTGGAAGGTGGATGGATATATTGCGCACAGTTGTAAAATATAGTAGACTATATTCAATAGTCTCCTGGAAAGAAATCAAGAATTATTTAGACTGATTTCAATATTTGTATAAGAAAAAGATTGAAGGGGAACGTGTACGTGGTAAAAACAAAATGCCAGTAAAATTCTAATGTGATTTAACTGATTTTCATCTATCAGCTTTTGATATTTTTTAAATTGTTTTACATGTGTTACAGAATATAAAGATAACTCTTTCCTGTTACTTGAAGTGATAAAACTGCACAATATATTACTTATATCATCGCCCAGAGAAGGTATTACAAACTTAACATATGCTTCTTCCTTACTAACAAAAATCAGGGTAATGGTTTTGCAATGGTAAGAACTATAGTATAGAATTAACCATTCTAATCTCAACTAGGTCTCCCCGCAAACACTATTTCTGTTAACCATGTTTATGAATTTCCTCTTTACAAAAAAGATGCCAAGAGGTAATATATTGGGGAAGGAATTTTGAAGCTAGGAGGTGGAATTTACAATTAAGTGACCATATGTCCACTCATATTATGCAACCTCTCTACCTTATCCTTCCTCTTACAAACTTTTTGAGAAAATGCACTCCAAATCCAAGCAGGCTTTGAGGGGAAGGGGGATGCTTCCAAATTCCCCTTGGTGAACGGAAACCAGTTCCATTCATGACACTTCCCATTCTATGGCAGTTGATCATTTTGGATATATAAAAGCAGTCCAAAAGCAAATCTGAAACACAGAAACATGTTTAAAATATATTACATCTATCAAATATGGAGCAATGCAGAAGACAGCACATCACTGAATAAACAGTTTGGTAATTATTGGGAAAAGTTTGTACATTATGCCACTTTGGCTAGTATTTTTGTATGTTCTTGTGAGCTGTCTAGGATCACGATGCAAGAGAAGTGGCTATATACATTGTTCAAATAAGTAAATAAACTGTCAATTATGAGCACTTTTACAGGTGAACTTTGTACTGTTTCAGATCCAGATCTTGAATCTGTGTTCTTGCATGATACCAACTGGATTTGAGAACTTAGTTGTTTTTTTTCTGAATTCATCATGTTTTACAAAAAGAACACAAGGATTTTTTTTTCTTTTCTTCTTTTCCACAAAGCTTATGGGAGGTATGTTTTTCCTCTTAACAGGAGTTCTCATCACACTTATTATTCTTTTGTACACTCATCCCTTAAATCTTAAGTGACCAGACCATGGTGCCTTTCTGTAGGCATTGTTCAGAAAGTATCTTCTCCATTCCATCAAATACAATGATATGCAATGGTAGCTACACTTATTGAAAAAACACAAAACTACAAAAATCCTGAAATCCAGGTTTAGGTTCCTATTTGTCTATAAAGATCACTGGAAGAGTTGGGCCAGTATTCTCTTTCAGAACAACCTATCTGGTAGGGTTGCAATATGGAGATAAAATTAGGGAGTCATGGATACCATCTTTACTCTGAGAATAACAATGGGATCATAAATAAATAAATAAACAAACAAACAAACAAATAAATCTTGGTGCAATCTTGAACAATCACATTTTAAACATTTTTTTTACCACAAACCAACATGGACACTCCGTGGAGTAATGAAGGGATCTTGTGATAGGTCACTTGTTGCAAAGCAGCAACATAAAAACAAAAAGTATCTGATGAATAACTTTTTTCCCCTTAAAGATTAAAAAATCTTCTATAATTTGTTAATCATCCTATAACCAGGGCTTTTTTTCTCATAGAACGCTCAGAACGGCGTTCTGGCACCTTTTTTTGCAAAAAAACCCCAAAACCTCCCTCTATTGGCTTTCGAAAGCCTATTGGAGGGGTAAATCTTGGCTCTTTTTTATGACTCGTGGACTTCAACTCCTAGAAATCCTGAGCCAGCCATGCTGAGGGGAAAGAGAGAGGTTTCCAAGCTGAGCCAGGCTGGCTCAGGAATTCTGGGAGTTGAAGTCCTTGAGTCATAAAAGAGCCTGCACTAGAGGACATTAAAATTATTTATAGGATTACTTCTTTAGGAACTAAACCTTTAGAATCTAAAACAGCTAATTCAAAAAAGCCAACAGGAAAGAACCTCACATTTTTCATCTGCTTCTGTCTTTTGGAAGGTAAAATTAGATAACAAAATAATCTACTTCCTATGTTAATATCTCTGCAATGAAATCAATAAAGGTAACAGGAGAGAAATGAGAAACATTTTTCTCAATGTAGTATGTCTAATTTAACTGATGCTAGAAGATGGTAGAGGACAGGAAGGCCTGGAGGAATGTTGTCCATAGGGTCGCGATGGGTTGGATGCGACTTCGCAGCTAACAACAACAAGAAAACAAATAGTATCTTTTGTACACTCTTGAAAACTATTTTGAATCTATAACCATCTATTACAACTAAACCATTTTAAATTAAACAATTCTTAAGAATGAAATATTCTTAATTTGGATTTTACTTTTACTGTTGTGTGTTTTGAAAAATAATTATTTAGAATCTAGTTATGTTGCACTTCAGTCTTTAAATAATTAACCTAATATATACATAACAATATATGATGTTTTCCATGGTGAGCTTAACATCAATAACAACATTTATTAAAAAGGCTAAAATAATTTCTGGTGGTATTATCTGTACATTAAACTTTTGTTTAGTCACAATCTTTCAAAAGATGTTACATATGTGCATAAGTGTAGTCAGTAGCATATGCCTTTTTAAAAATATCAAGCATGCAAAGAAACAAAAATAAGTCCAAAATATCTGTATTACATCCAGAAATGCCAACTTTGCAACCAATATTTCTCATCCATAACTATGGCACCCTAAGGATACCTGCATACATGCAAATGCTTCTCTGGGATCAGTAACGCAGCAGGGATTGCTTTTTCCTTCCACTAACAGATTGCTGGGAAATACCAAACATGGCCTTGAGAATTCCAATGTTTGTTACAAATTTTTCTGGATGTGGTTGGAAAGAGGCTGTTTGGCGCCGGAGACCACTGCCACGAGAAACACAGCTCTGAGTCGGGGTTCGGAGCAGCTCCGGGTAGGAGCTCAGCACGGACCACGGCATGGCAACTGCGGAGAGGGGAATCCCCACCGTGGCTGTGGGGAGGGGAATCCCCACGGCATGTGGCTCTGAGCCACAGGGGCAGGGGTGCAAACGACCGGCGGCGACGCCGTAGCAAGACACCGGCATCGCTCCCAGTGACAGCACCTCTGAGTTCCGGTACCTTTTTTTTTTTTTTTAAGAAAAAAAGCACTGCCTATAACTAATGCTCAACATAAATAAAATCACACAATCTGAATTAAGAACACAATTTAAAATGAATCAAATAAATTCAGTGATCAATATACCAAAGACTAAGCAGAAAATCAAAGAACATCACATAGCTAGAACTACTATAAACCAAACATAGCAATAAAAATAGGACAGAGCTAAAAGGCCAGAGAAGATAAAAGCTCTCTTGAAGTGGAAACTGTTACAATTTATAGAGGTTGTCCTTGCAATTTAGAAAGATTACTAAGGGATCCTCCATGTGCAGCAAAAAACATTGCTACAGAAATCACTTTTTAACATATAAGAGGCCAAGGTAAGGCGTATCATCTCCATAAAGTCTAAATATGCAACTCTGCACCTCCTTTCTTCCTCTGTCCTAGTAAAATATGAATAAGGTTTAATTTCTCAATTGCTTTTACACTGCCAGATCAGACACAACTTAGGATAATTTCTGGATTGTGTGGCCCCACCCACAAAAAAAACCCTATCCTAGGCTCAATATTTTTTAGTCTTCCATAGAATAAATTTTAATATGTGTGTGTGTGTGTGTGTGTGTGTGTGTGTGTGTGAGAGAGAGAGAGAGAGAGAGAGAGAGAGAGAGAGAGAGAGAGAGAGAAAGAGAAAGAGAGAGGGGTGTGTGTGAGAGAGAGAGGTGGGGTGAGAGAGAGAGAGAGAGAGAAACTGCCTCCCATTCAAAAGTGTAGCCTACTGCTCTGCTTGAAATGGAGGGACATATGTAAAAATTTGAATCTTGATTCCACTATAAATAGATTCTATATCTGAAACAGGAATAACTGGAATTGTTTCATAATGCCACCTTAACTTTTCTACTATAAACCTACCTGGCTGCTTTTTTTTTTCCTCCTTGAAGACTTTTTTGTGTTTTGCCTTGCCAGGTAAGGGAAACCTCATAATATGCCAAATAACCTCTAACAATTAAGTCCAATCCAGTTCAAAAAGTTAGCATTTAGTTTTTTAAAAAAACAACAAATGCAGGCTGAATTAAACATGTAAATTAGATTCAGCAACTTTTAAAATATGCACAAACCATGACATGTGGTAATAAAATGGAGTGTAAGGAATACAACTCCATTCAAGTCAGTTTCAGTTTGACCATATGGCCTAGGGCCTAGGAAGTTATACATGACTGACATTCACTTTTTTGCTTACTTTCTCTGCATCCAATCTAAACAACTCTCAATTAACTATCAATTAATACTTTGTACTTTTATTAGCTTTTGTATTAACAAAATCTATAATGCTGTAATAATTTTTCAGGAATACTTTTATATCTGTTAACTATAGAATGAATATCTATCTATAAATGAATGAAAGAATGAATGAAAATGAACACACATGTATATACACTATATACACACCCATATACACAGAATATATCTACATATACACATACATATATACTAGAGTGGGTGAAGATATAGCACGATGGGAATACAGTCTTTAATACTGAATACAGAGACCCCCCCCCAAACAGGGATGGAAATAGTATCCATAAAATAAATCAATAAAAACACAATATATCATACAATGTTAGAAACAGTATAATGAAGGAAGGTTGGAAAAAAATAATCTAATGCTGTTGAAATTATCCATATGACCCTCTAGAGGGGAAAAAATATCCCTCAGTAAACTTTCCCATAGGCAGATACACAGAAAAACTGGTATTTTGTGTCATTCAACACATACACTGCAATTTGGCTTCAATACAACTGTGACTGATAATAATGGAGTTTATTTTAAAGTCAGACTACATCTTAATGAGACTAATTTTGTAAGAGAGAGATGAATGTTGGGAAAGGAAGGGTTAACATAGCAGTGAAATTATGTGCACAAGACAGACTAAGCAAATAAATGTGTGATTAAATCTGAAGGGAAGAAAAATATCATCTCAGATGCTACAAATGTAAATATAAACTGAATAGAAATGCTGCAGTAAATAACTATACACAAAAAATTGTGATGAAGATCAAGGACAACACAGGCACCCCAAAGTGATCAATGCCTTCTCAGGACATGAGGACCTTAATTAATGCCCTGTACCAAAAATGATGGCTAAACAAAAAGACATCTTAGTCTCACAGACTCCATCAGTCAACAAAAAGCCCACATCTCATTTTATGCACAACTGCTATAGAAAGGTAAAAGAGAAATTATTTTAGGGTTGCAATGGATAAACTCCTTTGAGGCCAGCTCAAGTACTAGTGACTACATGGAGACATGCATGTAGTTTTCTTTGGCAGCAATATGGAAATAGTTTGTCATCACCTTGCTTTCTGGGATTTTTTTCCCAACTTCCCAATCTACACTATAGCCCTGGGATTCTCTGGAGGTCTTTCATCCAAGTGCTAAGCAAGTTTGACCATGCTTAACTTTTAAGGGTCAGCCAAGGTCAGCTCTACACTTAACTTGTATAGACCTTGTCCAGTCACTTTGACAAAATACAGTTCAGCCATAAAGTACATTGCTAAATGAAGTACAGGTTTGAATTATCCCTTGTTTTCTTGTGTTCAAAACAACATACATGCCAGAAGCATGATAAAATCAAAATGGCCAGAAGATTGATTGGGATTTACTTATAAACTAAATGAGATAGAGTAAAGAAGTAACGGTTGCCAGTTTCCAATGGTTTCACAAAAGCAGGAATAAAAGTGTTCTTCTATCTCTAAATTAAATTGTTAGAACACTTGATTTATGCTATGCCAGAAGTAGATAAAAAATACTATGGGAAAATCAACCCATCAGGGTATGGCTCACGAGGTAAAACAGGAATTTAACACTTAGCTTTTGAATCAAATTTTTAATGTTACTCTACAGTCTGGGTCTGTTATGCATGTAGTTCCAGAAACTGAACTGATAAAATAAAATCCTGATAAAATATATAATCCAGTCTGAAACAAAGCTACATTGGATAAGGTTAGAACAAAAAAGCCAATTTTTATAAACATGCCAGGTTTTACTAAGTAAAAAAGGTGGGGAGTGAAGGGAATATAAACATAAAATGAATATTTATATTTATGAAATCATCCTCTCACATTTTGTAATTACTTTTCCTGTATCACATTTCAGCGCAGAATTGGCACCTTCTAGCCTTTACATGTACAAAGAAATGTACTATACTTGGACGTTTCTTCACAGAGACATATTTTTGGTTAACACTCACTCCTCTAAAGGGTCCCTGGAGGTCTGTGAGTTTGTTTTCTTGCAGATGTTTCATTATCCAAACCCAAACATTATCAATGCTGATAATGTTACTTAGTCTGGGTAATGAAACGTCTGCAAGAAAACAACCAAGCTCAGAGAGCACCAAGGACCCCTCATTTCAACCCTGAGCTACAAATATTCTCCTTTATTGGTAATATTCCTTTGTTTCAACATGTGAGGTATTATCCTTATTGTGATTTAGTTGTTTTTTTTTAATGAAAAGCTTCCCAGGTTAAAATTCCACAAGATTTTCCCTGGAAAAATTAAGGATCTGAATGATACTCTGGTGCAATAGGATTCCAGGATTCATTCACAGAACTCTCTGACTCGGGTCTACTCTTTATCTTCTCTAAGTTAACGTTAGCCAATCATCTCATAACAGAGAGGGCAGATCTCACTAGCCACATTGGCCTAGTTTCTCACTGAAAAATGACAAATTCTGCAAATGTTCTCTTGCTTGCATTTGCTAGCAGCTTGTGCACTTAGGCAAACCTTAAGTGCAGTCCAGTTACTAGTTTTATTACTCCAATATCTTAATTATGCTCATGTACACCTATTACGGTCTCTTCAGGTTTGAACATATTGAACATATTATACTTCTTCATAAATCCCAAGATAAAAGTAAACATTTATCTGGGCACCTGCCATACTTAAAAAAGAGGAAGACAGGGTAATGTTTTATTTACGATATATAATACCATAAAATAGGACAGGCCTCTTCCTGATTTTATTTTTGGATTGTAAATAATTTGCTCAGAAAGTTTGTGAAGAGAGGACAGGAATCCATGTTTGCAAAAGATATGAATGTCATAAAAAAGGAAATTCTTCTCTTTTTTTCCCACAGCCTAAATGAAGGTGAACTATGTAAATGATAGGACACCAACCAGCTGCTGTTTCCCACAGCAATGTGGTATTTATTTTCTGCTGGGAATAATTCTTTTTCCTTAAAACTATCATTTATAACCCTTATCAGTTCAACAGCAATCGAGTCATCAACTGCAATGCTATGTGGGGAAAAAAAACCAAGGTCAACAAGTACTTGCATTTTGTTTATCATTGCTGCAATTGTTACCCACGTTCAGTTGGATAATAAACAGGAAGATTGTCAAATGTTCTCAGCAAAGCAGGTGATCCAAAAGTTATCACAGAGAAAGAGAAGTGCTGCCAAGCAATCAAACAATTTTATTACAACCACTATGACTGGAGCACATTAATTTATGGCAGAACTCATCTGTCAAATCTAAAAAAGAACAGAATCAGACCATTCTCACTCCTGTTATTCCAAAGCTGAAATCTCCTTCAGTTGCCTGACCAGCATACCAAACTGTAATTGACATCATTAATTAATTTCTACATATAGCCATACTGCATAGTGAAATCACCCTTTGGTTTGACATAAAACAAACTGAATATTCAGAAGCAAAAATCAAACTTTTTGACTACAGTGAAAAAGCAGAGTATTACAGCTATGTATTACTCCTCCACCCAAGTTACTGGATATATTGTTTATTATGCACTGCTGTACTGATATTACACTTACATTTTATTTCTACGCCATGGGATTATTTAAAAAAAAGCATATAAAGTTCATTTATTCTCATACCTAAATTAATTCCCACATGAATTAAACTGAGAGATAAATGTACATTTTACCAGTAACTAATTTTTTAAGTGGTCATGTGTGTATTCAAACATTTTCCAGAGATATGGAAAGCTTTAGGGAAGAAGCTGGCCTCTCATATACATGTTTCTCAACGTAGTCCTGATTTTTTTCCTGTAGCAGCACAGGAAAACATGGGTATGTACTATAAGAATTCAGACTTTGTAGAATGAAAAATGAGCAGCTTGTGTGAATACACAGATTATCACTGAAAGAATCAGTTACAAACAAGCAGGACATCTTTCTTCTTCATGGCTTCTGTGCATGAGTCAGTTCAGCTTATTGGTTGAAGCACCAGACTAAAAACTAGGAGACTGTGAGTTCTAGTCCCGCCTTAGGCATAGAAGCCAGGCTAAGTGACTTTGGGCCAGTCACTCTATCTCAGCCCAACCATCTCACAGGGGAAAATAGGAGGAGGAATGTTGTGGGGAAAATAGGAGAAGGAAAGAATGTTATGAATGTTTGCTGCCTTGAGTTACTTATAAAGAAAGAGAGATAAAAAACTACCGTATTTTCCGGCCTATAAGACGACTTTTTAACCCATGAAAATCATCTCAAAAGTTGGTGGGTCGTCTTATACGCCCAGTCGTCTTATACGCCGGAAAATAGTACATAAATCAATCGAGCGCCCCCGTTCTTGCAAAGCAACTTCAAGCCTCCTTAGTCCAGTCCCCCCTCCAACGTGACTCTCCCTTCCCACCCCCAAGAGCCTCTCAGCCCCTTCCCCTCCCCCTTGCAAACGCCAGACCCCAGGAGCTCTTGAGTCTATTCCAAAGGGTGGGTGGAAGGAAAAGCCCCTTTTGGCTCCGGCTTGGCTGCAAGTCAGCGAGCCCGGGAAGGCACGCCCTCCCCTCTCACTGTGGAGGAAGCAGGGCAGGCTGGCGTCTGGCAGGAGCCAGCAGGGCAGTCCTGCGCATGCGCGCGCTCCCCGGCTCCTAAGGAGTCCTCGGGGAGCCATGGCAGGCGCCTCAAGCTCTTCCCTCTTGAGGCAGCATCGGCGGAGCCGTCCGGCGTCGGGCGGGAGCCGGCAGGGCAGTCCTGCACACGCGTGCGCTCCCCGGCTGCTAAGGAGTGCTCGCTGATTTTCCGGCGTATAAGACGAAAAATCTTGAAAATCATCTCAAAAGCTGGGGGGTCGTCTTATACGCCCAGTCGTCTTATACGCCGGAAAATGCGGTAATAAATAAATAATAAGTCATATACTGTAGTTTTCCATATAGTGGCAGACCAAGTGCTATGAAGAATAAGAAGAAAGACAGCATTGATCTCAAAAGGAGGCATCTACTCTGCCTCTGACAGGAGCTAGTACATCATAGTTCTCCAGAAATCAGGAATCAAAACGCCAGACAGGAAAGCAAAAATGAGGTAACAGATCTGGCTGAATAGTCAGTACGAAGGTCTTTTTCTCAGAAAATTAAAACAGCAAGGCACACGGAGCCCATAGTCTACTTGAGATGGACAGCCATATAAGCTTAACAAATGAATGAAAAGCTGATCAATACATAGGACAAGTCATTCAAAGAAATATAAGCTGGACATGACTACCATCAAGAAGACAGGTTTAAAAGTAAGCAACCAAACTGCATATGGGACTAAAATGGTTTCAAAACCAGAACTGAAAGAACAAAGCACTAGATGTGCAACTAAAGTCTGCTCAGGTTTTGCATGCAAAATGCTTTCTACAAGTGTGAAAAAAAGACTATGGCAAGTAGTTTTCTTTGTAAATAGAGTGGCTACTAAGAAAAGTCTCAAAGAGGAGGCTAGGCCTTCTGATTTCAGAGCTAATAAATGCAAATTAAAAGACCAACCGTAATGAACAATTGCCTGCTTCGGAAACACTTCCTGGCATAAAAGCAATAAGAATAAGGCTGAAACACTGCCACTACACTTATTTTCTCTCCTCTGAACTGGCAAGAGGGAATGAAACAGTAACATCACATGTATAACGATGGTGTATGCTTGGCTCATGCTGAAGGTGTGAATCTTCCTCAATGGAAAGATACAATACATTTTCCGGGACATAGGCAGAAGAGTAGGACACCAGGAGTGCTTTACCCATCCAGTGTGATTGGGATGCAAGGGTTCTGACTGGTAGAAAAATGTCAATTGCTTTTATGAGCAATGAAAGGGAGAGAAACACAGCGGTAAATAAAGGTATTATTTTCTAGGGAGTGAGTATAGAACATGTTCTGAAAGAACACAGATGTCTAGTGCTGGAATTATCCGTAGGGTGAAAGATTTGCCTGCCATGAAGCTACAGAGTATCCATCCACTCATGAGATGTGGCACCAGCAAGGTTCAGGCAATCAGTGAAATAGGGCCATGGGCTGTAGAATACTGCTGTAGAAATGTCAAATTTATAGAGCCTTGGTGGAGCAGTGGGCTAATGCCTCCTTAAGTAACACCAGCTGCCTGCAATTAGTGCAGGTTCGCATCCCACCAGGCTCAAGGTTGACTCAGCCTTCCATCCTTCCGAGGTAGGTAAAATGAGGACCCAGATTGTTGGGGGCAATAAGCTGACTTTGTAATAATGCCGCTTGGGGGGGGGGCGAAAGCCCTAATAAGCAGGCATATACATAGAATGAAGGCTACTGCTAAGCTTGTAAGCCGCCCTGAGTCTTCGGAGAAGGGCGGGATATAAATGGAATTAAAATAAAATAAATAAATAAAATAAAATAAAATAAATGACATCCAGGCTGTGTAATTCCAAAAGAACTCTTTCAGAACCTTTGAAAACAGTGAATAATTGGAAACAATCGTTATCTTATTGACATGCAATGGTACCAACATGCATTCCCATCTCCCTGTTAATGAAGAAGTTATAGCCCTTGATGGTCAATGAAGGATTGCCATAAAAAAGGCATGATTGCAGTAACTCTCACCGAGGAGCTATACTTTTTTTAAAAAACACTTGACACAGTGATAAGGTAATCCCTCAGATTTAGAATGAATGAACACGACCATCCTTTTTTGTAGCAGGAAATACTGGGCTAAAACCTCTGATTGTGGACTAAATAAACACTTGTTCTACTAGATCTTTCAGAGCAGGGGCTCTTCAAATTTGGCCCTTTTATGACTTGTGGCTGAGGAATTCTGGGAGTTGAAGTCCACAAGTCATAAAAGGGCCAAGTTTGAAGAGCCCTGTTTTAGAGCTTGTTCCAAAGTATAGCAAAGTAAGACAATAAAGAATGAAGCCAGAAGATAGTAGAGGTAAAATCCAGCCACCTATCCCATCAGAAAGATTGTGATCACTCTTGAGTTTGATGTTATCACTTCCCAAACAAAAAAGTAAAATGAAAAATGACAAGGGAATGTGTAAGTGAAAAAGGCACACCGTTGGCTAACACCTAGATTTTTTCCCCCTTTTAATTGGGGCATTATTTTACAGAACAGAAGGGATTCCTGTAATTTAGAGAGGCCTAGGTTGTATCTAAATTGGGAGAATGGCTTACTGGATGAGGGAAGCCATAGGACAAAGGCTGATTCAGTTGGAACGATTGTCAATACAGCACCATCCTGATTCTATCTATAGTATTCTTCCATTTTTAGACTCTAAAGTATTGTCTGCCTTTGTGCTCAACAGTTATCCTGGGGCAAGTCTGTTGATCTTAATCAGGCATATTTCCTATGGCAGCCTGCTTTTCTAGGCAGTCTTGCATTCTTTTTCTTAAGTGTATGAAGTTATCTTTTTTTAATCTTGTCACATGTATGTAAACAAGGAGGTGAGGTTTTTCCCCCCTAATGATTTGCTGATAAACAGCAAAATACACTTCATGTTCTAATATGCAGAGGGAGGGAGGTAGCTCCATATTTCTTGCAGTCTCTATATACAGATGCTGAGTGTTGTTTGGGCAAAACCTATTCTAAGATGCCAAAAAGCCATTTAATTCTGTAATCTTCCTCTTGAACTCAACACACATTCTCATTACACTTTAAACATAAATAGCCTGGAGATGGCTTTTTGCCAAGCATCCTTTGGTAATTTAAAGAGAAGAGAATGGGCTTTACAATTTGGGTAACAAAATAGCTTCAGGTGGATATAAGAATGGGGAACTGATCGTTTTATGCCAATGTGCAAAAGAAAGAGGACTGTTCCATGTCATGTTCAGTCCAAATAAGGTTTGTGTTCCCAGAATGGGAAACCATAATATCTGGATTGAGATACCAAGGCTTTTTGAAAGAGGAACAGAGAAGATAATTGTGTTATGAGCTCTTAAAGATGACAGATTCCTAAAAATAAAACCCTCAGTTTCAAGGAATTAAGAGTAGCATCAACATGAAGTACTCATACCTTTACCTTTGAAAGCCAAAGGTTTTCTGATCTCACTGTCAGAGACTAAGTCCAACAATTAATATTCCTCATGAGTGTTCTGTGGGAAAGAGTAAACACTTTGGGGAAAGAGGTTTCCTACTAAGGGTCCACTAGACAAAACTAGACAAAACTAAACAGGTGATTCATGGTAACATCTCATCATACAAAACCATAAAAGAGTAAAAATGTTATTCTGTCTTTACCAGGATATCTGCATAGGCAGACTCAGAACAACATCTCTTTATTAGATTTTGCTGGAGGAAGAACAGCCGATCCTGATTCCACTGGGTGTAATGGGACTGAAAATTCAATTAACAGCAAAGTGACAGGGAGGGCATCCAGAGGGGTTAGTATTGATGCTGGAATGGCTTCAACAAGACTTATTCTCTTTGGCTTATTTGGTAAATATTTGGCAATGAGGGCAGGTTTCTATATTCTGAATTATACTCTGAATTAAATAAACAGAATGGCTGTCAATCAGTGACACCTTACTATCTTATTTAGAGGACTTTTGAATGGCATTCTAATTTCCAAGGACTGCGCAGCAGAACCAAGAGCCATAACTTTAAATACAGTTTTACAAATACAGATGGAAAAATAAAAATAAAGTACAAAGACAGAAGAATATAAGAAAAACATGAAAAACATCTTCTGCTCTCAAATAAAGTAAAGAACAAAGATCAAATTTTATCATTACTACAGCAATCATTAAAAAAAAGAAAGAAACTGACATTTCCAGTCCCAACCCAATCTTCCATTCATTTAGCAATGTTACTGGGGTATAATTTCCATGATCCTTGAGCACAGGCCATGCTTGTTGGCCTTCTGTATGAGTCAAAAAGGTTCAATATCTGAAATTGTCAATGACAGTTCAGGTAATATGAACTCCCAAGCTTCCTCCTTCTGTTATATATTCAAGATGGACAGTATTTAACATTTATTTGTTATGTATATGTAAGGGTGTGGGTCTATACATATGTTGTATGTAGTATGTTTAGGTGTATGTATGTGTTTCACTTTGAGAGCGGGCAACTAAATTGTGCCCACAGTTAAAAGAAAATGACAATAAAGGTTATCTTATCTTATCTTATTGTTTCTGGTCAATCACTTTTTGAAAATAAATGTTGATCACAATAACATATTCAGTGGTAGCTACATAGGTAAGTCAAAGGTTATTGCAACTTATTCCAATTAATTATTTGAATGTCCTACTAACTTCTGAGAGATTTATGCATAAATAATTGAAAAGTGTTTTTTTTCCTGCTGTTTACAATGTTGGGAGGAGGGAATGTTTACTTTGTTTTCAATTCTAGAAACTTATTCTGATCCCCCATGAGATTTTAGCAATATTGGCATACTGATTTTTTTTTTTTAAATGTAACCAGTCACCTGAAAAATCAGAAGAAGACATAATGCATTTAACGATCATTTTTCACATATCCACCTTAGTTACTTATATACCTGAGAGGAACGGAAAAGAAGGGGAAAGGAGAAGAGGGACAGGATGTTAGCAAAAACTGTCTGTTGTATTTAACTCCCACTATTTCTCCAAATAGCTTGAGGGTATGTATACAGTCAGCTCTGCCCCATTTTATCCTCCTAGATACTCTTTTATGTGGGTGACTCTTTAAGAAATTTGCAATAGCTTCAAGGTCAGTAAAGTCAAATATTCACTCAACTTCCCAATTCAGAAAGTAGGCTACACTTAAGGAATATCCTAAATGTATTCCTCTGTGTGTGTGTGCGCGTGCATGCATGAATTACAGAGAGCGCCCGAAGAATACAAATATCTCTGGTCAGAATTACTGTTTTTCCCTCCTCAATAATGTATGACCGTTTGATTATCAGTTCTTCCCTACAGGTAATTCATCTGATTGATCTAATCCAGATCTTTTTTTCTTATACTGAAGTTCTTCCTATCACAACCACATTTATTTACAGGTAGTCCTTCTTTAGTAATCACAATTGGGAGTGGCAATTCAGTCATTAAGCAAAGTGAAACTGCAACCATGCTTATGTTCTTAGGACAGGTTTCATTTGCTTTACAGACCTGCAAGGGTCATAAATGCAGGTATTGGTTGCAAAGTTACTTTTCAATACCATCATAACTGTGAACAGTTATTTTGGTGTATGAGGCAATCACTAAATGAGGACTTCCTGCATTTATTGTTTCTTTTTAGATCATACAGAGTTTGTCTTTTTCTTTCTGGAAAAAGTTCTTTAGCAATCCTGATAAGCTATATGACATAATAGAAGAAAGGTGAAGTTTTATTTTGAGATTCTGAGTTCAGTTATAATGGTGTGCCAATCAAACAAATGAAATAAATAATTGAATAAAGAGGAACAAAATTGGCGAGTATTTAGTATTATACATTTGAAAAGGTTAACAGAAGCCATTCTGAAGTATGAGGAAAGGACTTTATTTCTAAATGTGAATAATAATGATATCCCTGTGGCAAATTAGATACTGGAAACACACCCTAAAATAATTCATGTTGATTATTTAGTTTAATTCTAAACAAATAGATATGACAATATACAGCATACCATACATAATATGTAAGCATCTAGGGCGTAAAATCACAAAGAAATATAGCAGTTGATTAATTATACATTAAAAGTGGTAAGTGATTTTAATAGGGTTAAAAATACAATTTTCAATTGCTCTTTCACAAACAATAACCCTCTTTTATAGCCTAATTTTGAAAAGCAATGAAATTTGGGGAGAAATGTTACCAATCAAACTTAATTTTTTCCAAGTATCTTACGAATACAAAATAAAATACAGATAGTGCATGAAATTGTTTCCTTTCCAAAACATACCCCCCACTCCAATACTTCTGGAGGGTTTCATAAACAGGGAAAATAAAAAAATTAACACATCAGAACTCCCTGTTCTTTAGAAGGACTTCTCTGGACAACTTAGGCTGAGTTGAATTTCCATCTAAACCCAAAGATATGTTTTAAAGACAGAAGTCTATTTAGAAATAAAATCCCAAGCTAAGGTAGTTGTTGGAAGCAACTGGCATTACACAACATATTCATAATCAGAAAGCCAACCAACCCCTTCCTGATGGATGCCTTGTCTTTTTCAATTGAGGGTCACATCTAGTCAAGCCAGTAGTATGATAATGGCATCAGGAAAGGTCAGTCAAAGACAAGCTGTAGCTCCCTCTCTGGCTGACCTTCGGAGCTTGTGACAAATTGCTATCAGTCAATGTCAGCTAATGACAGCAGCTCTTTGGCTAATCAATTGTTCTAGAAATGATCAAGAAAACTACTCACAGGAAAGCTCATTTTCACATCAATGCCTATGAAGTATGAAACACTCATATATATTTTTTTAGTTTTTAATAAGCTCATAAGTAAAGCAGTTACTTGGTAACAGAGGTCACCTTATTGAAAAGACAGTACCTTTGTCTGCCTTTTACATATCTTTTTATTACCATACTACAGTAAAAATATGCATGCTATTACAGTGCCAGAGGGCTACATAATAAAGTAGGTAACACATCATACATTTTGAAATAAATATAACTATTTCTAAAGGATCTCTGGATACAGGTTACTGATCTTTCCAAATAGTCCAACTATTAAGCAATAGTTTTATTAAAGAGATATCCAACTCTTTACTCTAGAAGTCAATTTGTGCAGATGCTTACTGGTATATCACTGTTCATATTTTAGTTTAAGGGTCTGTTATTTTTATTAGCTTGGTGGGAAACATATGTTCAAATTTGAAGAAGTGATAATTGAAAATTGCAGTCATGACTTTTAACTTTTTCTTTGAAATCATACTTTTTTTTATCTTACAATACAAAGCTGCTTGGTTTGGATTCTATACTACATACAATAATATCCTCTACAATATTCCCTATCTATAGTTGATAATTCCCTGACAATCTAGGCTCAACTTAAGGAAGTCCTTCCTATATTACTCATATGAACACACTGAACAAAACTTATTTTTAGCCATCATTCTAAAGACCTATACTTTTAATTTGCATTTACACATTATATAATTACGTGAATAATAATCATGTTTTGATGTACTCTAAGGACTTGACAACTGTAGCCAACTGAAGAGTAGGAAGTCAAAATGCATTTTAGGGCATCACATTACAGGAGTCTCTTGAGAAACAGATGTGTGGGAACAAATGCATATCATTCAAACTCTTGAATTTACAGAGTAGGAGAGCAACATGGAAGGACTTTAAATGCAAGTTTTATCTATATATTTAAATCTTAACTTTAAAATGTTACCTTAAAAATAAAAACAATCTTTAGTGAAAATTACAGAATGATGGCAGTTTCAGATTACATATTAAATAGTGAACTGCAATGGCGTTGCTCAAATGAAAATATTTCAACCACTCTCAAGTTGTCCATATAGGAACAAACTAAAAGAGTGAGGGAACACTTAAGCTGTGCCATAATTGGAAGTATGTGAAAAATGAAGTGTCAGTTCAGTCAATAAAGGGCAAAGGTCAAGGGGAACTGCCGCCCAAACTCTGTGCAAAATGTGCTCATTAAGACATCCAATCAGAGAGCTCTTTCCCACCTATCCCATTAGTCATCAGATATCTGACTGCTTCAGATGCCTAGGTCTGTGCTGTTATTACTTTTCTTCTTCATGTAAAAAGGCAAGCTGATGTATAAATCGTTGCTCAGTCATCTGGAACATAACATGTGCCCCCCCTCTTCCCATTTCATCCAGCTCTGTCTGCGAGCTTCGCAACCTTCAAACAACTGCCTTGAAATTCTCTTCAATAATAAATGGAATTGCCTTTTGCCAGTAGGTTGTCTGAACTCTTTTACAAAAGCCAAGAAAACACTGCCAGTACTGATACTTTTCTTCTAAGAAGAAACATTCATTTCCTTTTGCTTTAAAGAACAATTTTGCATATCAAGGTCTGAATCCGGGACACTAGTAGCCCAATGGGGGAAAAATGGGCATTAGACATAGAAAGCCAAGGCTTTGGAATATTTATTAAATTTATTTGCTGTCCATCTTGTTTCAAAGCGACTCTGAGTGTCTTACAACATTATATATGTAGAATATAAATAAATAGAAAATAATTTCAATGCCTAAATAAGAATTTGATCCATTAAACACAGGGATTTATTTCAGCTATATATTTAAGGCATGGCACTGAATTTGCACAGGGAACTTTCACTCAGTTGTATCTGAAACCAAGAAGCAAAACAAACAAGCTGAAACTCCTTGAAAACTTCCAAGTAGGTGAAAGAAGCAAGAAGAAATAGTATTCTCACTCATTCATTCAATGACCTTCGTTCATTTCGCTGGGATCTAAAAACCTGGCTCTTTGAGCTATCTGGTCTGGACTGAGGGGTTTTAATGTTTTTAAATTGTGATTTTAATTTTTTGGGGCTAGACTTAATTTAATTTTAATTTTATATTGTATTGTTTTTAAATTTTGCCTTGTAAACCGCCCTGAGTCCTTCGGGAGTAGGGCGGTATATAAACCGAATTAATAATAATAATAATAATAATAA
Organism: Vipera berus; assembly: GCF_964194415.1. NCBI lineage: Eukaryota > Metazoa > Chordata > Lepidosauria > Squamata > Viperidae > Vipera > Vipera berus. Next base: position 197,847,743 of record NC_138202.1, on the reverse strand, counting down.
TAATAATAATAATAATAATAATAATAATAATAATAATAATAATAATAATAATAATAATAATTATTATTATTATTATTATTATTATTATTTTCCCCTACATAAGGACAGACCTAAAACAGCAACTAAACTAAATCAGGGATTCCCCTCTGTCTTGTGTCAGTTTCTTTGAATTGAACTCCATAAAGTAATTTCGGTGACATGTGCTGTAACTATCCCTCAAAAGCAATACTGCTCAAGTGAAGACAGATTTCCTAATGTGCAACATGTAAAGAGTTGCAACCTTAAGTAGAGTGCTCACAACAGTTTTTACTATTGCTCTATGTGTTTTGTCTTTGAGAAATTATATTAGGAAAAGTCTCTGGGCTGTTTTGGCCTTGAAACCTTTGTGGAGCTTTTATCTTGGATTTAAGCCTTGATGCCATCACAGATTATGTTCATTTAATTAACATAGCTTGTGAAGTTCATTCCTCAATACAAAACAAGGTCATCCAAAGATCTGAAAGGATAGGAGAAGATTTAAAGAGATTCATCTCTTCCAAAGCCAATTTCTACCTGTTTTTTTTTTAACACCTGTCTTTGAGGGGAAATTTTAAATTCAAAGATGGACGTTTATGTAGCCATATATCTCCTCCTTTCCTTCCCTCTGCATCTCCATGCCATACCTCATTCCATTATTCCATGCCACACCTCATTCCCTTCTGGATCCAAACCAGATTGCTAAAATTACACACTATCTCTTCCATCATCTTCTTCATCATCATCATCTCCAGCTTATTAAATGTTAAGATTACAAAATGCCAAACATTTTTTTTCTAAAACCAACCAGTATAATTTATGCATAAAGGAAAATGTTTCTTTCTTCATAGTGACTGGGCAAACAATGGAGCACTGCTCCACCATACAGCACAAAAAAGGCAGAAAGAATAATGCAGATTACTCCACAATCACTCTGTCAGCTCTTTTCCATAAAGTTTGCTTCCTACATGGTATTCTACCATAGCATCCATCATCACAATTAAGTTTGCCCAACCGTGTGTGATGGTTTTTTAAAATAATATTCTCATTTTTAAAAAATACTAGAGAATATTCAGACTTGGTTTGGAAAGCTAGACTTCTTTAACAAGGATTCTGCAGAGTTTCTGACTCTAATTCTATAGCTCATTACACCTTGCTCTTTATAGCATGCACCTTGTCACTGAATACCTTATTGAGATACCAGAAGTAGCCAAGAAAATAAAGAAGTGAGCGTGCATAGTATTATCCAATGTACAATATAATTAGAAGTATCACCAGGACAGAAGGATGAGCAAATACCACATAAATAACTAAAAAGTCATTCTGAGCATAGCAAAACCTTTGTCAATTATCTTCCCTCAGCCCAGCCTACATCAGAGAATTCTTGCTACAGAGATATTCTTCTATATTTCTCCTTTCACTGCAAGCCAAATGGGAGAATATACATGAAAAAATAATAAAGGGGCAGGGGAAAGCATTTAGAGTGAGTGAGTGAATTAACGAATGAATATAAAAATCCAAAGCCCCCACTGATAGGAACCACAAAAGCTCTCTTCCTCTTTCCCCCATGAAAGACACTGAAGCATACACACCTATTACATTGACTGCTAGTAGTGACAAATGGAATAAGGCTGCAGTCAGGAAAGTTATTCAAGGAAGAAAGTTTCGCAAATGAAACACATTTATCTGCACAAATGCAATCAGTATTTTTAAAATATATCTAAAAGAAAATCAATTCAGTTTAATTCTAGGGGTTCTTTTTGCAGGTACTCCAATGATCCATATTTATCTTCTTGATCAAATTAGATTCAAGAAACTTCAACTGTTAATGGCATGCCTATTCAGTTGAATATGATAGTAGGAAGGGAAACACTAATAAGAAAAACTAAAATAATAAAAAAAGTTGCTGGAGCTGCAGTATGCATTAGGGCAGGCATGTCAAACTGCCAGCCCACGGGCCGATGCGTCATGATGAAATCAAACCCACCCCATTGCCGCCAATGGGGAAGAATTCACATGACGTCACGAGTTTGACATGCCTGCATTAGGGCATCTGCATGAAACCAATTCAAGCAAGTGGGTGTCATACAAGTGTGCAAATGTGCAGAAAGAGTTACATATGGGGGGGTTGTATTATTACTTTGAATGGCCTCACTAAAAGCAGTATTATTCATACATTAAATCATTTAAGCATTTTTAGCATCAAAGGTGAGCACGGAGACTTTGTACTGCACTCTTAAAGAAGAGCTCACTTCATAAAGATAAATTATGTAACAAGAAATTTAATGTTACAACTGGGTTCAATATGGAAAATGTGCCAATTTTGCAACAATACATACTGCATATGAAGAAATACTTGAAAGAAAAAAGGCCCCTTAAATTTATGTTGCATATCATTTTCCAGTAAAGTCAGAGATAAGGGGGTTGGTTACCCGTTTCTGCTTCAACTCTTCAACAATTTGCCCATTCTGGGGCCCCGTAATTACTAGGCTTCAGTTATGATTAAGTCAGCAACTTTTTAAAAATAAAATAAAAAATGAATACTTAAAATTCCATATAAAGATATATGGCCTGAAAAGATATAGTCTTGCATTTGGATAAAAAATAGAACACTATCTCAGTTTAAAAACTATTTTTATTGAACATTAAACTTTGCTATTGTAGTACATCTTTCCAATTTTTTTAAACAGCTAAATCATTGGTAGTCCAACGATGAATGAAACAAGAACATAAAACTATATTTTAAAATATATGGGCATTGTAGATTTAGAACCTTTTTCAGTAACAGAAGCACGTAATTATCATGAAATCAATTGCAGTTGGACTTTGCATAAATAAAAAAATGTATTTGGCTGTGTGTTTTTTTTTCAAAAAAATAACTAATTATGCATAGGACATACTACATCAAATAACAAGCAAAGAACCATCTCTTTCTCCTTCAATAAACCATTAGTTTGGCTCTGGAACAAAGTAATTGGCATTTTTGTAAAATGGGCAGAACATGGGTAGGGCCAAGAACCATATAATTTTAAGATTTCTCCATTTAGATTTTTTAGATTAAAAAATTCCACTCTTTCTTTTCTCCCTACTGGATCCTTTCTATCAATTACTAAGATACAGAAACAAAAATGGTGGATTCCTTTCCAGTCTGAACTGGGATCTGAATGGAACAACCATAGAGAAAATACAGTTTGTTATTTTTCCTCCCTAATCAAAGTAAAACATTGATTGAGGTGGAGAGACATAGGAAAAAGAAAAGGGTAGGTGTAGAAAGATGAGCCTAAATAGAAAAGGAAAGCAGATTCCATTTTGGAAGTCTGAATTATTATACCATTGTGGTTGACTATGTTTTGTAATTTAAAAGAAACCTATGCTGGGAATGTAATATACTTGTACATTATCTGCATCTTGTATGATAGCCCTCTTGTAATTTACTATCCATATAACTGAAAAGAAAACCTGTGTTCCAGAGATATCCAGGAACCAGATACAGAGATTCTTGCATTACCAATCAAAAGACATTCAGAGCTACATATTTCATTTTTATCTCCTTATTAGAGATAGAGAAAGGCTGGTGGCCCCTTCCCTTAAAAAAAAAAGATTTGCACAATAAAAAACCCATCTCAAAACAACCCTGGTGGTGAAGGTCAGGTTGAACAGACTATCAAGGACAGGCATTTATCCCTAGGACTTATTACATGTTTCCATATCAGATTCAAATTCCATTACAAAAATTATTTCTAAAACAGTGAAGCTATTGTGCTAGAGGCTGGAACCCTCAAAACACCAAGATTCAGCATAAAGTTCCTACCTTGTTCACTGCTGTTGTCCCCACTGTGTGATGTGTGCCCCCCACTTGAGGGCCCTGGCGTTCCTCCTGACCGTGTTGATGCTGTGTCATCATGGTCTCTATTCCAAGAAGGCTGCTAGATGGAAATTAAACAGATTATTAAAGAACAAGTGATATCTTCCATAGCACAGGAAAAAAAAACAATAGACAACCTTGATAAGTTTCTGAAGATGACCAAAATAAAAATTAAAAGCATATTAACATATGTTAAAAGTACAACCTAAAAATATTATACTGTATTTTATAGTGTTGCCTATTTCAAAGAGAAATTACCTTATTGAGGAAGGAGAAATTTGCACATAATAGTTTGTATAATGCAATCTCATACAGCAAACACAGGAAAACGTAAAACTATAATTTGGAATCAGGTTCAGCATACTTAACATTATGTGTCAGATGTCTGCTGCATGGTGTATGGGTAATAGGGCCAAGCTTTAGAATAAAAAGTAAATTAGAACAACAATGTCTTCATATGGATTGTATATATTCAGTTCCATGTAGAACATTTTTGTAGTGCTGAACAGAAAACAGATGTTCGTTCTTATCACTGAGCACATTAAAAATGACATTCAGATAGGAAAAAATTCGCTGTGGAATAAATTCTTAAGGAAAATAATCATGGCAACAACCCTCCCATCTTCCTTTATCTCCAGAATTTATTTTAGTTAGCTTTTAGTACTAAGCTGTTAAAAATACCAGTAACTCACTGGACATCAGTATTCATAAGTAAGCAGTATATTGTGATATTGTCCACAGATAATTGGGAGATGGGGAAAATAAATAAACAAGTCAACCACTATATTTCTATCACAACCAGAACTATTTTAATGACCTTATGTTTAAATAATTATAATATACACTTTAGACCATCAAATCAAACAGAATTTAAATGGTAGAAACACATATGACAAGGCTATTCCTTTTTCCTATTTCCATGCACCAAATAGATAATAAAAATCTGCTTTTACACAATGGAAGAACTGAGATTAGGGTGAAACCAGTGTCCTGCATTCTTTGCTATTTGAGGTTTGTCAGTGACTTAGTCTGATAGTGAATATGGGTTAACAGAGAGGAAAAGTGTTTGGAGGAAAGGGTAATAAAGAAATTAAATAGAGCTTCATCTATCTTCACTTATGTATCTTTTTAACATAAACATAACATTTGCACTCCGTTATATATATCAAACAATGAATGCAAAGCCAAAAGTGAGTGCATCCCATCATGTCTAATTTGTCCCCAAAGCAAGCATCTTTAAGATATTCACAAACCTGCAATTCAGTCAATAAAATACAACTTTATTGTATATGTCAAAAGCACTATAAAATTTCTTTCTAACCAATTAAAATCCCCTTTTCCATTCTTTAAAAACTTGGTAGACATACACAGAGAGAGAGAGAGAAAGAGAGGCATATGTTATGGATAAATTGCATCCTCACAATTAAAGGCAAGGCCTGGGGAAAAAAAACCCCACATTTTATTTAATTCTTCTGTCACCCAAACTGTGAAAACCAAATTTGTTCATTGATCCAGTAATTGAAACACGGATGTGCAAATTCTAAAAAGGAATCCCCCCTCTGACAAACAAAATTGTTTGCAGCACACACCAGTGTAAGAATGCTGTGAGAGGAAATCTGAGACACATGCTCAGAATGCAAACAGTTAATGCATAAATTTCCAGTTTGTACAACTGCAGCTTTAAAAGGGGGACTTGTTTATTCAGAGCTTTGCAGAAAGAATGGTACAGCACCCAGGGGACAGACAATGCCAGGCACAAAGCCCTGGTGCCTCAACATGTAAAAGGAGGATGTTTTTCTATGTGCTACAAATCCCACTTGAAAATATAATTAGAAAGAGAAAATGGCAAACTATTGCATTAACTGTAATTGAAGAAAAGGCTAGCAAAGCATGTGGGGAGGTTGCAAGAACCCATGGGAGCTCCAGGATGCATCAGATCCTCAGAGTTACATCTCCAGGGTGCACTCATGCTATTTATGTTGCTCCCGACTACTATTGTTGACTAGTGATCTGACTTGTAATTAATAGAAAAGCCACAGATAACAAGGTAAAATATTGAACCACCCACCATAACCTTGGCAGAAGTGTTCATTAATATGATTAGAAGTATGACACTACCGCTATTCAAGGAAAAAGGTGGCTCAGAAATAAAGAATGATATGGCCCTGCTATATGCTGTGGATAGCCTGTCCTCCTTTTTTTGTGACAACAGACCTGAAATATTCACTATCTTTTAATGAGCTCCACTGATTTATTCAGCGCCATTTGGTTTACTCCCCCACTTCTCTACCGTGCGGAATGTAGATTAATTCAATGCTTAATTGTTTAGTAAATTCAATTTTCCCCATTCTATTCTGCATAGCTTTAGCTGAAGTTCTTAAATCTTCGGCAGTGAGCCCTGAGCCCCATGTTTCTAGATCTGTGCCTACCTTTTTTTTTCCAATCACCATTTTTCTTCCTCCACCACTTAATTCACCATGAAAAGATTTTCCTTGCTGGAAATTCTGATTCATAGCTATGATCTGTGAGGCATTCCGATTCATTGCATTTCCATTGTGTTGGGTCTTAGATGCCGGGCTCTTCTTTTCTCACAGCCACGGCCACATTATACAGCCACTCATGCAAGAAATGTTGGATTCCACCTCAGTTTATCAAAAAAAATTTGTGCATCCCTTGTGTTTACATTTCTGTATTCAGAGGCATCACTTAATATTTATGCCTAGTTGCACTCTGACTGAGTTTTTCTTTCTCTGTTTCAGACCTGTTGAAAACTAAGATGCTTCTAAAAGCAACACTGAAACTGCTGTTGTTTTCAAAAGAATCATTTTTTTAAAAAAAATCAGTGCTTTTCTACAGATCACTAACCTAAACTAGAAATTATTTCTGAGTCTGACTAAACAGTAGATAGTTAATTTTGAAAAGTTAAGAAAGATAAATCTGTTGAGTGAAAGCGATCTGGCCATAAAGAATACATCCAAAGTAACACGGCTCAGAAGTATCCATTTTCTGGTGCTTGTGCAACAGCAGTAAAATATCATACATTATTGCATTATTTGCAACACTGATGCAAATATACGGTATGCTTTTTGAATGAAGGTCATATTATAAGAGTCCCTTCTCATTCGTTAACCTACATTAGCATATCTTTGGAAAGGAAAATAAGCAAGAAATACTTTCACATAGGTTGTATTCTACCAACCTATGGGAAACTATATAGTCTGTGTTTACTATATTCTATCCTTCTGCAGAATGGAAGAACCAGGTTTTATTTATATTACACTTGAAAATAAATACTGGAAGTTTCAGTTTAATAGCTTGTGGTTTGTGGAAATATATTATTTATTTTAAAAAAGCACACATGTTACATAAATCATTCTAACAAAACTGCCCTCCAAATAAGTCAAAACACAGACATTTAGCTATTCATGGTTGATATTCTATATTCTCTCAACAGCATAATGTTGAGGATATATTTTCACAGGATCTGTCCACGTTTCTAATAAACCAACTTCCAAATGAAAACAAAGAATGAACAAAGATTGCTAGCTCATCAGTCTGATTAACACTGATTAACCTAAGAAATCCCTGAGATCAGTTTTCCAATTTGTACAATATTTTCCCATATTTCTTCATAGATACAAATAGCATATCCTTGTGCTAAGGTAGATATAGACATGCCTTGTATTTATTTTATAATAGCTCCGGGGGGGGGGGAGAGAGAGAGCTAGGGAAATACAACTTACTCTGCAATAATTCCAATATAAAAGGTTAGTATCACCATACACCAGTCATATAGAGCAGTGCTCATATGACTGGTCCCCTAAAGCCCATAAGGACTTTTAAAAGAACACATTTCAGTCTCAGACTCTGCAATGCCCCATCACCATATTTCTTTACCATGATAATGGCTTGATATGTTCTTACATATCACATCTGACCCAATACAATAACATTAACATACCCTACTCCTTACAACTCTGGCATAAAATCTTTTTACCTATCAGTCTACAGTGGCCTTGAACATTTTAAGAACTTTTTAATCGGCGGACCAGCTAATACAGGGGTGTCAAACTCGCAATGTCACATGACATGTCGCGACATATCATGACTTTTTTGCCATTGCTGGCAATGGGGTGGGCGCAGTTTCGCTATGATGCATCCGGCCCGCAGGCCAGCAGTTTGACACCCCTGAGCTAACAGATTGTCCTATACTGCTGGTACCTCACTCTCGTCTTTTTTTTTTAACCTTGAGTATTAGAAATGAGAGCAGCAAATCTTAAAACCATATATTCTATCAATAGTAGTATAGACAGATGGATGTATTTAAATTGTACAGAACTTCACAGATATCACGTTCAGTATAATATACACTGCATATAATCTTAGGTTCCATTTACAGAATACTTGACAGACTTGTCTTGATTTAATTCCCTCAACCAAATTGAATAGTTCTTAAATTCAGCAGTGAACTATGAATTCATTGCAACAATGGACTGAGGTCTATGTAGAAGACAGGCATGCAGCTATCTAACCTGTAACATGTAACCATGTCAGGCATAGCAACAAATCTTGATTCTCCAGATATTTAACCCTATATTCAGGAACTTGCTTAAAGCGGAAACTCAGATGTGACATTGCTAGATAGGTTCCTTTTTTGCAAACAAGATAGAATTCATACATATAGGGAAGAACTTCTTACTGCGAAACACAGAAACAGAGCCATACATAAGGTTTAAATTCTACGCTTTTCCCCAAGCTTGAGATTGGAAGTTACTTGGTCAATGTTTATATAACTGTTCTACTTAGATGTAACCCTAACTGCTGTTTCCTGCCATTTCAACTTCAGCCCCTTAAATGCCAACTCTATTTTGCTGCTGTTTGGTCAATATTTAAACTTTGCATTGAAACAACTTTTTCTGCAATTTTTGTTGTTTGCTTAAAAACTGAATGATGATGATCAGCTCTGATGGCTCCTTCTAGCATTAAAAGTGTTTATACATATTAACACGCATAAATAGGACAGGCTATCTCAATACTGAAGAAGATACTGTAGAGGTTTAAAAGTTGGCTTGATTATCTATACAACTTATTGACAGTCAGGATTCAAATTAGAGAATTTCTGAATGGTAGATGTGATCCTCAGCTACAATTCTACCTTCATAGAGATAATTCTTTGAACTCACAACATACATGGTTTCAAAAATGAATTGACTATTCTCTACTGTAACATGTTTAAACTGCTATATTTATACAGGTTAAGAATTTTTCTCTTTTTACAATAGGCAGTAAGGATATTTAAAAAAGTATTACTTCAAAAATTGACTGTGATATATTATAGATAAGAATAAGGTAAAGGTAAAGGTTCCCCCGCGCATGCGTGCTAGTCGTTTCCAACTCTAGGGCCCGGTGCCCATCTCCATTTCAAAGCCGAAGAGCCAGCGCTTGTCCGAGGACATCTCCGTGGTCACATGGCCGGCATGACTAGATGCCAAAGGCACACGGAACTCTTGTTACCTTCCCACTGTAGTGGTCCCTATTTTTCTACTTGCATTTTTATGTGCTTACGAACTGCTAGGTTGGCAGAAGCTGGGACGAGTAACAGGCGCTCACTCTGTTACGCGTTACTCGGGATTCGACCCGCCAAACTGCCGACCTTCTGATCGACAAGCTCAGCGTCCTAACCCACTGAGCCACCGCATCCCTAAGAATAAGGTACTGTTTATTAAAATTTGGAGATCCTACAACTTACACAATAACATGAACAGGAGCAGTACCAAAGTGTAATGTTACTTGAATCAGATTTATCAAAATTTAAGGGGGGATTCAATTTCTTTACAAATGCAGGAAAACTAGACACAGCTAACTCATATTATAGATTAATAGTACAAATCTCATCTTTAATTCTGGCATTTAGGCTGCAAAACTAGCAAATTGGCAATATGCTTCCTAAGTCAGCAGGACTCATAGTTGCCTTTCATGCAGTAGACACAAAAAATATAGTCATCTGAAGGGTACATATGCAGAAAAACTGTCATGAATTTTTATTGTAAAGAATTTGACATAAAACAAAGCCATTTTCAAGGGACGTGGTGGCTCAGTGGGTTAGGACGCTGAGCTTGTCGATCAGATGGTCGGCAGTTTGGCGGGCCGAATCCCGAGTGCCGTGTAACAGAGTGAGCGCGTTACTCATCCCAGCTTCTGCCAACCTAGCAGTTCGAAAGCACGTAAAAATGCAAGTAGAAAAATAGGAACCACTAAGGTGGGAAGGTAACAGCGTTCCGTGTGCCTTTGGCGTCTAGTCATGCCGGCCACATGACCACAGAGACGTCCTCGGACAAGCGCTGGCTCTTCGGCTTTGAAACGGAGATGAGCACCGGCCCCTAGAGTTGGAAACAAGTAGCACGCATGTGTGGGGGAACCTTTACCTTTACAGCCATTTTCAGCAATACCAAAGCACTAGGCAAACCAACATGGAATACAAGTAACAAACTAAACTGAATGATACTCCAAAATGAGATCCATCTCACAGGTTTATCTATCCATCTCAAAGGCATATCTACAAACAAGCAGTAGAGCATTGCCTCCCACACACAGGTTTATACGCTCACTGTATACCAGTTCAACAGGTAAAGTTATTTTTTTAATTTTTTTTTATTTTAATTCCATTTATATCCCGCCCTTCTCCGAAGACTCAGGGCGGCTTACAAGCTTAGCAGTAGCCTTCATTCTATGTAAACGCCTGCTTATTAGGGCTTTCACACACACACACCAAGCGGCATTATTACAAAGTCAGCTTAATTGCCCCCAACAATCTGGGTCCTCATTTTACCTACCTCGGAAGGATGGAAGGCTGAGTCACCCTTGAGCCTGGTGGGACTCGAACCTGCACTAATTGCAGGCAGCTGGTGTTATTTAAGGAGGCATTAGCCCACTGCGCCAAACTCTGAGTGACAAACTCTGAGTGGCAATTTCTTGCTAACTAGTATTTGGACTCTCAGCTTACAGTCAAAAGAGCCGTGGTAAGAGGGTTTTTTTTTTCTTCTTCCCTTTCCTCTTTCTTCTTAGGCACTTCAGTAAATTATTGAACAAAATTCTCAGTCTTTTTTAAAGATGTACACACACAGAAGCTCCAGTGTCTACCTGTCTTCAAAGATAGCACAGTGGGATACATTCTTATATTTAAGATTATAAATTCTATTTTGTAAATTACTCGGTGGGTTTGGCTACTGCACAGTACATCAGTGAAATAAATAAATTGACAGTAATGCAGTAATTCTACATAATTACCACAAGTAGATCCAACACAGCTTATTCTCTGCTGCAGACAGAACAGTCACTATGTACTAGCCACTAGCTGGGCATCTTAAGTTTTCACTGATTCTTCAAATACAATATGAGAGGAAGTTCTTTTATGAAATTGTGACAATCAGAGTGGTTGCTGAAAAGAGAATGCTTAAACTATTGGATGAAAATATTTCACAGAAACTAAACGAAAGAATATTTGAGAAGTAAGCAAATGCTATGAAACTGAGTGGATCTTGGTCCCAAAGAAAACAGTGGGAAGTAGTTCAGATGTCTGGACATTGTGGAAAGAGTAGTAGCAAATATCTGGAAAATGAGAATAAAAGGAAGGAAACATAGCAGTTGTGTGGAGCTTAGGGGTCATATAGTAAATGCGGACTGAATTTAGTCAATTAAATTCAAATAATGCAGTCTTTGGTTATCTAATAATTTATAGTTATCATTTCCTCACATGCATGTTACAAAGAAACTGCATCAACCTCAAAATTTAGATAGCTTGTTTACAGCATGTGGCAAGATGTATATACCACTCATCAGTAAAAAATAGGAAAAAATTATAATGAACTGGCCATGGTGATATTACCATAGTTGGAATTTCTTTAATTTCCATTTTAGATGTCCTATGGAAATCCCTCAGTCATCAGTTTTTTATCTTTGATAGCTACAGATAGTCCTCAACGTATGACCACAGCTCAGCTCAAAATTTCTGTTGCTAAGTGAGGCATTTGTTATATGAGTTTTGCCCCATTTTTTGACCTTTCATAAGTCATAAGTCATTTTTTCTGTTGTAACTTTAAACGGTTACTAAATGAATGATTGCAAGCCAAGGACTACTCAGGTCCCTTCCAATAATCATCTTCCCTCATATAGAGTGGAATGTAAATCACATAGTCGTTAAGCAAATCCAGCTTCCTGAATTACTGCAGACAGCTGGGAAGGTTGCAAATTGTGATCACATGGCAGAAGACGCTGCAACTGTTGTAGATGAAAGCCAATTGCCAAATGCTTGAATTGCAGTTGTATGACCACAAGGATGGTGCAATGATTGTAATTTTGAGGATAGTCATAAGTCATGTTTTTGAGGCTGTTGAAACTTGGAACCATCATTAAATAATAGTCAAAGATTATCTGCATAACTTTTAAAGATTAGAACAGTGCAGGCAATAGTATTCCCTATGATTCACTATGGAAGCATAAATTGAACTTTGAGGAAGCCGGATAGGAATAATATTTGAACTCTGATGTTGGAGAAAACTCCTGGGAGTATCATGGACAGTCAAAAACAAACAAACAAATATGTAATTGAACAAAACACCTCTGGGATCTCACACAATGTACAAATGACCAGGTTCAAACGATCATACTTCAGACACATTATGCAAAGACCCAGCTTTCTGGAGAAGGTTCTAATGCTGGGAAAGTTAGAAGAAACAAGCAGCAACAAGGAGGATGGACTCAGTTACAGTGGCAATGAGTGCACCACTGTAAGTCTTGAAAGATCAGATTAGCGACTGATCATCATGGAGAAAATGTACCTACAGTTATGTGTCAACCCTGATTTGAAGGCACATAATCAATTAATCAATAGGAATGATAATGCCAGAGAGGAACTGAAATGAATGCTATCAGTCTAGTGCTAGTGGCTTCAACACTGCCACTGCTCAACTAACCACTTAACAGCTGATTAGCTCCCAGATACAGTAGGTATTTTTTGTATCCACTATTGATTCTAATCGGTGGCTCTTTTCCCCTCTAGAATTTGTGGAGGCCAGATCTAAGCTAATTTTAAATATGCTTCCTTAAAAGAAAAAGGAAGGCCATTTATTTATTTGGCCTAGACACCACCCAACTGCAATGAGTAGCTCACAGCCTAAAAACAAGACCACAAACACACACTAAAAAATAGAAAATAAAACAGTAAACAAGTTAGCGAATCTGGTCAACAACCACAAACAAATAATATATCCAGCAACAGGCTCCAACCACCCTGTTGTTGTTAGCTGCAAAGTCGTGTCCGACCCATCGCGACCCCATGGATGACGTTCCTCCAGGCCTTCCTGTCCTCTACCATCTTCTGGAGTCCATTTAGGCTCACGCCTACTGTTTTAGTGACTCCATCCATCCACCTCATTCTCTGTTGTCCCCTTCTTCTATTGCCCTCAACCTTTCCCAGAATTAAGCTCTTCCCCAGTGAGTCCTTCCTTCTCATTAGGTGGCCGAAGTATTTGAGTTTCAACTTCAGGATCTGGCCTTCTAAAGGGTTGATCTCCTCTAGGACTGACCAATTTGATTGCCTTGCAGTCCAAGGGACTCGTAGGAGTCTTCTCCAGCACCATAACTCAAAGGCCTCAATTCTTTGGCGCTCACCCTTTCTTATGGTCCAACTTTCAGTCATACATTGCAACTGGGAGACCATAGCCTTGACTATACGCACTTTTGTTGGGAGGGTGATGTCTCTGCTTTTTAGATTTGCTGTTTAGATTTACCATGGCTTTCCTCCCCAGGAGCAAGCGTCTTTTAATTTCTTGGCTGCAGTTCCTGTCTGCAGTGATCTTGGAGCCCAGGAAAATAAAATCTGTCACTACCTCCATTTCTTCCCCATCTATTTGCCAGGAATTGAGAGGGTTGGATGCCATGATCTTGGTTTTCTTAATATTAAGTTTCAACCCAACTTTTGTACTCTCCTTCTTCACCCACAACAAGAGGCTCTTTAGTTCCTCTTCACTTTCTGCCATTAGAGTGGTATCATCTGCATATCTTAGGTTGTTGATATTTCTTCCGGCAATCTTAATTCCAACTTTCGATTTACCTCATCGAAAGCACATCTCATGATGTGCTCTGCATATACGTTAAATAGGCAGGGCAACAGTATATAGCCTTGCCGGACTCCTTTCCCAATTTTGAACCAATCAGTGGTTCCGTGTCTAGTTCTCACTGTTGCTTCTTGACTCGCATATAGGTTTATCAAGAGACAAATGAGATGGTCTGGTACTCCCATCTCTTTAAGAACTTGCCAGTTTGTTGTGATCCACACAATCAAAGGCTTTAGCATAGTCAATGAAGCAGAAGTAAATGTTTTTCTGAAACTCCCTAGCTTTCTCCATGATCTAGCATATGTTGGCAATTTGATATCTAGTTCCTCTGCCTCTTCGAAAGCCAGCCTGTCCTTCTGGTAGTTCTCGATCCACATACTGCTGAAGTCTAGCTTGTAGGTTTTTAAGCATAACTTTACTAGCATGTGAAATGAGTGCAATGGTGCGATAGTTTGAACCTTTCTTTGGAATTGGAATGTAAACTGATTTTTTCCAATCCTGTGGCCACTGTTGAGTTTTCCAAATTTGCTCACAAACTGAGTGTAGCACTTTTACTGCATCCTTTTAAGATTCTGGAATACTGTCACCTCCACTAGCTTTGTTGATGCTCAGCTTTTCTAAGGCCCACTTCACATTCTAAGATGTCTGGCTTAAGGTCAGTGACCAACTCATCGTGGTTATCTGAGATGTTAAGCTTGTTCTTGTTCTTCTGTGTAATTTTGCCACCTCTTTTTAATCTCTTCTGCCTCTGTTAGGTCCCTGCCATTTTGGTCCTTTATCATGCCCATCTTTGCATGAAACGTTCCCTTCATATCTCCAATTTTCTTGAAGAGATCTCTGGTCCTCCGTATTCTATTGTTTTCTTCTATTTCTTTGCACTGTTCATTTAAGAAGGCATTCTTATCTCTTCTAGCTATTCTCTGGAATTCTGCATTCAATTGGGTGTATCTTTCTTTTTCTCCCTTGCCTTTCGCTTCCCTCCTTTCTCAGCTATTTGCAAAGCTTCCTCAGACAGCCATTTTGCTTTCTTGCATTTCTTTTTTTTTGGGGGGGGATGGTTTTAGTTGCTACCTCTTGTACAATGTTACAAACCTCCCTCCATAGTTCTTCAGACACTCTGTCTATCAGATCTAATTCCTTAAATCTATTTGTCACCTCTACTGTATATTCATCAGGGATATGATTTAGTTCATACCTGAGTGACCTAGTGCTTTTCCCTAATTTCTTCAGTTTAAGCCTAAACTTTGGAACGAGAAGCTCCTGGTCTGAGCTCCTGGTCTTGTTTTTACTGACTGTATAGAGCTTCTCCATCTTTGGCTGCAGAGCACATAGTCAATCTGATTTTTGTGTTGACCATCTGGTGATGTCCATGTGTAGAGCCATCTCTTGGGTTGTTGGAAAAGAGTATTTGCTATGACCATCGTATAATTCTGTCAGCCTGTGCCCTGCTTCATTTTGTACTCCAAGGCTAAACTTGCCTGTTATTCCGGTTATCTTTTGGCTTCCCACTTTAGCATTCCAATCCCCCATGATGATAAGGACATCATTTTTTGGTGTTAGTTCTATAAGGTGCTGTAGGGTTTCATAGAACCAGTCAAATTTCATCCTCTTCAGCATTGGAGGTTAGGGCATAGACTTGGACTACTGTGATATTGAATGGTTTGCCTTGGATTCGAACTGAGATCATTCTGTCATTTTGGGGATTGTATCCCAGTATTACTTTTCCTACTCTTTTATTGACTATGAAGGCTACTCCATTTCTTCTGAGGGATTCTTGCCTGCAGTAGTATACCTGATGGTCATCTAAATTAAATTCACCCATTCCTGTCCATTTTAGTTTGCTGATTCCTAAGATGTCGATGTTCAGTCTTGTCATCTCTTGTTTGACCACGTCCAGCTTTCCTTGATTCATGGATCTTACATTCCAGGTTCCTATGGAGAATAAATCTTTACAGCATCGGACCTTCCTTTCACCACCAGATACATCCACAGCTGAGCGCCCTTTCGGCTTTGACTCAGTCGCTTCATTCTTTCTGGCGCTACTAGTACTAGCCCTCTGCTCTTTCCCAGTAGCATATTGGACGCCTTCTGACCTGAGGGGCTCATCTTCCAGCATCGTATCTTTTTGCCTTTTGGTACTAACCATGGGGTTTTCATGGCAAAGATACTGGAGTGGGTTGCCATTTCCTTCTCCAGTGGATCACATTTTGTCAGAACTCTCTGCTATGACCTGTCCGTCTTGGGTGGCCCTGCACGGCATAGCTCATAGCTTCATTGAATTATGCAAGCCCCTTCACCCTGACAAGGCAGTAATCCATGAAGGGGTAACCACCCTAGCCCAAAGCAATCAGGGTGGAAGCCATCCAGACCTCAGCAGGAACCATATTGCAGAAGGCAGGTGCTGCAACAAAGAACTTCCTGAATTCTGATACAGGGCACTGTTTAATCAAAGCAACCTGAATACACTAACCCTGTTACACTGACATGGCTGGTCCAACATCACAGGAGATAAGCAGACTCTCAAGGAGCCATGTAAGATTTTATAGGTCATAATTAGCACTTTGAATCATACCCAAAAGCAAACTGGCAATTAGTGCAGCTTGCAAAGAAAGTCTGCACAGGCATAATGGAGCATGCCCATCACTGCCCATGCTGCTGCATTCTGAATTAGTTGAAACGTCCAGAAGGTCTTCAAGGACAAGCCCATGTAAAGCATGAATCATAAAGTGACTAGAACATGAGTCACAATCTGAAGTACTCCTGCTCTAGAAAGGATACAATTGGTGCACCAGCAGTTTGTAAAGGTCTTCTGGATTACAGCTGCCATCTACTCATTGAGAGGAGCTGAAATCCAGAACAAACCCCAAATTATGTATCACTCTTGAAAAGAGAAGTGCTTTTTCATCCAAGTTTAAAAATGGGAAATCTAGGTGACCCTAACTTTCATGGCCAAGGGGTTTTGGTAGGATTCAAATGGAAATGGTACCTCCTTATTGAGACCTATACAGTCTTCATGCACAGCCAGCCTTGGGTATGAGTATATATCCTGAGTATGATCAGGAATAATGATACTGAACTCCAAACTAGCAAGTTATCTCAACCAGTGGTTCATGTGAATAGGAGGGAAAAGAGAAGCCCTGAGGCACTCAACAAAGGCGTCTCTATATATGAATATGGCAAATATATATACACATACATATATACACACACACACACACACATGCTGTCTTGTTCCATTTGTTGCTAATATTAAACATTTGTAGTGTTATCAAAATACTATTTCTATTAAAATATTTTTTTAAAAACGTGAATCTATTCTCCTTAAAATATGCAGTTTGCCTAGAAAAGATATTACTCCAACATAAGCACACAATTATGAAATTATTTTGATTTAGAATTGTCCTCTGAACATTATAATGTTGGCTTTCATAGGAGCCTGAGAGATGCTACTGGGTTACAACTTGAGTATTTCACCAAACAGTGCTACTACTACATAAAAATGTAAGAATGTAACCACCGAATGCATGATTGGGCAAAAGACTATATCAGTTAGTCATTACATATAATTTCTTCTGATGAATAAATAAGAAAGATTACTTTGCTTACTTTGGGATTACCTATACTATGAACAACCAAAATGCCATTAAAATTATGTAAGTTCATAAATTCTCCAGAACTCTAAATCAAATTACATTTTCTGCTTAATTTTTCCATCACTTTTGCAGCACACTAATTGGTTTTTAATAAAAAACCTTGTGCAATTATAAATGTTTTATCTTCTTTATGGATTAGCAGTTCTTTATTCTTGGAAAATGCCATATTCCTGCATCTACTTGGTTTCAAATTACTTTTTCCCAATTTCACCATCTAAAATTAATCTCTTTGCCATGATGCATTTTCCCTTGCTTCTCTTGTCTGTTAGGCCAAATCCATGTGTATTTTATCCAAGGCAAGATCTGAGATGTAGCCAGGTGTGGGTTTCAGAACTGACATTACCCACTGCTTTTTGATCAAGCATATTAGGTGCATTCCAGTCCTTCTGACTGCATACTTCAGTGACTACATTTAGCCTAATTTTTGGATTTTTTAAACTTCACTCATATCCTTTTTGTACCTCTAGCATGAATCTCAAAGAATTGCTTAGATGCTTGCTTGGTTGCAAGTGCTTAGGAGATAATTATATAGCTGGTTAACCAAGTAAAGAGCAAAATAATCCTTCATAATGCAGATTTCACTTTTGCTATCTAGCTATTCAATCTTAACTAAGATTTACTATCATAAATAGATCTTACATTGAAAGTACATGATTTTGAGGTAAAATATGTGAATAGTACATTGAGGCTGCAAAAAGGAGACAGCCACTTTGCACGTTAAAGTTTTCTTTATCTGTTTTCTGTTGTCTTATGGTTGTTCAAATTTTTGAAGTTACAGTATCCCAGCTTTAGCAGAATGTTTGTTATATCCCATGCGACTTTTGCATATATTGGTCATCAAACAATACAATGCTTCCTTGAGTGCAAATAAATCTTACAGAAGAAATCTGACAGAAATATACCATAAAATAAATTTTGCATTCCATAGAATGAAACATAAAGAATACACAAACTTTGTCCTTAAGGTATTGTACAACCCTATAAACTGCAATACTATTGATAAAATAGGCCCTGCATTTTTTGATTTGGCATTTTAAGTTACACATACAGTATTCAAGAAACGATCAATTCAAAAATCATAAAATAATGACAATTTAAAAAAGATACATACCTTTTCACAGTTCTTCATTACTATTCTATAATTGTCAGTTTCAATGCTGGTTATTTCAATTTTATTATAAAATGTAAAATATTTGGTTTGGATGGTATAAATATTAATGTATTAAATTAAATTATTTCTATAATATATACATTCATATGTGAAAAATAGTATCTTCTTACAAAAATAATTTAAAACAATGAAAGGCTAAAATAGCTGAAGAAATTATTGTACTTCCGTGTAACATTATTTAAAACTTAGAACATAAAGAATAGCATTTTTAACCAATTAAGTCCAAGATAATCCTTAAGATGAACAAAGTAAGTAAAAATTATATAAATATTTAGGATAACGAATAAAGTAATTCAAAACATCTGTGAATCTCTCAGTGAAATAGTTTCAATTATTAAAGCTTTATTAAAATGTTATTTTGCTGGAAAGGTTATGTAGGTATTCTTTCTGATTTTGGTTTAATAGTGTGCATTTAAGCTATTTAGTTTTAAGTATGTTACTTTCAAAGTGTTTTATTGAATTATTTTTGGTTTAACTGTTTTTAAGTTTATTCTGAATTGCTTTTGTTTCCTATTTGGGTCTTTTTTTCAACACTGAAAAACAGGTGAAACCCATAAATAATACCCTTTGAATTCTGTCCCATTTTCATTATATCCGTCTGCTAAAGCCATGGAAGTGAAATTGCTCCCATTCTATCTTCAGCCATTGCTCCTTTTCAAACCTTTGATTCTGGTTTGACACATATTTACAAATCTCTTATAAGAGAGGATGGTGAGCCCTTTGGGAATTTTGATCATATGTCACAGGCAATCTCGCAAAATGGTTGCCATAGGGATAAACACAAAACATCCCTGCACTAGATGACAAACAGGTGAGATTTCTATCTGTTTTCAAGTTGTTCACTATCACCTAGTTTAGTTCTGTACTTTTTGTTTGTTTTTCTGAACAGATAGGCACATTTCCAAATGTGCTGCAGTCTCTCATCATTTCTATTATCTAAGATTTTCTACATGGCCCATATTGGTCCCAGTGGTATTATTGTAAATAAATGATGCTGGTGCTTAGCTCTGCATCATGCCAGCTTCTTGTTTATTTATTTTGAGGATTTAAAAAAAAAATTAAGTGGAGCAGAGAACTTACTCCATCCTGTGGAAGCTAATCACAGCCTTTAATTACACCTTCCTTTATGCCTTTAGATTTCTCCTACAGAACATTTATTGCCAATACAATCAATCCAAGTTGATTATCTCTTCTCCGTTTCATGTAGGTGTTATACTACTGTTTTTCTTACTTTGTCTATTGGATGGGGAAGTCTCTAGCCGAAACAAATATAAAAATAGGGAATATATACATTTCTTTCTGTTCTTTACTAAGCTAACCTAACAATGAAGAATATGTATCAGACTATGACATATATAGGCTATCTTTTAATTGAGAAGCTGTTAGAAATTGAAACCTGTAAACATACTTATAATTTATTATAAGTATGAGGGCAAGACATTGAAACGGGCTAGGGAGAAGACTCTTCTATATTTGGGGATGGTTAGAGTGTAGAAGTATGAAGCCATCCTCAGTCCGTAATTGTACTTATAATTATGAAATCCACCCAATGATGTCGGCACCTGTCAGTTTTTCAACTGTAAGGTAGGCAGACATTTGTTATGCTTTATTAGAACTCGTAGGCTTCTCCACAGTGTAACATCCTGCCCTCCTGCTTTTAGATAAAACAAACCACCCACTTGGAAACTGTATTCTCAAGGCATTTCAAGCATAGAAATCTTAGACTGTATCAGTTTTAAACTGCAAAATGGGGATGTTTACCTATGATCATTAAAATCATATTAATAAAAATAATTTCATGGGCATAGTAAACTACAGTACTGTACTGAAAACTTGATTAGAACTTTTTTTTCAATTTTCTATATACAGATACAAATACGAGAGAGAGAGAGAGAGAGAGAGAGAGAGAGAGAGAGAGAGAGAGAGAGAGAGAGAGAACAAGAGGGAGGGAGAGATAAAATAAGATTTTCTCCATCTATCTGAAATGGTTAAATAGTCTTCCAGTACTGAAATACTTGGTCTGGTATATAATGTGTAAGTCTGCTTCTTTTAACCCCATTTAAGGACTTTTCAGCCCTAAAACAAGGGACATATCATTCCCAATATATATAATCCTGGTTCTTTTTTCCCCTTTTAACAATATGTTATCTGTGAGGGAGACATAGACATCGGAATTTGAGACCTGTGTCAAATAGTTCTCCTTGGGAATAATGCATTAAAAGATCATAAGTCATTTGCTTAGCTATGATGCTACAACCCTATTTACTTTAAAATTCATACCATTATCATATAACTCTGCATTTCTAATCCCAGATGTTTTGGATATTTTTCATCACATATATAAAAAAGGTGTCACTGTAAAAATCATGTACCATATTAATACACCGTTTCATAATTGACCAACAATTTTTACTCTGTTATTTTAAAATGGAAATAAAGAGGTTTCTCTCCAGGATTATCTTATAAAAAGTATAGGCAACAAACATTGCCCATGGTATGTTTCCTCTTCCCTTTCTAAATATCATGTTTAAATATATTTTTAAAGCAACCACATTAACATATTATTCAGAAAGATAAACTGGCAACATATTTGAAGGAAATGATCTGCACAGTTTTTTAACTTTGCATTCAAAATGAATTGATAGCTGTCCATTTTTGTTTCATTTACAGTCATTCAAAAACAGATATTTGGCAGAAGGTAATGTATTGATCTAGCAAAATCTCTCATATAAAATTTAAACTATATGGTAGTTATAAATCTGAAGTTAACATAAATTTTGAGTACTATCAACATTCGTTCACTATATCACTAATTTGCAATAGTTAAAAAAGAAACGAGAATCCATACAGCAGCATCCATGATGGGCAGGGTAAGAATGCCAAAGTCAACATAGTGATTGCAACTGCATGACTGAAGCACTGTCCTTTGTGTGATGTGTGTGTGTGTGTGTGTGCACGTGCGCAATGTTGATGCACATACAAAATGGGTGGACTTTGATACTAGTGTCACAATTGTCATCTTGATTTTTATCATCCACCACCAGAAAGAACCAAATTCAAAAGCTAAATCAGTGAACACCATGTTATCTTATTTTTCTCTTATCACTGAATTCTTATTCTGTTATCATACCAAATGTGTATCCCTTAATTCAAGTTCAAGAATACTCTTGGTTAATGGAAAGAGAACAAGGGGAATAAGGAAATATGCTAGCAGACTTAATAGGCTTATATCCAAGAATAAGTATAAATCCTGTTAAATTGAAATGAACATCATGTCTAAGAATATATGTATGCTTGTATGTATGTGTATGTATGTGTATATAGATGATTGATAGATAGATAGATAGATAGATAGATAGATAGATAGATAGATAGATAGATAGATAGATAGATAGATAATTTGCTCTCTGATATCACCCTGATATCAGTCAAACCTCAATAACAATGGCAGTCATTTCATTAAAATTGTTAATAAAACTGAAAAAATACAAGGCTTTACTTTAGAACCTGCATATTCTCTTTCACTCATTAAAATATGTTAACTTTTAAGTAAATTGAATGTGAATAAACTAAAGAATAAAGTGTCCAATTCACAGAAATTGAGATTTTCTATAAAACATTTTAATTTGGCATCTTCAAAAATATAGCTCATCAACTTCTAATTTTAAACATCCTCCAACCCCTACAATCTGTACTGGAGAAAGGCTATGAATTTATGCTGGCATAAATTACAGTTTAGCTCTTCTCTAAACTAGATGTTTGCACTGATCCAAATAAGGTATTGAACTCCTGGATAAAATCCCTAGAGCAGAAAATATTCCACAGAAACATTACCATTAACATCTTGCCACCTCAGACAGGAATTTTACCAGAAAGTCATGTTTCCATTCTCTTTATACAATCACCATAAAACTTTCGTTATCAATATTTTCTTCCCATCCACTTTTTTACATTTGGTCAAGGATTTCCCAAGCATAAATGGAAGACCTTCTCCAAAAGACTGCCTGAGTCATCTTTCTCTTGCAGGATAGAAGATCAAAATACCAAAGAAAAAGCTAGCCTTCATTCCCACCCACCCCTACAATTGTGGTGCTTCACTACCTCACAGCCACTTCAGCATGAACCTTTAAATACTCACATGCTGTGTACTTGAAAAATAACACCTACATAAATCAGTAATATTTTTTCCACTGGGGTTCGCAAATAATGAACAAAGTCCTCCATGTGAAAAAGCCAAGCAAAGGGTATGCATATAGCATGCCTGTGGCATTCCCTAGGTGAAATTATACAAAATGTTTTAATGCGCACTTTGAGGAGCAACTTCCTTTAGTACTAGATCTAAAGCCACTGAGCAAAAATATTTGTCACAGACATATAGATAGCTGAATTATCACTGCCATTCCTGACCAGCAGTTGCTCATAGATAATTGTCTATAAAAAGCAGTATGCTGTAAAAAGAGCTGAATGCATTGCTACTGACACTATGGTGAATGCCAACTTCCATTTCTGAGTTGAACTGCTAGTAATGGCCCAAGGATTGCTATGATAATGACGGATAGTTAGTTATACACAATGCCAATGTATCTTATAGAATGGAAGTTTCCAGAAGGGAAACTTGCCACCATTGTGCACCAGGTCTTTAATGGAAGCCTGGCATACTGAACGCTGGTATATCAGGTTTTTTCAGGCATGAAGAGATAGGAAAAACTCCTTGTTCTAATCCTTTCCTTGTCATGCCTCTATTAAAGGCACAGGAGACAGAAATTTTTTTAAAAAAACATATTCCTAGGTCCAACCAGTACATGCATACATACAAATGGACAAATGCTAGGATATTTCAAAACTTAATTATCACAGCACTGAACTTGTATCAAGTTCAAGATGTTACAGGATCATACACTGGATTTAGATTTATATCAAGGAACATTCTCCTTGATATCCAACCAAGTCTGGGTCCTTTTACCTGGCTTGAAACAATCAGGGAAATAAGCCATGACCTGCACAGAATTCACACTGAGAAAAGTATTAGTAAATATAGGACGTAAATGTCTGAATAATTCATTAACACCACTCACATTTTATTACATGCCAAGCTAAAAAAACAACAACGGCCAATTAGGTTGCTGCCCTACTTCTACACCATTGCTATCACTTCACAATAAGCCTAACAGATTATTAATAATGCACACATAGTCAGGCTTGCTTATACAGTCATGATTAAGAATGCTTTTTTTTAGACATTAGCCATTACTTTACTTCAGACCCATTGCTATCACAAATGTAAGTTGTTTGAATCAACTCTGTCCTCTCTCTCTAGAATTAGGGCCAAACTCTGCTTTCCTCACTGGCAGCTGTGCCAGTAAACATCCTTCCTCAACTTTCATCCTCTTTGGTGGTAGTGTTACCTTACCCCTTTAGTTACTGCAGCTATTAACAAAAGATAGGAATACATCAGGGTGGAACAAGGAAAGGCAGGGCTCCTGTGCCAATGGTGATACCATTTCTGATTCACATTTGTGTCATTTCACCTTTGTGCAAATCCACTTCTCTTCCTGATTATTTACACGTCTTCTCCATTTTATTTTTGGAGGCATGTTATCATTAATGTGAAGACACATGAACATTCCGCTGAAAAGCAAAACTAGCTTTATTTTTAAGAAAAGTCACTGACTTTGGGCACTGGAAAATACCCTAACTCTCCCTTATTATATGCTCAAGTGTATAGTTCACTGCTTCTTAGAGCTTTTTCTTCCTGGGGAATGTTATAATTAGGTATTGAGCTTGTACATTGGGAGGAGCATCAGGGCATATATATATAGTCAAAAATACTAATCTTGAGTTTAAAAAGGGGACCTACAAAGAAAAGATTGGGGTTCCAGTCCTAACTGAAAGTATAGACACAAGAGAAACAGTTCTAGAGGAAAAGGATAACTGCACTTCTAGAGATATCCGTATTTGTGGCAACATAAACAGTTTAACTGTCCTAGTTGCAAAAAAAAAACCAACAGGGATGGAGGATGTGAAACTGCACATATATTATTGTGATTCAATCCTATTGCTTTTGGGTGTAGGTGTGTATCTGTCTAACAAACACACAAAATAATGATAACAAATAACTGGATTACAAACCAAACAAGACCAGTGCTGTGTGATAAAGGTACTGCTTAAGCCAGGGGTCTTCAAACTTGGCCCTTTTATGACTTGTGGACTTCAACTCCCAGAATTCCTCAGCCAGCCTGCCTGACTGAGGAATTCTTGGAGTTGAAGTCCACAAATCATAAAAGGGCAAAGTTTGAAGACCCCTGGCTTAAGCCTTTAAGTAGGGGAAAAATAATTGTATGGGGTTTTTCGGTGAAGCTCTCATATTATTTTTACTAAACCTGGTGAAATATTTATGAAATCAATACAGGAGTGAGTTTACAATGAGAAGCTGCATATTGGTTCTATGTACAATGTATAAAAGTATAAAACATCAGATATTTCAAAGTAGTTCTGGTTACTAGCTTTATAAGTTGCATGCCTTCTGCAAACCATGCACAGAAATATCATGTGTGAACAATGCTGCAATTGTGACTGCCAAAATCATGAACAAATGTATAGTAAAACAACATCTCTATCCAGTTCTGAATGTGACTGATGCCTAGATAACTAACTACTCCAGAACTACATATATTTTATATTTCATTAAATCCCAACAGTGTGATGACTAGAATAGAAATTTAAATGTGGGAAAGTCAGTCCAAATCCTTATTCATTTCTTGAAGCTTAAAGTTGGGAGATTGTTTGGGCAAATTGTATTATCTTTTGGGACTTCAAACTAATATTCCGAGTTTCTTAGAAAAAAGGAGTGATATAAGTAAATTAGGAATGTTCAGACTTGTGTGTTAGCAATCTTTATAAAAGTTCCATCTGAATTAAATAATTAACATTTACCCAATAGCTTTCTTTATAAAGAAAATAATTTGATTCTATTTATTTCTATTTATCATTTATTTCATTTATTTAATCAACATGCAGTTCAGAAGAAGTATAAATTTCCATGTTGTCTCCCCCTAATGGTTTCACAGTTTAAGACCACATGTAATAATATGATAGATAATGTGGGCAAAAATGCCAAATCCAGTCTGAACATCTGGCTGACCATGTGACAAACCATGATAATAATAATTCATTGTAGGTATGTAATTCAAAAGGAATCTGTACCTAGCACTTCAAAAATTTAATTTGTTCACAGTGAAGAAAATTACTTCAAGCCATCTTTCCTACTAAATACAAGAAAATAAATAGCTCAAAAATAATACATCTGGTTTTCTACAAGATATAAAAATACCCTTGGTTTCTGATCATGACGGATTCTTTTACTTCAGACCTATGGAACCTTCATACTTTTTTGCATTGCAAAGTATATTACCAATAGAAATCAATTTATTTTCAAACCCTTAGGGTGATCATCTAGTACTACAGTCATACATTTAATTACTTCCCTGTCCTGTATTTACAGCAGTCCTTGAACAGTACTCAAGTACTCCTTGATAATACACCTGTGTCTTGCCTCTTAAACATGGTGTTACTAAAAGCATTGTTCTCACTCCCTATAGTAGGAGTACCTTCACAAGTAAAGGTGCCGACTTCAATTTTTTTAAAACACTGATTTCTCATGATTTCTATAATGAAAGATTATAATTTCTCATGATTTGTCTCATGATTTCTATAATGAAAGATTATAATTTCAGCTGATCATGGAAGAATATGCTCAGTGGCTTTGCCCCACTTTGAAAACTCTATAAATGACTTAGAAGCAAGATAGACTTTCTATCAAAAAGAACATACACCCAGCCTTTTGATAGTATATGTGTGTTAGATTACAGCTGTCATTTATTTCTACATATAATTTCCTGGTATATTATAGAAATGTAGATGTAGAAATGTAGATGACATAAACTGCTGTCAGTACAGTGTCCACTGCCCTCATACTGGTGATTTTGTTCAGAAAAACATTAAAATCATTGACAGTGACTTCTTTTCTCTTCTGTTTCTAACTTCTGTGAACAGTACAATAGAAGCTGAGGCAATAAAACTTATACCTTTGAGATACAATATTATTTAGAATAATCAGAGTGACTGATTATGACTCGTGCTAAATGATGCATTAATTTTGAAATGTCTATTTAGCAACACTACAGACAGCAACAGCCTCATTCTTAATATTTGTGTTTCTTTGTTTACCTTTGAAACAAGTTTAAGCTCTGATTTTAATGGAAATGCCCAATTTAAAAAATTAAATTAAATTAAGAAAGTAATAAAATGGGCATTTTACATATCACAAATTTGTTGCTAGTAATTTTTTATAACATCCTAATAGTTCTGTTCTGCACTCAAAAGTATCAGAGAAAAAATAACATTGTACAAATTTCTTCACATAAATTTAAAATTGATTTATGATTATGATCATTTACTACCAAGATAAAAAAATCAAGCATAATAATTAGGTAACACAATAAATGGAGATCCATAAAAGTACAAAATAAAAAGACACCAAAAAGCCTAATTCATATTAATACTTCCTAACTGTGATTGCTGCTAAAGAGCCATTGGCTATTTTCATGAATACGTCAATGGACAATCCACTGATAAACATTACACTGCATACATACCACACACGCACACACACAAACAGGGAAGGAGCGAGGGAGGGAAAATCCACTGAAAGAATAGCAGAATGTAAGGTGCTGCATTAGTACAAATATATCCTAGATCTATGAAAATCTTCTGAACAGATGTTTCACTTGCAAGTGGTGGCCCCCTGGATCAAAAGCTTCTTCAAAAGCTATGTCACTATAGTCACTTGAAGATTGAGTTTTTCTGGTCAACTTGTTTGCACAGGTCTAATATATATATAATTATAAAATGCATGTCTTATGCATCCTTTTGCTGTTAAGAGCTACACACATTAAAAGAGTTAGATATTCATGATCTAAACCATATTTTAATGTATTATAGTTTTTATTTTATGTAATCATCAATATTCAAATACATCATGCTAAAAACAAAAAAATGGCTACAACAGGATATTCTCTTGCAATCTTAATATCATTTTTTTTAAAACCACTTTAACAGAAGGAGTCATATTATGAAGGCTCCATCAAATAAAAGATAGCCATTTATATCCTGATCTGGAGGATAAAGCATTGTACTACTCAAGCTATTTTTTTCTCAAAAATAGGACAATTAAAAACATTAAAATATACAAACACTATTATGTGAATGTACCTAAATAAAAGGCATTTTAACCAAAACACTGATTTTAATTGTGCTTCCTCTTGAGTATATCTGTTTACAATTGGAACCTTATTGAACACTGTATGAAAAGCATAAAGAGATGAATAACGTTCTGGATCTTGACTTCATAAACATGTCTTTACAAAACCAAGATAAATAAAATAGCTACCAAACAACCAACAAACAAGATTTGACATGTTGAGTCT
Organism: Vipera berus; assembly: GCF_964194415.1. Taxonomy (NCBI): domain Eukaryota; kingdom Metazoa; phylum Chordata; class Lepidosauria; order Squamata; family Viperidae; genus Vipera; species Vipera berus. The sequence continues at coordinate 197,819,439 of NC_138202.1, read as the reverse complement.
GAAGAAGCTGATACAGATCTAACATGTCAAAAATTCACACTACACACTAACAGATGCCAGACCCTTAACTAGACATGATAGATCATAATGAGATTTTCCAGTGATCTCCACTAAATTAACAAAAGCAGCTTCAATGTATTGCAAGAGTTCTAGTTTCACCTACATTCTCTGCATTAAACTATATCCTTCTACATAGAAGGGCACACATTTCAAACCTCAGGACCATGCATCAGCTCTAAATTAAGTAACAAGGGCAGGAGAAACACAAGGAGCTAGATGTGGGAGCATACATACAGAAGACAAAAGGCATATTATTTCATTCCTGACAGTCAACTCAATATGTCTCCTCAGGAGCCAGTTCTATTGAGTTCAATGGAATTTACTCCCAGGTAAGTGTATTCAACACTGGATACTCAGTTGCTTTCTTAAACTACTCGTATTTAATGGAGTCTAGTGAAAATAATGAAAATAGTTTTAACAACACTGACTTGAGGAACGTGCACTAATATAGAGTATTAGAAATAGAAAATAGGCAGAAACAATTAAAAGTTCAATAGATTTGAATTATAAAACAGATAATAATTAGAACAAGTGCAGTGTTTTTCTATCACTAATAATATATGGATAATTAGAAAAACTGAAAACAGAAGAAACACTGATTTGATTCAGCTGGATATAAAGAGAGCATGTATTAAAATAAAGCAATATGCACAATTAAAATGTTTAAATGGTTATGCTAATGAACAAAGGGTAATTATATTGTATTGATTTTATCAAATTGGAATGATAGAATGGAATGATATGGAATGATAATTTCTAAAATATTAAGATTAGTAGAACAGTGTTGCACATTCAAGACATTTGTAATTTCACTTTTAGAAATATATACATATAAATCTTACAGATTACATATTAGTAAGGCAATTTAGCTACTTTAAAAAATAAAATATTTTATTTTACCATTCCTGCTGCAATATTCACTGTTGGCAACTAAACTAACTGAACTATTTCTAGGTGCATGTGTGCATTTATTTAGTAAGAACATGTTTGAAGGGTTATTTCAATGAATTCTGTAATTCTGTAATTAGGAATTCTATTCCTAAATATTCTTTTTTGAATATAAGGTTCACAATTTAAGTTTCAGTGAATATTTCATTTATTTACATGCAACTTGCTTCCATCTACAGATTAACTTTTGAGGCTTCATATTTCTTATAATGATGTTTCTTGTACACTTCAAACAATAGAAATGAGGCAATATTTTGTAAGAAACAAATCAACCATTGTACTGAATATAATTAATATCATAGCCAGCAAATGCTCTGGTTGCCTTTTTTCTCCTTCCCTCTCTAACATTTCTGGCATAAGAATTAGAGAGAGACAGAGAGAGAGCGTTAATATATGCTAAATGAACTCCCCAGAATGCTGTACATACTCCTTTGATCATATACAATAACAACTTCCATATTTAGTTTTGCTTATGAAGTCTCATTAAAATTACTCAGAAATATGTATTCTGTGATTGAGATAGATATCACAAAATCTTACTTTCAGACAATCTCAATGTGTCGTAAGGTAGTTCAGGTATCCAACATATCCCCATGTAGGTCAACAAATAGCAATGGTCCGAATTTGGAAGCCCTCTCACAAAAGAGTTAATTTAAAATTACAATACATTTTAGCCTTAATTTTAATAAAAACCATACAGTTTTACTATAATACATATTCCAGCCAGTATACTTTAGTCATTTCACACTTTTTATAATTTATATAATAGCCAAATTGAAAATTACTATTTTTTTTTCTTAAATTAAGACCAATCTCATGCACACCTGAAGAAACTCCAATACCGTGGGGATGCAATCAATCCCCATTCAATTCTAGCATCTGTTCCTAGAAAGTCTGTGAAGAATGTGTTCACACGGCTTTTAATTATCTCACTATATCCACATTTTGTTGAAACATTAATTTTTAGGATTTGATCATTTAAATTTTGAGGCTAAGATTATTGTCTGAAAGTAAGTTTCTAAACAAGCTTATTTAGGCTACAATCTTACTTATGCTTGCACAGAGCACATCTTCTTTCAGATAAACTTGTGCATGTTGCAGATATATACTTAATATATATTTACAAATTATTCAGTCATTTTGACTGAATAATTTGTAAATATATATTAAGTATATATCTGCAACAGCATAAGTATATACCTGCAACAGCATTCAGCTGTTTAGTTAATGTTTACTTTCATAATTCTGCCATACTATAAAATGTACACTTTTACTTTGAAGCCTTATTAGATCCAAGTTCAATCTTCTTAACTGGAAAGTTTAAATCTGGAACTTCAATCTAAAAATAAGTTTCATCAAACAACTTGCCTTAAGCTGACTGACATCATTACCCCAAACAAAAAGTATAACATGGGAATGTATGTTGTATTGATTTCAGTGAGGTGTACATTGAAGCCATGTGTTTATGAGCAGGCTGTAAAGCTCTTTTGTCTTTTCCAGTAACCTGCTACCGAGAGGAAAATTAAATATTATTCCTCCACAGAAAATGTTTGGTATCTATGTAAAGTTTTTGTGTCTTCTGCTTGCTCTGCTTTTTAATTACCACAACCTATGTATTTCAACTAAATACAGGGATTACTATTATATGTCAAATCCTATAACCCGTCTACAACCATCCACACATCAAGGTTGCAAACATTTAAGACTCTTTAAAAATGACTGAGACTCTAGTATCAGTTTACTATCCCTTCAACAATTTCCTTGACAGTGGAATCAAATAATGTTGAATTATAGACCTCCTCACAAGAACTGTTATTTCATTTTTTTATCATTTCTCTGCTAGCCCCTATAGGAATTTGGCTGTTTGCCAGTTTCCATTTATGTTTCTATATACATACTGCATTTGGCTTACATAGGAAGATTAAATGATGATTCTGTCAAAGATTATTATTTTTATATTTGTTAACATTTATTTTACATAAGAAAAATACTATTGCCTGAATACATTGCGTATATGTTCACACATTTTATTTGGATCTCTGCTAGCAATTATTTTATACTGTGGTGTCTTTAAAAAAACTAGTCAATAAAAGCAACTTGCATATACATTATTGAAAGGTAAGTGTCATAATCTTTTACAGCTCACCCAGTGGCACCTGAAAGCTGAGATGAAGCAACTTACAGTGAAGACTCCCTGGGCACTGGTTGAAAGGATAAGAATTACCTATGAAACGAACACCCTCTTCTATGATTTACGAACCACTTTGTTCTGTTTAGTCTGAGACTGTATATACACATATACATTTTCCTACCAACAACAAGGAACACCTTGATGTTCTTAAATGATTATTTATTCTGATAAACATTTTAAGAACTATGTAGCTATTTAACTGATTTGTTAGCAATACAAAGCGGAGTACTTGCAGAGAAAAAAGTGGCACCCAACTCCATTAAACTTAACACCCAATTAAATATACATTTATTTACATTCACAAATTCAACCTCCAGTTCCTATAAAACAGCTTAATTATAATAAATCAGTTTGTCTCCTGAAGGTATATCAAATGTAGTGATAATCTGTATAAATTACTATTCTAACAAGCTAAAACCTATAGTTAATTCTGGGAAAGAAACTATTATCATCTATCTGAACATCCTTCTAGGAGGAAGGCTTATGTAGAAACATTGTTTAATACTTAGAAGTGATTATTTAAATTATAATACATGGAATAGCAATAAGTTATAACTTTATCCTTAAAAGGACTTATCCTTCTATGAGGATAAGAAGAATTTTACAGTGCTCAAAAAAAATGTAAGAAGTAATAAGATTCTCATCACTTGGCAGAATGCTACTAATGACCAATTCACAGTGTTTGTTATTGTTTTATAAACTGTTGCAGTATTTATCTACAGTTTCCCTTCAGGGAAAGTGGAATTTATATGAATCTACAAGCTATCAAAATCACTTTTTTTAAAAAAAAACAAATCCAAGTAATTTAAAGGAAGCTTGGTTTCTGGTCTGCTTAGCATAGTTAAACTACCACAATTAGAATTATGTAGCACAATCCAATGCATATATTCACAGAAGTAAATACTAATGCAACAAAATAAGTCAATTCTACAATAAACGTATTTCAAAATTGCAGTTTAACTGTCAACAGTTGTTATGACATACAAATGCTTAGAATAAAATATCTTAATAAACATTAATATCTATTGATAAGAAACATTAATAAAAAGGTGTTCTTTTAAAAAATGCAGTAAAGCATTTAAATGCTTATTAATTGACATCCAAAACAACTAAATCCTAAATATGTAACTTGGAAATAAAAGTTGATATATATAAGTAGTTTTAATTGTTATATTGTAACCATAAACATTTTACCTAATATGTATTCCAGGTAAATAGATAAACGATAAAAATATAAATTTTGTAAATCTTCTCATTTTTAAAATATGTAACTAAGTGCAGTTTAACATCCTAATACTGGTAAGGTTCATTTCAAAACTGGATAGTCAACTTACATTAAGTGAAACAACCTACTCACGTATTCACAATATAATATGTGAGCTAATATTAAAGGCTAATCACTCTTTAGACATGCAAATGAGGCATGGTAGTTTCATAATTGTTGGAAATAAATTCCATGATCAAACCCACTTTTCAGCTTCAAATAGGAAATTCCATACCAGCTCAACTGTTAAAGATGTGCAATTTTTGTTTTGTTTTGGTATATTCTGAAGTTGAACTTCCCATGCTCTGTAGGAATACAAGCAATCGGACATACAAGTTGAGGGGGGGGGGGAATTAATTCTCCATCACTATTCTCAATCCTAAATTCTCATTTTTTTTAGTCAGCTTTGTATAAATTTTTAATGTACATTTAACAACTATTTTAAGTTGACTTTAAAAAAAAAGCATTCTGGAGATAAAAGTTATTTCCAAAAAATTATTTTAGGCTCTGAAAGTCAATGTGCTAACAGAATTGCTACATTAGGGTAACTGCTCACCTCTACCCAAGTCCCATAAATTTCCTTCATTCCCTATAAGCAGATGGCCAGTTCAAGGAGACATGGCAATGATTTTTATTCCCTCCACTAGATTCTGCATAAAATAAGCCACTGTTACACCTTCTACCTGACACATAACTAACCTCTTCCACAGCAGCAAGTATTCTCTCTTAAAGTTGGCTGGTTTAATTCAACACATGCTCGCTCTCTCTCTCTCTCTCTCTCTCTCTCGCTCTCTCTCTCTCTCTCTCTCTCTCTCTCTCACACACACACACACACACACACACACACACACACGTGTTAACTAAAGTGTGCCCATAAAATCGTCTTCCTTTCCCAATGTAGAAGGCTCCTTAGAGAAAGGTCGAGGTGTCACTGAGGCTCCCTGCCACCACTGAATAGCAGCAGACCAGTGATACCAGAGTCACAAAGGCCTACTCAGGCCTCAAAGGCAGAGCAAGCCCTGGGCCACTTGCTCTCCCTTATTCCTCCTTTTCCCCGCTGGGCGGGTGTAGCGAAGAGCAGACACAATTGCTGGCTTCTTTGGTGCCTTTCTTCCCTCTTCGGTGCTTTCCCATCCCTGCCCACTTGCCCCATTGTCTTCCTTGGACACGCCGTCAGGGCATGACTAAACCTCAGCGGGAGGCCGAGGGAAGCACAGGGTGACCCCTGCCTGCCTCCGAGCTCTACAGCTTACACTCTCTTTTCCCCCCAAAGGAGCAAAACCTTCCTCGGCTAGCCCGTCCCCCCCACCCCGCCAAAAAAAAACCCCGTCCCCTTCCTTCATCCCTAACTTGCTCACGACCCGCCCTTAAACACCAGGCGCTGTTCGCCATTTCGCAGGCCTCACGGGCACCTTTCTCGGGGAAAACCGGGACGCCCCGAGCCAGGAACTGAGGAGACTGCGAGCAGGGGCCCGAAGGAGGGATAAGCGGGAGCGACCTAGCGCTTTTCCCCTGAGGCTCTGTAAGGCCCGCAAGCCCGCCTTTTTTTTCTTTCTTTCTTTTTCTGCGCGGCCGCGAGAGCCTCTCGGCTCCAACCTCCTCCCAGCAAAAAGCCGTCTGACTTTTTTCCCCTCTCCCCGTGGTGAATCCCTGACCCTCGCGGCCTACTTTCAGTGGCGGCAGTTACACACGTAAACACACACACGCACACACATCCCGCCATGGCCGGGCCGAGCCGAGCCTTTTCAGGAACCCAACGTGGCGGTGTTGGGCCACTTCACTCGCCGTAACTGGAGGGCGGCGAAAACGTGTTAATTAACGTAGGCCTGGAAGAAAAGGAAGGCTCCAGAGAGCCGCTTTTCTGGCCAAGGCTGACCGCCCACGCAGGGCAGCTAGGTAGGCGCCCTTTGCAACCTCTTGCTGGAAGTTATTCCAGCCCTGCGCCCTGAGCGTCTCTTTCGGCCTTCAGGTGTGGTTGAGGGATTCAGACGGCCGCTTCTTTCGTTGTTTCCCGCCGCCTACCTTGCCCACCAAAGCCTGCCGGGTCCTGTCCGCACCACCACCACCTTTTCTCCCTTGAACGCCTTCTCCACCTGCGCCCTACCTAGTGCCTCGGAAGGCCAGAGAACTACCCCAGCAAGCAAAAGTGGACCCTCCCAACTCCCGTGTAGGCTTAATCCCGGCCGTCGCTGCTTCTTTAGAAAGGGCCGTGAGCGCCATTGAGCAGAAGGGGGCGCCAACCAGCGAAGAACCCGGGCTCGCTTGTCCAGATCTCTTGAGGTCGCTTTTGGCTGCGGGCTTGGCTCGGGAGGAAGGGAGAAAGAAGGAGGGTGGGTGGGTGGGTGGGTGGGTAGCCGTCTTCGCCTTCCCTGACAGACCTGGGAAATGAGCACTCGTTTCTCTTTTTTCTCCCGCCAAAAGCCTGGCTCGCTTTTGTTCCCGGCGGCTACTTAAGGCTGTGCGATAGGCAAAAAAAAGGTGACCAAACTCGGAAACTATGGAGACGTAGGGATGAATTGGTGTTCGCACAAGACCGAAGGGGAGGCTCGTAGCCCCATTTCTTTGATTCAAACGCCTAAGCTTTTGGTTTGGTGGCCTCTTCGTCGTTATTATTACATATATATTTTTTTCCCCACCGTACGTAGATTAACCCGAGACTGGTCCCTACAGTAAAGGGACCGGTACCTGCCATCCACAGGCCAGTCTAAAAGCAGACAAGGCGACCTACTCGTAAACTGACTGGGCCACATTCGTAACAAAGAAAGGGGGAAACTTCTGTCTCCCGGGGAAGGAGGGGTGGCGGAGAGGAAAAAAAAGAAAAAAAGAAAGAAAGAGAAAGGGCGTCTTTCGAGGAAACGACACCAAGCCTTGCGGGGTATCTCCGAGGAACGCACCGCACCCTTCGCAGCGCAGCCTGCGAAATGGGCAAACTACCAGGCGGCGCACGCGCAGTATAGTAAACGCGGGGCCAAGGGATACTTGTAGCTTCGCCGCCGCGCTCGGAGTGGTCTTTTCCGTCTGGTAGCCAAGGAACTTTCACCGGGTTGGTTTTTGGGGGGTTTTTTTCGGGGGGGTGGGGGGGAAGGAAGGAGAAAATATTCAGCAACCCATTAACTTCTCTGCTTGAAGAGACCAAAAAAAAAAGTCAATTCGGAGATGGCCCATTTCAAGCTCGCATGAGCCGCTATAACAAAACATTTTTTAAAGGGTAGCAATAACCGGTGCGCTCGCATGTTTGCGGGCGTCTAAACTTTGGGGAAGTTTATTATATAAACGTCTTGGTGATATAAGAGAATTGAAAAAGAGAGAAAGAATTGGAGGAGGTAATCAAGCTCCCAGTTTCTTTCCTTGAGCACAACAACAAGTCCCACATTTTGCTTCCGCTTAGATAAAATAATGATTCATTGAGAAAAATGGGGCATAAATCTTCATTTTGGACGCAATTAAAGTGTTGATTTCATTTATGCCCCTAAGCGTTTCTTGTAATTTGCTCAAATAGCTTTATGTACCGAGCACTCTCAAGCTTTTAGAAACCTATTTTCTCGTTAGACTTGTTGGATTACAATTTTGATTCAACAACAGCCCTCTTCAATAACAGCCCTTGTTTTCAGCATATCTGCAGGGGCGCGCGGTACCCCCACCAAACCAGTACCCCCACCAAACCTCAGCCACCCCCCTTCCAAGGTCTAAAAAGTCAGCAGAGCACTGCCGGCCCACCCATGTATACATGCAGGGAGTGAGATCCTGACAAGCAAAATTAACAACCGACTTACAAATTTTCCATTGCTTATTGAATACTTTTCAAAAACAAGCATTTTGTCCAAGAGCTTCATAAAATCTCATGGCTGCAATCAACACATTGCTTCTTCTGCCCCATCTTCATCATGAAGGGAGGCAGCCACCAAAAAGAGGGAGCAGTAAATGAAGAACACTTTGAACCGAACTGAAGCATAAAATCGCCTTAATCAAGCCAACAGCATTCTGATCGATGCCTTCTCAAAACAGACCTCTGCCTGCCTCCGCAAAACCAAACAAAAAGCGTCTCTAGAACTGCAGTCCAATGGCTTTCAAAAGTTTCCAACATAACAGATCATTAAAAAGGAAGCAACTTTACAGGAGTGTCTGTTGGAATCTGTTTCTTTCAAAGGAAGCAATAATTGCAACTAAACCACCGGCATTGCCCATTATTGTCACCTTCCCCAACACTCTCCAAGACGATGCCCACCACTAACTGTAGCGTTAAGGAACATTCATGAGTTAATATCACTTCTCCGGTTTAAACCAAAATGATACTTTTGTTTTCCTTTCAAAAGAAAACACACCTTATTCCAGCGAGACGACCATGAGCACAGGAAACCAGGTGAAGTTGGAAGTTTCAGTGGCCCTGCATAGACTGCACAGGGCCTACTCTTAAGACTATTCAGACACCCCAAATAAAGGACAGCCAAAGAGGCAGAGATGACACAGAGTAACCGCAACATCATTCTTTCCTTCACTAGTTCTTGCTGCTTCTCCTGATTTTATTATTTCTTTTAAATAAAGCCCAATGTCCTTGCAGCAGGCAATCTTCATACAAAGCAATGCTCGCTGAGGTCTAAAAGCATTCGGCCAAGGAAAACTGACAAGACAGGCTAATGAACCGTAGAGACAGGAAGAAAATAGTTTGCTAGGTTTCAAACCTTCTCTGTCTTCTTTCCCCAGACCACCAATCTCGGATTTGACTCTTCCTCTTTTTTCCTCCCACCCCTTTCTGGCATCTCTTTACCCTAGAAGCCCCCACAATTCACAAGTAGTGCCTTCCATTGTCATTAAAAGGAGAGTAAATAAAATAAAGACAAAAATTAAAAGCGACAAGGAGCAGGTCAAGTTTGGAGGCAATGCTTTTACAAGCTCATTCCGCCAGGTCGAATCCCAGAGCAAGACTTAATGAAGTAATAATAGCCACATTATTCAAAAATTTTCATTTCGATGGAAATTTATCCAAAAGGGACTTAATCGTATGCAAATAATAAAAGGGGGCGTAGTGACCTGGCAAACGATCTGCATACAGATTTGCACAGCAACTGGAAAGCTGGAGATGACCATACCTGATCTGTTAGGTTTGCTGATCTCGTTATGTCTTCGCTGTCTGATTTTGATCCGCCTTCTCTATCGTCTATCACCAAATCGATTGGCATTTTCCCTTTCAAACAGCTAATGTACCGGTGGCAGAAATTGTCACACAATTCGTGTACCTGCATTATGACAAAGGTAACAACAACAAAATATAATCAAGGGCATGTTAAGTGAAATTGACAAGAGCAATCAATTCCCCTCCCCCCTTTCCTGACATCAAAAGTTCTAAATAGGGGGAAACAGACTGCAATTATCCCCCCCCCAGGCATTCAGAATTAAGAAGAACTTTCTTTTTTTTGGCAAAATAGAGATATCCAGAAAATTGACAGTGACAAGATGATTCACAGCCTACAACATATTCAACACCCATGTTAAATTCATCTGCTCTCAGAGCTGTGACTATTAGTGAGGCAGCCTGCACGGATGACATTTAAGGTAAACTGTTTGATTTTACCCCTTTATAGCATCACAAGCCTTTTCCTAAGGAGTCTGTGGACATAAAGGATCCCTTGCTCCAATTGTACAAAAAAGTGGAATGCTCTGAAAGTACCTGAATCCATGCCCTTACATTCTGAGCTGTTTTAATGTTTTTTTTCCACTGTGAACAGGCCCATATTAACCATTTATTGCAAAGCACAAGCATGCCGCTTGCTGTTAGAAAAAAAATGCCTAAAATGCCTCTATTCACCCCCCCACCCCCTTTCCATATATATATATATATATATATATATATATATATATATATATATATATATATATATATATATATATATATATATATATATATATATATATATATATATATATATATATATATATATATATATATATATATATATATATATATATATATATATATATATATATATATATATATATATATATATGGAAGTAGGACTGGACTAGAAACATTTCAGGACTCTCTGTAATATTGTTTCTACTACTACTACTGTAAAAAAAACCATGAGATATCTATAAATGTATAAATATGGTTGTTGGTTTTTTTTAGTAGTAGTAGTAGAAACAATATTATAGAGAGCCCTGAAATGTTTCTACTCCAGTCCTACTTTGAAATGTACTTGGGTTCCATAGTAGTAGTATTATTAGCACACATATTCAGATTGATCTGACATCTGCCTTTCTTGGGAAAGGGAAGGAGTAGCCCCCACAAAAGAAATAAGAAACTGACACATCTACCAACTCTGGCTTGTTTCTGCAAAATGTTACAGGACAAACTGTGCCCTGTGTGTGACCCTGCAGATGGCTCTTTAAAAGAAAAAGAGGGGAGGGGGGACCTGAAAAACTAACTGAAAACTAAAGTACCTGGATAGAAATAGCTACCCTACGGGAAGCAAGCTGAAAGACAAGCATCCTTCTAAATATTATCCAGTGCATTTGTGCAAAGGTAGTAAAAAGAGATACAAGGCCAGGGCGTTTGTGATCCAGATTTTCAGTGGCTGAAATTGTAATTAAACTGCAAAGAGAAATGGATGCCATGATTGGTTTTGACACTAATTACCAGAAGGAAAGACATTTATGGAAATTCTGCTGTAGCTTCAACTTTAGGAAATATTATTAGATAGGGGTGAGGAAAAGAAAAAGAGAGAGAGTTACCTTCTCTAATTCCAACAGATGAAACCTTAATACTTGTATGGCTTGGATCATCTGTAAAAATACAAAACAATGTAAGTCTCTGTCCCTGATTTTAGGGCTTCTCCAATACTTCTCTTCCTGTTTACTATCCAGGAGTCACTGTATGTACGTTCTTATATATGCAGACATATATGTGCCTTGATGTTTGTGAATATTTTGATTTATTACAGCAACACTAGAACTTAAAAGCTGTCTTTCTGCAGACTGCTTAACAAAAAGAAAGCTCAGATTTTTACTTTTGACCGCTGTTGCAATGAATTGGCCAAATTACATGGCTCATAAATATTTCTTTAGCAAAGGGTAATATAGATAATAATATTGCTGGTCCAGTAGAGGCAAGCAAATATGAGAAGCAGGCTGAAGAGAATAAGTTTCTATGGCAAAGGACTAATTTAATTTTTTCAGAGTCAATTTGACTCAGGATCTTTGCCTCAGACTGCCATTATTCCAGGACTACCCGGCTGCCTCTAAAGCAAAGATACCTCGAAATTTGCATAATCGCAGTTAGGGTAAAATGAGGGGAATGTCCTCGGATAGTCCACCCAACTTCGCTTTTGGGTCGTGGTCCTGAAAGTTGGCTGCCTGGACCTCAAAAAGTCTCCAGCTCGCTTTCTTTTTTCTTTCTTTTTTTCTTTTACTATCGTATCCCCCCTACCCCTCATTCTGAGGCGGGATGGGGAGGAAGGAAAACTTGCCTCGTGTAAGAAAACAGGGGAAACACGTATGTCAGGGAGACGTATCTGAACTCTTACCAAGTTATCCAGTTCGGGGTTAGAAGAAAATAAGGGTTTTTCTGCTCGTATCTAGAGACAGGGTAGAAAAATCCGGGGCGAAGGGATTTAAAAAAAAAAGAAGAAAGAAAAAAAAGCAGTTTGAGAGACCGAGGCAACTCAGTCGTATACCCAAGCTTGCTACGTTACATCGCGCCCCCTCCCCACACACCCACCCCGAAAACTGCTAGGACAGAGCCGAGAGACTCGAGCGAAGGAGCCCAGCGCGCTGCCAAGCCTGTCGGACAGCTGTCTGCTGCGCCTCCTCCGTCCCCCCCCCCCCTTGCGCCAGCAGCGACCCAGAAGCTGGCAGCCTTCTTGGGAAAGTGGCCAGGAGGGCGGCGAGGGTAATCGAAGCCCTAGGGCGACCCTTCAAGTCAATGGGTGGGCCGGAGGGCTGCCCTCTCTTCCGGAGAGGAGGGGGAGAGCCGGAGCGAGAGGGTACCGAGGGGCTGCAAGGAGTGAAGGCAAGGCGACAACAAGGGCTAAGGCAGGCGGCGGGCGAAGCGCTCTCGTCCTTCCCGCCGGGGCTCGCCCAGGCCCGGGGAAGCGCAAAGTGAACCAGCCCCCCCCCCTCCCCCCGAGATCGGGGTTTGCTGACCTGTTTCGCGAACACGGCTATATCTTCGTTGAAAGATTCGGAAGAACAAACGTCGCCTCCCGCTACCCCGGGCTCCCGGGGCGTGCACGTCGCTAGTTCACATTTCTCAAAAATCAGTGCTAAGAGTGGGAAGAGGGGATGTCTGAAATGAGGGTGGGGAAAAAACAAAAAGGTAAGAGTCACCAAAGCAGAGACCCCCGTGAGCCGCGCGGGCTCCAGGAGGCCGGGCTTCGGGCAAAGCCTGGTCTCCGTCGGGGAGCAACCTCCTCCCAAGTGAACTTTCCAGCCCCGCGCTCTCCAAGGCGCCTAGCCCGGCGCAGCCCGCTCTCCTCCCTTTGCAGAACCAGAAGCCTGGATACGACCCCCGGGACCCGGTCTGAGTTGCCCATCTAAAAGCTGGTCAGAGGACCTGAGCAGCGTTATCTAAGACTATTAACCAAATGGATTTAGCAGCCATTTTGAATCCACTTCCCGCCGCCCCCCCCTCCCTCCCCAGCTTCCCCCCACATGGACTTTAGTTCTGGGATGGGGAATTGAGAAATCAGCCTTGGGATGTATTGTAATTGTTTTCAGGGGGGAGCGGGTTAAAGAAAGCTACTTGGGTAAGCTAAATTGTCAAAGTTTTTCCCCATGGGGTGGGGGAAGGGAGGGAGGGAGGGAGAGACAGAAATAAAAGTTCCCTGAAAGGAATTTGAACTGTTTATATGTGGATCATCAGCTCTTCCTCCCAGTTGGATCAGGAGAGATTATGCTTTTCCTTCACAAACTCAGTAAGGTAATGCACAATTATTATTGAATGGAGCATAGGAAAGTCCATGGCGGAAACTAGGGGCTTTTCACATTTTGAGCTTCATTTTTAACATGTTAATAAGTTATTCACCAAATCAACATCATGGTCCTTTCATCTGCAAATTTCCCATTCACCTTCCCTTCTAACCTCTTTGGGGCTGCAGAACTGAAAGTAATCTAAACGCAAAGGGGTAAAGCACGGTAGTTAAATATGCAGCATTTCTTCGGATTCCCGCAAATAGCAGTGGGCGACTGCAAAAGGCAAATTCATCTGAAGTTATACTGGAGGAATAAATCAAGCTGCACACTTTAAAAAAAATATTTTTTAAAAAAAAATCCCGCATCAGAGAAACTCCAAACCTTATCTAAACTCAGTGTGTGTGTATGTGTGTTTGTGGGGGGGGGGGGGGGGGTGTTAGGAGAAATTCTGCAATTAGTCCTGAACATCCCCTTTTAAATTTGAATTTAAAGGAAGCTGTCAAGTTGTTCTTTAAAAACTCTAGAAGTCTTAGTATAGGAAGAAGATAATAAAACATACCTTATTTCTGTATAAATTTAATGAATAGATGAATAGATACTTCTTAATGCTTCTTAAAATCTACTTTCAGAGAAACTTCTATTTTTATTTATTTTATTCCATAAAGTCTTTCTTTTTCTTTCTTTCCTTCTTTCTTTCCTTCTTTTTCTTTTCTTTCTCTTTCTTTCTTTCTTTCTGTCTCTCTCTCTCTCTCCACTTTTCACAAGACTTTTTGCAGCTTATTGCAAAAAGTTGTAACCAAAACAAGTAAAGGACAATTTCAGACCCTCCTCCCCCACACATGTTGAAGGGGAGAAGGGTCTTTCTCTCTGCACAATACTTCTCAGCTCTTAGAGAGAGGGGAGGCATTCTAAATTCTGCAAAGGGACACATGTATTTTCTTTCCAAAACAATTATTTTCTTTCAGTGGGGAAATTTTTATTTCAGGTCCAACAGAAGTTAGCAAGAGCAAGAGCATCACAGGAAAGGAATCCTACCATGGCACATTCTCTCTCTTCCCACCCCCCCACCCCCCAATTCTACAGCTTTCCTACTTTGAGACTGGGCTCTGCAGTGGGTAAGGGTGGGAGGAAAAAAAAAAGAGAGAAAAGAACCAGGGGTGAAGCGGCACATTTTCTGGAGAATAAAACTGATGCTAGCCGTACCTACCCATAAATTGCATCTTTATCTCTCTTTAAAGCGTCATTGACAGAGGAACCCATGCTGGGGGGCATGGCGTTGGTGTGAGCTGTGTGCGGGTATTGATGGGAGTGAAGCGGAGGACCATGGTTCAGGTGGTGGACAGGCTGCATGGACCTGGCGGCGTGGGGGTCCCCATACATGGTGCTCGGAATCCCCACTCCATCCATCCCACCGTAATGGGGTAAATCGTCGTACTGCATAATAAACAGGAGGGAAAGAAAAAAAAGGGTCAAAAGGAAGGCCTTTGATTCTGAAGTGTAGTTTATGCAGGGGTGGGGAGAAGAGAGGAAGCGACTTTGTGTGTGTGGGGGGGGGTTTGAATTAGGAAGAATGACTTGTAAGTTAGGGGAGATGGCACCAAATCAAATGACAGGAAAAGGCCTGGCTTTAAGTGTGAGGGTTTTCGCTCTCCCTCCCACGCCCCCCCCCAGCCACTTTTTTTTTAAAAAGAAAATATAGATGCCAATTAATTTTCCAGTAGGCCATCATAAATATGTCCTTCCTGGGATCCTGGCACAACAATCTTGTGGGAAGGAAAAAGTTAACAGACGATGGTAGACTAGCTGCTTTAGAGTCCAATTCATCATCGTAAATGCATGCTGAAAAGGTGCCTCGTTCAGTGGGCTTCCCCAGCAGAAGTTAAAATGAGGACACCTATTATGAACACGTGCATTAAGATAGTCCTTTTATTTTTAAGAGGTTTCCCTGTGGGCATCAGTGGTGCATGCAAACAGCCCCAAGTGGAGAAGGCCTTCTTCCTTCCCTGATGTTGCAAAGACACTCTAAGGTAGGGTGCACAAAAATAGAAAGCTCCATTTAGAATGACTCTTCAGGGAAATTTCTTGGAGGTTTCCTTTCCTTTCTAGTCTTCTGGGGGACAAGGATAAGAAAGCTAGAGTTAGGATGGGTGTTTGCTTTTGGATTTTTGTATAATTAATAAACAGAATAGTTGGAAAGCAGTCCTGTTTTTAATTTAATTTTCCTATTGTTGAGACGTCACATGCATAAATATCAGACTTCAAATACATTTGGGACAGTTCTAAGGCCATGTATTTTCTTGAGCAAGAGGCAGTGTATTTTATTTAACTGTGCTATATAGTACTGTCTCATTTGCCTACTGCCTTTGCTTCTGCTGCAGGGCGGGGGAATTAAACTTAAAATACTTTTCCTCCATTAATAGCAGAAGCCGAATGTTAGAATTCCTCAGGTGAAAGGATGTGTCTATACTGTGTGTCTGGAAGACAGGAATATCACACGCTGCCATTTCAATTTCTTAAGGACAAATATAAGTAAAGCCCTTGACACTACTTGATCTGTAAAGCTAAATGCAAGATAAACAATCGGGTAACTTTATGGACGATAGGTTGACAAAATAGTGCCATCGAACGTATTTAAAAGTTGCACTGCCTTCTAAATACATTTTTGGGCTTTACTATTCTCGAAAAACCTCAGTTGTTTTTTTGTAGTTCAGGAAACTTCATTCTGGTGAAGTTTCATATCAAAGAATTAAATAATAAATTCTAGCTCTAGGTACACATGTGCATAATTTGGTCTCTTGTCACAATTGTGGGAACAACATCTTAACTAATGGTCCAAGGACTTTTCTAAATAAACCCCCAGCACATATTTAAACTTACAGTAGTTTAAAAAGTTATTATTTGTGAAGATATTATTAGCATATCTTGAAAAGGCCACAGACAAATTTAGAATCCTAAACTGAAAGCAATATTAAAAGGACTGAAGTTCTTTTTCAAGGCTGCCTTTAGGCAGCGTTTCTTTCCCACTAAATGATCAAGTGATATGGACCAAGGGTTTCTGAATATAATACATCTATCTTTAAGAAAAGTCTGAGCTAGGTCTCCCCAACTGAACCATGCAGTTATTAAAATGTTTGAATGTCTCAAAACAGCGGTCTGTTTTATAAAATATCTCGATTTACTCCTTCCCCGTGCGTTTCAGAAATTGCAAAACTCTCCCTCCGGGCCCCACAACGTCTCTAAGATCCATTTTTTACTAATATTATGTTACTTGGAAATTATGATTAAAAATACGTACCCTTTGCGCCATCGGCCTGCTTCTCACCCTTCCTTTTCAACTTCTAATATATCCTCTTTAGGGCCAGTGTGAAAAGAAACAAAACGCGCTCCCCCTCCCTCCCACCCACCCACCCCCAAAATAAAAGGAATAAAGGAGAATCCTTTAAAGTCGCCAGTCGCTTGAGCAGCCGATCAGGAGAGTCTTCAGCCAGATGGACCTCAGAGAAGCGGCACGAGCATTCAGCATTAAAAAAAAAAAGCGGAGGGGGGGGGGGAGAAACGCGCTCTCGCTCGCTCGCTCGCTCTTCTCCTTTCTTCTTTTCTTCCTTTCTCTCCCTCCTGCGTCTCTCACACTCTTCCCTTCTGGTTTCCAAGACAGCGATGGGGAGAAAGGAAATATCCTTACCCCCGAATCTGGTTTTTTTTTTTTTTAAAAAAAGTGCCTCTCAAACCCAACTACCAACTCGCATGACTTTTTGCCACTCCAGCTGTCAATCAAAGGCGAGCTTGTCAAGGTGGTGAATGAATGATGAGACTCCGCTGTGTGTGCTTCCAACTGGTCAGGACACCTCAAATGTTAACATCAAAAGCATAAGAGGTCTAAAAGCTTCCTTTCTTCCTTTTTTTTCCTCCTCCTCCTTCTCCTCCTCCTCCTCCTCCTCCTCTCCCCCTTTCTCTTTCTCCCTCGCTTGATTCAGTCCTAATTCCTAATCAGATTTTCTCTCTTCCCTCCGAGCAATTGGAGAAGCCTAGAGGAAGAAGGTTAAAAAAAAAAAGGCTGTCTGAGTTTGCCTTAAAGGAGCCACGGTCGATGCTGCCTGCTGCAAGTCCCCTGCGCGTGTGTAAAGTGTGTGTTGCACACTGGCGGAGAGGTGGATTTGGACCAGAATGCTGGAACCCGGAAGTAGTGGTGGCCATAACAGGTCGCGTCTTACACAATGCAGCGGGCTGCATCAACTAAGCTCGTAGCGCAGGGGTGGGTTGGGTGAGCCGCAAGGCAAGAAAGAGCGGCTGGGAATCGCTGCGCGGAGAGGCTTCCCCATTAACAAAACACACACACACACACACGCACCCAGCCTTGCTGGCTCTCTCTGTCTCTCGCGCGCTCGCTCGCTCGCTCGCTCGCTGGCTAAAAGAAGCGAACAATGAGCCGAGCCTCGGAGCGCAATTCGGAAGAGTTCCAGCCTCTTTCCCCTTCCCTTCCCGCTTCTTGACTTCTTTAGCGGTGCAAAAGACGAGCTCGTAACTGTTGTTGTTGTTGTTGTTTTTTTGGGGGGGGGAGTTCTTTTTAAACCCACCCTAGTATACTCTTTGGCCCGAGTGTGTGTGTGTGTGTGTGTTTGAGAGAGAGAGAGAGAGAGAGAGAGAGAGAGAGAGAGTGAGCGAGTTGTACCGGAGATCTTGTTTTCGTCGCCTGCCTCTTCGCCGTTTTGAGGGTTGCTTCCTTTCCCTCCACCGCCCACCCTAGCACGCTTTTTCTTTTGTACTTTGTATTTATTTTTCCCTTTGATGACTTCGGAGGCATCGATCTATCGTTATTCTGGTTACGCTCGTCAAACGACACCAAGGGGACTCTTCTGGAGAAACACACACACACACACACACACAAACGCACGCACGGCAGCTGTCTAGGGTAGAAGAACACCCCTTTGTCCCTCCCCTCGGCACCGTGTCGCATCTAGGACGTATCCAGCAGCGATCCACACTGCGCTGTTTAGCAACCTCGGAGGGCTAGTAGTGGCCATTTCCTTTGTCTGGCTAGGGTGTTTTAAGTTCCATTTATTCCCCCGTTCCCTAAAAACAACAACAGACAAAGCGCCCCCCCCAAATCGCAGGACTTTTCAGCGGCTCGCTTGCTTTCTTCGGCGCTGTCTTCTTTGCCCAGATACAAAGCGGAGATCGGTTAAGGGACAAAAAAGCCCTATTAAGGGGATGGGTCTGGGTTTGATTGGCTTGCATTGCGCTTCTGTGGTCCACAGCCAGACGTTTACACAAGGAGTTGTCTCTCGAAACTGCAACATCTCTCTCCCGCCCCCCCCCCCAGAACAGAGATCTCTGTGAGGCCGAATTTTCCCCCGCCCCCACACAGACTCTGCTCGCTTCTCTTCCTAAGCTTTTAAAACCCCACAGAAGGGGAGGGGGGAAAAAGCTCCCCCTCCGAATGTGAGAAAATGAGCTCACCCAAACCTCAGCAGGCAGCAGTGGAGGAGCCGTAGTCCAATCAGGATCTTTTCTGCGAAAGCCAGCCGAGCATTAGTTGAGGGAGAAATCAATTATCAAATAATCGATCAGCAGGGAGCTTCGATCTTGCGGGGAAAGTCCTCGCTCTAACCGATCTTTTCAGCCTCGTCCAAGAGTGCCTAAGCTGGAGAAGGCAGCCGAATTGTTCATTTGTGATCATATCTTAGAACTTAACTCAGCGAGATAAATAATACTAATAATTAATAGTTAATGATGAGGATGGTGATGTCACCCTGTCTTCGCCCAAGGGGGGGGGAAAGAAGGGGGAGAATTGTATAAAAGTTTCTCTCTGATTTAACTCTTTAAAAGGCTGAACGCGTGAAGTCTGACTTCATCTCTTCACGAAGAGAGAAAATCACGTATACTCCTTTTTCGCTTCTGGCCTTTCTTTTACTTTTTTTTTTATAAAGAGACCGAGCAGTTCCAATAAAGCAGTTTCGGGAACTGTGTGTGGGTATCGTCTACCCGAGGCCCTCTTGAGCTCAGGGTATTAAAACCAGCAATCTGGCAAGGAGTCTCCAATGCCAAAGGGGTTGAGAGACTGCTAGCCAGTGCAGATGTCATGAAGCTATTGTTTGCTATTATTGTTCCAATACTTTGTTCGAATGAGAATTAAGAAAATCTATATCCTGGGATCTATAGCAGAATTATGGGGCACTTTTTCCTATGCTCCGCTTATAGAGTCAAACAGAAGTAAAGCACAGGCGGTTTGGCCCACGCCTATTTTAGATTGAAAGTGTAACCTCTACAGAAAGAATTCGTGGTGACTGCGGGGCGGCTGCAGCAACAGCACTCTCTAAGTTTAAGCTTATCTCTCTTGTTTGCTGCGATTTATGATTTTTGCCATAAAATGTGTGTTTTAAGGGTGAGGGAGGAGATCACGGTTTTCCTCCCTTCCCTCGAAGTGAAAGGATATGATGTGTACCAGCAACAAATTATTTCACTTGTATTAGCTGATGATGAAGATACCTAATAAATCTGTTTTCTTTGCTCGTAATAAGGTTTGATACTTGGGAAGATTGCCTACCACTTTCTCTAGAGCATAAAGTACTCTTGGTAAGGCAACCTGAGGGCAAATGACGACCTCCGCCAAGTTAGACGTTGGGGGGGGGGGAAGAAAACCAGGACCTGGCATTGGCAAGATCACTCCAAGAGATGGAGGGCATAACGCAAAATCCAGCAATCACTTATCAGACCCACGTAGACATGAGCCTGAAAGTGACTCAGGAGGAATTCCGGGGTACGAGTTGACTTGGGGGTGAAGGATTCCCCCTGTAGCTGTGACAGAAGAGAAAGCGATCCGCTGCTGCTTTTACTAAGCAAATCCTTCCTTTAAGTCCCTGGCAAGGAGTTTTAAACTTCCTTCCCGAAAAACAACGGCCCAGCGCATATCTCTCTCTCCGGCTCAGGTCAACAGTTTTCTGAACTGGCTGCGGTGAAATCATCATCATCATCATCATCATCATCATCATCATCATCATCATCATCATCATCATCATCATCCACAGGTAGTATGAATGCCTCTAATCCCGAATAATTGGACCACAGCTATCGCTTCCCCTGCTTCTTTTCGTACCCAGAGCGGGGTTGCCCTGGTGGACTTTATCTGACTAATTCCAAAGCCTGCCCTCCTTCTGCCCAAGAGAGAGCTGAGGTGCTATTGGTCCCCTACTCTATCAAAGTTCCCAGGCCTCTAACAGACGAAAGCGACCCAATTGAGGTGAAAGCACTTTTATAGTGTAATTACAGTAGGACGACAAATTGTTTGCACAAAGCTCCTTCTGGATAAGGGTTGTTTTTTTTTTTTTTTTACAATTAGCAAACAGTCCCCACTGTCGAGGCTTGGTGTGAGCAATTGCGCCGTAGCCGTCTCGAGTTGCAATATACCGGCCATAAAAAGACTAAGCCGGGCAAGCAATTAATCATCTATTAAAAGGGCGGGAAGGAAACGGGCAGCTCCATGCTAGCTCCATAACCTCCCGGAGACAATTCTGGGACCTTTTTTTTTTTTTTTTACTTTTCCACCCCAGCGACCCCAAGCTTTTCGACTAGATGGCCTTTTTAGGAAATGCAGCTAGGACCCTCAGGCCTCCCGTCTCCCCTGCCGGCGGTGACCCCATCCAACCCTAAACCTAAACCTGAGGCCCGGATTCACGGAATGCCTCTTTTGGAGGACATCTCTTCCCCCCCCCCCCACACACACACCCGAGTGAAACACGGCCCACATTTCCCCCCCCCCCTTCTCTCTTTTCCCTTCCTGGCACGTGGAAAAGGGCTGAAAAGATTCGCGGCCATTTCGAGGCGAGCAAGTTGATCCCGGCCGAAGCCTCCGCGAAGCCCGGCTTGCCTGCTTTCCAGGCGCTGGCAAACGCTTCTTTGGGCCAGGGGCAACTTCCAGCCGCTCTGGGTCCCACTTTGCAGGGAGGTTGGAAGGGGGAAATTCTTCGGAGTCTCGTAAGGCTGCCGACACTCCGCGGGCCTCCCCCGGGGAAAGAGAAGGCCCGCTGTCCCGCAGAGACTTCAATCCCGAGGTGCTGGGCGGGGGGGGGGGGGAGAGGAGAGTGATGGCAGCCGCGGCAGAGAAGAGATTTTCCCAAAGGAGGGCAACAGAGTTTGCTCCCGGCGAGTGTCTGCCTCGGATTCCGGCTGCTTCTGTCGGAGGCAACAGCCAGTAAGTAAATCGTTCACGATTTACTCTGGAGGACTCCCCCTAATTTCCGAAAACTCAGGATACAGCCCGACGGTGGGCACCCATGGCTTCCAACTCCCTAAAAGCTGTCATTTTCACACGACCATCCCTGACCTCGAATGGGACCCAAAACGTGCTTCTCGAAGGATGAGGGTGGCCCGCTGGGACCGCATGGGGGCCCTCCCTTCACCCCACCCCACCCCCTTCACCCATACCCCGGTGGCTTTTTTTTTCTTTTTTCTTTTTTTGCCCCTCGCGGGCTATCCGCTCCGTTTCTCCGACCCCCTCGGTGTCTAGATATTTAGGGCACGAAACGTGGAAAAGCCAGCCGAAGAAAACAGATTTGAAACAGGGCATATAAAGATAATGAAGGAATGCTGAGATAAGACTGGGAAGCGATAGCAGCAGCCACCCGACCCAAAGGGGGACAAGAAAAGCAAAAGGCAGAAAACTCTGGGTGAATGGCAGCGCGAAAGAGGAAAAACTATGTAAAGATCCAATTAGGGGACAAAACTGGAGGAGGTGACAAAGAAAAGGGGGTTCCGCGGGGGACGGGGGAGATTTAAGTGAAGATGAAGCGAGTGGCCGTTTGCGAAGCAAAGACGGGGACTCGGAGAGTTAAGATACGGTTTGTTTACTGGATTCCGACTCGGGAAAACAAAGAGCCCTGGTCCGGTTCAGGAGTCAATCAGAGGTCAGGCAGGCCACTCGGGACAGTGAGAGGGAGGCGAAATGCTCAAGCCACTGTATTTAGTAAACACTCCGGGTGAAGAAGCTGGGACCCGAAAAGATACTTGTGTGTGTGTGTGTGTGTGTGTGTGTGTGTGTGTGTGTGCAACACTTTGCAAAAGAACGTTTTCTTTCTGGGACTTTACAATGTCTGAATCTGCTCCTCCACCCCCCCCCCCACGCCGCCTCAAGGGAGCGAATGCAGCGGGGAAGGTGGGAAAGAGCCTGAAGGATGGAGAAGGCAAGCAGTGGTGGGGGGGGGGGGAAGGAGGAATACTGACGGACTGCGGGGGGTGGGGGGGCAGAGATAACCAAAGAGAAAGAAAGCAACCAGGCTGTTCCGTTTATTTACCAGGTCTGCCATTTTTTCAGAAGTTACAGACCGCCTTTTAATAATTCATGCAGAACTTCATAAAACATTTCTAAAAAAAAAAAGTAACCCTCACGTGAAAACTTTTTGAAAGCTACTGGTATAATTTGCCCTTAAACAGCAACGTCCTCTTCTCCCCCTTCCCTCCCCCCCCCACAAAAGAACCCCCCCCTGGGGAATGAGTTGTTATTATTACTGCTCTGGACGTTTGTCACTTGGGGTGGGGTGAGGACACCAGGCAACCCCGAGAGTGTGAAGTCAAATTGGAGAGATTGCAAGTTGTTTGTTGTTGTTTTCCTTTTAACTTTTGAAAGCGTGAAATGTGATTGAAAGTTGCAATTCAGAGAAAGTTGAGAGGGAGCAGAGATATTAAGTTTCCTGATTTATGCCTATAGAAAAAGTCCCACCAGTCTCTCTCCCCACCCCACCCCACCCCACCCCCACGCGGCACCTACATTAAGATTTTTTATTTTTTATTTTTTGGAAATTATCTGAATGTTGACCACCTTCTTGACATATTTAAATTTCAGGGACAGCATTTACTTTTTTTTTGCAACAGAAAATCCCATTTGCGCTTGATAGGGCGATAATATTACACAGTTATAAACCAACTCATCTTATATGAAAACTTCTCCTTTTCGGAGGTTTTGAGGATACTGTCCTGGAGAGAGTTTGCTTTACTTTAATCGGAGGGCTGAATGTGACTGAATATTCATCTCGTTTATAAGACGGGCTGGTTGGAGCATCCCCTCTACTCTATATACAATATTGATACTTCCCAATAGTGTCATAAATAATATTAATGGACTCTTCTGATAATAATAGTATGAATTAAAAACAAACAAACACCCCAATACTTTTTGGAATTAAAATGCTGCTGCCTTCATTGTTTAAAACAAAACCTGGTGGCTCGCATGTTTATTTGAAGGCTTGAGCATTTACGCCGTCTACTGGACGATGGTAAAACTACAACAGCCATTGACAAAACTTTCGGGGTTAGTGGGATAGAAAGGGACAGTTTTACCCAGAGCGAAACATTTACATATTCAATGAAAGATATTGTTTAAGGGGTATCCTCAGTAACCAGCCGCCCAAGCTTCGTTTGTAATGTGTCTCTCGCTTTCTTTTTTTTAAAAAAAACAAAACAAAAAAAACACGCTTGAGGTAGACTTACTGAAGCCAAAGAATATCGTGCTGGGAATTATAACATGGAAACAATTAAGATTATTACTTTTGGAGTTTATGGGCAAACCTTGTAGGGAAAGTCTCAGCACACATTCTGATGCTATATCTTCTCTAAATTCAACAAGATCTACACACACACACACACACACATACACACACAACAGTAGAAGGTTGTGGCCTAAGGAATATAAAGGGGGGAAGATAAATTAAAAAAAAAGAATTAAACCTAGACAGAAACTGAGTTTGATTAAACTAATTATTATAAAAAGAAGGCATTTGGAAATTTGTGTGAATTCACGTACTAGATGAAGGTTGGAGAGCCTTTAATGTTCATGAATGACCACATCAGGCTGAAATCTTACTGAACTCAGTGTGTATTTTGTTTGTTTTTTAAAATCTGGGCACCAGCAAGAGACATATTATTGTTCAATGTCATTATATCTTCATATATGTTGGGATAAGATGCGGGGGGGGGGGGGAATCCTGTATATTTTTAGTGGCCTATGAAG
Source organism: Vipera berus (assembly GCF_964194415.1). Lineage (NCBI taxonomy): Eukaryota > Metazoa > Chordata > Lepidosauria > Squamata > Viperidae > Vipera > Vipera berus. Next base: position 197,795,070 of record NC_138202.1, on the reverse strand, counting down.
AATAGGAAGGGTTGTTCTTACTGGGAAATCAGTGGTGAAAATGTGATGGAGTCAATAGGCTCTTTATATCAAAACAAGACAGAAACACACAAGATATACTAAAGCTTAAGTTATCTGGGTAATTTAATACATTAGCCAATTACTTCTTGAAATGCATCTATCCAGTTTAAACAGGGGGGGGGGGAAGGCTGATCACTTGAAATATATTCTGGGAAATTATGAAACATTCAAAGGTGACTTTGGGGAGAAAGGAAAAGGGTGAGTTAAAAAATGATACTCTCCATGGGGCCTCTCTTCTCTCCAAATAATTTCACCTGCCCAGGACGAGGTGAAAAATTTCCCCTACAGTGAAGCAGAAACTTAATATGGTTTTCAAATGTGCCCTTCCACCAAATAATTTATGTTGGTTAATATGCTGTATTAAAAAAAACTGTTTCCCTACAGTTTTTTTTAATTAAAAAGGGGGAAAGTTACTTAAATTTATTCTTGTGCTACATTACAAAATAGCTTTTAAAGTGAAAGTAAATTATCCTTTAAAAAACTAAACCCAAAGCCAAGCATTTATACTTCATCCTGGTAGATGAACCTTCCTTCCATTCTATAAGACTTTTGAAGTTGTAATAACTCTGAGAGCAATTCAGAATATCTTAGTATATTTGAACTTGGGTTATTGTATTTTTTAAAAATTCAATGAAATTCCAATTCTATAAATTATCAGTCATTTGTGTGTGTGTGTGTGTACACACACACACATATATACACACACACACACATATATGGAGAGAGAGAGTGTGTAACTTCAGAAGCACTAATATCTCTTTGAATTTAATCCATCTCAAGTGCCTTTTTTAAATTGAAAGTATTTAATCAGCTGTAACATCTAACCAATGCAGAACACCAATGCAGATTCTTTTTAAAGGTTGTAGGTATTGGATATGCAAAGAAGTTTTGAGGATAATCCACGGACTTCTGTGTGTGTGTGTGTGTGTGTGTTATCCATCAACAAGGAACTTTAATTTTCTAACTCCTCAGAATCTGTCCTGCCCCTAAACTCAGAAGTAGGGTTTGTTGGGTTTAATAGGGAAAAAACCCTCTGAAATATTACTAATTTTGATTTGAATATATCCAGTCCAGTATATTCCCTGGGTGTTTTTTTTGGTTGTTCAATCAGTCACATATTGTCTAGTTCATTATTTATTTTATGAACTGATAGGGGATTAGGAGAGTCTAAAATTTCATTAGCACCAGAATCTGTCCAGAAGTTATTCTATAGCAACATTGAACCCAAGGCATCAAGCACAAGAAGGTGACTTAAGGCACCAAGTGATTTTAAAGGTAAGGGGTGAAGGTCGATACATTCTTTCCTTCTCATTTTCAGTCCTAAACCTCTACTAACAGGGTAAGTCTCGCAGACACTGCAGCCTAGCCTCCCCCACTTTTTTTCTGTGCAAATGCCAGTTCGCTTCACTTCTTTTTTTTGATGGGAGGACGGGGCAGAAGTAAGTCTGGGTGGCTTACCACTCCTGCACCCACCCACCCACCCCTCCTCCCAGCACACATACTTGTATTTGAGCCTGGAGCAGAAGCTCCTGGTATGCACAAGGATTGTGGCTGGAGTGGAATGTTCCTTGGGATGTGGGAGTGAGGTGAATAGCCACAGCAAATTTGCTTTGCCTTGCCCTGGTGTATGAAAGTCACTGTTCTTCCGATGAAATTGTCCACTGTAGAACGGAAGGGTCAAGAAAGACAATAATGACTGATTACATTGTTTACTTATCCAAGCTAGCAATTACTACTACGGTGGTCTCTGACAGACCATCTCAAAATCATTGCCTATAAGCCTCCTGCTTAGGCTACACCACTGAATATGGGGAAGAATTTCTACCAGTTTTTTTTTGTCCCCCAGGAATCCATTCGGAATCAACCCCATTTCTAATATTCCTTCTACTCCTCTTATCTCACCTGATTTATGTCTTGATTTGTGGGAGAGATGGTCTCAGCTAGCTTGAGAAACTCAAAGAAGTGCCTGCCATAAGATAACATTCTGGGATGGGACACTGGAGATATTGACTGGGGAAGGTGCAATGGCTTTGGAAATAGCTATAGAAGGAAAGGCTGGAATTGGGAGTTTCGATGAAAATAGTTCAGTCACAGGCAGAGTTACGTCCATTGATTTTAACTTGCTTCCCAGCAATCCTGAGGTCACCTTAACACTTGTTTGTTGGTCCTAAATGCCTGAACCGGCCTGACCAAATCAGATTGGTTTCTCTAAAAAAGCTTGAAACCATTTCCCCATTGTCTCTTTGCTTCCTCAGAGGTAGAAAAGTTTCTCCGCTTCTCTTTAGCAAAGTGAAAAGAGGTAGAACACTGTAAGAATGTGTATAGACAGGGAACAGCTGATTTACAGAAGCTCAAACAACAACATTCCATAAAACTCACTCAGGGAAAAGGCCCCAAGAGGTTGGAGTGGGGGGGGGAATCATAATAAGCAGGCCTTCTCATAAATCCATTCCATTCAATCTGGCAGAAATTATTTTCTAACACTAAACCTTCAGATTGTATATTTAGAGATCCCTTAAAATGGTTTCTTAACTGCAGCAAGGTTTGAATCTTTGTTGCCCCAAATAAGCAGAGCCACTTGAAAGCCAGCTCCTGCACATCAAATGGGGTTTGATAAGATAAGCTCTTTTTGGAGAGAGAGAAAAAAAGAAGCTAACAAGGCAGAATGTTATTTTAAACTGTGATTTTAATTTTTATGAACAACATTTGCCCCTCTTTAGTTGCACTTTTTGTCTAACTCAGCCCAAATAATACAGGGTCCTGGAGATTACTGTAAAAGCATGACCTTATACCACCGAACTGCTCAGTAAACTTTGACAGGTTTATTCCTAAATTAATATTTAGGAGAACAGTCCCTTAACTAGTCTGTGGATCAAGCTGGGGACTAGCCATTATCAGAAGTTAAGTATGATGGGATCACCTCGGGCAGTATATTAATTAAGGCCAATTTAGCGAGTCTCACTGAAGTCAGTGGGCCTTCTGCACCAGGAAATATCTTTCAGATAAAATCAGCCAGCTCAAATAGAAGGTGCTTCATCTCAAATATGCAGCCTGGGAGGTAAATTCCAAGGCAGTATCTCTGTTTCCAAGTAATATTTCACTAATGGGAAGAAAGATGCAGGAAGCAACCCTATGCACCATTTCCCAGGAGTAAGCCCTCCTGAAACACAGCGGGAGTAACTCGGAATAAACAAGCGTAGGAAAGTGAGGCTGGCTTTCTGCTAAGTTGGGAGAGAAGAACCAAGGCATGGGGGTGAGATTCCCAACCACGTTTCCTCCTCCTCTTCATTACATATCAATAGAGGACACCCTGCGTGGACGCTGCAGTGAGTGCAGTAGGACTAACTTTCAGGAAAATGTGGTGGGTACCCCAACCTTTGATCCTCGGTCTGAATTCCTCCCCTATGTAAGGAAAAACAAAACACCCAGGCAGCCGCTTTGAGAAATCCTCGCTTTTATTCCACTCAGCGGCAAAAATCAAGAAAAGGAGGCGGTGTTTGTCACCCACCGAGGCTATTATTTCAGGTGTGCTAATGGGATTAGAGGCGTGTGAAGAAGAAAAAAAAAGTGTGAGGGCGCGCAGGATTTTGTCGTGCAGGTACCAGCACGGTATCTACACACTCGCACATACACACATATTCCTCACTTCCCACCCCCAACACACACACACACACCACCACCACCACCACCACCACCACCACCACCACCACCACCACTTCCGCGGTTGGGTTTTGATTACACCAGCGTTTCCCAACCTTAGGAACTTGAAGATGCGTGGACTTCAACTCCCAGAATTCCCCAGCCAGCTATGCTGGCTGGGGAATTCTGGGAGTTGAAGTCCACGCATCTTCAAGTTCCTAAGGTTGGGAAACGCTGGATTACACACACACACACACACAGATATCTAGATACATTTCGATCTGTACCAGGTGTAGCTATTCAGTATGAAGGCACCGGTTTCAGCAGCCGCGAGGCGGAGGGGAGCGAAAAACCAGTGCCCTCGTCGGTCGAGCCAGAATCGAAGTGCGCCCCCCCCCTCAAAAAAAAGCCCCCGCCGGAGCCGGCTGCTAATTCAAGCCCCCGCCCGGAAAGCAGGGTCTGGGGAGCGGGGGTGGTGGTGGTGGTGGTGGTGACTGGAGGGAGGAAGAAGAGAAGGGCCAAGTGTCCGGGTGTGAAAAAGCTCACGATCTTCAAAGGCAGAGGAGATGGAGAGCGCAGCCTTCAGCAGAGGGCTCGGCGGAGCCGACAAATGGCCGCGATCAAGCGCGCCGTGATGGGGGCCCTGAAGCAAGGCGGAGGCGCAGGTCCATTCTCAAAGGCGGCCGCCGTGATCTGTGCGGTCACCGCATTACCAAAGTCTTTTGCATAATTGCATATTGACTTTTAACAAACGGAGCCACCCAGTTATTTGAACATCGATCTTTTGCCGTCCGCAAACCTCTCTCTCTCTCTCTCTCTCTCTCTCTCTCTCTCTCTCTCTCTCTCTCTCTCTCTCTCTCTCTCTCTCTCCCCCCCGCCCGCCTCCGTTGGCGTGGAAACGAAGGATGATAAATAAATTTGCTCAACTCGTTAAATCAAGTGAAAAAGTTGCTCAAAGAGCCGAGGGCTGCGGCAAACAACTCTACAGCATCTGTCCGCTGGGGTTAGTCGGCTCTAGACTAAAGTTCCTAAGGAACCTGCCGGAATCCGAACACAGAGGAAGGAAGCAAAGCTGATTGATACTTAGGACCTTGGGTTATCTTATCAGCAAGGTGTCACAAGGTTCATCCTGGCGCTTGTTGCAACTGACTCAATATCACTACTCTTAAAAGAAAAAGTAACCATATGCTATTTGCTAAAGTTGACTGTTACCATGGTGTAAGTTAGGATGAGAGAAGGTGGAGACGATTGAACCAATTCCCCCAAAGCGTTGTACTACAAGAATTTATTAAAGGAATTTTGCCAAAAGCTTTACTGGATTTTTGACAAAAGATCTCTCTAGCTGATGGCGTGGTTAACTCAGTAAATAACATTTGAAGTGGTTAAAGTAGTTAAAGTACTGCTTTAACACAGTAGTTAAAATCCAACACTATTAACTGCATACTATTTCTCTGTACAGCACAGCTACCTTTGAACTAAGATGATCAAAGGCCTGGAGACTAAAACATAGGAAGAACAGCTGCAAGACTTGGGTTTGGCTAGTCTAAAGAAAAGAAGAAATTGGGGAGATGATAGCAGTATTCCAGTATCTGAGGGGCTGCCTCAAGGAAGAGGGGGTCACGTTGTTCACCAAAGCACCAGAGGGCAGGACAAGAAACTATGGTTGGAAACTAATCAAAGAGAGAAGCAACCTGGAATTAAGGAGAAACCTCCTGACAGTGAGGACAATTAATCAGTGGAACAGCTTGCCTCCAGAAATTGTGGACGCTCCACCACTGGAGATTTTTAAGAAGAGGCAGTCAGTCGTCTGTGATGGTATAGGTTCTCCTGCTTGAGCAGGGGGCTGGACTAGAAGACCTCCAAGGTCCCTTCCTGCTTCTATTCTATTCTATTCTATTCTATTCTATTCTATTCTATTCTATTCTATTCTATTCTATTCTATTCTATTCTATTCTATTCTACCACAATTGGCCAAAAAGATTTCTGTGGCCATCTGGTGGTTGTCCAGATTTTGACAGCTCAAATGTGGTAGCCTGTTTATATAGCAAAGTGTTCATCTATATACCATCTGAACTGACATATAGCTGAGGAATATTTTAGCCAGATATGTAGATATTTCTACATTACTAATCTGAATGATTAGCCTGTATTTGATGAGACATGTTTGATTGCTAATCCTGAGGTAGGACATCTGCAGACTTAAACATCTTACATATCCAGCAGTATTATTGAATTCAGTGGTTTTATTACAAACAAGCTTTGCAATTCCTGCATTTTCTTTTCTTTCCATCTGAGAATCTCTTATACTACAGATGTTATAGGCTGAAAGAAAAAAAAATATCCGTGATGATATTTATGAATAGTAGACTTATTTCTCCCCCCCCCACAACTTAGTGCTCAGTACTTTCAAGTGGAAGACAGACAGAAATCAAGCAACTGGCAATCATCACCATGCTCTCATTGCCAAATGAGGGAAAAGCTGCGGTACTTTTTATTTTATTTATTTTAATCCCATTTATATCCCGCCCTTCTCCGAAGACTCAGGGCAGCTTACAATTCAAAGCACAAATCAATGTGCTTAGCAGTAGCCTTCATTCTATGTATATGCCTGCTTATTAGGGCTTTCGCCCCCCCCCCAGCAGCATTATTACAAAGCCAGCTTAATTGCCCCCAACAATCTGGGTCCTCATTTTACCTACCTCGGAAGGATGGAAGGCTGAGTCAACCTTGAGCCTGGTGGGACTCGAACCTGCACTAATTGCAGGCAGCTGGTGTTACTTAAGGAGGCATTAGCCCACTGCTCCACCAAGGCACTTGAATATCTATTCATTTCTTATATAGACAGATAAATGTCCTACCTTTTCTGTAGGTGTTCAAGGCATCAAACATGATTTTCTCACTTCTTTCTTTACAACAACCTTGTGAGGCAGTTTAGACTGAGACGTAGTGATGGATTCTATAGCTTCCTGGCCAAACAGGGATTGGAAACTGAGTGTGCCCAGTCCAAACTAAAAGTATAATATCTATGATTCTGAGACCTCAGAGAAAAAGTGCAAATTAGTATTTGATTTTGCTTCTATGACTGTGTACGTGCATATCCATTTCCCCCTTGTGCTCAATGGATAAAAACAGGTCTACAATATGTAATGAAATTGTCAGGGAAAGATGAAAGCCATGGCAGTTTCAACAAAAGCATAAACATATTTTGTTTTCTATATATTTCTGGAAGAAATCATGGAAGATAATTTCCCAGAAGCAAAAGACTTTGCCGATAATAGAAAACTGAACTACAAAACCAACATCTCTATTATAAAGTCATCCTTTATAATATATAACATCCTGGCAGAGGGAACGTAAGTCTATATAGAACATTTCTAACATACATATTTGCATTCATGCGCACACAAACTATTGAAAGACACCCAAAGTGCATATTAGTTCAGTTGCCACCTTAATTTAAGAAAATTTCACCTACAGGGAGGTGTTTTATCTATTTCTGGGAGAGCAAATGTTTGCCGTCTCCCATTCTTTACTAGACGAGCAGCCATTGTATTTAACCAAGTTGTTGTGAAAATGAAAACAAGGAACATTTTATCTCTTGAAGGCAAAAGAAAGCCTGAATGTCATGTACTGGAGGGAAGGAGGTAAATCTTCTGTGTTATATTATTAACCTTTGGAAGCACGCATCCTGACACTTCAGAATGGCCAGTTGTGCACTGCATAATATGGGCAAATTCCTGCAAAGACAAAAATGGGTCCTGTTTGGCTTTATGGGTTTTATGGCTCAAGCCACGCCATCGTTAACCCTGATTCAGACCTCAGTGTAATGTGTGGATCCAGCCATTATGTCTATCATAACAAACACAACTAAAACAAATAGTAACAAGATGCATCCCAAACTCTTTCTGGATGTTTTTCTCACAGAGACAATGGAGAGAAAGATTCTTAGAAACCAACATCAAGACCTATATTTTTGTATTTTTAAAAAAATTGAACCTTTGGGGGGGTTGGGTGGAAGAAAAGGTACCCATTTCCACCCATATGCTTTTATTTTTGTGAGAAAATAGCAATTTATATAAACCTCTGTTTGGAATTTAAGTATCGTTCATTTGGGGTATGTTTACTCCTAGGATTAAGTTATTTTAAAAGACTGGATTATTTTTTCATGGTCATATGCGTATCTACTTAGAAAAAATGCATTTGTCATCAGTAAAACTTGGTGGGACCGCCAGATCTGGTCTGCCAGAATCTAGAGCGCCACTACAGTAGACTAAAGCATAGCTATACAGAGAGGCCTTGCTCACCATCCAAGTGCCGGTTTACCATCCAAGTCTGTCAGTCCTGCATCTTAGGGAAGTGTAAAGACAATTGTAACATAAAATTCCTTTTTTTTTTCTTGGCCCTCCTTTTTCCCTGTTCATTTGTGGAGCCCTTCACTTTATCACAGCCCAACTCTACTTTTATTATTCCAATCCTGGAAGGCTTCTCTCCCAAGGCCTAAGTTCCTAAACTTAGCTGAGATAATATAGACTTGTCTGTTTCTCTTGAGCCCGAAAATTCAGAAATTAACAGCAGATCGGTGTTGGGAGGACAATTTCCAACCCCAGTTTACTAACAGTATTTTTCTGATGATAGAGGAGCTAACACACGAAAACCAGCACAAGCTTACAGGATATGAATTTTTGGTTAGTTTCTGTGACAGTAAGCCTTGTTTTGGGAAAGATGGTTAAATAAACCAATGCAATAAATAAAAATAAAAAGCGGGTCTGAATGGCTGCATGAGGCTCTCTTGCATTGCATTTTGCTTTTTCTTCTTCTTTTTTTCCCCATACTGAAATGACAGCTTAGCGAATAGCATCTTTTCCTGCCTCTCCTGCCAAGCTGTTCCCTTCACCTACTTGTGGCTCCATTGCCACTTCTCCAAGCCCCTGATGGAACTCGGAACTTTTTCCAGAAGTGAAAGGTTTTTGGTCCCCCCCCCCCCTGTGTTGGATCTCTGAAGCTGAACTTCCGGGCTGGAGAAAACTGTGAATGTGAACATTTGCCTTTCAAGCTGCTGTTAAAAGCACCTATCAGCCCCCCCCCCTGGGGACGATATAACCCAAGGCATCTTGAGGGTGTCAGGATAGGGAAAGTTGACTTGGGGTTTGAACTAGCCAGGCCCATGTAATCTTCTTGCTGCTCCATTGGGGGTCAAGTCTGCCTATGGGGAAGCCAGGGCTCAACAGCAAAAGCAGGCAGAACTTGTTGACCTTGTTTGTGATTCAGGAAACAATCATAACATTCGCCTCGCTGCAATTAAGATATTAATAATCTCCTTAAATCCTTGGGTGGGTGGGAAAGGATTATATAAAGTCACCCACAGGAGTAGGAAGAAACATTTGCCAAGCATTGCCTATTCCCCCCCCTCCTAACCTAACGTAGTTCTGGTTCAGAAAGTTAACATTTGGCATGGCCCTGCTGCCTCCGTTCTCATGATGCTTCGGAGTTACTTGAGTATTGCTATCTTACTATTTTGCTGAACGTAGGATTTAGCTCCCCACTTGGCTGATCTCGCAGCATGATCTCTTGGAAGAGCTGAGTTGATTTCCTTCTCCCCCCTTGGAATTATTACATATCTGCAGCCCTTAGGGTGATCTATCTTTGAATCAGAGGGACTTATCTCCCCTTCACCTCTCTGCGCCTGGGGCTCAAGCCAGCCAGAAATTCTGAATCCTTTCCCTGCTTTGCGTGGAACTTAATCCCTCCGTCATCCCAACGTAGCATCGTGCCAACATTTGACAAGGATCACAGCAAATGGGGGACAGCCAGGGTCCAGTCTCACCAAGGCTGACGCTTTATCATTTCCGCTTCATAAGTAAAAGTGGCTTTTTAAAAAATTCACTGAAGAAACTGCAACGTGGAAGGAAGAAAACCCTTGGGAGATTTCACTGCTTTTGCTTTTTTTATAGCTTCTTTTTTGCAGTCTAACAACGGTTAGGTGCTTTCCCTAGACCAGGGGTAGGCAACCTTGGCTCTTTTATGACTTGTGGACTTCATCTCCCAGAATTCCTCAGCCAGCATGGCTCCGCTTGGAAACCTCTCCCTTTCCCCTCAGCATGGCTGGCCCAGGAATTCTGAGAGTTGAAGTCCACGAGTCATAAAAGAGCCAAGGTTGCCTACCCCTGCCCTAGACAATCAGGAGGCGTTTGTTGACTTGTTCTGGTACAGGCACATATCCTCACTGTTTCACAAGCTACACTAGAAACCATTTGGCTTCTAGGTGCAATTCAAGGTGCTGGTTACCCTCTATAAAGGCCCTTATGGCAAAGGGCCTGGCTGCCTGCCTGAAGGACCATCTTTCTCTGTAGATGTCTGCTCATCCAGTGAGGTCAGGTAGAAGGGGCAAAGCTCTGGGTCCTGTCAATTAATGTGGGACCCAGGCAAGGGCTTTTTTCAATGGTAGTTCATGCCCTCTGGAATGGCACCCCCGCCCCAAGAGAGCCCTAGTGCTCCCACCTTATGGATCTTCTGTAAACTGTTAAAAACCTGGCTGTTCTCCCAGGCCTTGGGATAGCATGGCGGCCATGTCCCTTTGGGTTTTGGTTTATTTGGGTTACGTAATTGGTCTTCCTGTCAGTTGCATTTTATGTGATATATCTTCTTTGTTTTATCCGCAATTCACCTGGAGTCAGGCGGCCTCAACACTGAATTAATTAATTAATTAAACCACCAGACTTACTTAAATTCATGTGTTGAAAGTTGGGGAGGTGGGTATAGTGGGGGTGGGGGTGGGGTAAGGGGATTTTTCTTATCCCAGGAAGGATAGTTGCTCTGAGCCTGCTTGAACTGCAACCTTTGCACTCTCTTACTCATCAGCAGAGGGATCTCTGTGTTTCAAAGTCATACCTGTAACATAAATAAGTGCCATTACTCAACCTTACAGTAAACTTACAATAGGCTATATATTATCCAATTCCTTAGCCCTTAAAAATGTGTTACATTTATATTTGCTCACATTTTACATACACATATATCCTTTTATTTTTTAAAAATAATTATATTCTTTAAAGAATATTTATATAAATTCCAAACAAAGCTTAATTGAAACCCAATGGATATAGAAACAAAGTCTATGTTTTAGAATTGTGCCAGTGGACTCAATGGCATGTATGTAAAGTGTGAAATTCATATTACTTTCAAATATGTTGTCTAGCACACATTATTTAGTCTTTTTAAATAATAAGTTATTAATTATTCTGGACATATATAAACTTTCAGGAATACATTATGAAAAAACAGTTTATACGAAGAGCAGCACTTAGTTGTTTACACATGGTGGCTGCTGTAGATATTATCATACAAAAATATTTATCGGAAGACAAACTGATAAAAATATTCTCAAAATATCTTGTAATCTACCAGCATACTTTACTAGTCCTAGTTTAACATACCTCAAAGTACTGGGCTACAGTCACTCATCACTTATTTTCTACAAATTCTACTAGATTTTAAGTCAAATGAAATAAAGTTATACTGGAAGTTGTAACATGTCTTCCAATGTTCTAGCCTCTCATTTTAAAAAAATTATATCTATTTTTAATAATTGAATATGTTGGGCATGCAGAGAGAGAGATCTGCATTTTCATTAATAGCTACAGGTAAAATTTTGGGAATTCTAAGTTCTGCTGTCCTTTCTCCCAGTTAGACGTCAATAGGACTTGATTAATTCATCAGGACAGTGAAGATTATGAGTGACTCCAAAACCTATATTATAGAACTATTGTTTTATATTATAAAACAAAGCAGATTTTTGAAAGTGCATATAATTCTTTTTTTAATGCATAAACTTAATATACAACCTTTTGAATAGTAAATTTTATAAAATTACACACTAATGTGAGTGTTATTTAATAAAATTTACTATTCAAAAAGTTGTATATTAAGTACACACACACACACACAGAGAGAGAGAGAGAGAGAGAGAGAGAGAGAGAGAGAGAGAGAGAGAGAGAGAGAGAGAGAGAGAGAGAGAGAGAGATTACTTTCTGGTGGTATCTTACTGCTTTAAATTATTGCACCAAACTAGCTTCCTATATTCATTTTACTAAATGCAAATACTAAACTTGAAATCTGTCATTGGATGATCAGTCAGTTATGTTTCAGTTATATTTAACTAAGGAAACATATTTCTGTTTTCTTTAGGTCCTCCTTGAAAATACAGTAGGACCTGATTTGAACTGATAGTTTACTGCCCTAATAAATCCCATGTTGTGGGTCAGTGTATCCTTACTATGCATTTTCTTTTCCTAGCATAACTTTCTCTGTTCTTATTTTGATAGGTTGTTCTGCCATGTTATCTCACTGACCGAAACTTCCAAATATTAACCTGTTGCCCTAAAGGAAAGGTCAGAATTTCCAGCAGAGCTGCAAGAATGTTTATCCCTGGAGATTATTATCCTTATATGTTAGCTCCTTTTTTGTTTATTTATTTGCTTTTTGCACGCCTGCTTTCCCATTCTCGATTAAAGTTGCCGTGTTCTGGGGTTTTGTTCTGTTGCTTCACAACCTGAGTAAGGGACCACCATATGCCTTAAAGTAGCAAATGTGTTTGTGTGAGGCAGGGGTCAGCAACCTGAAACAGTGAAAGAGCCACTCGGAACTGGTTCCCTCACAAAAGGAAAAACTGGGAGCCGCAAAAAATGTGTGCGCATGCGCATACATGCGTGCATGCGCAGAACAGGGTTTGAAGAGTGGAGCCAAGGCGAGATATGCACCTACCCTGCATATTTGAATTGATTGGTTGAACTTTTTTAGTCCCACTTTTTTTTTTGGACTACACATAGCAGAGGACTGGGAGCCGCAGGAGACGGCTGAAAGAGCCACATGTGGCTCCGGAGCCGCGGGTTGCAGACCTGTGGTGTGAGGGATTACTGAAAAAAACACATATTTTGGATCCCATTCTTCATGCTTCCTACTGGTAGTGGTTGGAGGGAACAGAATTAGCCTCTTAGCTAACATATGTACCTCAATAAATGTTTCTAATTTAGTTTACATGTATGCTTCTAATGCACAGAGCTGTATCAGTGCATTGGGAGAGAAGGACAGTAGAAATTAAGAAATGGGGTATATCTCTCTATTCCACCTTCTTTCTCTATTGCAATTTGCATCTGAGCTGACTTAATTACCTGGTGTAACTGTAATGAAATTGGCCAAGGTAGCTTTATATATTTTGTGCCCATAAGCATATTTTAAAACTGGAGAACTACTCCAAATATATTTCTTTGAACATAGCCTACATCAAAGTCACCTCTGCCTATGGAAAGTTAGCATACTGGAGGCAAGGTTAGATTCAATGCCTGTGCTCTCCCCACTATGTTACATATTCATATACAGGAAAATATGTTTTTTCCCATTGACAGAACTGCTCAGAATTCACATGTCCTCTTTGAGGCGTGACCTGTCAGACTTCCTATTCACCCAGTAGATGAGGGTGCAAAAAGAATGATGATTAAGTTGTTGTGCGAATCCTGTCACATCTTCTGATTTTCAAACCTCAGAGTCTGTAGGGCAGGTGAGGTTGTCATTTTACACACATCACAAAGATAATCTTAACTGCAACTTTATATAGGGCTTGCATGCTACTCACTGTAAGTATTTTATATCTTAAGTCAAATAAAAGTGATAATGATATTGTTCCATCTGAGCATTCAGGGGGATGCAGATAATCCTTGACTTACAACCATTTGTTTAGTGATCGTTCAACAGCCCTGAAAAAAGTGACTTATGGCCACTTTCCACACTTACAACCATTGCAGTATCCCTATGGTCAGGTGATCAAAATTCAGATGCTTGGCAACTGGTCATATTTATGATGGTTACATTGTCCTGGGGTCATGTGAATACCTTTGGTGACCTTCTGATAAAAAGACAATGGGGAAGCCAAATTCACTGAACAACTGTGTTACTAACTTAATAACTGCAGTGATTTACTTAACAACTTTTGCAAGAAAGGTCATAAAATGGAGCAAACTCATTTAACAACTGTTTAGTTTAGCAATGGAAATTTTGGACTCAATTGTAGTTGTATCTTGAGGACTACTTTTAGTGCCATAGTCAGATTTGGCTACTGCTCTGCATAATATTGCTTACCCGCCCCCCAAAATGAGTAGCATGATTGGCATTAGATATTCTAACCGATTCTTCTGTCCATAAGGCAGTCATTCGGAAATTCCTGTGTCTCTCCTCTGCTCTGCTCTGCTCTCCTTATTGAATAGAAGCCATTAATGCCTAAGAAAAAAATAAATTTATTCTATCGTTTGGAAATGTACTATCTTACAGGCATTCAAAAGGTTACTTTCATGTTATTGGTCTGTATCATTCCTCTGCATTATATATACTGTTTTTCAGTTTCTGAATTTCACAAGGCACAAATGTTGTACACATTAAGTGATTTTGCAAGTTTGTAATTAAGGATTTTAAATGTTTCCAAAACACGTTCAGGTTCCCCCACCTCCATGCTTATTTATCTTTTCGTGTTACTCTCATTTTCCATTTTTTGGGCATGCTTGTGGAGAGGTTTTTACTGGTTTCTTTCATATTTTATCTATGGCTTTTTATTTTCTGAATTGCTTTTTAAGAAAACTAATCCCTTGTTAATAAAGCTATTTAAAGAGATATGGCTTGGTAAATATGATAAAGTATAGCCAGAATGTTATCTAATTTGAGACAAATGGATCAGTTCCATCCTTCTCTATGGTTTAATTGCAACTCAATGTTTATATTACTGTTCAAGTACAGACCCAGACTTGCACAGAGAAGAATTTCCAGTGGGGAGTCTATAATACATCCAGGCTTTTTCCAAAAGCAGAAGGGTCTTTAAAGCAAGATTTCCAGACATTTGTTCTCTTTCCATATTTATGCTTGTGACAAATGGACTTATAAAGTAGGCCAAATTGCTAATTGTGTCGTATAGTTGGTACGATTTTCATTGCACAAACTATACTTATCTATAATTCTTAACTTGAAAATTAATGAGCTCATATTATTACACTGTGTCCAGGGCTCTCCTTTATACTGTTTAAAAATGAGATAAACATAAGAATTATGCAAAGCTTCTATTCAATGATGATTATTTTGACTCATTCCTTCAAATCAGTTTTCAAATTGTTTAATGCATCTTTCTAAACAAATTGGCTGACTTTGCAGTGATTTGAATGTTTGCTGTAGTTTTGCACCTTCACATTTATGCTTTTTATAGATATAACTATTTTTAAATAAAGTCATCATTCAAACCAAAAAGTAACTTTTAAATTATCTTGCAAATTCATACTGGATTTTGCCTGATTTGCAAACCTTTAAAAAGCTTGTAGGTCCAGTGTTTGGCATATGATTAAAATCATCCTGCAGCTAGCCCAAAGAACAGATTTTTTTCTGTTTTTCCGATGACTCTGCTTATTAACAATTCAAGCAGAAAGAAGTTCAGAAATAGCCAATCACTGTGAAACCCAGGATTAATTATCTAATACTTAGCATCTCTTGAATCTTGAAGAAATTCCTGCCAGTGTTACTTGTAGGGAGGCCATTGTGGCATAAAGAAATGTCAGAGTTTTGATTATTTGCCAAATTCTTTAAAGATAACTCTCTCTTTCACATATGGCATTTTAAAACAGCTAGATGATTGCTAGAGAAGGACATTTGAATAACCCATCAATAGCTGAAATAACCTGATTGGATGTATTCCAGCTGATTTCTAGCATACAGGTATAAAATACAACAGTGGGGGAAGTAAAATTTGGATCAACACAGGTCCGTTCTTGTTTCTTTTTACAAAAGATGTTTGGTGGTTGGGGGAGAGAAAAGGTTGGATTCATTGCACTAATGCCTATTAACTTCATGTGATCTATCGCTTGGCAAATGTGACTTCTCACATGCTAATATTACTAGCACACAGTAACAGACTGCACTGAAATCCTATAGTACATCTGTTTTAGATTAAGATTTTCTGGGCTATTATAACAAACTAAACTTTGTTTTTGAAGTCTCCATCATTCACTGTGAGGTATATCAAAAGGGATAGGTACTGACTAGCTTTTAAAGATGGACTATTAGGCTAAAAACAAAACCAACCTAGCGATGAAAAATTCAGTTCAGATATCTGTGTGCAAAATATTATGACTGATGGTATAGGAAGCTCAGCAAATTTCTTGGACATGATGTTTTATGCTCACGCAGTAGTGAAAACTGCGCATCGATGTAACCATCAACATTAATAATCAATTGATGGTGTGTGTGTGAATTGTATCTATCACATCAGTTCTGTACCTTGGTAGTGGTTGATCTTGGTATAAGGTTTCTCATACAATAAAAATGACTAGCATAGAGCAGACATCCCAAACCTTTGAGGCTGGTGGGCATATTTGGAACTTTGAGAATATGTTATTGATACCCACCACAAAGTGGGTAAAACTCAAATACTTTGGCCACCTAATGAGAAGGAAGGACTCACTGGAGAAGAGCCTAATGCTGGGAAAGATTGAGGGCAATAGAAGAAGGGACGACAGAGAATGAGGTGGCTGGATGGAGTGACTGAAGCAGTAGGCGTGAGCTTAAATGGACTCCAGAAGATGGTGGAAGACAGGAAGGCCTGGAGGAACGTTGTCCATAGGGTCGCGATGAGTCGGACACGACTTTGCAGCTAACAACAACAACAAAGTGGTTAACCTGATAAATTTGTTAGAAGAAGAAAAACGTCCAGGAGTTAAACTGCTGACTTGTTTTGTCCCATTTTTTTCTTGCCTCACAGGACTTTCTCTTACCATTTCAGTCTGCCTTTGTCCTCCTCCTCTTCTTCTTTGGAACACACTTCCCAACAGCTACCCACTACTTTTATTTTCTAAGAATGGCTTCGGGAGCCAAAAATATTCTTGGAAATAAAATTATGCTTGAGGCTGACACTTTGCAGCATGTGGGCTTCCTGGTTATTTATATTTAATGCAAAGAGCCTCAATAAATAAAATCAGATGGGATGTGGAACTTGGCCGCTTCCAAAATTGCATTCCAGCTTCTTTGGTATTATAGATATACTTCTGGGGTTTCACTTTGGTATTGTTATGGATCACCACACTGTATCCACTTAGAGGCAGTTCTACAAACTTCAGCTATTTTTTTTTAAAAAATATTATTAGCATATTGTGATGAAGACTATGTATCTTTTGCAAACAGAGTCAGCTTTACCTGATCCCAATAGTTTGCTGATCAATGAATCCTGGGAAATAAATTAAGAACAGAGATTACAGTTCTTAGGTTCTAGAATGGGGAAATATAATAGGAAATAGATGTTATCTTTTTAAATATTTGCAGTTGACTGAAAATCAAATTTGATCTCAGATATTTGTTTCTAATTTTTTATTATTATTTTCTAAGTAAGTCAAGGTGGTGAATCTACCTAAAATCTTTCCTCCTCCTTTTTTCTCCCCATCAAAGCTTCTCTGCCCTTCTAATCTATTCACAAATAAGGAGACTTGTGAAATTGTTGGGCTGAGAGAGTGACTGGTCCAAAGTCAACCAACCAGCTTTCATGCCTAAGCATGACTCAAACTTATAGCCTCCTGGTTTCTAGGAGAGCACCTTAGCCACTACACCAAACTGACCATCCATTGATATCCAACGTTTTAAAAAGAGTTGAAAAACACACAATCATTGAAATATATTATATAGCCCCTCCATGCTTTATTGCATATTATTGTTTAAATGCATGATTATAGATGTACATTTCTAATTGCTCAGAACTGAAGCTAGATTTGTAAATCCTGTCTATATGGCACAAAAACCGCTTAAGACAATAGCCATCTAAATGGCTACAACCAGCAGTTACTTTTTAACTTCAAGGTTATCAGAATTTTGAACATGGCATCAAACGATAAAACTTTAGTAACTGTCTGGCTAGTCTTTAATATCTGGAAAAGCTTACTTTGTGGAAATTGCATATTCTTCTATTCTTCACTGAGACAAGTGAGGCTTTTAAATATTCATCACAGTGGAATTGTACCATGTATTTGTTTGTTTGCCATTTTAAATATAATCATCTGGCACAACGAAGCAACCCCCCCCCCAAAAAAAACACAAATAAGTTGACATCTGAATAAGATGCTGTGCAGGTTGCAAGTAACTTCAGTCATGTATGGCGCAGTGGATTGCAATTTGTCAATATGAAGTGTAGCCAAGGCAAGGTATATCTACACATGGAAGGACATTCATAACCATTTCTATAATTCCTCCTTAATACGACCGTGTTAGTAACAGAATACACACCAGGACAGATATGGCGATTGAAATCCATTCACTTCTCTCCTTGGGTCTTTGCTGAGGTTCTTCCATGGCCCTTATGTTTTAGGGCCTCAAAGAATATGAGATTTGTTGCTGCTTTTTGCAGCATTATGGGATGGATTGGGTAAGAATGATTAATACTAATTTTGGGATGGACCACTTCTTACGCTGGTAAGATGGATTTCAGCTATCTCTGCTGTTTCTTAATTCAGTGCTCAGTAAGTTTGCCAGGCACCAGTGCTCGACATATAAAACAGGTAGTCCAAAGATCTTTCTCTATGATCAAGTATATTGCCTACAAAATAGATTACAATTTCTACTGCTTTCTGTTGCATAGTACTGTAAGTAGAAGAAAATAAGGTGATCCTTATAGATATGTTTTTTTAAAAAAAATAGCGATTTGACTACTTTTAAACTTGTAAAATAAGGATGAATAAGAAAACAGGAAACATAGATGGATACCTCAATATTGCTTAGGTGTTTGCCAACAGTCAATTATTCTGAAAATGCCCCCAGTCAAAGTTGCAGGAGGAGAAATGCCACAATTTTGTGCTCTCCCAAATCACACTGGAAAATAATTTTAGAGAAAATTGTAAACTCCTACATCCATATTTCTTCATTATCTTTTTTTAAAAAAAAACATGATATGTTTCAGGGAGATATATAATTTGATTGCAGTTTCTCTTCCTTCATATATTTAGGTCTTCACAGGAAGCTTGACAATGATTCAGAGCTGAAAGATTTTACCAAAACCACTGCTACCAAAACCAATGGATGGGTGAACTATGCCAATATTAAAGATTTGCCCAAAACCTTGCTCCTGGTGCATCGACAAACTTTTATTTACAATTTTCCATAGTTAATATTTTAGCGCTCAAGAATAATGCCTGTGCATAATAGAACACAGATGAAATTATTTCAAAATAGAAAACAAGATAACGAGAGCTAATTGATTAGTGCAAAATTAGCTTAAGGCAACAGAACATGACAGGTTTTCCCCTCTTAGTGCTTCTGGGCTGGTCTATTATGCAGAATGAGGTAGTCACTTCACACAGTAGACATCAGGTATCTGTTTGGGAGGAGTGTCAGTGAAGTCTTGAAAGACAGAGTTGGCTGGCTGCTAAACTGTTTTTTTTTTTGCCTGCAGTTATGGTGAAAGATGTTCTACTGTTGCCACTTTTGAAATAAGATTCAATTATCAGTCTGGATGGCTTTAGATGTGGGAACAAAACTACTCTTCACTTCTCGAGCAAATGTCTTGGTCTTGCCCTGATGACAACTTTCATCCTGGGAGCATATTATAGAAGTTGTATTTTAACCCATCTGGAGGGCACTAGAAGCCTGCTCTGTGGTTTCTTTGCTTTTATGTTGCTTTGAACTCATGACAATTTGGTGATATCTCGGCAGCTCAGAGTTTGCTGAACTTTTAAGATATACGATGTCTTTGCTTTTTCACTCTTAGAAAATACGCTGCGTCTAATTGAAACAAAATGGTGCATTGTCAAATACATACTACATTCTTTTCCAGCTCCCAAATTTCATGTCATTTGGAGGTCTTAAGCTGTAATATTTGTTATTTAGAAAGTTACAGTTACATTTATTTCTTCATTAAATTTCTATAGCAAATGTTCTCAAGAGATTTTTTTTATCTCCTCTTCATTCTTTATTTTAATACACTGCAATTTTCTCTCTTCATAAGGTTTATAATCAGTGCAAAATCCACTATAAACAATATTATTAATAGCAGCTCTCAGTTAATTACTCTGGCCATGTTTTAAAACTGGGGCAAGAATATTATTGCAAAAATTGGTCTAAATAATAATGTAACCATTCTAATGTCAGGTACTTTCCAATATTTTTAGACTCATGGAAAGTGATGTAAAATATAGTTTTCACAATCGCTTCATTTTTGATGATCCTGAAATAATTATGTGCAACATACTGTTTCATAAATAACTAATCGATTGATACACATTAATTCATGGTTTCTTTTCCCCTTAGCTTTTGATTTGATTCTGTCATCCTTCTAAGAGATCTAGTGTAAGAACTATTATTCTAATTTCCTTGTGTGTGGTTTGCTACCAATTAGTATATCATTGTACCTGATTCAGTACTGCAACATTTGTGGAAATTTCTCACTTGCTTTGCAATAATTCTGGTTAACCAATGTTAATTTGATTCTGTGTCATATCCTTACTGTGGGAACATTTCAATCCCAGAAGCTCACTGTATAATTATGACTGCCTTGGGAGGTGTCTGCCTTTCTAATCCTGTAAAATAGGATGCCAGGACAATTTTGTTATACATTTGGGATATGCTGCAATCACGTTTGTGATTTACAGTAATTACTAAATTTCACCTTGAAAACATAAGAATCCAGGCCCAAAGTTGATACTTTAGGATCCTTTTCAAGAGCATTCCTTTTCTGTCCTTAAGACCAAGGAAGGGTCTGCCACATGAATAAAACTGCTCTGCAGACTAGGCAAAAAGAGTTAATCAACTAAATCAATACATTTATTAAATAGTCCAGTTGTTGTTGTTAGCTGCAAAGTTGTGTCCGACCCATCGCGACCCCATGGACAATGTTCCTCCAGGCCTTCCTGTCCTCTACCATCTTCTGGAGTTCATTTAAGCTCATGCCTACTGCTTCAGTGACTCCATACAGCCACCTCATTCTTTGTTGTCCCTTTCTTCTCTTGCCCTCAATATTTCCCAGAATTAGGCTCTTCTCCAGTGAGTCCTTCCTTCTCATTAGGTGGCCAAAGTATTTGAGTTTTAGCTTCAGGATCTGGCCTAAAGAGCAGTCAGGGTTGATCTCTAGGACTGACCGGTTTGATCTCCTTGCAGTCCAAGGGACTCGCAAGAGTCTTCTCCAGCACCATAGTTCAAAGGCCTCAATACTTTGGCACTCAGCCTTTTTTATGGTCCAACTTTCACTGCCATACATTGCAACTGGGAAGAAAATAGCCTTGACTATATGCACTTTTATTGACAGGGTGATGTCTCTGCTTTTTAGTGTGCTGTCTAGATTTGTCATGGCTTTCCTCCCGAGGAGCAAGCGTCTTTTAATTTCTTGACTACAGTCTCCATCTGCAGTGATCTTGGAGCCCAGGAAAATAAAATCTGTCACTACCTCCATTTCTTCCCCATCTATTTGCCAGGAATTGAGAGGACCGGATGCCATGATCTTGGTTTTCTTAATGTTAAGTTTCAACCCAACTTTTGCACTCTCCTTCTTCACCCTCAACTAGAAGCTCTTTAGTTCTTCTTCACTTTCTACCATTAGAGTGGTATCATCTGCATATCTTAGGTTGTTGATATTTCTTCCGGCAATCTTAATTTCAGCTTTTGATTCATCTAGCCCTGCCTTTCTCATGATGTGCTCTGCATATAAGTTAAATAGGCAGGGCAACAGTATACAGCCTTGCCGGACTCCTTTCCCAATTTTGAACCAATCAGTGGTTCCGTGTCCAGTTCTCACTGTTGCTTCTTGGCCCACATATAGGTTTCTCAAGAGACAAATAAGATGGTCTGGTATGCCCATCTCTTTAAGAACTTGCCACAGTTTGTTATGATCCACACAATCAAAGGATTTAGCATAGTCAATGAAGCAGAAGTAGATGTTTTTCTGGAACTCTCTAGCTTTCTCCATGATCCAGCATATGTTGGCAATTTGATCTCTAGTTCCTCTGCCTCTTCGAAATCCGGCCTGTCCTTCTGGTAGTTCTTGATCCACATACTGCTGGAGTCTAGCTTGTAGGATTTTAAGCATAACTTTACTAGCATGTGAAATGAGTGCAATGGTGCGATAGTTTGAACATTCTTTGGCACTGCCTTTCTTTGGAATTGGAATGTAAACTGATCTTTTCCAATCCTGTGGCCACTGTTGAGTTTTCCAAATTTGCTGGCAAATTGAGTGTAGCACTTTTACTGCATCGTCTTTTAAGATTCTGAATAGCTCAGCTGGAATACTGTCACCTCCACTAGCTTTGTTGTTGCTCAGCTTTTCTAAGGCCCTTTTTACTTCACATTCTAGGATGTCTGGCTCGAGGTCAGTGACCACCTCATTGTGATTATCAGGGACGTTAAGCTCATTCTTGTATAGTTCTTCTGTGTAATTTTGCCACCTCTTTTTAATCTCTTCTGCCTCTGTTAGGTCCCTGCCATTTTGGTCCTTTATCATGCCCATTTTAGCATTAAATGTTCCCTTCATCTCTCCAATTTTCTTGAAAAGATCTCTGGTCCTCCCTATTCTATTGTTTTCTTCTATTTCTTTGCACTGTTCATTTAAGAAGGCATTCTTATCTCTTCTAGCTATTCTCTGGAATTCTGCATTCAATTGGGCATATCTTTCTTTTTCTCCCTTGCCTTTCGCTTCCCTCCTTTCCTCAGCTATTTGCAAAGCTTCCTCAGACAGCCATTTTGCTTTCTTGCATTTCTTTTTCTTTGGGATGGTTTTGGTTGCTACCTGTTGTACAATGTTGCGAACCTCTGTCCATAGTTCTTCAGGCACTCTGTCTATCAGATCTAATTCCTTAAATCTATTTGTCACCTCTACTGTATATTCAACAGGGATATGATTTAATTCATACCTGAGTGGCCTAGTGCTTTTCCCTACTTTCTTCAGTTTAAGCCTAAACTTTGCAATGAGAAGCTCATGGTCTGAGCCACAGTCAGCTCCTGGTCTTGTTTTTACTGACTGTATAGAGCTTCTCCATCTTTGGCTGCAGAGCACATAGTCAATCTGATTTCTGTGTTGACCGTCTGGTGATGTCCATGTGTAGAGCTGTCTCTTGGGTTGTTGGAAAATAGTGTTTGCTATGACCATCGTATTCTCTTGATAAAATTCTATCAGCCTGTGCCCTGCTTCATTTTGTACTCCAAGGCCAAACTTGCCTGTTATTCCGGTTATCTTTTGGCTTCCTACTTAAGCATTCCAATCCCCCATGATGATAAGGACATCATTTTTTGGTGTTAAAATAGTCCAGTAGAGAGGAGTAAAAAAATAATCATCAGCAATTTAAATTAAAACAAAACCTAGAGATTACTGATTCAAATTTATCAAACTTGGCTATTTGAACATATTAGGAAATTAATTATTTAATTATACTTACAGAGCAACTACTTGGACTTCTTGACTAATCTTTCTTTTCCTCTCCACCATCCTCTTGAAGATAAGCAGACTGATCCAACAGTTTTTTTTGAAGGGTATTGGAGAAATTTCAGTCTGTGCAATCAATGCCTTGGATGACTGATCAGATACCTCTAGATGATTCTAACAGTACTTGTTTAATATAAATCTGTGTCATAGGAAAATCTGTCTGGAAAGTAGATTCAGGTAGATTTTAGTCTGGACATGGCAACATATATCCTTTTTGTAGAGGAAGGACTTAACAAGTGAAAATCCAGAGCATGTCAGAAGAAAACCTAGTAGAGTCCTATATTTTAGACTGGACTTGTACAGGAAGTTCTAGCATCTCCACCACCTACAAAAAAGAACATGAAGATAATTCTAAGTATTGTGAAATATTCTACTTGCTCTATCTTTATAAAGGGGTAGGTAAAATGTTTAGATCTCAGATGCTATCCTGCAATCTTATGCAATGGGCCAGTTCCCGCTCTTCCCATTAATAAATAAATGGCCAAATCATGAAAGGTTCCCATATCTTCTGATATATTTAATGATCAGTGAAATTTGGGGCATTTTAAAGTTGCATCTTCAGTTAAGAAGCAAAGGTGCCATTTGGAGTAATGCCATGCCTTGGATACCTTGTGGATAATGTCTGATTTATTAACAAGGGCAATAGGAAGTTGGGAAAATCAAACCAAATGGGTGTTTTTCCTTACCAGAATTTAACTTTTAAGGCCTTTCCTCTGGAGAAAAAGATTAAGCTCTCTGATATGGTTAAGTATTTGTCAAAATGTGAAACTTTCCCCCTACACATTGATTTATGGAGAGTGAGCTACAAAAGAAAACACATTTTTATCTTATTACATTTATGGTAATCCGAATAGCCTCTTTTCTAGATACTGTCTGCTTTCACAGAAAGATATAGCTATTGTTTCTCCTGAAGTCCTCAAAGATCACAGTTTTGGGGCACATGTATTTAGGTATAACAGAACATTGAAAAGAAATATATGCTTGTCCTCTGTGGTGGTAGTAGCGGCAGGTATTTTTTTTTTGTTTTGATTTTTGCTTTGTGAAGGTTGACACTAGATGACCAGTTGTTAAAATACTCACAGGTGATTTGTTGTGGATGTTGCACTTATTAAAATTCACATAGCAATAATTGTAAAGCAACAAATTGCCTGCAATACAAACCTGCATAAGAACAAAGATGCACTGTACAAAGACATTACTGATAAAGCAAAGATGATGTTTCATGGGTTACTAGACTATAATTTTTCTCATGCCTAATCTATCTGTGTCATTCTCGAAAATATCTGTGGAAATCTCACAAGCCAGTTTAATGTATGTCCCATTTATTTTCATTTTTCATTCTTTAATTGTTTCTTCTTAGGACATCCTTTTTAACAAATTGATTTCATTTAAGGAGCAAAAATTATCTATGAATGGAATGCTGTGAAAATTTATCATTTTGATGAACCACTACATGAGGTACTTACTTACAATGCACATTGATTGTTCATCATTCACCTGCTTAAAAAGGAATGAATGAGATGCTAACACCCATTGATCACAACCATTTATTTCTCTCATAGCAAAAATATAACAAAAACATGGGCCCTTGGTTTCATTCAAGCTATTAGCTTCATTTTACTCAGTTTAAGAAAGGATTAAAAATGGGCAGTGTTTTATACGCTAGCTTTTGATAATAGGGACACAAGAACACCTTCTAGTCTAGTATCACAAAGAAAGCATTTAATAAGAAACTCACAAGGACTCACATTCACATAACAAAATTACATCTACCTTTGGATGTTAGGTTTGAAAAATTCTTCTCAAAAAGATAAACGGGCAAGAGGTAACTGGTTAGGATGCATTATACATGTGGAAATTATACTTACTTGGAAAAAAATAAAGAATAACTCTGAAAGAGGAGCAGATCTGAAGAGGTCTTAAGGATAAAATATCTTAATGTTTTTATGTTTATAACTTTGCTTTACAAAGGAAAATTAAAGAGCAAAGCCAAGACAAGCTTTATAAAAACACATATTCTAATAAAAATATGTAAAATCAACTGTGTATATAGATTTAGTTCAAAAAGACTACTCAATTTTCCTATTTTTCACTTGAATGTGAAAGTTTGTGCATTTGTGCAGTAAAAGTTAAATGGCTAAAAGGAAATACAAAAGTGAGTTCTTTGAAAAATAAATCAATTTAAAGGACAGCTTTCTGACATAATGGAATGTCCTTTACAAAAAAAAGGATGTATGGTCACTATAATTATACACCTCTAAGATTGTTGATATTTCTTAATCTTTGTCACTGCACTTGCTTCATCTAGTATCCACTTAAAAGATTTTCTGAGTATAGGGTAGGAAGAATACTCATACTCATATTTGGCTGTTTGAGATGGAGAGATACCAAGGTGCTTCTCACAAAGAAGTACAATTTTTCTCCAAGCAATCCTGCATAGAATTTATCTAGTGAACTGAAATAGGAAAAGAATAGTATAATAGAGAAGTGATAAATGTGTATATATGACACCTTCAATCCCAATTGGTCTTATTTGAGGCCAGGAAATAACTAGTAAAGTTTATTACTATAGACACAGAAAGTAGAGAAAAATTAAGTAGTCACACATAGCATTGCACAGAAGCCAAAGCATAATGACTAATCAGCTGCACTTCCAATTTTGCTTTAAGCTTTGTAAATATTCAGTAGGAACATATTCCAGCATAATTAAATGAGGGAAATATTAATTACAGGAGAATAGTTAGGAGGGGTTTTCTCTCCTCTCTCTCTCCTACAAACCCATATACATATACACCATTGGATATGTCTGTTTGATCAAAACTCTTGAAATAATTCCTAATCTATCATAAAATGTTTTAAAGGACGTGATTAATTCCACTGTCTAAATTGTGTTTTATTGCCATAAGAAATTCTCATAAATGACCCTGTATCCTTCTCACTTATCATTTCCTTCTAAAGTAGTATACTAATTAATTTCAATTAAATATATGTAAAAGAAGATATATTTTGAAAAATGCTTTCCCTTGTCATTTGTTAATATATTGCAAAAGTATAAACCTTGAAACATTTAGCATACAAAATATTCATTTTTGGTAATTTCTCAAGGGGACAATTTATTAAATGAAAGGCTTTTAACATTAGCTAAAAGCAGCCCTGTAAATCATGGGTGTCATCAAACTGCTTCATCACTTCATTAATTTAAAAGATTATTATATGCGTAACTGACATAATTTTGAACAATGTTACATGGTTAATTTATTAATAGCAAAAAGCAGAAATGACACACAGAATTGATTTATTATTATAATTGCATAGTTTTAAGAATTTTTCTCAGTGATTTTCACCAACAGTGTAAGTGAGTCAGGGAAATTCTTCTTTTTCTTTAGAAGTCACCCATTTGACAAAGAACATAATTTTATAAAGTGTGATGTGACAATACACTCTCATTGCTTGCAGAGATTTAGGAGAGACTTTGATTGACAGACACTGAGCTGCAAAGTCTGCAAGTCTGTTAATTATTACATGGCCCTGAAAAGTGTAAACAAAGAACTTTATTTTCCCCCTTCATTTAATTATTTTAACAATGATCAAGTCAGGGTCCATATAAAAATATAAACCATAAATCAAAATTTGCAATGTTAATTTAAACCAGCAAATAATTCTATGTCCCATACCAAAACAGCATTGGTCTGCCAGAAAGATGTTGTCAAAATTAGGAAATACTAGGTTCTGACAATAATTCAACTTATTAGTAAATCATCAAAGTAGTTAACCATCAGAATTTCCATTCTTTTAAAAGCTGTATTTGTTAAATAGCGGGTTCTTTGGCGCAGGAATGAAGACGAGGTAGCTGAGTACAGGGAAACTCATAGTTTATTTCATGCAGAATCTATAGTGGGCAAATGGCTACAACTAGCCACAATATATAGTCTAGCTCCTAGGCGGCAGCCAATAGGTTTGAAGCAACCATTGCCGCCTAGGGATAGCCAATTATAGCGCTGGAGACTTGTAGTCTGGGTTGCTGGAGAGCCGTTAGCTGCTCCAGCAACCCATGTGGTATTCCCTTAAAAAGGCCATTACATAACACCCCTCCCCTCTTAGATCAGACAATATTAACACAAGTTAGCCTCAATGCAATTATCAAGACTCATTATCAACCACACTAAAATAAAAGTAATAGAACAAAAAAACCCCCATATAGGTTACAATGTTATTAAACAATGTCTGAATGAATAGGCTTCAAGGATAGCACACTTATACAGTTACAACATAGCACTAGTTTCTGTAGTATAGTGGCATACAGCAGTACAACAATATTATAGCTCTTTATTTTACAACGTAATCAGCAAGATATGAAGAAGGCTTGTGTGCCGTAGTGGAATGTCTTGGAGTCCTAATCACTTTGTGGTCTACCAGCTTACCCAGTGGGGCTGGGTAGACTTGTGTCCCTTTGTGCTCCTGAGTCAGGGGGATTAGATGCTCTCTGGCTGGCCTCTCCAGGTTGGCCCACCCCAGAGTCAGACTGATCAGCAGAGTAGGCACAGCGGTTGCTGAAGTTCGGATGGCTTGCTCCTTCAGGGGATCCATGTTTCATTCCAGGACTCCCCACTTCTCCCTCTGGTTCCACCTCAGTTATGAAGGAAAAGTCTTGAGAGTCCATGTGAGGACTGGCTTGGCCACAAGTTTGAGGACCTTGGGAGGGACTTATGATGCAGTCCTCACTTAGTGGCCATTCTGGAAACCGTTTCCTGAGCTGATCAATGTGTTGTCTGACAACTCGCCGTCCCTCCAAACCCACTTCATAGGTTTCTTCAAACTTTGCTGTTTTGGCGGGCTGTACTGTTTGAACTGTGCCCCCGGCAGCTTCGTCGGCCATCACTTCGTCTTGTGCTTCAGAAAACGTTACGTTTGGTCTAGCAAAGAGTCTCTGCTGAAGTGTTCGGTTCCGTAGGCCACAGATGAGCCAGTCTCGTAGTCGCTCTTCTAAATTTGAAAATTTGCAAAGGCGTGCGGCCTGCCTCAGGCTCGCTATGAACTCAGAAGCTGATTCACCAGGTTGCTGCACTCTTTGGTCGAACTTGAACCACCAAGCCATTTCAGACATCTTGGGCTGGAAATGTCCGGTTAGCTTCTTTTTGAGGTCTGCGTAGGAGACCGCTTCAATCGGTGTCAGCGTGAAAAGGTTCTCGGCCAAATCAAAGTCCTTCTTCCATGATCTGATTAGTCCTGAGGTAGTTCTCTACCTGGGATAAATATGATGGCCATTTCTCCGGGTGCTTCACGTCAAATTCTCGAAGTTCTCCAACCTTTGGCATTCTTTCTTTGCTGGTTCCTGCATTTCTTTCCGAATCCTGCTTTCCAGGCTCAGGGAATGAGTCTACTGAGCATGAGGTCGCTAGCGTAGCTGGCTAGCCGACCTTGAGAGGGGGGAGGGAAATATCTTTTCTCTCCGGCATGCACTGCCTTCCCCTCGTAGACTTCAACTCTTTTTTTAGTGAAGCAGGATCCCACCCTCGTCGCTAGTGTTAAATAGCAGGTTCTTTGGCGCAGGAATGAAGACGAGGTAGCTGGGTACAGGGAAACTCATATTTTATTTCATGCAGAATCTGTACTGGGCAAATGGCTGCAACAAGCCGCAATATATAGTCTAGCCCCTAGGTGACAGCCAATAGCTTTGAAGCAACCATTGCCACCTAGGGATAGCCAATTATAGCGCTGGAGACTTGTAGTCTGGGTTGCTGGAGAGCCGTTAGCTGCTTCAGCAACCCATGTGGTATTACTATGAGCCCAGTACATAACAGTATTATTTCAAGTGAAATAACTAAAAGTAAAATATAGCTAGTGAAATAATTAAAAATAAAGCAGCAATGCCCATAAGATAGGGATTTGCAGGCAGGTTCTGGGCTGCTATGAAGCACTAATATTCCAAATTACATTGAGTGACTCTTTTCATTATGTTCTTATCATAAATTCAGGAGTCCTATCTAAATAATACAATTTAACTGTAGTTATATTGAAACTCTTGAGAAATGCTGAGATTTTGGAATGTAAGATTGACAGGAAAAAAATCTTCAGTATCAAGAATGGAACAAAACACATTTCTTGATAATAAAAAGTTCAAGAATTTGGCACCCTGTTTTTAACTTGGCCCTCTTTTTTTAACTTAAAAATTGAAGACATAAGGAGAAAAAGCTTAATATTTTTGAATGTGGATAGTGACAATATTCAGGGACGCGGTGGCTCAGTGGGTTAGGATGCTGACCTTGTCGATCAGATGGTCGGCAGCTTGGCGGGTCAAATCCCAAGTGCCGCATAACAGAGTGAGCGCCTGTTACTTGTCTCAGCTTCTGCCAATCTAGCAGTTCGAAAGCACGTAAAAATGCAAGTAGAAAAATAGGGACCACTACGGTGGGAAGGTAACAGCGTTCCGTGCGCCTTTGGTGTCATGCCGGCCACATGACCATGGAGTCGTCCTCGGACAAGCGCTGGCTCTTTGGCTTTGAAACGGAGATGAGCACCGGCCCCTAGAGTTGGAAACGACTAGCACGCATGTGCGGGGGAATCTTTACCTTTACTAGTGACAATATAAGTGCTTAAAGGATATTTTCTTTCTGATTTTTTCCCTTCTGTTTTAAAATATTGTTTCAAAATATTGCCGGTTAAGTTGCAATCCTAAAAAAAAATGGCCACACTTCTGTTTAGAACTGAGTTGATGTAATCCAGTTTTGTGCCCATATTCCTATGGAACTGAACTGGCACCTGTACATATATAAATGTAGTCCTTGACTTACAACAGTTCATTTAGTAACCATTCAAAGTTACAATGGCACTGAAAAAATGTGACTTATGACCATTTTTCACCTTTGTAGCCTCCCCATGATCATTTGATCCAAATTCAGATGCTCGGCAACTGGTTCATATTTATGACAGTTGCTGTGTCCCAAGGTCATCTGATCGCCTTTAGCGACCTTCTGACAAGCAAAATCAATAGACAGATTCACTTAACAACCATGTGTCTAATTTATCAACTGTGATGATTCACTTAACAACTGTGGACAGAGACGTCATATTTGGGGGGCAAAAGCCATTTAACAAATGTCTCACTTAACAACAGAAATTTTGGCTTCAATTGTGGTCGCATACTACCTGTATACATTTAGGAGAAACTTTCAACCTTACATTAAATTCTATTTAAAAAAAACAGTGGAAGTTAAATTCTTCACTAACTCTTCAGGTCCCAATGTTTTCGGTACAATCATCACTAAGACATAAATTCTTTTTTTTTTCTTTTCAAAAAGCCTAGAATGTGATTTTTGTTAGGGCTCTGGATGGAAAGATTGATTTGTCTCCAGACTTTCCTTCCTGCTTTGTCTGAATAAGCAGGAAAAATGTGAAATTTGGCTTAGTTGTAGTATGTGCAACCATTTAACGACTAGTTTTCCTGAACAGGACCACACCAGTTGGATAGCACTCTTTGTCTGCCACATCAGCCTCTTTTACAAAGTAGGATTTCACTACCAGTATATTGTACAAGTATATTCCTTCTTACAGACTGCAGAGAATTATTGCATATCATATATTTTTATAAGACAAGACAAGAATCATATTGTAGTCCATAACCAGTCCATGCATTTTATAGGCTTGGATGGAAATGTATGTATCTTCGTAACCTCTAAACTTCATCAGGATTGGACAAATCTGTCACTTATTTAGTATCGCACGCAAGTCATAAGATTATGCATAAGACTAGAGATGTAATAATAGCGCATCAGTCTTCCATAGAATTTAAAGTCTAATTACTCCAAAGAGCTTTATGAATATAGTTAGATGATCTCATTAATTCAAATAGTTCAAGCATTTGTTAGCTTTTGCTTATATTAACGAAAGACCCATATGAGAACAGACATGTTATAGATCTGAATCCAAAAAGCTATACACAGTCTCTTTTTAATACCCCTGTGCTGAAAGAAGACACTCTTTGACAAGCCACTCTAAAGACTAAATTTATTTCAGGGTATTTTTTTTATTCCAGTACTGTCATCCAGTACTGCTGTTATAAACCACAGATATACTTTGCCTAATCCAGCTAGAGATCAGTACCAAGGAAGCAAACAGACATAAGCTATTGAGGTATAGCTCAAAACCACATTTCTTCTGATTTAAATTTTGGAGTTCTAAAAGTATTTTTTATAATTTTCCCACATTTTTTTCCTCCATTAAAGAATTGGAAATCGTATTCAGTTTCTCATTTTTCCAGCTTTAAGTTCTGTTTATTTAAAAGATTAGTATGAAAATATGTACATTTCCATGCATATACCTCCCAAAATAATTTTTTATCCCTATTTCTGTAATATTTATATGAGCTGCTTCTAATAAGAGTGGATTGACTGTATGAATGTACAATAATATATGTATATATAGATGATGTATATATAATGCTATGGGATGCATTACAAAATTTAGTAAACGCTGAACTTGTCGATCGGAAGGTCGGCAGTTTGGCGGGTCGAATCCCGAGTGCCGCGTAGCAGAGTGAGCGCCTGTTACTCGTCCCAGCTTCTGCCCACCTAGCAGTTCGAAAGCACGTAAAAATGCAAGTAGAAAAATAGGGACCACTGTGGTGGGAAGGTAACAGCGTTCTGTGCGCCTTTGGTGTCTAGTCATGCCGGCCACATGACCACGGAGACATCCTCGGACAAGCGCTGGCTCTTCGGCTATGAAACGGAGATGAGCACCGGCCCCTAGAGTCGGAAACGACTAGCACGCATGTGCGGGGGAACCTTTACCTTTACCTTTACCTTTATGTATTAGCATGCTACTGTGTTCCAGCTTGTGTATGGGTTTACAGAGTGTGAATCAAATATGTTTGCATTAAAATGTGAATGGAATAAATTCCACTCCATGCCTTTAATTAAATAAAATCTAACTTTTCTTCTAGCTGCTTTATTCTTGCTTTGTTCCATCCAGCTTTAGAAAGGCAAAGTGAGGGCAGACAGGGCTTCTAGAAACACATGCCATATCTTTCCTTTCCAATAGGAAACAGAGAGAGCAAGCATTGTCAATCATTATTGAAAAGCTGGGTTTTGAGCTAGATTCAGCAGCTTGTTTGGGATGTTGAAAATCCCCAGCAGCTCTTACTTTACTCATGGGATTAGGCAAAGGCAGAGATCCCATAATTTTCAAACAGCGGCCTTCTGTGGAGTTAAAGATGGCATTCTTCTATCCTTTTAGGCAGTGTTGCATTTTAAGTCAGTCCTAATTCTGCAGAGCAAATCACTTTCAAATTCTTGGCCAGATCAGGTACAGGTACGCAAGGGATGCCTATGATGATGGATTTTCATTTTCATTTTTCATTCTAGCGGTCCAAGTCCATACGTTCTTCACCTATATTCTTCAAAATGTTTGCAATCAATTTTTTTGCTTTTAAGCATGTGCATTATAATCTAGATGTCAGGAGACCCTTGGGAAAGGAAAAAAATCATTAAACAATACTAAATACCAGCATTTTAAGACAAGGGATGCTATTATGTACTGTACTGGTAGCTGCATTTAATAATGGGAGCTAAGGCAGATCCCTAGATAGATACATGCTATGTTGGGAGGTTCCCTGTTAACAGCTCAGTCCAGAAACTGTGTGGACTAAGACCTCTGAAATTTTTTTGGCAAAGTGCTTTGAAGCAGGTGTTTCCCATTGGTTTTTTTTTCTGTGTGCAGACCTTGTTAGAACTTTTTGAAGTCAATTCCAAAAAACCCCCACATATGGAACATGCATGCACACCTTTCCACATAATACAGAAAAAAGAAATCCAACACAGAGAATGTAACAACTTCCTCAGCTTCTCCCAGTTGTGCTCTGAATTGTGTAAGATTATGCATATTGTATACTGGTATACGGTAGAAATAAATTGAAAATTAAGGCTCAGAACTTTGAAACTAGTAGGTGGTGTCAAAGCTTGCTAATTGTTGTGTATTATTTATTTTACTTTCTTGGAACACTAGACTCTTAGCATCAAGTTTGCACTAAAGAAGTAGTTGTTCTTTCTGTCTTCAAAAGAACATCAAATGACTTTTCCTAAGTCTGGACATTAACTATTTGATAGACTGAAGAAATAGAAATTAAGCTCATCAGGTGCTGTAAAAAAAGCCTGTAACATTAATATTTTGCTGTGAAGCACGCACTCTGATCCTCAGTAATCACTTCAAGTGGGGACTGAGAAACAGTGTATATTGTTCAATCTGTAACACAACACAACCCCATATACAGTGGTGGGATTCAAATATGTGAACAACCAGTTCTCTGTGTGGATGCCGCTTCCGGAAGTCCATTCTGGGCCTGGGCAACAAAAAATTAGCTACGAATTCTGCCAAAGTTGTGTGAACTGGCTGAATCCCACTACTGCCCATATAATGTCTTATGTACAGTGTGATTGTTTGAGATCTGACCCACAGGAAGATATTTTTCACTACAGGATCAAACTATTTTCACAAGGTGGACAAGACACCCCCCCACTATTGATTCAATGTATGATACTGAATTTCTGATACTACTAGAATAAATTGCAGTGATTATTCTCAGCAGAGTTTTGCACACCAGTGGGGTAGTAGGTAGTCATTCCTCATTGCAACTTAAAAACCTGGTTGTTCAAATTGTCTGGCCTGGACTGAGGGATTTTAAATGTTAAAGTATTTTAATTAAATCATATTAAATTAATTTTAAAATTTTAATTTTATTGTTATTATGAATTGTGGGCTTGTACTAATTTAATTCCATTTTATTCTCTTTTTGTTTTGTTTTAACTGCCCTGTGAACTGCCCTGAGTCCTTCGGGAATAGGGCGGTATATAAATTCAACTAATAAAATAAATAAATAAATAAATAAATTGTGCATCGTGACATCACGACATGAGCTCTACCTTTTCATATTTTTCATATTCACAACTGTGCACACAAATGCATTTATGGCAGATATTGGATTTTTGTCTCAATGATGGATGTTTTTCTGGTCCTCCAAGAATTTGCAAACCCTTTTCACTATAACCACACAGGCATAAAGGACATTAGACTGTTTCCATTAGACAACTATGATCCTGCATTAGAAATATCTACTTAATAAACTTGACTTTCTTATGTTAATGATGTTTTACTTACAAAGACTGTAGACACTTGTTTGAATTCTCTATTTACCTGGATTCTGATATCTTCTTTCCAAGAATTTAACTGTGCAGAATACAGGAAATTTATCGTTATAACATAGACAATGAAAAATTCATTTCAATAGGATTCTGCAGAAAACAGTTAGCAATTTAATAAAACCATATTTTTTTTCCTCCGACAGTTCAGAACATTCCTGACAAGTTA
Source organism: Vipera berus (assembly GCF_964194415.1). Lineage (NCBI taxonomy): Eukaryota > Metazoa > Chordata > Lepidosauria > Squamata > Viperidae > Vipera > Vipera berus. Next base: position 197,760,545 of record NC_138202.1, on the reverse strand, counting down.
CATTCAATTGATTCTCCAAGAGCCACAGTGTACATACCAGAATCATCTCACCAATGAAATGCAGCCATTTCTGGGATGCTGAGTGGAGTCCAGATGTTGGGCAACAAGTTGCATCAGAAAGCAGGCAAAAGTTTGAACAGGAATGTGAAGGAATCACCCTCTCCAACATTATGCAAAACCTTTTTGTGTGTATTTGTCTTAATGTGCATGCAGCAAAATCAGAATAATAGTTTGTTGTATTTGTGTCTTAAATCATCCAATGGGCATTCTTCATACTTTCATCTATATGTTTTTAAACATCCAGAAGCTAGATAGATTTAGTAAATCTTCAATTATCTCTGGCATGTGTGCAGAATTGCCTTCCTCCCCCATCTCCAAAAAGACCATTCTTCATGGGTGTCAGCATATATACATAGGGAAACAATTTAGGACTATTTTTTTTACAGGAAATATTTGTGGAAGACTGTCTCATCTCCAAAATTCTATCATATTTTCCCACACTAGACATGAACTTAACTGAATTACCATCTTAAGAAATTATTCGTACAGTTGAACCAACATAAGAAAATCTGCCATGGCAAAGATTTATAGTCCCTAATAGATCTCTACTCACACAGGTGCAAATGCCTATCTTTTCATACATCATAATATTTAATATTTCTTTTTAAATCGTGTTGCTTTTACAATCTTCAGAAAAGCCAAACTTAAGGAACTGTTCTTCTGTGACAAATTTAATCGCAAATCTTCAACTTTATTTCCAAAGAAATATGTCAGGATCTTAAGTAATTACTGTAAACTCAAGTTTTGTGAATTCCCTTGGAAACTTCAGGCATTTATGCAGGTGCTCACATATGTACATACTATATTTTATAAGTAGGGGACAGTGTGACTGAAAAAAATAATAATGGGAGAATGGGGGAAAGAAAAATACATTGGTAAAGATTAAGTTCTTGCTAAATCTTTTTGAGATAACAAATACAATTTAAGTTCATTACTGTAAAATATTGAAGCTGTGGTATACTGTATACACATAACTGGAAATAATTCCAGTTTAACTCAATAAGATAATTACAGGTAGTCCTTGACTTATGACCATGACTGAGCCCAAAATTTCTTTTGCTTAAGTGAGACATCTGTTAATTGAGTTTTGCTGCATTTTATGACTTTTGCCAGGGGTCTGAATTCATGTCACCATGGGAATTCCTCAATGGTTGTAAATGTGAAAAATAATCATGTCACTTTTTTCAGTACTGTTGCAACTTCGGTCATTAAACAAATGGTTGTAAATGGAGGATTATCTGTAACTCCATAAATTCTCAGAAGTACCAATATCATAGTAATATCATTATCACTTTTATATAAAATATTTATATTGATTGTACACAAACCCTGCAACCATCATCAATATGAATCAATTGCCAAAAGCATCTGAATTTTGATCACGTGACCATAGGGATGATGCAATAGCAATAGCACTTAGACTTATATACCGCTTCTCAGTGCTTTACAGCCCTCTCTAAGCGGTTTACAGAGTCAGCCCATTGTCCCCAACAATCTGGGTCCTCATTTTACCGACCTCGGAAGGATGGAAGGTTGAGTCAACCTTGAGACTCGAACTGCCAAACTGCTGGTAGTTGGCAATCAGCAGAAATAGCCCGCAGTACTGCATTCTAACCACTGCACCACCAGGGCTCTTGGTTATAGTATGAATGGTTGTAAGTGTGAAAATTTTTCGTAATGTTCACTTTTTTCAGTGTCACCGTAACTTCGAACTGTCACTAAACAAACTGTTGTAAGTCAAGGTTACCTGTATTTGGAATTAACATGCAGAGCTGAAAATCAATCTTTGGGGCTTATCTAATGGATGTTTGCCACCCTTATTATGATGCTTGGTGCTGGACTTCTAATATTAATGATGCACAAAGTTATATATCATAGGCACTGATTCCAGAACAGAGAGACAGTTCATAAACAGACACGTAGCAAGATATTGAGCATCGCCATTAGAATGCCCAGAATTATAACAGCTTCCACTAGGGACAGAAATGAACGGCTTATGGCAAGAGAGTCTAAGAATCACAATGGGAGCTGTTAGAGCTAAATAAAAGACAACAACAACCAATTCATATCTAGAGCGCTAGATAACCATTTTTAAACTATGTTGGAAAAATACACTATTTGGATTAAGACCATCATTTTTTACCCTTTTTTCTTTTGTGTTTAATTTAATTTAATAATTTAATAATTTAATTTGTATACCGCCCTTCTCCCGAAGGACTCAGGGCGGTGAACAGGGCAATACATAATAAAAAACAGGATACAAAAATTAAAAAGTGATTAAACAACTATGCCCATAGTAATTGATACATATTAAAAATTAAAACTAATTATAAAAAAACCCCCAACCCCATCCCGTCAGACCAGGCCAGCTTGTTCAAAAAAGAAGGTTTTGAGATCGCGCCGGAAGGAGCGAAGGTCGGGGGCCGTCCAGAGCTCGACCGGTAAGCGGTTCCATAGGTCTGGCGCGCCCACAGAGAACGCCCTCCTCCTGGGGGCCACCAATCAGCATTCTTTGATCGGAGGCACCCTGAGGAGGCCCTCTCTGTGGGAGCGCATTGGACGGAGGGAAGTTGACGCCGGCCGCAGGTGTTGCCGTAGGTAAATTCATAAGGTTTTTTTAAGTTTGTTCAAAATCATTGTAACATTCACACTGGTACTTTCGGAATTCATATTTAGAACAATATCCTTTAAACATCTGGGGCCAGGGTTTTTGCTCAGTTCCCTGCTCCCTTTCTTTGCTATTTCACAGAACCGTGTTCATAATCTCAAAATTCCTGTACAAAATGGAATATCATCTGGCACAGATTTAAGAAACCTCGTTGTGTTTCTTCTCTGGCCAATCATAAAAAATGCAATGGGATTAGAGAACAATGAAACAGTTTCTATAGTCAATTTTCATTTTTGACTAAGTATCTCACAAAAGAAGAACATGTAGCATGAAATAATAACGCTCCGGCGTTGTTGTTATTATTATTATTATTATTATTATTATTATTATTATTATTATTATTATTATTATTATTATTATTATTATTATTATTATTATTATCTGCCGGTTGAGCTCCGGATGGCATCGGACCTTCGCTCCTTCCGGCGCGGGCTAAAGACCCACTTATTTGAACTAGCTGGTCTGGCCTGTTGGGGAACGTTAGGGTTTTTAATGGGTTTTTTATTGCTTTTATTGTAATTGTAATTTTTAATTGGGCATTTGTTTAATTCCTTTTAATTTTTGTATTGTCATTTATATATGCCCTGTTAACCGCCCTGAGTCCTTCGGGAGAAGGGCGGTATACAAATTTAATAAATAATAATAATAATAATAAATGTCCAAACCAATAAGGATTCAGCCCAATTTTAGCTAGAAGTCAGAAGTGGCATTGTTCAAAGAGATAACAGATACACTCTGAAATCCTTGCCACCAGTGTTCCACTGACAGTAAGCAGCTAGTGGAGTACAGAGGGAAAGGAGAAATGTAGGGATCATGGATCAACAGATGGAGTGATGTCACGATCTCCAGGAGTGTCCAATAAAGTCAAGAAGATGGCCACAATCCTATGATGGAAGTATGACAAATTAAAAAAAAAGGGCAGGACTTCAATTCCAAGTCGTCGTTATCTTGCTTTTCTTGATCACCCAGGGGGAGATGTGCCTGGGCTGAACACGTAACTCCCAGGATTCTGGACCAGACATAGATCTACAATTATGCCTTATTTCCTACTGCAATAAGTCTGAATGATTGAACGAACGAACGAACGAATGAATAAGTGAGTGAGTGAATGAATGAATAAATGAATGAATGAAGTGACTCCTCCTTCTAGCTATATGAAATAGCAACTCTAGCTGTTCTCCATCAGTGGATATCCTCTCCACCCACCTTCAAATGCAGATAAATCTGTTCTGTTCAAGGATTTATCCTACAAGAAAGGAATGCAAGCAAAACCATCAGTGAAAAGAAGGCATGCCATATTTGAGCTGCCACTTCCTTCACTTAAGGCAGGAGGACCCATAGACAAGGACAAGTGGATCTTAGAGCATGGGCATGGTGCCTTTAAAACAGAAGTGGGGTTTTTTTTTTGGGTGGTATTGCTGGAGTATGTGTTCTTTACAAGAGGTCTTTTAAAGACATTCTTATTGCATTTGAAAGCTTTTCAGATCCCCAAAGAAAGATGTAACAAAAGTTAGCTGCAAAAGAAATAGAAGAAGGAAGGTTGTAAGCATTTTTAAAATAATTTGCAGGCGTCACAGATGTGAATCTGCATACAAATTTGTAAGGAACCATAGCTGCCAAATGGCAGGGCTGCTTTTTTTTTAAAACAACAACAACAACAACAACAACAACGACGAAGAATTGTCCCTTCAATTTGGAAATGAGTTGCTTTGTTCTGCTACATTCAATTTGTAAATGGAACTCCTTTTTATTTTCATTGGAAGGTTGAAAGATTTTAATTCAGGCAAGAGATACAGTTGAATGGGAAGGGAAAGGAATGAAAACTAGAGTAAAATGCTTAATGAAAATTAAACTGGATGTTCATTTGCCATATGTCATAACAGTTTATTGGTATCTGTTTGTACAGACAGAATTAAGGAAGATTAGAAGGGAAATTGTATCAAAACTGGTATCTGAGTTATAGGACAGATCATCATGGAGAAAATGAAATTAGGAATTGAAAATGATTTGCTGGTACATCATCGTTCAATCCAAGAAGGGAAATTGCATCAAGAATTGTACAGTTGTGCTGGTATTAAGATATTATTTTGCTATTGTTCTCCGAGTTATTTTACTGAAGCAGAGATTCTGTTTAGTGATTTAATTTTAATAAGGTTTTATTCTTTTCCTTGGATAATAAGTAGCTTATTTTTGCCCCAATAGTTAAAAGCAAAGATTCAGTATCAAACCAGAAACAGCTGCTTGCCATCCAAACCAAGTTAGTTCGCAGTTCTTTGATGGCAGTAACGGTGCGGGGGAGGGGGGGCAATGGGCTTGAGACTTTCCCAAAATGTTATAGAATATACAGTTTGTAGATCATCAGATGCCCATCCTGTTGTAAGTGATCACATGTATTGATTATTTATGGATTTTATATATTGCTTTTCACTATAAGCAATGTTTAACCAGCTTGCATTAAAATATTTGCATTGTACAATAAAATACATAAAGTGGCAGTTTTAATAAACCATTATTAGGAGGGCTGGTGAAAAAAAATAGAAACTCACTGTGGTAATGATTATTTATTAGATCCTTATTCATAATGTTGAACTTTGTCTTGCTTGCCCAAAAGTAAATTAAAAATATAAATGAGATTTATAAGCTGACAATTACTTCATTTAGCAGCACATAAAAAAACACCACCCTTCAGTCCTCTTCCTCATACATTTCTACCATTATTAGCAAATGTCCATTGAGAATGCTTTATTTTCATCCAAATCCTGATGGAATGTTATGTGAATCATCACAGATACTTACTTCTTCATGTCATTCTATCAACTGAAGACATACAATATAGGAAAGGCTTTTCCCAGAGAGGCTTTTTTTGGGCAACCATCAGCTGTCTAAATCCCAGGCAAAGAATTGTGGATTTTCAAGAGCCTTCCAAAATTCCATTTATCTGATGGTTGGCAATGGTTTCCCCTTGGTTTTACCATTTAATACTGCCATTTTCAATGTTACTGCCCAGAGTTGCTGGAAGCCAGGAGGCGTATAAATTGAATAAAGGATTATTATTGTTTTGCTATGGTTTATTGTATAATCTTTCTGTGACTTTGTACCCCACCACCTGTAATCTAAGTAGAAGGTGGCTTTTGAAGGTTATGTTATGTTATATATTATATTATATTATATTATATTATATTATATTATATTATATTATATTATATTATATTATATTATATTATATTATATTATATTATATTATATTATATTATATTATATTATATTATATTATATTATATTATATTATATTATTATATTATATTATATTATATTATATTATTATATTATATTATATTATATTATATTATATTATTATATTATATTATATTATATTATTATATTATATTATATTATATTATATTATATTATATTATATTATTATATTATATTATATTATATTATATTATATTATATTATATTATATTATATTATATTATATTATATTATATTATATTATATTATATTATATTATATTATATTAATTTATTATATATCAGGGACGCGGTGGCTCAGTGGGTTAGGACGCTGAGCTTGTCGATCAGAAGGTCGGCAGTTTGGCGGGTCGAATCCCAAGTGCCGTGTAACAGAGTGAGCGCCTGTTACTCGTCCCAGCTTCTGCCAACCTAGCAGTTCGAAAGCACGTAAAAATGCAAGTAGAAAAATAGGGACCACTACGGTGGGAAGGTAACAGCGTTCCGTGCGCCTTTGGCATCTAGTCATGCCGGCCACATGACCACGGAGACGTCCTCGGACAAGCGCTGGCTCTTCGGTTTTGAAACGGAGATGAGCACCAGCCCCTAGAGTTGGAAACGACTAGCACGCATGTGCAGGGGAACCTTTACCTTTTATTATATTATATGATATCATTTCTGAAGCATATATTATATTATGTGTTAATTAGAAGATAAAGAGTAGGACATGACTCATCACTGCAGTTGTTTCACCTCAAGATTCCGCACAGGAAAAAGTAGCAATTGCTACTTACAGGCCTTTTGTTGCTGCTCTTATGGAATTAGTTTAATTGATTTTTAAATTAGCTTTTATATCAGAAATTAACTCTGCTGCTGTTAATTTCTTCCCATTGTTTTTATTTGTTAACCAGTTAATCTCCGATAATGGAACCCAGTTTACCTCACTGGAATTTTAAATCTTATTTTTTTAAAGTGTGTATGTGGGGTAGTGGTGGTGGAAGGGGACAAACAACAACAACAACAAGTGATATAGTGGGCCGTGTTTTGCCAGCCCCATTCCTTTCAAGTTCATATCCCAGCCTCTTTTGTACTATCTGGCACTTGTGCTGGTTAATTTTAAAAAACTGTAACAAAGGAAAGCCCTCCCTTGTGAGATCAGTGTCAGAATTATTGTGCACAGAGTGGTCAAAGGCTAATCATTCCTCTTGGCCCTTATTTACAGAACAAAACTTTGATGCACCCACAGGGGAAGAAAGACTAAAATAGAATAATAGAGATACAACTGCAGAAATGATTGTACTTGACATTAATTTCCTAGAGGTCTAATGAGGCTTAACATAAGCTAACATTCTAGGATTGGATATCATACCATGCCACAATCAATGTTGGTTGCAAAGAATAAATCATAGTTATAGATAGTGGTTGACTGTCTTCCATCTAACCTTGAAATAATATTTTTTTTTGGGGGGGGAATTGGACAACATAGTATAAACATAAATACTATGTTTATGTTTATAAACATATAAACATAAACATAGTATAAGCATAAATTAGGAACATAGTCACTTTCTGGGTTTAACAATGTCATGTTTCTACTTTCAGCAAACCAAGAAGATGGTGCTGAAAGTGTCTCAATTAACATATTTCAATACTTTTTTATCTATTACTTGAATCTAGGTCTGTCAATGTTTCCGATCTGATTAAGATCAGATGAATGAAATACTCGTCAGTATTCCCTGAAACAAAGTGAATAAGAAAAAAACTGCCTGCAGGCAATTACATTAAAGCAAAAGTAAATTTACTCCCACCCAAAAAAACAACATTTTAGGCAGAAGATATTTAATAGCTAGTAAGTAATTTTGCATTGCACACTACCTCTTATATTACTTTCCCTGAAGGTGGGTTTGACTTTCCTCAGAAGCAGCTGCCTTGCTTATCTCACTTGCCAATACCAAAAATTAGGTATTTCAACAATTGAGTGCTTACTAATATTTAGAACGCTACCCCTCACATCAAATTATAAAGAGTTTACAACATTATTGGAGATGGCTTTCCTCAGCCACGTTTCCTCTTCTGTGATTTGTTGGAGAACCCTTCGCTATCACTTCTTAGTTTGTTGTCTTTTGTCAGTCACAAAAGAGAGATTTTCTTTTGTAAATCTGCTGTAATTAAACGACTACTTCAGTGGCATCGGCCTTCAATGGGCCTGTTGCCTAGGTTTTGCCTTTGACGGTCCTTTCCTCTCCCTCCTCTCCCCCACCTTCTTGGGCTAAATGGCTGCTAAGAGGACTAGGCACCTACCCCTCTTTAATGCGAAACCAAGTGATGCCCCCCGGACACCGCACCGCGTGAAGGAGGAAAAGATTCATTAATGGCACTTCATTAAAGAGCAGCAAAAGGAAGCTGTAACGTGAGTGAATCCACTGAAATCCAGAGCAAGCTGTCTATTAGGGATGCAACAAAGACACTTTCGGAAACTGAACTCTGGCTGCACTGCAACGGATTAGGAAGAGTGATGGGATTAGCGCTTAATGACTTGGGGCAAGAGACAAAGGGAATTTCTACAAAGAGGCTTAGATATGGAAGAATTAACACTCTCTATTCCAACCAGGCCTCTGATGAGTTCCAATATTCTTCTTGGCCTCTGAAGCTGAAGTGGGGCTGGAGGTGGGCTAGGCAACCTGCAAAGCTTTGCCACTTCCTTAACCTTTTCCATAGTGATTTAAAAGAGAGAGAAAAGAGTTTTCAACTTCTCACTGAGATAGGCTTTTTAAGACAAAGGGGCACTACAAAAGCCTTTAAATGATAAAGCTTGCCCTGTGCTGCAGCACATTTCAAGGTGACCTACAGTCCATTCCAAAAGAGAGAGCTACACACTTGCTAGCGGGGCCAGAAAAAGCATGTGTTTCGGGAGAAAATCCTAACTATAATGGAATCGAACATTTATCCAAGGGCGATGTTTAAAACTTTGAGAAGTTAAGGAAAGAATTCTTCAACAGAGTTTTGCTGCTTCAATTATATAATCTTTTTTTTGTCCTTTAAAAACAATGCATCTTTATTTTGGGAAAGCCCAACTATTGAAAAAGTTTGGGGATTAGATTTTAAGAGATACGTTTTGATACGCTAAGTGAAAAGCCTCCCTCTATTTAATCAGTTCAAACCTTAATCCATAGTTTCGATGTATGGGGAATATGCACTTCTGCTATCGTTACCAAACTTAAAATTACTATATTTGATTTTCCCAGGAAGCATCATATCTTTCATTTTAGCAAACCTTCTCAAGAATCTTCCCAACAAGGGCATTGTTATCCATCGTATGTTAAGGCTAGTGATGCTTTGTGAAAAAATATGCTTTGAAAGACAGAAATTGTTGGTTGCTAATTAAAGCTCCATTGTCTCTTCCAGACCTGTATGGCTGCTCTGGGGAGGCTCTAGCTGTAGTCACATAAAGCTGAAATGAGATGCTTCTGCTTTAGACAGGCACTGTGTTTGGGCTTCCACCTGTTCAGAAGCCCATTTTTCAGACTGAATCTGAAGCACTGCATCTCAGCCACATCATATAAATGCAGTTAGTGGCCCAAATTAAATAAACAGGGTTTTATTTAAGGTTGCCTGTTAAAGAAGTTTATAGACAAAGTGAGATTTGAAAAGATTAATTAAATAGCTAATTCATAGACTGGAAGAATATTGTTTGGAATTTGATCAAAGGCTTGATGGACTTTTCTTTAGGGATAACTATGATGAATAGAATAAAACAGAACAGAACAGAACAGAACAGAACAGAATAGAATAGAATAGAATAGAATAGAATAGAATAGAATAGAATAGAATAAACAGAATTGGAAGGGAACTTGGAGGTCTTCTAGTCCAATCTCCTGCTCAGGCAGGAAACCCTATACCATTTCAGACAAAAGGTTGTCCAACCTCTTCTTAAAAACTTCCAGTGTTGGAGCATTCACCACTTCTGGAGGCAGGTATATATCATCTGCTGGATTTGAAATTTCATTTGCACCAAAACTCAATTTCTTATTTTTTATCAATTTTTTTTTAAAAAATCCCATTTATATCCCGCCCTTCTCCGAAGACTCACAAGACTTACAATCTAAGAAGCACAAATCAATGTGCTTAGCAATAGCCTTCATTCTATGTATATGCCTGCTTATTAGGGCTTCCCCCCCCAAGCGGCATTATTACAAAGTCAGCTTATTGCCCCCAACAGTCTGGGTCCTCATTTTACCTACCTCGGAAGGATGGAAGGCTGAGTCAACCTTGAGCCTGGTGGGACTTGAACCTGCACTAATTGCAGGCAGCTGGTGTTACCTAAGGAGGCATTAGCCCACTGTTCCACCAAGGCTCTTTTCCAATTGTGTGGAAGAGTGCTTGGATTACTTTTAGTTATGTGCTCCAGGTAGCTGCTGTCTATAATTGCTTGTAGCTCTCTGTTTAGGAATCTGGAATTATTAGTTTTTGAATGAAGAATAAAGCATAGCTTGAGGAATTACTGTGGATACATTTCTGGATGTAATCAGCCATTTTTCAGAATTCCTTGACTGTGAAAATATGTAGAGGTCATGTATATGAAGATTAAAGGCCTAAGGTGGTTGTGGAGGGATTTCACACTCAAGCTTAGGGTCCAATAATCTGTCACCTAAAATAGAAGCTCTCCAGTAGTAAGCCTCTTTCATTAATTGCTTTAATTATTTGCATTTTGATCTAAAATACATTGTCTCAATAGTTGATTTCACTGCTAGTAGTAAGGTACTCAAAATAAAACTATTGCTGTTGCTGACAGAGTATTTTGTGATCGTATTGTCTTTTTTTCAAAAGCTTTTGTGAGAATTTGACTGACCATCAGCATCTAAGGTTTATTTTAAAAACTGTTCATAATTTCTGGAGGTCACCCCATGAATGGGTACTAAAATATCTGTTTATGGAAACATTTGGAGTCACATTTCTACATCATGTTAGATCATGAACACAAATGTTATTTCAACTCTTCCATTATCCGAAACCATCTAGTCAACAGCATCATGGAAAAGCTGCTATACATTTGTGAGCAGTAATGCTGGCCTTAATTTATTTTGAAGCAGAAAGAGGTTGTTTCAGAACAGTACCAGTATTCCATTGTGTTAATCTATTTTGGCTTAATGGATTTAAAGATGGGACAAAATAACAATATACTGAATATACATGTGTGTGTGAGCGCGCACATGCAAATGTATAATGATTCTGAAGTAAAGTAGACAAGTGCAAAAGTTAGAAGAAGATATGGTTTTACAACATAATGTAATTGGACAATCAAGAAGAGAAATTCAAATTCAAAGAATACCATAGGAACATAGGAAGGACATTTTTAAAATAATGTTTTTCAGCATCATTCTTTGAAAATCTGTGGATATTTGATTTTAAATAACTGTTTAGAAATAAGCAGAATCAGATAAATAGGCTTAACTGTTAATACTATTTAATTTTCTGCTAAAGAGTTGTCTTTTAGTTCACTTTTCTCCCCAGAAAAGAATCATAAGTTTACAAAAGTTCAGCCTAGTCTTGGAGAAGAGCCATGCCAGCAACTGTTAAATTGTGCTAGAGTCAAAAGCAGCAATTCCTTATTTTTGAAACTCAGAAGCACCATTCTATATTGCAAAAAGCAAGTGCAAGGAGAGAACCGAATGCTCCTCTCTGCATAAATGAACTTTGCACTGTAAATCAGATCTTGTCCTGTATTTCTTTGATGTAACTGAAAGTCCTTGCAGAGAAAAGTTGAGTATTTGTTTCATCTGTTAGCCAACATGCTCCTAGAGCAGCTTTGGACTCAAAAGTATTCTTTCACCTGGGTGGTTGAATGTGACAATGGCAGCCCCCTGCTGTAATCCATTCAGGGGCAATATTATCAGTCCATGTGAAATCAAATACATTACAGGGCAAGGCTTAATGCTTTTGATAGGCATTTGTTCATCTCCACTGGGCTTTAGCTTTTAAATTCTGAACATTTGATTCCTCCAAGAACCAAGCTTCAAGAAAGGAGAGTGGTACATTTCCACTGCCAGAAGGTCACTTAATAGGTAGCAGTCGCAGCTGTTGTAAATGGTGTTGTGTATTTACTATTTATTTGACAAATTCATTACTCATCTTTGCATAAAAAGATGGTGCCCAAGATGGCTAACTGTAAATAGTAGCCTAGAATACTACCACCACCACCACCACAAATCCTGAATTATTTAAAGACAACCCAAAGCATACTTTCAACAGTGTTGCAAGCATTTCCTGAACTGTTATCAGTAAAGTGATCAGACTCAACCCAGAGTGACCTCTCTGCAGCAGCAACCATCAAGCGTATCTAATAAAGAACTGCCGGAATGAAAATATTTGTTGCCTGCTTGTGGAAGAATAACAAGAGGGGTAGCTTGACTCGTTGTCAGGTGCAAAAGATCTGGTGTGCACTTGAAGGTCCAATTAAACTGATTTATTGGTATTCATGCCTATGCAGAGGAATATTCTCAACTAACAGTTAGCACCTGCTAGGAGTTAGATAAGGGTCAACAGAATTCAAGCTACATAGAGATTATAGGCTGATCCCTCTTTGCCCCCAAGTTCTTCCTCTCCTTCCCCTACATTTGCCTTGACAGAGAATTCAAAAGCTGGGAGCAATTACCAAAAATACTTTTTTTGTGTTCCAAAAACATATCTCTGACAATCAAAACAATGCAGCTTTTTCTCCTCCTATAATGGTATGTGGGAAGAACTTCTGGAGATGGGTGAAGAAATACTGCTTAGACCAAGGGTAGGCAACATTGGCTCTTTTATGACTCATGGACTTCAGTTCCCAGAATTCCTGAGCCAGCATGGCTCAGCTTGGAAACCTCTCCCTTTCCCCTCAGCATGGCTGGCTCAGGAATTCTGGGAGTTGAAGTCCGCAAGTTATAAAAGAGCCAAGGTTGCCTACCCCTGGTCTAGACTCAGAATTCTCAGAGACAACCTAGGCTGAAACTACACAGTAGGAGGAGCAAGAGGCTCAGGAGGGATCCTCCCTAAGTTCCTTGAGACCACTAGTTTCACTTCAGAAGAAGAATTTAAAGTGAAGCCTCTGTAGCAATTCTTAAGAATCTGATAAATTCATGGAGACTGGGGGGGTTGTTTATGGACTTTGATCCCAAACCATCTTGAATTGAGCTCAGAAAGAACCATTAGCCATTAACCAGCCTTAAAATAGGAGCAACGGAAAGAAAGTATACAGCAGCTCACTTCCAGTTCACAGCTGCATTTTGGACTAATAGTTTCTAAAGGGCCTTTAAGGACAACCCCCTGTAGAGTGCACTACAATACTCTAATCAAGGGAAATGATAACTGTCTGAAAACAAACTTGCATTTTAAGAGCTTTTCAGTCCAAGTCTACATTTAAAACTGAAGAACCAGAGAAGAGGGGAACAAACAAGCTTTGAAAATGTTCATCAACTGCAACCTGAAAAGGCATGTGGATGATTGTCTTTCCCACTAAAATGAACCATAACCTGTCCCTGGCCAAGTCAGAGGTAGCAAATTCACGCACAGACATGTACAGTTTGTAATTGTCTAATCTGAGATGGAATTTTTGTGATTGTTTTTAGTGCATTGTTCTTGGTACGTTATATGGAATTAAGTTGTGCATCTGCCAGTCTAAATTTCTGAAAACAATACGATATACGCCCCCAATTTGACTTCTATTGCTCTAATACAATTAGAATTAGGTTGCACCTCATGCAAAATTATGCTGTCCAAAATCTTGGGAAAAAGCAAAGCCTTTGGGAGACTTCTTTGGTCCATCTTACTGATCTGAATCCATTCTGTGAAGATAAATTGACCAAGATCTGATATATTCTGGATTGTTAAAAGCAGCTTTACTTACAGTATTCTAAGCTCCAATAAAATCATAGCGAAATTTAAGCAGAGGATACGGGACCTAAAACATTCAGGTAAATAGGGCTAAATGTTCCCATTTTATTCTAATAGAATCATTCTCCCTTCCTAGAATTATTTCTTACTATTTTTTCTCTCAAAATCATGCACTCCCCATATAAAAGGCTTTTTCCTCTGCCCCCTATTGCTATATTAATCATCAGAGCACCAACCAGGAGATATTACAATCTCCCATATGAAAATTGTACCTGTTATTTGTTTGTTTATTTAATGGATTTACAGGGCCACTAAACTAAAACGAGAGTCTGAGTGGTGTACACAAAAAACAATATGGATAGTCCTCAATTTATGACAGCAATTATGACTGGAATTTTAATCAGTAAATGATTTTGCAAAACATGACTGCATCACTTAGTAAAGGCAATCCCTGCAATCTCAGGGTGTTGTCACTAACTGAATCCCATCATGGTTAGCAGGAGGTTGCAAGTCATAAGCTCACAGGCAGCTAAGTGGTTGCTACCAGATGGGAGAAGGAGAGGGAACAGGGCAAGGTTGGGGAGGGTTCATGAGGATGTAAGAGTTGGAGGGGGTGTGTGGGGTGAGGGTGTGTGTGAAAGAGTGTGTGAGTGGCTGGCACAGCATGAGCACAGAGGAGCTGGTAGAAGGTGTGCGGATAAGGGAGACATCCCAGCAACCCCATTGTCTTTCTGGGGAAGCCAGCAGAGAAGGTTGCAACTGTTCATAAGTGTGAATAGGTTGCCAAACATCCAGATCATGGTCACTTGACCTTAGTGGTACGGAGATAGCTGAAACTCCAAGGACTGGTCACAACCATCTGTAATGGGAAGTGTGGATGATCTTGGAGGAAGAAAGATATGCTGCCTAGGAAATAATCAGACAAGAGAGGGAGGAGCCCGCAAGGACTTAATCATCATAGAAACAAGCTTAGGAAGGACCCACCCTAATTAATCAAATGGTTAATAATGGCAGCAGGAAATTTGTAATTTTATCCTTGCATGAGTCTGTTCATGTAATCTTATAATAAAGTAAATTAAGATCACCCAGTCATGTTTCTTGGCTGGTTCACCCAGGAGGATTGACATCGCTATGTGTTCAGCACCCTTGTAACTTGACTGAATAACTGTGGATCGAGCACTACCTGTCAACAAACAAGATGACCATTCAACATTAAAAAAATGTATATAAAATGGAAAATGACTGCCAAACAACCAAAAAGGACTGGGATCAACTGGACCCAAATGCATGGAAGAGAAGCCAGGTCTTTATGGCTTCATTAAAGACAGGCAGAGTTAGGGTCTATTGTATATCAGGAGGGAAGAGATTGTTCCAGGGATAGAGGCAGCCACTGAGAAGTCCTGCTTTCTAGATCCCATAAGGCAGCAATGTTTAAAAGAAGGAACTGGAAGCACACGGGACAGTTCTTGGGAGAAGGCAGACCCACAAGTAAACTAATCCTATGATTTGTAGAAGTTTAAAGGTGATAAGTAACATAATGAATCATACCAAAAAACTCATTGGGAGTCAGTGCAGCTCATGGAATAGTGGTATGATATGGATATAATCAGCTGTGCCTATAACTAGTCGAAGTGTTGTATTCTGGACAAAGCTTTGATAGACCTGAAAATGGAGATATATGGCCAATTCTGGAAATTTATGATGGTTGCATCATCCCATGGT
Source organism: Vipera berus (assembly GCF_964194415.1). NCBI lineage: Eukaryota > Metazoa > Chordata > Lepidosauria > Squamata > Viperidae > Vipera > Vipera berus. The sequence continues at coordinate 197,744,993 of NC_138202.1, read as the reverse complement.
CACATGGTTGTCATTTGCAATGTCCACTGCCGATTTCTGATGAACAAAGTCAATGGAGAAGGCAGCAGAAATTTGCAAGTTGCAGTCACGTATCTTTCTTAATGACCACAAATGATTTGTTAAACAATCAGCCAGAACTGATGTTATAAGTTGGTGTGGTCACATGACATTTCATTTTATGCCCATAATGCTTAGCTACAAAGTTGCTGGTCCCAGTTGCACACAGTAAGTGAGGGCTACTTATTTACCATTGATACGTTCTTAGTTATTGGTATGATATTTTTTTACTCACAATAATAATTTTAATAATGAACTTAATAATTTCATAAGGTTTGGGGGGGTGGAATTTGACACAGTGTTGGTGTTAGCTTAGATCAGGGGTGTCAAACTGCTGGCCCACGGGCCAGATGCATCACAAGGAAACCATGCCCAAGCCATTGCCGGCAATGGAGAAAAAGCTCCAATATGTCGTGCGATGTCACGTGACATCGCGAGTTTGACATGTCTGGCTTAGATAGATTTTTAATGAAGTTATGGTGTTACCATTGAACCATGCACTTGAACAGAATAGATTGAAATAATCCAATTTCTAATTTGAATTTTAGATTAAAGCTCTAAAGACCTTTTTCCCCCCAGAGAAGATAGGATTACATAAACAGGATTTCATGTCTTCCTCTGTTAATCTCCATAATGTAGATGAATCGGGTTGTGCAAATCAAGAACTAGTGGGGCTGTTCTTGAGTAGTGCATGAGAAGTGGCTCTTTAGGATCCCGGAGGCAACATTTTAAATCATTACACCATGATTAAAAGAAGCAGGTGAGCATGATTCACTACATTGGAAAACATCATTAGACAGGCAAACCCCAATAGTAAAAGTAATTATTTCATATATTTTCATTATCATCAGTTGCTATCTACCATAGCTTTTTAGCTGTTGAAAGAAGCATTTCAAGCACTTCCACAAACTGTTCACAGAGGTGGAACTCAGTGCCAAGGATCTTACTCCATTGTGTCATTTTGGATCATATGATACAAATCTGAAACCTCAGGAAGTGTGGTTGCTTTCTTTATAAAACTTGCTGTCAAGCACAGCCTTGGATACAAGCTTCCCACACTGGCTCCTACAGTTACAGTGATACCCTTATACCTTGTCTACTTAAAAATGAAGTTTCATTGCTAGAAATGCCCATTTAGAAGTTACTGTTTCCTTTTGTGCCATGAGTTTGATCCCAAACCAGCTGAAGGGAGCAAAAGATGAGGCCCATCCATTTCAAATAATGTTGGCCCTGGATACAGGGATGCTATGGAGGGCATGGAGGTCAGTGTTTTTGTTGTTGTTGTTAGCTGCGAAGTCGTGTCCGACCCATCGCGACCCTATGGACAACATTCCTCCAGGCCTTCCTGTCCTCTACCATCTTCTGGAGTCCATTTAAGCTCACGCCTACTGCTTCAGTGACTCCATCCAGCCACCTCATTCTCTGTCGTCCCCTTCTTCTATTGCCCTCGATCTTTCCCAGCATTAGGCTCTTCTCCAGTGAGTCCTTCCTTCTCATTAGGTGGCCAAAGTACTTGAGTTTTAGCTTCAGGATCTGGCCTTCTAAAGAGCAGTCAGGATTGATCTCCTCTAGGACTGACCGGTTTGATCGCCTTGCGGTCCAAGGGACTCGCAGGAGTCTTCTCCAGCACCACAGTTCAAAGGCCTCAATTCTTTGGCGCTCAGCCTTTCTTATGGTCCAACTTTCACTGCCATACGTTGCAACTGGGATGACCATAGCCTTGACTATACGCACTTTTGTTGACAGGGTGATGTCTCTGCTTTTTAGTGTGCTGTCTAGATTTGCCATGGCTTTCCTCCCCAGGAGCAAGCGTCTTTTAATTTCTTGGCTACAGTCCCCATCTGCAGTGATCTTGGAGCCCAGGAAAATAAAATCTGTCACTACCTCCATTTCTTCCCCATCTATTTGCCAGGAATTGAGAGGGCCAGATGCCATGATCTTGGTTTTCTTAATGTTAAGTTTCAACCCAAGTTTTGCACTCTCCTTCTTCACCTGCAACAAGAGGCTCTTTAGTTCTTCTTCACTTTCTGCCATTAGAGTGGTATCATCTGTGTATCTTAGGTTGTTGATATTTCTTCCGGCAATCTTAATTCCAACTTTTGATTCATCTAGCCCTGCCTTTCTCATGATGTGCTCTGCATATAAGTTAAATAGGCAGGGTGACAGTATACAGCCTTGCCGGACTCCTTTCCCAATTTTGAACCAATCAGTGGTTCCGTGTCCAGTTCTCACTGTTGCTTCTTGACCCGCATATAGGTTTCTCAAGAGACAAATAAGATGGTCTGGTACTCCCATCTCTTTAAGAACTTGCCACAGTTTGTTATGATCCACACAATCAAAGGCTTTAGCATAGTCAATGAAGCAGAAGTAGATGTTTTTCTGGAACTCCCTAGCTTTCTCCATGATCCAGCGCATGTTGGCAATTTGATCTCTAGTTCCTCTGCCTCTTCGAAATCCTGCCTGCACTTCTGGTAGTTCTCGATCCACATACTGCTGAAGTCTAGCTTGTAGGATTTTAAGCATGACTTTACTAGCATGAGAAATGAGTGCAATGGTGCGATAGTTTGAACATTCTTTGGCACTGCCTTTCTTTGGAATTGGAATGTAAACTGATCTTTTCCAATCCTGTGGCCATTGTTGAGTTTTCCAAATTTGCTGGCAAATTGAGTGTAGCACTTTTACTGCATTGTCTTTTAAGATTTTGAATAGCTCAGCTGGAATACTGTCACTTCCACTAGCTTTGTTGTTGCTCAGCTTTTCTAAGGCCCACTTCACTTCACATTCTAGGATGTCTGGCTCGAGGTCAGTGACCACTTCATTGTGATTATCAGGGACGTTAAGCTCATTCTTGTATAGTTCTTCTGTGTAATTTTGCCACCTCTTCTTAATCTCTTCTGCCTCTGTTAGGTCCCTGCCATTTTGGTCCTTTATCATGCCCATTTTTGCATTAAACGTTCCCTTCATTTCTCCAATTTTCTTGAAAAGATCTCTGGTCCTCCCTATTCTATTATTTTCTTCTATTTCTTTGCACTGTTCATTTAAGAAGGCATTCTTATCTCTTCTAGCTATTCTCTGGAATTCTGCATTCAATTGGGTGTATCTTTCTTTTTCTCCCTTGCCTTTCGCTTCCCTCCTTTCCTCAGCTATTTGCAAAGCTTCCTCAGACAGCCATTTTGCTTTCTTGCATTTCTTATTCTTTGGGATGGTTTTGGTTGCTACCTGTTGTACAATGTCGCGAACCTCTGTCCATAGTTCTTCAGGCACTCTGTCTATCAGATCTAATTCCTTAAATCTATTTGTCACCTCTACTGTATATTCAACAGGGATATGATTTAATTCATACCTGAGTGGCCTAGTGCTTTTCCCTACTTTCTTCAGTTTAAGCCTAAACTTTGCAAGGAGAAGCTCATGGTCTGAGCCACAGTCAGCTCCTGGTCTTGTTTTTACTGACTGTATAGAGCTTCTCCATCTTTGGCTGCAGAGCATATAGTCAATCTGATTTCTGTGTTGACCATCTGGTGATGTCCATGTGTAGAGCCGTCTCTTGGGTTGTTGGAAAAGAGTGTTTGCTATGACCATCGTATTCTCTTGACAGAATTCTATCAGCCTGTGCCCTGCTTCATTTTGCACTCCAAGGCCAAACTTGCCTGTTATTCCAGTTATCTTTTGGCTTCCTACTTTAGCATTCCAATCCCCCATGATGATAAGAACATCATTTTTTGGTGTTAGTTCTATAAGGTGCTGTAGTGCTTCATAGAACTGGTCAATTTCATCCTCTTCAGCACTGGTGGTTGGGGCATAGACCTGGACTACTGTGATATTGAATGGTTTGCCTTGGATTCGAACTGAGATCATTCTGTCATTTTGAGGATTGTATCCCAGTATTGCTTTTCCTACTCTTTTATTGACTATGAAGGCTACTCCATTTCTTCTGAAGGATTCTTGCCCACAGTAGTATACCTGATGGTCATCTGAATTAAATTCACCCATTCCTGTCCATTTTAGTTCGCTGATACCTAAGATGTCGATGTTCAGTCTTGTCATCTCTTGTTTGACCACGTCCAGTTTTCCTTGATTCATGGATCTTACATTCCAGGTTCCTATGGAGAAAAAATCTTTACAGCATCGGACTTTCCTTTCACCACCAGACATATCCACAGCTGAGCGTCCTTTCGGCTTTGGCCCAGTCGCTTCATTCTTTCTGGCGCTACTAGTACTAGCCCTCTGCTCTTCCCCAGTAGCATATTGGACACCTTCCGACCTGAGGGGCTCATCTTCCAGCGTCATATCGTTTTGCCTTTTGGTACTGTCCATAGGGTTTTCATGGCAAAGATACTGGAGTGGTTTGCCATTTCCTTCTCCAGTGGATCACGTTTTGTCAGAACTCTCTGCTATGACCTGTCCGTCTTGGGTGGCCCTGCACGGCATAGCTCATAGCTTCATTGAATTATGCAAGCCCCTTCGCCACGACAAGGCAGTAATCCATGAAGGGGCTTTTGATTTTGATTTTGTTTTGATTCAGCTATTATTAGCTAAAACTGAGGTGGGCATTGCAGCTGATTGTGAATGAAGAGCAGCAAAAAAAAAAAAGTAAAAAGAATGACAGCAGTGCTTGCGTGAAAATAGATGTCTCTTGCATGTACCAGATTGAGATTTTCATACTAATTGGAACTGACAGTGAAATGTAGCATTGCTTTAAAAGAAAAAAAAGAGAATCTTATTCCTTTAAGTTTAAGAATGTTAAGGTAGATTTCTTTTTCAGATACCAAACTCAGATTTAGATTCTTAGAGCTAGAACTGGCAATGCAATATAGCAATGTTTTAAAGTCAAGAATTGTTTTTTTTTCACCTATGGAAGAATGTATTTCTGTCCCAAAATGAAACTTTCCCCATTCTTGTCCTTTTAATTCTTTTTTTGGACATGGAGTCAGTTAGATACAGACCAGATCACTGGTAGACGGTAAGACCACAGACGGGGGTACGGAATACGTTCTTTACATTACAGATAGTCCCTCACTTATGATCATAACTGGGACCAGAAGTTCAGTCACTAAAGTATGTTGTTTTAAGTGAGTCATTCTGTGACTGGACCCAATTTTATGACCATTTTTATCAAGGTCAATCAGCAAATAATTGTGTCATTAAACAAACCATGACTTGTTAAATTAATCTGGCTTCTCCTATAGACTGTGCATGTTGCAAACCAGTTGAGAGACATGTGCAGATCTGTTTATTGGAGAAACAAATCAAACACTTCACAAATGCAGGGTACAACATAGGAGAACAAACTAATTAGGACAAGATTCAGTGGTCCATCTGCCTTTGAAAGACAAAGATCACTCTTTTGAAGACTGCAAAGTCCACATTCTGGATAGGTCGAGAAACATTGGTTTGAAAAAGGGGCAAAAGAGGCCATCTATGTTAAAACTGAGCAGACGTCTCTCAACAGAGGGGGAAGGATAAGACACACTTATTTCCTGTCTACCACACAGTCCTTTTAGCAGTTCCAAGAAGATTCCACACCCATTTGCACTTTGATTCAGGTCACCCTGAGGGCGCAGATAAACCCCCCAAGGGGCCTCAACGTCTCTTAGAAAGAGTGCTAATGACCAGATGACTGCAAAGAAATATGATCCTTCCATTCCCCCCCCCCCATCCTGTCAGAACTGATGAAGCTTCTTGGATGAGAAGCGAAACATCTTTTTCAGGGAGAAAAAAAATCTTCCTTAAGAAAAAAACATAGTCCAAAAAATTATTTTCTATTTTGTTTGAAAAAGAATAGCACCTTTAAGACAGCCATGACCTGGATGACTGAGAATCTCCATAAATGGTGAGGACTGCAGTTTGATTTTGATTTTGAATAAGGGAAAAAAAGGGAGGGGGATAGAATAAAAAAAAACGGAGTGAAAAAAAGAATAATGAAGCCAGGAAGGAAAATTAAAAATAAAATGCAGAAAGCACTAAACCAAAGCACTCAATGTTATCCCCTCCAAGCTTAATACATACAGCCAGACATACTTAAAATGGTAATTATTAAAATGGCAATTTGCTGCCAAATTTTCGAAGTAGCTAGGGGAGGTGGATCTGCAAGCCACACAATAGTATTGTGAGATCTGCATGATGGGGGTTCCTGAACCCTGCGGTGGAGCAGCCATTTTCAAACTGCTGCCCTCCAGATGTGTTGAACTTGGCTAGGAGTGATGGAAGTTGAATTAAGTGCAACCGGAGGGCATCAAATTTGGAAAGTCTGAATTAATGAATGTATATGACTTTCTTTTGCCTAATATCTGGTGTGAAAGGAATAGCACAAGGACCTAAAAGATCATTGGTTAGGGGTTTTTTTGTTTTTTTTTGCACAGTCATTCTCCATACCTCATGGCATGTTCCTTCTGAAACTAAGGGAAATTGAACTAGTGGTTTGCAATTTGATATCAAGACCCTGTGCCTAAAGAAAAAGTATGAAATCACTCTAGGGATGATGCTCAAGCTTTTGGATTCAAGTTGTATGGGAGGTGATTTTCAGTTTTTTTTCCAAAATATTGTCTGAATAAGTAACAGTAGTGCAATCCTATCTACTAAAAGGTAAAGCCCATTGTGTTCAGCAGCACTTCCAGATATGCACGTGTGCATTATTTATTTATTTTAAATTTGTCTTGTATCAAATGTTCTGTTAAGTGTGTATAAGACTGCAGATTCAATCCCTAAGCATATCAGTATGATGCAATGTTTTATATAAGTACATGCATTTAATCTATTGACATTAAGCGTCTTAATCTTCTACTGCTTGTCTTGATCCATTATTTTGGATAATCATCTATTTATCTTGTTTGAATATAGTTTGTACATTTGCAGTAAATTGTTCTTGAAGGCACTGTGATCCATTTGAAGCCTAATTTGTGTGTACGTGTGTGGTGTGTCCAATTAAATAAATAAATAGAAAAACCCTGTGTATAATATTTTGTCAAGAAAACAGATAAGCATTGTAATTACTTTTATTTTGGTTTTGGCTTTTGAGGACTAATCTTCCGCTTCTATTTGTACACTTAAATTTGCTTTTCTGCAATGTGCAATGGTGCCTAATCCCAAGAAACCTTGAATCCATTCTCTTCTTAAACAGATCTAACTTGATGAATTTTCTTGCCACCATGAAATACTTACTTAGTAATAACACTGGGATTATCTCCAAAAACTCACCAAACTGAAGTTGCTTCCTTCCAATAGTGTTTGCTATAGCTCTAGGAAAAGTAAGGATGATGGGTTTACTTCAGAATCAGGCATGAAGTTCTACTTCACATGTGACATGTTTGTGGGCCTGCAAGCTCCCCTTCTCTACTCTTCCTTTTTTAAATTATTAGTTGTGGTTTTAGCATACCTTAGTTTAAATTATTTCTATTTTAAGAAAAAAAATTGCAATAGCCTTGAAAATATAAAATGGAAGGACACATTGATTCCCACAATGGATGAATGACTGCAAAAATTGATGGAATTAGCAGACTGCTTTGATTAAAGAAAATAATACACTTAATTTTGTAGAAATTTTATTTCTACTTGGAAACTGCTTTTGGACTTTGTGCTTGAGGTAAAAAAAAGAAAAAGAAACTTTGATTTTGGCTTTTGTTTTTTTATTTTTTATTAAAAAGTTTTAACATACAATTTTTCCCTTAAAAAATCCCCCCTCCCCCCCCTTCTCCCTCCCCCCCTTCCTCTCCCCCCTCCCCCCCTCCCCCCCACGACTTCCCAGAGCTAAATACAAGGTATATATAAAAAAAACAATCATAAACAACCATATACTAACAACCATAAACTCTAAAATCTATCACTCTCTAGCTTATATAGGATAAAACAAACCTTAGTAATATTAAATATATATAAATATATATAAAAAAAACTAATATAGAAAAAAAAAATAAAGAAAGAAAACTTATTCAAATATAAAACTTCTTAACCCTATACTTATTCTGAGTAAACTCAAGCCATTTTCTCCCTTCCATAATATAGCGTTCCTGCGAGTAATCTTTCAAATAGGCCGAAATCTTCACCATTTCGACCAGGTCGGAAACCTTTAAAATCCACTCTTCTATGGTCGGCAGTTCCTCTTTCCAGTACTATCCTATAAAAAGTCTTGCTGCCGTAATTAAATTCAACATCAACTTAGTATATTCCATCAGACTTTTATCCAAAAAGCCTTAACCTTTTTACAAGTCTACCATATATGAAAATATGAAAATATATTACGTCTTTATCACCGCACCTCCAACATTTAGGCTAATAATTCAAATACATGCTTAGCTTTTTAAAATCTAAATACCATCTATAAAACATTTTGTAAAAATTCTCTCTTAGATTTCAAACTTATATAAATTTTACATTCCTCACCCAAATCTTTTCCCACCTCCCACTACTTGGCTATAAGTACATTGTGAAAGTTCCATAGACTTCTGCTGATCTTGTTCTTTTATCTTTTTTGATCGTTTTAAAGCAGCACGCGTCACCCTCTGTTCTCTGGGATCATCCAAAAGTGTTATAACTTGATCTCCTCCAGCACCATTCTCCTCTGTCTGTCCATCTTCAGCCTCTTGATATTCTCCTTCTCCAGATCCCTTTGCAGCTTCCAGAAGTGTTAATGGGGTTGCTTTTAAAACATTATTGTAAAAATCACGCGCCCGCATCACAGTAACCAGACGGTATCTTTTACCTTCATGCATCACCATCAACCCAGCTGGAATCTCCCATCTGAACCTTATATCTCGTTGCTTGAGCTCTTGCACAAGAAATGTAAAATCCTTCCTTCTCCTTAAAATCTTTGGAGGAATTTCTTTTAGAACCAGAACTTCTTGATCAGCAATCACGACTTTAGTATCATAGGCAGCTTGTATAACTTCATCTCTAATTTCCCTTTTTGCAAAATAAACCACCACATCTCTAGGCAGCTTTCTCTGTCTAGCAATCCATGAGTTCACACGATACACTTTATCCATGCCTCCTTTTATTTCAGATGCTGGCTGATTCAATACCACTTCGAGAGCCTCAGAAACCAGCTGCTTTAGATCTTCCTTAATATTCTCCTTTAGACCTCTGATTCTAATGGCAAACTGCATCTGGAAATATTGAGCAAGACTCAATTCTCTATCCATTTTGTCTCTTAAATCTTCATTCTCCAATACTTTTGCTTCTAATATGGCATTCTTTTGAGTCAAATCTTTAACTTTTTCATCCAAATCTTCCACACATTCAGCCACTTTATACACTGAAGACAAAATGTCTACCTTCATCACGCTGAACTTCTGCTCCATCCTCTCTTCTATTCTCTCCTCCAATTTCTCCAATTTCTCTTCCATCTGTGCAAATTTATCACCCATTGATTGATTAATTGATTCCAAAAGTTTATCCAGAGCATCTCGTAAGTCCTTCGATGTCACTACATCAGGAGGATATAATGCCTGCAATGATGATTGTTGCACCGGGGAAGTTCCAGCACTCCGAAGAGTTTTAGGGGGAGGCTTAGCCGCCATCTTTTACTTTCAATTGTGACGCACTTTCACTTAGAGTTTAAAAAGTCCATCAAGCTCGAGAGTAGAATAAAATAATCCTCTTCACCTTTTCCTCTTGTACCGCTCTGCCTGCTCTTTTTATTCCATAGTCTTTCCTTCAGGCAGGGGTGGTCGCAGACGCCTGGCTCTGCTCCATAAAGTCAGGAGCAGAGGCGCTGGCCAGCTGGGAGCGACCCAGGCTACGGGGGAGTTCGATCCTTCCGCCGCCCAAGCTGCAAGCTCAGGCGGCCCCGGAGAACTCAACCCCTACCTGGGGCCTCACCCCCTCCTCTTCTCCCGAGGAGGGGGCTTCAAATTCGCCCAAACAGCTGATCGGCGCTGTTTCGGGCGAAAATCACTCAGCTGAGCCGCGGGCAGCCTGGGAAGGCTGTCTCCGTCGCCGCGCAGCCACCGGAAGTGATTTTGGCTTTTGTTGATTAGAGCAGTGGTGGCGCAGTGGTTAGAATGGAATATTGCAGGCTAATTCTGCTGATTGCCAGCAGTTCGATTCTCACCGGCTCAAGGTTGATTCAGCTTTCCATCTTTCTGAGGTGGGTAAAATGAGGACTCAGATTGTTGGAGGCAATAGGCTGACTCTGTAAACCACTTAGAGAGGGCTGTAAAGCAGTGTACAAGTCTAAGTGGCCTTGCTAGATAGGTTTGTGGTTATAGAAATGGTTAGTGTATATTATTATGTAAAAATAGCAAGTTGAGGTTGTATGTTATTGCCTTATTCTACTGCGCCAAAGGGAAACAGAAGTCAATGCTTTTCTTTTTCTTTTCCCCTTTCGCCTACACTTTTTCCTCTTCCCCATTTCCTCCCCTATTTTCCCATTGTCTTCCTTTTTCTTTCTTATTTCTGTGTTTCATATTTTGAAAGACTAATAAAAATACTTGAAAAGTAAGATTATAAAAGGTAGCAGCTTGCAGAAGGAGAAAAAAAAAGTATCCTCCTCTATTAACTCCTTCACTCACTTCTCAGAAACTAGTACTTCGAAATAAGACGAGATTATGATTTCGCCTCAGCGGTGAGCCACAGCAACCAATTTTCCCCAGATGTGGAGTGTTCAGTCATGCTTTTCTCCATTGGCAGACCGAAACAGTAGTCCCAGGACGGCTATACTGTGTGTTGTTTTTAAACACATAGATTGAATCTTAGTGATTTTCCTGGAGTTTCTTGCTCTGGGCCTGCTTGGATTTTCATCTGCTAAGCAGGCAGAGTGAACATCAGTGTGGCCTAAACTCAGTGTGCTTGTCTTGTCTCTGTGTGTCTGTGTAGCTTGTAGAAATCAGTTGTGCTAAGTGCATCCCATTCTCTCAAGCCCCACTGGTCAGATATACCCACAAGTTCCACCTCTGAAGAATTGGTGTGCCTTCAGATCTTTCATGCATAAAGTTAAACCTGTCACGAAAGTCTAGGGACATAGCCGGAAAGAAATGTACTATATGCACTTGGAAATGTTCTCTAAATAGCATGTTTTATTTATCCTTGGGCTATCTTTTGCACAGGTTCATGTGGGAAAAGTGCTACCTGGGAAACTTATAATTACTTCATTGGAATTCAGAAGAGGATTTAAAAAAAATAGAATGCAAAATACATTTATAAACACAGTTTTCCTATCTGGGGAAGCACAGGGAAAGAGCTTTCTAATGACACAAACATAATGTAAAAAATCGCAATGATAGTACTTTCTTACGGGTACAAAATTCCAGATGACCGTTACTTTGCAGTATTAAAAACAGAAATCTGTAATTCTAAATTGTCATCTATTGGCCAACAGGATTTTGCAGTTTGGATCTTTTCTGCTTGTAACCTGCTTCTGAGGGTTTTTCATAATTTAAATATGTAAATTACGTTACGGAGCATTGACACATGTTATGCTATTTGCCCCCCTCCCCCACTACCTGCCCCCAATGGATGCTTATGGCCACATTCTGCATAGGACTCAACAACACAAATAAATATTAAGTGAGGTCAAAGTAACCACAACAATGGAAATATGGGGAAAGGATTTACTGCTCACGTCTTTTATCTCTGAAGATAATTGTAATTTGCTTGAGCTTCAAAGAGGAGGAGAATGCAAAACTAGAATAATTTCTTTTTTGATATTCCTGCAACACTTTCACACACATATAGTTTAGTGAAAATGTGCATTGTGTAATAAGCATGTTGAAAGCATTCCTATTATTTCTGTAATATTATGGAAGTGAAAATGCTAAATAGTCACGGTCCAGAGATCTCTATTCAAATTATTGAAGAAAAATTATGTATACACTTGTTTGAGCATCTTGGGGTTGGCAGAGGAAAGGAAGATAATTTCTACAGTACAGAAGATAGGTGATATCTATATCTAATTTTTTTTTAAAAAAATATTTTTTCCTTTAACAATGCATTTCATAATATGGAATACTACATGCCTACGAAGGGACGCAGTGGCTCAGTGGATTAGGACACTGAGCTTGTCGATCAGAAGGTCGGCAGTTTGGCGGGTCGAATCCTGAGTGCCGCGTAACAGAGTGAGCGCCTGTTACTTGTCCCAGCTTCTGTCAACCTAGCAGTTTGAAAGCACGTAAAAATGCAAGTAGAAAAATAGGGACCACTACGGTGGGAAGGTAGCAGCGTTCCGTGCACCTTTGGCGTATAGTCATGCTGGCCACATGACCATGGAGACGTCCTTGGACAAGCGCTGGCTCTTCGGCTTTGAAACAGTGATGAGCACCGGCCCCTAGAGTCAGAAATGACTACCACACATGTGCGGGGGAACCTTTATCTTTACCTTACATGCCTAGAAGAAAAAAATTAATGCCATGCATTTGGAAGAGTGTTGTTAGAACCAGCCCTATCCATAAAATCCTCTTTCTGAAAAGTCAAAAAGAGATTCTACAAAATATCATTGGACCAATACACATTGGAGAACCAAACACATTCTCAGGGAAGCCTCAGTTGAACTCATCCATAAGCTCCTTAGCCTGGACCTTATGAAGATCTCTAGATCTTTTCCCTCACAATACAATTTCCTAAGCATTTTCTGAGAATAATCTTGTGGAAATTTCAGAACAGCCATAGGAATGCCCACTTGATTGTTTGAGGATCTATCGTAAAGATTCTACTTTGGAAAAAAAAATATTATTCCAAGGGCAGGAAAATACCTAGCAGGAAATAATATACCATAGTAGAGCTGGATACTGTATATAAACCTAGATTTTCCTTAGTCTTTATTAGTTCAACATCTTATTATCTGTGCCAGTGTCTCTGTCAAGTATTGATCATGGGCAGGTGCCATTGATATCCTCAGGCTGATGATCAGGCCAATGGCTGCCCCCAACCTTTTGGGCACCAGATATTTCCATGGACCAGAAGGAGCATGGTTTCACATGCTGCCTGCACCCTGCAGATGGGGCTTCGCTTGTTTGCCCTGACCAGTTGCTGGCATGCCATGGATTGGGGGTTGGAGATCCCTGCCATAGTTCATACATTTTCCTCATTTCTAGGGACATAAGCCCCTGTTCCTTGATTCACCCACTTTATAACATGGTCAAATCATAGAGACTATGTTCTATTAATAAACTGGTTTAATGTTGAACTGGAAATCTCTAGGCAGGTGTTTCAGCAAACAAACTGCTAATTGGTCTCATAATTTTCAGCTTGTAATGACAGAGCTAAGGGCAGAAAAGAGAGAGAGAAGAAAGACAAGAGATGTTTTCATTCCCTCTCTTTTACAGCTGAAAAGGTTGGTAGCAGTGCCAGCAGCAACTTCAATAAACTCTGCTAAACTTTTCCAACCACACTCAGGGCGGCTTACAAGCTTAGCAGTAGCCTTCATTCTATGTATATGCCTGCTTTCACACACACCCCAAGCGGCATTATTACAAAGTCAGCTTAATTGCCCCCAACAATCTGGGTCCTCATTTTACCTACCTCGGAAGGATGGAAGGCTGAGTCAACCTTGAGCCTGGTGGGATGCGAACCTGCACTAATTGCAGGCAGCTGGTGTTACTTAAGGAGGCATTAGCCCACTGCTCCACCAAGGCTCTATAAAATGACAGAATTGCACAATCATTTCAGACATACTGAAGCTGCAGTGCCCTGACTGGTGGATGACCTCCTATCAACTGATGAGAAGAAGAAAACGATTATTGGCTGACACACAGAGAAAACAAGTTTTGGCAGATAGTTGCAAATAAAAATAATTAAATGTTATAAGGGCCGGAAATTTTACATTTTAGATCATTTTTTGTCAGGAATTCAATCCTGATAGGGCTCAAGGTTAACTCAGCCATCCATACTTCCGAGGCTCTAAAATGAGGTCCCAAATTATTGTGGGCAATATGCTGACTCTGTAAACCTCTTAGAGAGGGCTGTAAAGCACTGTGAAGCGGTATATAAGTCTAAGTGCTATTGCTGTTGTGTCTACAAAAGGAAGAATTGGCAACAATCAGAAAGCAGCCTCAGAAACCAACTTTTTCTATTTAAGAAGGCAAAATGAGTTACTTTGCAATTCTCAGTCTCTTTCAGTGTCCCTTTCAAGCATCCCAAGAGAAACAGCAGTGAATTATAGTTTGTAGTGATAATTTAACACTAAACTGTTACTCGTTAAGCACAAATCATTCAGTGGTAGGAACATACCTAGCAATTAACCTATAGTTCCCTATGCACTCTGTGTCTTCATGCGTATTGGTTTCTTGGAATATGCATTTTCTAACATTAGTGCATATATTTCAGTTCTATTAATTGGCAGGATTTCTAGTTTGGGGAATGGGTTTAAAATCGGAGGCTAAGAACAGCCTGAGAAGAACAAGAGAGAAAAGTGTGTCTGTGAAATGTTGCTCCGCAACCAGGAGGAGTTCAGCTTCTCTCCAGGAACGTGACAATGCCGCTTAATAATTGTGTCCAGTTTAAGGGCCAAGCTCCTGAATGGTAAATATTTATAAAAATGTGGAAGAGAAGATCCAGCCTCATGATTGGCCTAGTGATTGAAAACACTGGCAATCACTCCTGCTGAAGGGTACACTAAACCGACCATTTACAAAATTAAACTGTAAATTGTAATGGAGTTACAGAAACAGATTTTTTTTTACAGGCATGGGGCATTCTGCCAAAATGCTTAGCCTATACACTATGTACTCAAACTAAAACAAATGTTCATTAAACATGTACTGTTGATGCTAGCAGAACAGAATTTGGGTTTCTGGTTTCTTGTTGTTAACAACACTGCACCCATCCAAAACCCCAGACAGTAAGTGATGAATATAAAGAACTTGTTCCTGCACCCTTCGTTGGAATGGAAATCTACAAATACGACGTTGTCTTTTACAAAGGCCCAAATTTGGTGAGATGTGAATGATTGAAGTTTAGATTGTTCAAAGTACCTCTGCAGGAATACTGGGGGTAATTAAAGGTGTCCCGGGGGTGGGTGGGTTCAGGCACAATTCCCCAGCCATTTATTTCTTGATCTTCAGTGCATCTGAAAAAAACCTTGCCCCTCTGGAGAAAAATGTAAAACTTCCTCAGTGATGCAAACATTTGTTTAGACTGGACTTTTTTTTTTTTGAAGATGTTTCACTTCTCATCCAAGAAGCTTCTCCAGCTCTGACTGGATCAGGGGTGTCAAACTGCCGGCCCATGGGCTGGATGCATCATAGCGAAACTGCGCCCACCCCATTGCCGGCAATGCAAAAAAAAAGTCGCAATACATCGTGACACGTCATGTGATGTTGCAACTTCGATACCCCTGGACTGGATGTTGGGGAATGGATGGATTTCTTCAGTCAAAGCTGAAGAGGTTTCTTGGATGAGAAGCGAAGCATCTTGACTACAGATGTGAGAGTGGAAATTTATTGGATGGTCCAAACCCTTCTTCCTGAATATGACCTATTCCATGTTCTTTGAGCAACCAAGAAATGGAGCGATTGCCATTATAGATCATGCTTCTTGCAAGTACAAATATTTGCCCATCACTCAAGTTTTCAACTAATGTACTGTACAACTCTCTAAACTGGAATCTAAACTTCTATATTTTATTTCAAAGGGGCTTTTCAAAAGGCAACCTGGATTTCTTGGGTGTTTTTTCCCCTTGAAAACATTTCACTTCTCATCCAAGAAGCTTCTTCAGAACTTCCTGAAGTTCAGTTCTGAAGAAGTGAAACATTCCCAAGGGAAAAAACCCCCAAGAAAATCCAGTTGCCTCTGGAAAAAGCACCTTTGGGACAACCATGACCCGGATAACTGAGAGAATCTCCATAGACATTAATTTAGATTATTAGAAAATCTATCAGTGGAATGGCATAAAGAAGCTTTCCTTTTGTTTTGAATGGAGTGAGTGGTCAGACAACAGCTTAGAAAAAGATTATCATAGAAATCAAATTCTGATTTCACAACACTGTTGTTGTTTTTTTATCTCTTCCACTGAAGTGGTAGTCTGTAGCACATGTTAATATTTGGAGAGATGTCCTGCAACTTTCAAGTTAGGATCTTGATCTATCTAAATAAACCATAACCATCTGTTTGAATGATTCCTCCTTCAATTCTTTTTCACTCTTTACAGGCTTTTCACTTAGTCCTTATGACAAAGCCTTGGTTTGGTCCTGCCCACAGATACATAAATGCTCATGAAGTCATACTGTTTCTTTTGGCTCACATGCAATAATTTATCCATGGAACATATATGAGGGGTAACAACACAAAGGAGAGCATTAAATTGCAATGGACAACAAATACATCCCGCTAGAAATTTTCCATTTATTTACAATACTCAGAAATCGGTCATTTCAATTAGTGTTGAATTAGAGTCATTTTGCATCTCTCAGCTCAGGTATGAAACAGGATTATCTCAAAATAATTTCATAAGGTTGGTCGACTCTGAGATCCCCTAACTGCAGAAGAATCTTCCACTGAAAAATAAAATGAAAATGAAAAGCCACTAAAATACAACAAGAACCTGTGATCTTCCAGCACTTATTAGCCATGAGAGCACAGTTAATCTATGGAATGTTAATGTTTTAGTTGAAAAGACCCAAATTTAATCTGTGAGGGAAGGACAATTTGGCCAGCTGTACATCTAATGGCCCACAAGTGGGAATCAGAGCTGGTAGGAAGCAAATATAGGAAAAGTTCAGCACAAAGCTTTCTTCTTCAAATGTTGCTATTCTTAATAAGAGAATTGGGAAATACTATCCAAGTAGCCCAATGGCTTTAATTGAACTATAAGTGAAAGAATGAAATGTAATAGGTTGTAGGCTAGAGTGGAAGGTTGACAAAGCATTCTAAAAGAAGGCCATGATAGTGCCATACTATTGTTAGGCAAACAACATGGGCTTTCCATAAAATCACCAGGCTTCCCATTAATATCACCAGGAGAGACATTCCATTTAGGAGCAATATTGATGTAATTTAGCCCTTCAAAGTAGTGCACACAATCATGGGTACTAACTCTACCTTTGCTGTAATGTTTTATTAACAGAATGTTGCAAGACTCCCTCCCCATTCCTTTTACTCTCAGAAAATTAGGGAGGGTCCCTTCTGAAATGCTTCCACACCTTCTTTATCTTTCGAAGAACAGTTGCTGGAATTGGGTATGTCTAGTCTAGTGAAAAGGAGGACTAGGAGTGACATGATAGCAGTGTTCCAATATTTGAGGGGCTGCCCCACAAAGAACAGGGAGTCAAGCTATTCTCCAAAGCACCCGAAGGCAAGATAAGAAGGAATGGATGGAAACTAATCAAGGGGAGAAGCAACCTAGAACTAAGGAGAAATTTCCTAATAAACCAATGAAACAGCTTGCCTTCAGAAGTTGTGGGTGCTCTATCACTGTAGGCTTTAAAAAGGAGACTGTCTCTCAAGGTCATTTCCACATACCATTATAGTACACGCAGCTTATGCCTGACATAGACGTACTGTATAAGTAAAAGTTATGAGAATGAGAAATAGGGAAAAAACACAATGTGGTTGTTTTCTTCCTTCACATGCAGGCCACACAGTCAATTTGGAGAAAAGCAGGACATTAGTTTGGAAGAATAGAGCAGAAAGTTGGCTGGTTAGGAGCAATTGCTTCCTTAAAGTGTTTCAGGTAAGGTGAAGCCATAGTGGGACTGCCTTATTTTGCAGAGAGATCATGCTGTACTGGAGCTAAATATTATTATGTTCTATCACGAGCACAGTGAAAGCAATAGTCCAAATCAGACACTGCCAAGCTTTCCTGCAAACGTATGGATTATGAACTTTCACTCAACCCCAAGCCCAATTATATTAGAATTTAAGAAGGGCCTCAAAATTGGAAGAATGAATGAAATACATGCTGTGAGATTGTTGTTGATTTTTTCCCCCTTCCCTGCCAGGGACATTAAAAAAAAAGATAGAATGGGGAAAAACACATTTTCCTCTTTCCTGTCACAAGAAAACTCCAACTCCCAAAATATGCAGTGCAGAAGAGGCCAGGAATAGCTCCGAAACATACAGTAGATAATAGCATTTTTTTTCTGGCAGGTTGAGAGAAAAGGATTTTTCTTCTGCTTTTTCTGCCAAACTTCTCTTTTCTAACCAGCTGCAAAGATGGTTGCAAAGCTCCTGTTCAGGGCTGTTCATTCTTAGAGGTTGGCAGCACTTGTGAGTTGATTAATGTGTGGAGTGTGCTAAAATATCTTTGTTGCCTTTTAAACCACGGGAGATCTCTTGTTGAACTGTACTACTGCTCTTTCAGATTGAAATTTGTAGAGCTCACCATTACAAAACAATTGGGTTATCTCCCATCATATTTTTTCACTAGTGGTTATTAATAATGTCAGTATTAGGACTGAGTAATGCTTCAGATTTGAAGGCCAAAAGAAGCATGCAAGGACACCAGTCTCCAATTCCTTAAATCAAGTGCATCCCCTCCTTTTTTGTAAGAGTTGCAGACAGATGCTATGTGAAAGTGTATTGCATAGCCTTAATCACTATCATTGTCTGCCCTTTCAGCACTGCATTTGTTTTTGACTTTATTTTTCCCTGTCACATATATTATAAATATATAATGTGGTTCATGTATATGCAAAGTAGGAAGTCAGCTGTACTGTATAAAAAATAGCTTATATCAGTTCTGTTAGCATTGCCACAAGTTTTGTTGTTGTTGTTGTTACCGCATCAAGGCTACATTTCTGAGGGGGGAAAAATCAAATAACCAGTTTTTACATTTCAAATATCTTGGAAGTCATGTGCTATTACACACAAAAGGCAAAAAATTAAATACAAAACACAACCCTCCTTGTTCTAAACAAAGCTTTGCAAATTGGCATGAAGTTAAACTATAAATGCTAAATTCAAAGAATCTGGAAGATTTGAGTAATTTAGGATTTTCTTGGTGTTATTGTTTTAATTTTAAAAATGCCCTATACTTTACAGAGTGCAACAACTAGATAATAGTTATTGTAAGTAGTAAAATGTTGGTATTTTAAGAAGACAAGAATTTTTAAGACAAATCCTTCAGGCCAATATTTTACTTCCATCTGTTTGTAGTAAATATTTCTAAGAAGCTTCTGGCTGAAAAAAAAAGATATAATGTGCCCATTGTCAATGCTGTTCCCTAGCATATGACTATATATGATTATCTGGGGAAGATTAATCGAAGTGCTGATCAAAATGTATTTGTTCTCTGTGCCAAGAATGTGGGCCTTTAGTACTAGAATTGTAAGGAATCTACTGCTGCTCCAGTTGGAAGAGGTAGATTATTTCCGAATACAGGATGTCATTGAAAATCCCCCCATTTTCTTTCCAAAATAGGCTGGCCCACCCTGACCATTTTTGGAGTAGCTTTATATATTAGGCTGTGCAATAAAATCTTTTTATGAAGCTATTTCCCATGGTTTGAAAGAGTGCAGTTTAGGATCTTAGAATCTGAAAGGCGAATAAGGGTGGAAAAGTTGACATTTTGGAAAACTACTTAAAAATTGCAATGGATAGCCAAAGCGCCAAAATATGACATTTACAGTGGAAAGGGTGTCCTTTTAAAAAAAATGTGTAATATTAAAACTGATTTGTTTGCAACAATTGCCTAATTCTCACTCTTTTTCTTTCAGCCTATTTGTATAAGATTAAGTTACTGCAATTCCAAATGATACCAAAGGCTCTGCTATCATGGCTCTTTAGCCCAATGAATTGTAGTCTCTTGTAAACAGTCTTGTGATCTGATTTCCATAGGGACGAAAGTTGTAAAAGGCCTGGGATTTGTGATGGATTTACACATATACTGTTTCAGTTAAGTTACCAAGGTCAACTGAACAGCCCTTTTCCTCAGAGTCTCAAACATGCTTGCCACCCAGTTGCTCTTGCTATATGCTAAGAATTAGGAAATGATACTTTAAAGGGATGTTTGAACTTAATGGTATTTCAATGCTGCAGAGTTTTAAAGAGATTTGGAGAGGGGGGAGTAATGTGTTCTCTAGAGCTGCTAGGAAGTTTTGTTTTCATTAAAATGTGGGATATGTGGACAAGATGGGCCTGGTGCTATAATATTCAACTTCTTTATTAGAATGTTGCATTGATTTGAACTGAAAGTACAAGGAAGGTTTAAAGCAAAAAGGTTAGCCTGTCCCAAGGCCCATGAGACCTCTTTCCCTCTCTCTTTCTCTCTCTTCCTGTGTGTGTGTCCAAAACATCATTCCTAATTCTTAAACTTCATGGCGACGGCGGTGGTGGTGGTTAAATCCTGACAACATTTAAAGGTAGGAAATATCATTTGGAGTATAAATGGTAAAATATCATTTGGCTTGTTTTAGGCTGTTTGCACTATAAAATGCTTTGTGTTGGGGAGATGATATGGTTTCTCTATTGAGGAGCAGAGTCAACAATGCCTCTGACTCACTGAGACACATTGTGTTGCTTCAGAGCTACAGGCAGCAATGGGAAAGGTCAGGAAAAGCCACAGGGAAGGAGCAGGATTTGCATCAAACCCTCCTTGTACTATTGGGGTGGACAGAGGAGGTTTCAGAAGCGTCACTGGATCACCCTTTTGAATTTTTGCAGAGCCCTAAATATCTTCTAGGTTACAAAGAAACACCACCACAAAAAGAACCAGGAGAAGTGAAGAGAGGATAATCCTAGTTCTACCTATACTTACTTTGTATTTTCACTGGACTCTCTGGGGCCAAGTGCCCACCCTTCCAAATTAAGTGCAACCCCTAGATATTACCAAAACACTTTCTACACACACACACACACACACACACACACACACACACACACACACACACACACACACTTTCAAGGTGGAGAATATTTGTTGTTTTCTTTAAAAAGCCATAGCAATTTTATCTGATTGCAAGTTCCTAGGTCCCATGAAATCATAATATGTACATATATTATAGCTTGGTTGCACTGTTCTTTCCAACTAACTGCACTTAAGATCTTGCAACAGCGAAAGACAATGTGCCATATAGAAATCAGAGTTTCCTTTGGAAACGTTCAGGTTCAGGTATTATAAATATTGCAAATGTTTGTTGTCACTAGAGATTATTTAGAAGCCTGACTATATGGCAAATTGATGGGGGCTTATAATTAAGGTGGATCTGACCTCCATCGTTAGTGGGACTCTATATAACAGGGTTTCACTGTTAAAAGTAATTAAAGCTCCATGGCTATGTCATGCAAATAATTGTCCCATATGGAAAGAATCTATGTGAACCATTGTTTCTATTACAGTTAAATGTCAAATTATGCACCATAAAATGTAATCCAGAATCAGCCCAACAGTATTGGACTTGATTTAGTTCTGATTACCTGTAATAGTTGGCATTAGGACACTGAAATGTTGGGTTCAAGAAGGAAAATTAGATTATCAGTTCTTGTACAATTCCAATATCTGGTCTGATTGGTTTTGTTTTTTTTGCAACTTGGCAAACACTATCACTATCACTCTAATAATTTCATTTAATACAGTAAAGAGAAGCAGATTAAAACA
The DNA here is from genome assembly GCF_964194415.1 of Vipera berus. Classification (NCBI taxonomy): domain Eukaryota; kingdom Metazoa; phylum Chordata; class Lepidosauria; order Squamata; family Viperidae; genus Vipera; species Vipera berus. Next base: position 197,723,476 of record NC_138202.1, on the reverse strand, counting down.
TGATCTAGAGATTGCACTTATTGTGGAGTGATTAAAATGCTTGCATAAAGATACATTGTTCTCAGCCAGTGCTGTGTGTCGGAAAAGCCTTCTTTGATTAGCCACACCAAAACACAGTTAAGAAGTAGGCATTTTTCTCAGACTCGCATTTTCATAATCAAATAGTACATTCTGAGATTAATCACAAGTGGTATCTTTTCTCTGTGTGCCTAAAGGAATTCATTAGGATTTGTCTCCAACCTTATAAAGCACCTGAGTACAGTAATTAAAGACAAATTGCTCTCATACCTAAAGTTCAATTCACAGGATCATAATATGGATTCTGAGATCTACATTAACTTTTCCTAGGTTCTTGTTTTGTGGTCTTATACTTTGTTCATGAAGTTCTGCTAAAAAAAATGAAGGAATCCCATGCTTCCCTTACTCTCTGCTTTATCAGCCAAACCAGGATGCACCACATAAGTTATTTTGTTCTGTTCTTAAGTAATAATAATTATGATTGTGGCTGGCCACATAGTAAGAAAGATGTTTAGGCTGGATTGGAAATTTTGATCCATTTATCAAGTCCTTCCCAAGGACACAGATAGATAGATACAGTATTGTCATTTGATGGTATTTGATGGGAGTTCTAAGATGGCGGCGCCTGCATCGGCTGTGGTTGAATTGGCTCTGGAAGGTGAAAGGTTTTGGGAGGGATATAAGGAATATAGGCCACCTGATCAGGAAGGTTTTAATGTGTTTGAGCAACGTTGTGGAACTAAGGTAACATATGACATATGACCAATCTTTGCTGGCATGGTGAGTTTCTAGCTGTTTCGGAACTGTTGGTAAGACCATTAAAAGTTGTTGGATGTCAAGCAATAACATTCAATGTTAGCAGCATTGACATTGAAAAGCCCATACGCTGGAAACTTGACATTGGGGCTGTTTGAAATTATTCTGCTGGCAGCAAGATCTGACTGCTGGCCCAGTGATGGATTCTATTGCAAATCAGGGCTGTTTCCAAAGGAGGCAGAGGAGGAGAGGTCTCAAGGCTTATGGAGCAAAGGAACTGGATGGCAAAGGCAGGCCCCGAGGATGGAAGACAGGCTTTTGGAGGAGTTGGTGGTGGTGGCAGCATTCTCCAGGTGAGAAATGGAACAAGGCCCCTTTAAGGAAAAGGTGGAAGAGACAGGATCAGAAGAAGGAAAGGAGGCGAGGTTGTCATGCAGGAATACAAGCTAATTTGAGGGCTAATCCACGTGGATCCCCATTTCCATCTGTCCTGTTTGCCATCGTTTGCTCTCTAGAGACTAAAATGGATGATCTGAAACTTGAGCTGGCCACAAACAAGGCGTGTATATCGGAGGTGGTGACCCTTTGAGAGCTGTATGCAACGAAATTTCATTTTGATGTATGCCGATTGCTATACATTCAAAGTGGCAATAGAGTTGTTGTTGTTATTATTATTAAAAGTATTGTTGCAGGATGTAAGGTGTTCCAAGTAAAGCTGCTTTTTGCAATTGACTGATGGTGTTTTTTTGTCAATGCCGAAGGTGTTAAGGGGTGTTCCAGATGTTTTTGAATTGTACCATGGTGCCTATTGCTATTGGATTATCTTTGCTTTCTGTTGTGACAATCATTCTATTTCTATTTTCTTCTTTTCTTCCAATTCTTTCTCCTCTCTTTTCCTGTTTCCAGGACCTGGAACATACAATATCCAAACTTTTTTTGTCTTTTTTATTAACAGTTATTAAGTCTGTGGTGTTATATGGCAGGTGCTTGCCTATTTGAATTCTAAAATCCCAGAGCACTTTAGCTTCTTCATTTTCTATTACTTTCTGTATTTTATGGTCCCAGCAGTCCTTGCGTGCAGGCAAATGGTATTTCTTGCAGATATTCCAATGCATCATTGTTGCTCCTTTGTCATGTCATTGACGGTGCAATCTTCTTGCAGAAACTAACTAGGCAGTCCACTGTTTCTTCAGCTTTTTTTTTTGCAAAGGCAGCATTTGCTGTCTGTTGCTTTCTTCTCAGCTCTGGCTTGTTCTTAAGATTTGGTCTTGTGCAGCCAGAGTTATTTTTATTTACATTTTTTTCTGTGTGTCATTCTTTAAAATTGAAATCTCATTGTCTCTGTTGAAATGTAAGCTGAGCATGGAAGAGCAGGATAATGAATGGGCAAAACTACAGAAATCTGTAGGGTATCATTCCTCAAACTACTTTACAGTATTGTGATGACAGCATTTTTATTTTTTAGTCAGTCGTGCCTGCGATGAAACCTAATTCTTTTGAATTTTCATTACTATGCAGTTATAGTTAACTTCCTCTTTTAGAGCCAAATCCAGCTATGTGCTATGATGCCCTACCAGATGAGACCTATTAAATATTCTAAAACTTGTGTGGATGTTTCTGTGTATTCCATCCTCATTTTATTAGGTTTCTTTTTTTCTTCTTGACTGGATGGGAAAAAAAAAGAATTCAGTACTTCAGCTCCTGTAGCAAGCAAGTCAACAGAAGATGACATTTATGCAAATCTGTGCCCTGCTATGGAAATACACACACAAGGATTTCATTACCACATTCATTAGGCTGCAGTATCTTGAATACAGATCACGAACTCTAATAGATTGAACAGCTGATTGACCCCACTTAGCCAAATCTCTGTGATACTAGCTAAATATTTCAGACAGCAGGAAGAACAGGGGAAGATTTCAGCTCTGTTGAATCTGTGTGCTTTGATTTTTAAATGTTTGTTGTTGTGGTTAGCTTTCTGAATATGAAGTGTCAGAAAAGCAAAAATCGCAATTCTTCTCAAAATCTGCCTAGGCTCATGAAATTTTAGGTCCGTGGGCTTTATCTATAGCGAGGGTTGGGGGAAAAGCTGTGTGAAAGATATTGTCACATGCTCTGTACTCTTATAGAAAAGCTTTCTTTGGCATTCAGAAGAGAACATTTCTTTTTTGGTCACACATGTTGAAGGATCGTGCTATAGTTTAAACGGTAATTAGAATCAGATGGGGGGAGGTGGAATCCACTTCTCCATTCAGGTTCCTTAACTAGAAAGTTGGGGTGTACCACAATCTTGGTACACGTCAGGTAGCTGCTGGATGATTTTGTTGCTCTCTGAGCTTTGGATGGCTGCGGAAAAGCTGACCATACTTCTGGAAGGATGTTATTTTTTCTCTTTTGTACCGATGGAGAACAACAGGGTAGGGGGGAAAAGAATGGAACAACTGGTTTTGTTTAGAATCACAAGGAACAGTTTCACACGGGCTGGCCAGACACAATGTTTTTGGGGAAAGATCTCAAGTCTTACATGAGGACTTGCTGCACATTTTCTGTTCATATGCATCTAACCAATCCTTGTTCTTCAATCCAGTGTTTACTCCAGGCTCTATTTCCCTTTTCTTCCCAATCTGGTCATCTTCCTCTAAAACAGACATGTCAAACTTGCGACGTCACGTGACATTGCAAGATGTATTGGGACTGTTTTACCATTGCCGGCAATGGGGTGGGCGCAGCTTCCGGATGACACATCTGGCCCGCGGGCTGGCAGTCTGACACTAAAATGCTCTAAAAGGTCATTTGTTGTTGTTTGCATTGATTAGTTTGTTTTTTATATACACAAATCTACCTTCCCTTCCTCCGCTTAATTTTGTTCCTCATGTGTTATGTAATGGATAATTCTGAGAAATGAAATTTGCACTTCTGGAAGGCACCAAGGATTAGGGAAGGCTACAGTGAAGGAATAGGAAATATGATGATATCAACCATTGTAGCTGTTCCATAGGGAGATGAGGTCATGACTGATAGTCTACCAGCCAGAAATAGAGCTGGTACATGTCTTTCAGTGGCTACCAAATGCCTTGATGGTACTTCTTTACTTTGATATTAAGCATCTGCCTCTGAACTGCATCTCGCTGTATTAAAGTTCTACAGACTTCCTTATAAAGATTGGAGTGGGGGGTGGGGTGGGGAGTGGGCACCTCTTCCAAGAATGAGCAGATCTTGTACTCTCATCTGAAGCCAGCCCTCTGCTTCTTATGCCCCAGCTTTTCCTTTTCTGTTACAATTTGGGAGAAAGATAAGTGGAAGGATCAAACAGGTTGAGGGAGGGACTGTTTTCTTACTGCAAGAACATGGCCCTTTACACTGCGATTGTAATACAATCCATCCTCTCTGGGACTGTGAATGCTACGGTGCAAAACTGTGTTTGAAAACCTCTTTTATCATTCATCGTCTCCAAACTGAAATCATTTTTGACAACCTCTGCAGAAAACAAGCAGCTTTCTGGCTACTGGCGAGCCGATTAAAGGGAGGAAACACATGTTCACTGTCAGACTCAGCCCCTGGAGAAAGCAGTGACAACCTTTTAACCTCCTTTCTCAGTGAAAGTGCCCAAATATTTCTCTGGAACAAAATCCCAGCATTGTTTTAAGTAGCTCTTTTTCAATTAAAGGGCCCTATTTTCTTTAAGATACGTTAAAAAAAAAAAAACTTGCATTGCAAGCCAATTTGATTCCAGCCAGGGGAAGAGAATTGGCTAAGCAGAAAGAATATCCTTTGGAGAACTAACCTTTCTTTATAACTGTCTGACCACAGTTAAAATACTAGCGGACCAGGAAAAAAAAAAAAAGCTCCATAACCTCAACAGCGATTTCTTCCTACAAGCCAAAGCACTGCAGGAGCGAAATTTTCTGAACAGTAGGGAAGGCTGCCTAGCAGACATTATTAGCACTCTGAGCATTATAATCTAGTTATGGAAACTTTTGTGAAGCATGAGGTGCCGAGCCAGAAAATCCCACCCATTACTTATGTATTTGTTATCAAGGAAAGCTTCCCCCCCCTGCTTTTCATTCCACTGTATTTAATCAGCAGCAGCAAAGGAAAAATGGCCTAGCTACCAGGAAATAAAACGTACATATTTTTATAAGAATAGTAAGTGCAGGTATCTTAATCCTCCTACTCCTTTGTAAGAACAAAAGGTAGATCTGTACAAGCAGTGTGTACCATCCGTCTCCTGATTGCCTCGCTCACGGAATATACAAAGCCCGCTCAAACCCCTCCGACCATCATTGTTTTCCCTCTATATTCCTTTTTCTTTCCTTGACTACTTTTTTGATGGCTCTTTTGGTGCTGCCAAGTACAATGTATTTCAAAGTTGTAGAATTATCAGCGTTACTTCTGGGATGCTGTTGGGGAAGATGTTTGCTACGGATGGGAAGTGGGAGAACCACCTCTGGAAATTCACTACAGATATTAGAAACCTAATTAGAAAGAATAAAATATGGTTGTCTGAGAAAACCGGCTTGTGAAATTGATGAAAGAGGGGCCGGGCACCAAGGGAAGGGAAGGGGTTCCGATTTCTACTTTTTGAAAAGACCACGGACAGAAAAGATTTAATTTTTTTTTTTAAAAAATCAAATACGCAGAAGCCAAGGAACACACTTATTTTTATTCCAGAAGCAGCCCGGTGTAGAATTAAAATCCAACCAAAGTGAGCCTGGAATATATAAACAGGTCCTACTGGGTCTTATCATGGATTTGCCAAGTGTCAGTATGCTCTTCTTTTTTCTTCAAAAACGGTGAATAATCTTAAAGGATACAATAAGAAGGCCAGAACTGCTAGCTCAAAATGGATTTTTTAAAAAAATTCCATTTATATCCCGCCCTTCTCCAAAGACTCAGGGCGGCTTACAAGCTTAGCAGTAGCCTTCATTCTATGTATATGCCTGCTTATTAGGGCTTTCACACACACCCCAGTGGCATTATTACAAAGTCAGCTTAATTGCCCCCAACAATCTGGGTCCTCATTTTACCTACCTCGGAAGGATGGAAGGCTGAGTCAACCAATTTGTTATTATAACCGGCATTATGATTATGTTAAGTCCAACCTGTTTATTTCTCAGAAAGATTTCTTTACATTCTGAATCTGAAATTTCAATTTCTAAATGTTTTATTTATCAGTTCTAGCAAATGGCCAAAATGTTAGGACTATGGCATTGAGAGTGACTTGCTAAAAGTAAATGCATGCAGCATGTTTCTGTGTGCTTTAGGTTTTTACCCAGTTTGTTTGTTTGTTTGTGAGTTACTGGTGGCTGGAATGCGATGGCCACAATCCAACAAATGTCCATGTTCATTCAATCCTGTCAAAATAGAGCAGAACAGTTAACTGCAATTAAAACTGGGCCAAACTATGTCTCGAGCGTGCTGTGAGTTCTCCACTTATGGAAAGGAGGCTTCTGTTTTTCTATTTCATTCTCATGGTGCTTTCAAAAGTCTTTAGAATTGATTTTCATGGTGCTTGTGAACTTATCTCGTTGCTGAAAGGCAGGGTAGGATGCTGTGACACACTGCTGCATCTTTCTGCAGCGTAACCTCTTGCTCACATCTCCTGGTCTGAAAAAGGTAGATGGGAAGGATTTTCCCTAATATCTTTACTTGGGATTTAATTGAAATGTCACATTATAAGAAGCCGAATGTCACACTATCTTTTACTTAGGAAAGAAGAATGCTTGAACAAACAACCTGGTGAATATAGAAAGCTTAGCCTCCTCCTTCAAAGATTTATAAAATCAGGTGAACTGAAATTCACATAACTGCAGGCTTTTCCGTCTTTTTCTATGGTTCTATGTGTTGCACTGTGTTGCTTTCTTTTGAGGGCTGAGTTTATTTTTATTTTGCTCTATTTGTATGAAAATGGACTGTCTTAACTAATTAAATAAAACTTTGAAAAAAGGAAAGAAATCTGGAAGTCATGGAGAATGAAAGCCATTGGAAAAACAATTATGCATTTTTGGGGGAGGGTAGTTTTTAGTGTATTTCATCATCATTTTTGCAAAGTAGCAAAACTCCCGAGTAAAGTTTTCGCGCATTTTTTTTTACACCAAATTAAGTGTAAAAACTTTACTTGAGAGTTTTGTTACTTTGCAAAAATAGGAATAAAACATTAAAAACTAGATTCCCCAGACAATCTCTTTTCCATAAAGCAAGTCCAGGAGCAAATTTGGAGTACAGCGTTAGTTGGCGCCAGTTTCAAAGTTGCTGCTTTCAGAGGGAGTTTATCTCATTTAATTTTAGCTACTCCAGATAACATATGCAACAGCATCCAGGTCAAGGCACTAAGCATTGTGAAGCCAACTACAGATAGAATTTCTTTTTCTGTTGCTGACCCAGCTTGAAAAAAAACACAATCTCATATTCATTTAATATTTTGACTCATGGATACAGCCTAATATAGAAAAGAGAAACAGAAGTCCTTGAGACCAGTCATCTGTTGAAGCCCAGCCAACACTTAGTTCCACTGCAAGCATTAGGAAACAGGTGTGAATCTGTGCCAACAGACATGATCCCAAACTCCAAATCTCGGAGTGTTAGTAGAAAGAGACCAGATCATGGGAAAAAGCCAAACATTTTAAAACTTTTCTTGCTCAGAAAAACCATGTGTGAGTAGATAGAAAAAGAGATAAATGAAATATGCAAATTGAGTCTAAAACTTAAACATGAAAGGTACTTCTTTGTTTAAATAATGAACTTTTGTAATGCTGTAAAACTGTTCTTCGTAATGACAGATTTGGCTGAAAAAGTGTAAAATGTTTTATTATTTTAATATTAGCCAGAAGGTATCAACAGCATTTGTTCTGAATGAACTTATATTTCACTTTTTTAAAATAAAAAAATGGATGAAAACAACAATACAGCAATAAAAAAGTGCCTGGAAATATTTTCATTCAGGAAACATTGCATACACAGTACAGTTTGGATAGTCTGATTGGTTTCCATAGGGGCTATCATATCCAAGTTGCAGAAATCCAGCTGATGACAAGACAACAACAGAGACATACAGAAACATCTAACTCTTTACCTTCATCCAATTATCCAGATGTTTGCCATTCGGATATCATAGGCCTAATTTATTTATTTATTTGCATGCCATCTTATTATTTCTATAAATAACTCAGGATGCTTTCCTCCTCCCAGCTTCCCCACCACAACAAAAGCTTGAGTTGAGTTGGGCTGAGAGAGAGTGATTGGCTCAAAGTCACCAGCTGAGACTAGAACTCATGGTCTCCTGCTTTTAGGCTAGTACCTCTGATCTGGTTTTCGGTACAGGGAATTATCTCAAGAAGAATATATTATGTTTTGGTATTCTAAAGAACCCGGGTGCTTCCCAATGATGCCAATTAGGGTTATCAGTCAAATGACATCGTACAACGACACAGACTCTTTTCCCTAAGGGTGAACACTTCCCCCACCCTTTTCTATTTTAGTAAAACTTGTACTAAAGGTTTTTCTTTTCTTTTTTTGTCTTTCTAATGAGATTGACAAAGTTAAAAATTAAAAATAAGATTTCATCGGTACTGCTGGGAGCCCTTTTGCCACTTTGTTCCATTTTGGCAATCATAAATGAGGCAGATGCTTAATGAAGCCTCATTCTCATCCACTGATCAGTGATTTGTTCTCTACTGTCTGCGTCTTTGTTTTGACATCATGTACTTGCATGTACCTACTACTAATTTCAGCAAAGAACAGAGCAGGGGACATAAGACAGTTTGTATTTTTGTTGTTGTTGTTGTTCAGGTGAAAATGTACAATGCAAGAACAATCTTCTCCTTATTGAATTCTGTTTAGCTTTCATGCCATGCCTTTTTGCACTTCGTTTCTGATATTTGTTGACATGGTTACATGTTTTAGAAAAAATATATTTTCAAAAATGCTGAAGAATTTTAAGATTAAATGGAAAACAGTAAGCAATTATAAAAATGAGCAAATACAACAGAACAGAAGCATTTCAGAATAGAAATAGAAATAATAGAAATAGAGAGTAGAGGGAAAGGAGAAGGAGAAGGAGAAGGAGAAGAGAAGAGAAGAGAAGAGAAGAGAAGAGTTTATTGGCCAAGTGTGATTAGACACACAAGGAATTTGTCTCTGGTGCAGAAGCTCTCAGTGTACATGCAAAGCAACAGAGTAATAATAATCACAATAATAATACCCATAAGAGGGGGTAGTAAGGAAGATAAGAAGGATAATAATAATGCTACAGCCATATAAAATGGGTAAATGTACATACACAATGCAGTCTTACACACTTCGACCTAAAAGTTAGCTCATTAAATGTAGTGAGATTTATTTTCTGGTAAGCATCCATTTTTTTGCAGTCTATCTGCATAATCTTATGTTCATTACAAAAAATCAGTCCCACTGGATTTGAGATGTTTTGTTTTGTTTTATAATAAATTTATTAAAGTTTTAAGCAAGAAAGATAAAAACTAACAGAAACTGATATTTTAGGAAAGGAAAGGAACTAAAGTGCGGGAAGAAATGTAAAGAAATAGAGAAGAAATAGTAAAGGTTATACAGCATCACCACCAGATGGATTCATAGCTGGCTGACTGACCGTACTCAGCGTGTGGTCCTCAATGGAACTGCATCTATATGGAAGGAAGTGTGTAGTGGGGTGCCCCAGGGCTCTGTTCTAGGCCCAGTGCTCTTCAACATCTTCATCAACGATTTGGACCAGGGAATAGATGGGGAACTCATCAAATTTGTAGATGACACCAAGCTGGCAGGAATAGCCAACACTCCAGAAGATAGGCTTAAGATACAGGAGGACCTGAACAAACTGGAACACTGGGCGCTATCTAACAAAATGAAACTCAATGGTAAGAAAAGTAAGGTTCTACATTTAGGCAAGAAAAACCAAATGTACAGGTATAATATAGGGGGTACCTTGCTCAATAGTAGTAACTGCGAGAGGGATCTCAGAGTCCTAGTGGACAATCACTTAAATATGAGCCAGCAATGTGCTGCAGCTGCCAAAAAAGCCAACACAGTGCTAGGCTGCATTAACAGAGGGATAGAATCAAGATCACGTGAAGTACTAATACCACTTTACAATGCCTTGGTAAGGCCACACTTTGAATACTGCATCCAGTTTTGGTCACCACGATGTAAAAAAGATGTCAGGACTCTAGAAAGAGTACAGAGAAGAGCAACAAAGATGATTAGAGGCTAAAACATATAAGGAATGGTTGCTGGAATTGGGTATGTCTAGTATAATGAAGAGAAGGATGAGGGGGGACATGATAGCAGTCTTCCAATATCTCAGGGGCTGCCACAAAGAAGAGGGAGTCAAGCTATTCTCCAAAGCACCAGATGGAAATTAATCAAGGAGAGAAGCAACCTAGAACTAAGGAGAAACTTCCTGACAGTTAGAACAATTAATCAGTGGAACAACCTGCCTCCAGAAGTGGTGAATGATCTAACACTGGAAGTTTTAAAGAAGAGACTGGACAGCCATTTGTCTGAAATGGTATAGGGTTTCTTGCCTGAGCAGGGGGTTGGACTAGATGACCTCCAAGGTCCCTTCCAACTTTATTATTATTATTATTATTATTATTATTATTATTATTATTATTATTATTATTATTATTATTATTATTATTATTATTATTATTATGTTTTATAACCATTATAGCTATAAATTGAAACTCATACTCTTATGATTACAACATAACTTTCATTTTTTTCTATCTACTATATTTCTAGTCATCAAACCCATAGAATATAATTTCATTTTTTTCTGTTTCATACAATAAGTCCAAAAGGAGTTTCCAATCAGCATTAAACTTAATTAGTGTCTTTACACTAATTAAGGCTGTTCCTTTAGCCATCCTTGCAAGCTCCATCATCTTTATCATCCACTCTTCCATTGTGAATAATGTCAATTTGTTTCCCTTCAGGGTGACTTGTCTATATGTAATTATGAAGAGAAGTAAAGCAGAAGCAGAAATATTGGTGCCTTCCATTAATTTTTGTATCCCTGGCCAAGTAGGTGATAGTGGCTGGAAGTGACTGATTAGCAACATCTGGAGGGCTGTAGGTTTCTCAGACCTGTTTCAAAAAACCAATGGAGAATTCTGCTTTTCATACTACCCAGTCTTATATCTTCACAGTGGAAACACAGTCCTCTTAACCAGAGCTCATATCAGTGTTTTTATATTACAGAAATTCATATGAGAAGAAATATTAGATAAGTAAGCTTCCAAGACATTTTGGACTTTTTAAAAGGCAAAAGTGGAATTTAAGATTGGAAATGAATTAGCAACCAGTGAAGAGATCTGAAACAACTTGATAGATGAGAATGCCAAGGGTTATTTGATTTGTATTGACCACGGTTTCCATCTGGCATGGTAAGAAGACCAGATCAACATAAAACATTTTGATTTAAAGTGAACTTGAGCTCTCTGGAATCAAAATCATATGTAACCATATAATCATATATGTGATGTGGTTATACATGATTAAATAAATAGTACCAAGTGGCTGAGTAGCAGATCAGTTTTGGTGAGTCTAATTGTGGGTAAAATCCATTAGTAAGCAAGTGAACTCATTGTAAGACAGCGAATTTTGAGAGAATGGAGACAGTACTGGATTCTGTCTCACTAATGGAAAGCATCTTCAAGTGGACCATCACTGACTGTTTTGTTGCTTGACTTCGCCATTCTCAGTTTGACACATAATTAGTTACAATTACACTAGCAATGCTACCCTAAAGTCACAATTGCAGACCAAGAATATAATACCCAAGGAAAGCTTTGAAAAGCATTCTTTAAAGAATTTTGGACTGATGGGGGCCTAAGAAGAGACCCTTTTCTGCTGTTGCTCCTGTCCAATGGAACATCTTGCCTCTGTAGGTAAGGCTGGCCTGAACTCTCTCTGGCCTTCCAGAAGAACATGAAGATCTGGTTCTGCCAACTAGGATGGGTAGACCAATAGTGGTGTGCAGCCCTGGCGGCAGCTGGTGACTTGAGGACATTCTGTCACCTTTTCAACTTTCTATATTTTTTGTAAGAATTTTAATGGTCTTTTTACTTGTAAGTCACTTACATAGTGAGATGGGTGGTGTATAAATCTGATCAATCAATAAATAAAATGAAGGTATTAGGAAGTGTACATTTCCCTCATATTTGAGATTAACCTCTGCATATTCTTGCTAGCCGAGACACCAAATATCAAGGCAACACAGTGGGAAGATATCAATTATTTCTCACTGCTCAGCTGAATTTTGCCTCATGGAAGTTATCTATTGTGAAGATAAGGTCAATTGGGAACTGATCTGGAAATATAGGCATTGTGCTGTGTTCTTTCCCTTTCCCTATAATTTAAATGGTCAGATAACTCCTACCAAGGAAAAAATTATGTGCTCCTCTAAATATGTCTAAATCTACTTCAATGTTTTATTAGGTTTTTTTTTACTAGTAAAAAGTTTCCAAAATTTATCACATAAATGCAAATAACAGCTGGATGATGAATGGAATCAGATGCAAAATGGTGACCCAGCAGGTGAAATCAATTACTGATTAGAGTCCATGACACCTACATAAATGTCTATCCTAGCTGTATCAGAGTTACTTCAGAAATTCTTGAGAAAGAGTTGAGAAACTGTTCCTGTGATTAAATATGTCAAAGTTGGAAATCTTTGCTACTTGTTGTAGTGAAGGAGCTTCCTGAAGCAGAGTAACATCTGTGTATTTGATTTTCTCAAGTTTCCTTTGTGCTGTCATTCACCTTATTATGTTTTAAATATTACAGTTCTACTGTGCAGCTTTTTAGGGCTTTAATTTTTAATATACTCTAGAACTGGGGTCCCCAACCCCCATTTGGTACTGGGCCGCAGAAGCACTGAGCGAGCACACATGTTCATTCCCACTTGTGTGAGCAGCAGGCGAGCACATGCAGACACCCTCCATTTGTGCAAACGGTGGATACAATTCTCTTTTGCTTGTGCAAATGGAGTTGCATCTGCACCCACGCTTGCCAGCCACTCATGAGGAACTATCCCTTCTCCCTCCCCCTGCTGATCCACAAAGCTGGAAAGTTTGGGGAACCAAAATTTTGAAAGATGAGCTCCAGATGTCCAACTTCTGTATGTCATAGCTCTCCACCAAGAAGAAGTGGAAGAATATATGCTTTCTTTGAATGCAGGTCTCCTAAGCAGGGTGTCTCCTTGAAGCGAGCTATTGCCAATCAGTATTTACAAACTTAGGTTGTCCAAAATATGATTAACAAAACATGCTAAGCCATATTTTTTGCTTTGTTTTGACTTCCTATAGTATAGGAACACAGTCACTATGTTTGATTGAACAAATCACATTTGGATGGCTTCATACAACACAGACAGCCATAAGTCATGTTTTACATATTATGACTTATGGTTATCTGTGTTGTATGAAGCCACCCAAATGTGATTTGTTCAATCAAACATAGTCAAATAAATCATAGTTTAGCTCAGTGGAGAAACCAACTGTTTTTTCTTATGTTCCTACACTTATTCATGTGAATATGATCAACTCAGTTCAATAATGTCTACATCTGGATTATGGGAAACATCTCAGAATAAACTTTGATAGCATCAGACTTATTCCCAAGGGTACATTACTTCCATAGGAATGGACTACAGCGTCCTTCCCCAAGCAAGAATGATTACAACTATCATTGCTGTTCATCTTGGGTGATGGAAATTAAAATCCAACATTTAGACTATCCAGATGAGTTTCATTGTACATATAATGACCACATACTGATATCTTACTAGTGTGAAGATAAAGCTCAAACTATACATGTTTCCTGTTCTGTATCAGTGGCAAAAAGGTCATCGTTACTTACTATTTTAATGTCCCATTTGATTAAATACTAAGTGATTGTCTTGTAATTATGTGTATTCAGTGGAAAAACAATAGGCCTGTTCAATTAGGAATGTAGCTTTTTACTGCTTTGGTTTTAATGAAGTTGCAGCAGTACTGCAAGTTATAAAGAATAATGAAAAAGCTTTTTCTGTTTTCTTTTTAAAATTGAAAAGAGCAAAATAAGTATTGTTGCAGAAGGAGTAGGCATGCATTGCATGTGTAATTTGATGAACTTACTTTGTGAGTTTACTGGGTGATCTAAGAAGTAAATGACACTTGCTTGAGCAGTTCAACTGTTGATCAAAAAGAGTAAATTATTTAAGTGGATGCTGCAGTCCAGGAACATGTGGATCCAGCTGGAGTGTCATGTGTCATAGCCTCTGTCTACTGCCAGCTGGAACCAGCACAAAGGCAGAACAAGCTAAACAATTCTTGTTATTCATAACACTGAGCGGGTGTTCAAAACACACAGGGTCCTGCTTTATGGAATAAATTTGCACTCAGATACCCAGTATTATTGTCTGTTCAATTGGCCTTTGAATTGCACATCTTGTGTGCTGGACAAATCTCGACAATTTGTTGTAGAGGACCCCAACATTCCTCTGAAGAAGCAGAACCAAAATACTGCATTGAAAGAGAATGCTGTACTTCTGCTTGAAAGGTTTAATCCAAATTCTTGATTAGCTCTTTGGATAACCTACTACCAAAGGCTGCCCTGAAGATAAATTCAATAATATACATGCAAAGTGAAGCTTCATAAACTTCTTTGAAAGAGATGTTATACTTATGTGATGGGCTAAATCAGGGACTACAACTCCTAGCATTCCTTGTGACTGGTGATATTGAAAAGGTTGGCAATTGAAGACCCAACGTTGCACGATGGGGCGGTCTCCCATTCTTGTCCCTGCTGCTGCCAACCTAGCAGTTTGAAAGCAGGCAAATACAAGTAGATAAATAGGTGCCATATTGGTGGGAACATTCCATGTACCTTGGTGTATAGTCCTGCTGGCCACATGACCGTAGAAGCATCTTCAGACAATGCTTGACTCTCTTGATTAGGAAATGACTAAGACATGACTGGACAGGGGAAATGTTTATCTGTTTTTTTTTTAAAACTGGAAACTGTAGCTGACCAGCATTTGGAATTCTATAAGAAGCCTACTTTGTGAAATGGTTACTCAAAAGGAAGCTGCTTCTCTATATGCAGTAATCAAAGATAGCTTACAACCAAAGACTTAACCAAGTTAACGTTGGTTTTTCAGCATCTGTTTGCATCCTGGTTTCAACCAATGTAAAAAAAAAGCAGCACATTTTTTCCACTTTGCATTTTTTAAAAAATCCATTTGAGACATCATGTTAAATATCTATTTAAATATCTATTTTACATGCAGATATTTTCAGGATCTCAGCAAACAGATTTTAATTGTTCATATTTTGCTGCAATCCTGACCATAAACTATTCCCAGAAAGGAGGAAAGCTGTCTGTTGTGCAGTTACAAAAGTACATCTTTTTGGTCAGCAGTACACAAAAGGTTAAACTCTGCCTTTATAAGGATGTGGATGTTAATAATGAAGAAATATATTGAATGTGTGGTATGGACAATTATGGGGAACATTGGAAGGTGAAGTTCAGAAATGTCTGGAGGACACACTTCCTCCTCTTCATCTAGATATGGTTTCAGAGACAAGGAAGTTCAGTTCCACTATAAAGTTAGCAGTATATAAAAATTGTGGAATACATGTGTTCTTGTTCTGGATGTTTTAAAAATGGTATGTTTACATAGCACACATGTGGAATGTTAAGGTGCATGATCTCTGTTTCCTAAAATTTGAAAGCTAAGTGAATTCAATAATTGAATTGGAGTCTCTGGCCATTGTAATTAAGCTCTCACAAATCTGCTATGAGGATGTGTCCAAAGCAAAAAGGGAGGAAGGACATGATTACAATACAGCCATGCAAAGACTTACGCAAACGAGGAGTCCCAGTCAATTAACTGCCTCATTGTAATTGATTAATACACTATAAATTCACTAATTTATATTATGGTATTTTTAAAGGTGATAGTTTGAGGAGGATTAATAGATACAATTTCAAATAAGAAAGGGAATTTTTTTGGTTGGAAAAACAGCTGAAACCACAGATGATGGCAATGTGTCTTTTAATTGTTAAAAATAAAAATAAATCCCCACCTTTTCAACCAAGGCAGGATGCTAAATGAAAACAGAGCCCATTCACTGGTGGCTCCATGTATCTATGCACGACTATTCCAATTCATCTGCAAATGGTTCCATGGAATGCTGGAGAATTTTGCAAAATACCCACCCTCTTATTTTGAAACCACTTTTCATGATCAATTATATGCAGCTACTCTTCTAATCTGAGGATGTTGCTAAAAATAAGTTACTGTTGTTTTAGACTATATTGTTAGGTGATGGCACAGCTATTTTATGCTTAGTGTCGTAAATTGCATACTGTATGTATATTCTATTGTTCTCTTTTGGAAGCTAGTTTAGAATTAGCTTGGCTTCAAAATGTTTTCGCTCCCAAAAAATGGTCTCAGACTGAACGTAGGAGTGTCTGTGTACATTTTACATCCTTTAAGTAATTAATGTTTTAACATCAGAAATTATTGGTTAAATATAAGATATTAAATATAATTGTAATGCAGTTGGTGATTATAAATGCACCAATTTTAAAAGTCAACTGATTTCTTGTAATACTGTGAGAAATTATTATAAATACTTCATAGGTTTAGGAATAGACCATTGAATTAAATGTACACCTAGGCACGCCAAATCTACATTTGAAATCTTAAACATAGCAATATGTTATCATCTTCAAGTACTTTAAATTGCTACAGCTTGGTTTGTGGTTAAGGTACTTCTGCTAACTTTGCCAGTTGGGAATCTGTCTTCATACTAAAAGAAACAAATCCATGGTCATTATCAGACTGAATCATCAACTTTATCACCTCAGATGGTTTCATTTTTTTTAAATTCTTCCTCTTACGAAAGAATTGATCTAGGCTATCAGCCTGCTTTGGCTAAAAGTAAGTTTGTCAACAAGGAATAGGTAAGACTTTCAGAAAGACAAAGAAGATCTGCTGGAAGCAACATTTTTTAAAAAAGCAACTGAGGCTTTATTCAGATATAGTAAATTCCTTACATATGGATGTAGAAATGTCTCATCAAAGAAGATACTTGCTTAGAGTTAGATTTAAAAAATGAGCTTTTAGAGAACCTTAAAGGCTACTCTATTAGTAACCAGTGACCTATTAGGATCTGAAATAGAAAATGTTTATGAAACAGAACTAGAACGTGTTTATTAGGCTTATTTCAGACATTATAATTTGTACACAGATATAATGGAAATTTGGCTTATGGATCCTACGTTTGATGTAAAAATTTTGGCTATGTATAAGTAGATGTAGATTGATAAATATAGGTTGTTCTATCAGTAATGTGTGATTTATTAGGATGTGAAATAGACAATGTTTATTAGTTTAGCCACTCAACTATTGTGTGTATGTTAGATGTTGCAGTTTTTGGTGTAATGAAATAAGGGAAACTTGGGATGCGAATATTATTTGGGATGTTAAAGGTTAAATTTGAACACTATAATTAAAATCAAAATTAGGTAAAATGTAATAACAGGACATGGATATACTTCACTGAAATTGGACTGACAATTTTTTTAACTGACCATGCTATTTTTAGAAATTCATTAGCTTAAACATGTTGTATTGAATGTTAAGGGAAATAGAGAAGGATGTTGTGATAATGTAACCTGAACTATGTACTGAAAACTCTGTTACTGAATCTTTGATTACCCAGTTACCATGATGCTTTCTAAATATACAGACTTTAAATTGGAAAACCAATAAAACTTGTTTGTTTTTTTAAAAAAGATACTTGCTCTGGCTTGTGCATGCCGGCATGAACGCAAATTAGGTATATTCTTTAGAAGCATCGTTCTTGAATGCAACCGGAACAATTTTACCAATTAATTGATTAAAGAAACTGGTTTAACTAGAAAGTTAAATTAAATAAATTGGCCCTATTAATAAAGGCTCTCTGGGCTTGGTTGTTTTCTTGCAGACATTTCATTACCCAAACTAGGTACTAACATCATCAGTGCTAGTTGTATATAGCAAACTCTTTCTTATTCCCAACACAATAATAAGCATTACATCTAAGATGGATAACTTTCCTAAGTCCATAAATTATTTTTTAAATTTTGGGGCACGTGGGAGCTTATAGATGGGAACAGGATTATCTTTTTTTCCTAGGAAGCTTTGTTATTGTTTTCTGTCTTTTTCTAGGTATGTTGTGCTCATAAAGGTGGTAACAAATATTAAAAGTCCACTAAAAGCCTGTAGTGGAAAAGCAAAGAAGACTTTGTCCATTTCTTGTGTCTACATTGAATCTGTTAGATGTTGCCTGTAGTTAAGAAACCAGCATTTTCACTCTAGATGTGTCAATCAAACACAAGATATGGCATTTTTTTTGTGGAGAAAAGCAGTGTTCTTTTTGCTTGCGAAAAAGAAGAGACTATTGAATATTCACAAATGTACTGAATTGCAAACTAGCTACCTTTTTGCTCTGTGAACTCAGTTGGCATGCAGTTTATAGTTCAATGTGTCCGGGGAACCTAGGCATCTAGGCTAGTTTAGCAAACTATGTGTTAATGAACCATGGCTACTCATTTTAGGCAAATACAACTGCTGAGTAGCACAACTTTGCCTGACCTGATGCCCACTAGATATGTTGTTACTGCTACTCCCACAATGCCCAGCCAGCACAATCACTGTTCAAGTAATCTGGACATTCCCAACACATGCCAAGAGCCTAATGCTTTTGCATTTTGGTGTGAAAGGCAGCTCCCATTCAAAGTGACACAAATAACACCTCTCTGAAATTGGCCTGACAACCAACTCAGAGGGTGAAATTCAGAAGATGCTTTGCTTCTTAAAAAAAAAAGCTTTTCAAGTACTGTAGTTAGAAATGTAACAGTTAAGTGGGTGAGATCTATGCATGCAGTGATTACTGATGCATATTCAAATTCACAGTGTATGCTCATCTGGTCATCTGTGAGTGTGGTAGGTCTTTTTGATGCAGTAGAGGATTCATAACTGTACTGGAATGGCTAGTCCAGAATTGATGATGAATCAAGGCAATTTTTTTTCAAGACGACAAATAGTTGTTTTATTTTAAATGGTCCACGTGCAAGATGTAGGCTCTTTTTTTAAAAAAAAAAATCCACTTTTCAAAACATTTAGGCCAGATTTGCTCACCCACACACCAACCCCTGGACTTTGGGAAACATACAATTTTCAGATTGGTAAACTTTCAAACGAATCCCCTAAATGTATTATTTGTGGCTCCCTTATTTTTTACTATGGCAGTTTATGTGTAGAGATGATTGATTCTGAGAGTTAAAAGAAAGTTTAACTCTTCCCAGTGCACCTACTTGTTTAGTAGATTTCTCTCCCTTATGTAGGGTCATAAAAAACAGGAAAAAGAGAAATGAAACCTCAAATAGAATAGAGTAAGAGGCAGGGAAGATTTAAGCTTTTCTTCCTGCATGCTGTGTTTTTTTGTCAACAATGGACTTCCACAAACTTAGATTACTGAAAATTAAAATAAGAAAGTTATATAATTAATGCATTAAATAATTCTAACTCAATATGGGGACATTTGCTTTGGCTTAAGTATTGTCCCAATAGACCCCACAGCAGCTGAATATACCCATCTCTCTCAGCTAAAAGCTACCTTATGGCTCTATGTTATGTGTGAATCCAGTCTTACAGCAAGATGCACATTGGCCAACAGCCCACCAGAGCATTCCAGATATGAATCCGCACAGATAAAATCTCTCTAGATAGTTTTCAGTTTGCAATAATCAATGAGGAACGGTGCTGGCTGAGCCAAGTAAAGTGTACATGATCAAATCCTGGATGAAGATAAGACAGAAAGGACTTTTTTTCATTAGTTATTTATAGCATCCCTGGGATAGCCTGACAACACTAGCTTTATCCCATGGAACCTAGGATGTTGACATTGTCTCATTCCCAGCTCATAATTTCATCCCCAGCTCATAATTTCATCCCCAGCTCATAATTTCAGAATTCATAACTTATTCTGCTCTACAGCTTTCCATACAGCAAAATTCAAGCTAGCAAAACAAGCAAACAAACAAAAAACCCCAAACTGAGAAAATCAGGATCAGATATCCTTATGCTAGCAATTCTTTGATTCCCCCCCTCCCCCTTCTTCAGGGTTCCTTGTCTAACTCAGCCCTTGTTGTATGAACCGAACAGCTTCTCAGGATAATACATGTTAATACATCTAACTGTTATTGTTACCTAGCTTGCTAACAAAAAGTACTGTTTTCATTGCTTTAGGGAAAGTATTTAGAGATGCTTATTGGTAATTAAATAATCAATGCCAAGTATTTCACACCTTCCCAAAATACTCATGCCCAAGAAATCATCAGCCCATGTCTGTTCAAGGTTAGCCTGTTCCTATGAACATATATCTCCAGACTAATGTATTTTATACAAACATGGCTTTGAATTAGATAAGCTAGGAAAATATTGGATCCCTTCCAGGATGTGAAAGATTTTTATCAGGTTGACGAAGTCATGGGCTTGGAAGAAGATCAGATCAACATCAGTTAATCAAGGTAGAATATTGAGATTACTAAGATTATAAAACGTAAATGCAGAAAGGGCATTTCTGTCATCGCAACCAGGGCTTGGTTGGAGTAAGATTCGTTAAAGAGGAAAAGCTCTTCAGTCAACCTGGATAAAGTGTAATGAATAATTTCTAGGCATTCCTGTGAGAAAGAAAGCATCTGCTGAAAAAGTTTTATTTATTTATATTTCATATTTCTGAACCTAGTTTGTTTTGCAGCTTCATATCTTCCAATTCTTACTGTTCAGATCAATCATTTACATTCTACTTTTAAAATAAAAAGGACTTCAGGTTTCTCGGTGGGATAATTCCTGACCATGTTGGCTGAAGATTATGGAAGTTCAGTGGATCAGAAAGGCCTTAGAGTGAAGAGGAAGGCTTTAGTAGAATTAGGGATGCCTTCAGCCAGCACATTCACTCAGCATGAATAAATAATTCACTAATGATTGTAACGAGAAATTTTGAGGTAATCTCTGTTGGAACCTTCTACTTCATTCACCAAGAGTCCAGGTATAGCCGAGCATACAGATCTGAATAGAAATCAAGTCCATTAAAAATATCTAGAGTATCTAGATACCATGCATAAGAGCTAAAAGGATATTATGTTTACTAAATAAATTATAGGTTCTGAGAGAATGCCTGCATTGCTGAGCTTTGTAGGGTGGGGGTGGCAGAGAGAATAGAACACAGAATAATAGAGTTGGAAGGGACCTCCGAGGTCTTCTAGTCCAACCCCCTACTTGAGCAGGAGACCTATACCATTTCAGACAAATGGTTGTCCAGTCCCTTTTTGAAAGCCTACAGTGATGGAGTACCCACAACTTCTGAAGGCAAGCTGATCCATTGTTGATTGTTGTCATTGTTAGGTAATTTCTCCTTAGTTCTAGGTTGCTTCTCTCCTTTGTTAGTTTCCATCCATTGTTTCTCAACTTGCCCTATAACTGTTCTTTGTATGTTTTAGCCTCCAGACCTCTAATCATTCTTGATGCACTTCTCTGCACTCTTTCCAGAATCCCAACACCTTTTTGATATTGTGGTGATCAGAACTGGATGCAGTATTCCAAGTGTGGTCTTGGAAGGGTGGAACGACACCATATTTTTTTTGTTGTGTAGAAATTAAACTGAGGATCTTAAGATGATGAGAGTACCTGTCTTCCAAGCAGAAGAAAGCAGAGTCAAGGCAAAGAGAGGAGCAAAAAGCTTTCTTTCCCCCCTCTATTCCTATTGCCCCTAGTCGTCAACAGGACTTTTAAAAAAATGGCAAAGAATCAGTTTCCAACAGAACTTACCAGTATAGGAATATACTGGGTGAATGCAGTATAGTAGTAGAGGAGTGAATGCAAGTTGTATTTTGTGCTTGGAAATTCCCCTGATTGATAGCTTCCAAAATCTTTAATAGGTGCCACTGGAACAACTTTTGGATAAAATGCTATCCAGCTATATTTTAGTCATTTACACTTTGGCTATTACATATCAGAAATGCATTTGGCGATTTCGACTACCGCAGCGATTTCAAATGCTGAACATCTTCCTCTCCTTATTTGCCTTCTTTTGATTGGATAGAGTGCTATTACACCACAGTGAGAAAATATCACAAAGAGAGAATGCAAACAAAACAAAACAAAACCCAAGGTTCAGGAAGAGACCTTGGTTAAATTTTATTCCACAAACTGGCACTGTATTCTAGCAATGAAAACCAGAAGTGGGGCATTTTAATTTTCTCTGCAGTTGAAACCCCTGCTGGGTCTGTTTATGACAGCATAATCCTCTCCAAAATTTGTTATTACAAGTGCTAATTTTTATTTTTTTAAACTGCAGACTTCTCCCCATGATAGAGTTATTTGATAGCAGAATTATCTGAAGTGTTACAAGTGGCCTCTGTTTGAAGAGTCATCTAGTGAAAACTGCTAAAAAAAATCATTCTCCTTTGGGGAAGTCCATTATTCTGCATTTTTTGTTATGAGCCTGTAAAAAGCTGCTGAAAAAGAAGCCATTCATAGTTCTTTTTATATCACACTCTGCATGTATTTAATATTTAAAATACCTCTTACTTTTCACTAAATTCTTTTTCTCTGCAACACATGTTGAAAACAACTTACATATTACAAATATAAAAGCTCAGGGGCACAATGTAGGTTTCACTAATGTGGGAACAGGAAGCATGGTATTCAGAGCAGGGAACAGGGAAAAACTTCTCAGCATGATGAAAAAAAATAGCTTTTTAAAAACTGAGATGGCTCTTTCTACCCTGCTGCCCTCCAGATGTATTGGATTGCAACTCCCATCGTTTCCAGCCAGCATGGCTACAGAGTCTCTAGTGCAGAATATTGCATTAAGGAGAGGAGAAAAAACCTTGCTCATTTTAAAAGAATATGCTAAGTTACTTTTTCTATGGACTATGACAATTACCCCTCTTTAACAAAAAGTGGTTTATAATAAGAGTCTCTCAGGTTGGAGGGTCACTATGGCACTGAATCAAAGACTGAGATCCCAGCCCCCAAAGTCTTCAGAGAGGGCCACAGAATGAAACCATAATGAAACCAATGGCATAATGAAACCATAGAAATACAGCCAAGGAGTTAAATCCTACCGCATTGGCAATCTTGGCTAGAAGTTTCTATTGGAAATCATGGACTGTACTGTAACTTCAAATATAGACGGCTTTTGGAGGCATGTAGTGAGTCTTCTCACAAAATGGTTTCCATGGCAATGTAGCCTGTCATAACATCCCCATATGTAAGTCGACTCCAGTCTCTTCCTTGCACCCCCTAAAGATCCTCTGTAGGTTACCTTTGAAGCAATCCACTAGCTTTTCCCCCCAAGAATAGTTAACTGGAACTTATGTGAGCTCCAAAGACATTCCTGTTAAAAAAGAAGATACCCTAAAAAAATCTAAACATGGTAAAGCATGACCACTCTGAAATAAGTCACGCTGAATAGGAAAATAGAACATTTTTTTCCTTATATCTTTCTTGAAAATTCCATTTAGTGCAAGGAATTAGTGGACATTCCATTTAGTGCCTTTTCCTTCCTTCCTTCCTTCCCCCTTCCTTCCTTCCTTTGTCAAATTTCAACAGCTATTTGCTGTTGAGGTGATATGCTTGACCCAAAAGGTAACACAAGCCAAATGTGCCCTGCTTTGAAAGTTTTTTTGTCTCTTCTTTCACCTGCTCATGTGAGGAGAGACTTCTGTGCTAGCACTACATCTGGGCAGAAACCTCTTTGGGCTTTGGTGAAGATCTGGAAGAGGAGGCAGATGTGTTCTCTCACATGGCTCACCAAACATCAGGATGAGTTGTGGCAGCTGTGGTCCATCCCTTGCTGTGCTTGCCAAAGCCATGCCAGAGGTGGTGAGCTGGCTGGAGGAAGCAAAGTATTCATTTCACATTTTTCATCTAATTTTTGTAAAGCAGAGCAAAGCAAAGTAATACAGTCATGCACCTCCCTTTGTTAAAGTGAGCTGATCATTTTACTTTGAAATGAAGCTTTGAAGGAGTCCTTCACACCTATTATACACTATAATAATGTTAAATTGAAAGACCCCTTTGAAGAATACAATAGCACAACCCTAAATTCTGATACTTTCAACTCTAAAAGCATTGTAAAACTGTAATTAAATCACCGCCTTTTTATTATTTATATTCCAGTATAAAAGAGATTAAGGTTCACGATTTCAACTTTTCTTGCATGTAACTCTTCTTGCATTCTCTTTCTCTGACGATCCAACTGCTCAAAAATTTAAACATGCTGTTTGTTCTTGCTCCCTAGAGAACCAACTCAAGATTGGATTTTCTGTACAACAGGACTGAGACTTTGGAGAAGGCGTTAGAGAAGGTAGCAATGATTAACTATAGACATTCTGGGATGACACGGGGCGTCTGATTCTTTTTAAATTAGGCTTAGAGTAGTTCTAGTGCAGACATGTCAAACACAAGGCCCGGGGGCCGGATGCGGCCCGTGAAGTGGTTTCATGTGGCCCGCGAAGCCATCCTGGAAACAGTGAGGGAACGGCCCCCACTGTCTTGGCCCTGGCCCAGAGACCCTCCTTCTGCCAGAGACCCTCAGATCTGTCCCACTCCTGCCCAGGCCCCCATAGGCACCCTTGATGCAAATGATGTAGAGCTGGCCACGCCCACCCAGTAGGCCACGCCCACCCTGGCCATACCCACCCAGTAGGCCACGCCCACCCAGGCCATACCCACCCGGCCCCCTGAGGGCAACCGCAATGCTGATGCGGCCCTCAATGAAATGGAGGTTGACACCCCTGTTCTAGTGTCAAATGGGCTTGGCTTGGAATTGGATCACTGGATCTCAAATAACACATATATTTGAAACTCAGGAAATCAAAGTCTATCGAATGGGCCCAAGCTTCTCTCAAGCGGCTAAAAAGATCTGTCCACTGTACTAAAGAGTCATTCTCCATGCCATCTACATTTTGTCTCAATACCAACAAATTAGACCAGGAAGATGGGGAAAAAACACCTTAGTAGAAGAAGATAATGGCAAACCACTACTGTTACCAAGGAATGAATGTGTCTATACTGCTAGACCAGCTGTTGCATTTTAGTTTCTGACCTACTTTGGTAGCTACCTAATCATAATACCTTCTGTCAAACAATGGAAAAATCATCCTGTGATGGGTACTTGTCCCAACCACACTTGTTCCATAAATGTTTGACTTTCCCTTCTGGTTGAAGATGCTAAGATTTAGAAGGTGCTAGGTAAGGTAATCTTGTTTACAAGTTGCAGGCTATGGGTCCGGATTACCTACGGCAACACCTGCGACCGGCGTCAACTTCCCTCCGTCCAGTGCGCTCCCACAGAGAGGGCCTCCTCAGGGTGCCGCCGATCAAAGAATGCCGATTGGTGACCCCCAGGGGGAGAGCGTTCTCTGTGGGTGCGCCAGACCTCTGGAACCGCTTACTGGTTGAGCTCCGGACGGCCCCCGACCTTCGCTCCTTCCGGCACGATCTTAAAACATTCTTTTTCGAACAAGCTGGCCTGGTCTGACGGGATGGGGTTGGGTTTTTAAAATTAGTTTTTAACTTAATATGTATTGATTTTATGGGCATGATGTTTAATGGTTTTTTAATTTTTGTACTTGATTTTTATTGTGTATTGCCCTGTTCACCGCCCTGAGTCCTTCGGGAGAAGGGCGGTATAGAAATCAAATTATTAAATTAAAATTAAATTAAATTATTACTGATCGCAGCATGCCTTCATGCTATGGGTTATTAGGTTATTAGAACAAAGGCCCATCTCAATTTGTGAGACAATACCAAGAAAAAGAGAGAAATTTTGCAGAAAAGAACAACTGGCTTGAAGATGTGCATGACTGCACTTATCAATGTGCTGCCAGTTCAAAAAAAAATAAATCCTGACATTAGTTTGTATGGCATACAATTAGCTGTAATGCTGTCATTTTCAGGGCCAGTTATTGAATCATTGCTTCTCAATGAACTGCATCCGTTGTCTTGCTTGCTCAGTGCATGAAGCTAGTACAGAATGCCAGCTGTACAGAATAAAGCTGGCAGAGAATTGAAGATCTGAACTGCAAACTTATTTTTTCCCTCAACTTTATTTTCTGTTCAGTGAATAAGAAGAAAGCAAAGATAGTACCAATAGCAATATGTGCTTTGGCTGCAATCCCAAATCATCTGGAAGCACCACTGAATACCTTTGGCATTGACAAAACTAGTCAATTGCAAAGGGCAGCTTTACTTGGAACTGCTTATACCCTGTAACAATATGTCATCAAATAACAACATCTGCCTGTCCTAGGTCCCTGGGAGGGTCTCAATTTGTAGATAAAAATGCCAAATCCAGTCTAAATATCTCACTTATTGTGCAACCAACCATTATCACAACCCCCAGTGAATCACTAACCTGACCCCCTAACCCTGATCCTTGGGAATTCTCTATAGGTGGATTAAAATGTCAAATCCAGCCTAAATATCTGGCTGACTGTGCAACCAAACGTATTTAATAATAAAAATAACATTTTCCTTCCCGCCTATCATGTGCATAACATCCCCACATCTCATTTTGTTTTAAATTTCTTACTCATTCCACATATCCCCATCCAGGTCTATTCAAAAAGATCTCAAAGTGAGCATTTATATAGGCCTACAACCCTAGTCCCCTTCATGGATTACTGCCTTGTCGTGGCGAAGGGGCTTGCGTAATTCAATGAAGCTATGAGCTATGCCGTGCAGGGCCACCAAAGACAGAAAGGTCATAGCAGAGAGTTCTGACAAAACGTGATCCACTGGAGAAGGAAATGGCAACCCACTCCAGTATCTTTGCCATGAAAACCCTATGGACAGTACCAAAAGGCAAAACGATATGACGCTGGAAGATGAGCCCCTCAGGTCGGAAGGCGTCCAATATGCTACTGGGGAAGAGCAGAGGGCTAGTACTAGTAGCGCCAGAAAGAATGAAGCGACTGGGCCAAAGCTGAAAGAACGCTCAGCTGTGGATGTGTCTGGTGGTGAAAGGAAAGTCTGATGCTGTAAAGATTTTTTCTCCATAGCAACCTGGAATGTAAGATCCATGAATCAAGGAAAGCTGGACGTGGTCAAACAAGAGATGACAAGACTGAACATTGACATCTTAGGTATCAGCGAACTAAAATGGACAGGAATGGGTGAATTTAATTCAGATGACCATCAGGTATACTACTGCAGGCAAGAATCCCTCAGAAGAAATGGAGTAGCCTTCATAGTCAATAAAAGAGTAGGAAAAGCAATACTGGGATACAATCCTCAAAATGACAGAATGATCTCAGTTCGAATCCAAGGCAAACCATTCAATATCACAGTAGTCCAAGTCTATGCCCCAACCACCAGTGCTGAAGAGGATGAAATTGACCAGTTCTATGAAGCCCTACAGCACCTTATAGAATTTACACCAAAAAATGATGTCCTTATCATCATGGGGGATTGGAATGCTAAAGTAGGAAGCCAAAAGATAACCGGAATAACAGGCAAGTTTGGCCTTGGAGTACAAAATGAAGCAGGGCACAGGCTGATAGAATTTTGTCAAGAGAATACGATGGTCATAGCAAACACTCTTTTCCAACAACCCAAGAGACGGCTCTACACATGTACATCACCAGATGGTCAACACAGAAATCAGATTGACTATATGCTCTGCAGCCAAAGATGGAGAAGCTCTATACAGTCAGTAAAAACAAGACCAGGTGCTGACTGTGGCTCAGACCATGAGCTTCTCATTGCAAAGTTTAGGCTTAAACTGAAGAATGTAGGAAAAAGCACTAGGCCACTCAGGTATGAATTAAATCATATCCCTGTTGAATATACAGTAGAGGTGACAAATAGATTTAAGGAATTAGATCTGATAGACAGAGTGCCTAAAGAACTATGGACAGAGGTTCGCAACATTGTACAACAGGTAGCAACCAAAACCATCCCAAAGAAAAAGAAATGCAAGAAAGCAAAATGGCTGTCTGAGGAAGCTTTGCAAATAGCTGAGGAAAGGAGGGAAGTGAAAGGCAAGGGAGAAAAAGAAAGATATGCCCAATTGAATGCAGAATTCCAGAGAATAGCTAGAAGAGATAAGAATGCCTTCTTAAATGAGCAGTGCAAAGAAATAGAAGAAAACAATAGAATAGGGAGGACCAGAGATCTTTTCAAGAAAATTGGAGAGATGAAGGGAACGTTTCATGCAAAAATGGGCATGATAAAGGACCAAAATGGCAGGGACCTAACAGAGGCAGAAGAGATTAAGAAGACGTGGCAAAATTACACAGAAGAACTATACAAGAATGAGCTTAATGTCCCTGATAATCACAGTGAGGTGGTCACTGACCTCGAGCCAGACATCCTAGAATGTGAAGTGAAGTGGGCCTTAGAAAAGCTGAGCAACAACAAAGCTAGTGGAGGTGAAAGTATTCCAGCTGAGCTATTCAAAATCTTAAAAGACAATGCAGTAAAAGTGCTACACTCAATTTGCCAGCAAATTTGGAAAACTCAACAGTAGCCACAGGATTGGAAAAGATCAGTTTACATTCCAATTCCAAAGAAAGGCAGTGCCAAAGAATGTTCAAACTACCGCACCATTGCACTCATTTCTCATGCTAGTAAAGTTATGCTTAAAATCCTGCAAGCTAGACTTCAGCAGTATGTGGATCGAGAACTATCAGAAGTACAGGTAGGATTTCGAAGAGGCAGAGGAACTAGAGATCAAATTGCCAACATACATTGGATCATGGACAAAGCTAGGGAGTTCCAGAAAAACATCTACTTCTGCTTCATTGACTATGCTAAAGCCTTTGATTGTGTGGATCATAACAAACTGTGGCAAGTTCTTAAAGAGATGGGCGTACCAGACCATCTTATTTGTCTCTTGAGAAACCTATATGCGGGCCAAGAAGCAACAGTGAGAACTGGACACGGAACCACTGATTGGTTCAAAATTGGGAAAGGAGTCCGGCAAGGCTGTATACTGTCGCCCTGCCTATTTAAGTTATATGCAGAGCACATCATGAGAAAGGCAGGGTTAGAGGAATCAAAAGTTGGAATTAAGATTGCCGGAAGAAATATCAACAACGTAAGATATGCAGATGATGCCACTCTAATGGCAGAAAGTGAAGAAGAACTAAAGAGTCTCTAGTTGAGGGTGAAGAAGGAGAGTGCAAAAGTTGGGTTGAAACTTAACATTAAGAAAACCAAGATCATGGCATCCGGCCCTCTCAATTCCTGGCAAATAGATGGGGAAGAAATGGAGGTAGTGACAGATTTTATTTTCCTGGGCTCCAAGATCACTGCAGATGGGGACTGTAGCCAAGAAATTAAAAGACGCTTGCTCCTCGGGAGGAAAGCCATGACAAATCTAGACAGCACACTAAAAAGCAGAGACATCACCCTGTCAACAAAAGTGCATATAGTCAAGGCTATGGTCTTCCCAGTTGCAATGCATGGCAGTGAAAGCTGGACCATAAAAAAGGCTGAGCGCCAAAGAATTGAGGCCTTTGAACTATGGTGCTGGAGAAGACTCCTGCGAGTCCCTTGGACTGCAAGGCGATCAAACCGGTCAGTCCTAGAGGAGATCAACCCTGACTGATCTTTAGAAGGCCAGATCCTGAAGCTAAAACTCAAATACTTTGGCCACCTAATGAGAAGGAAGGACTCACTGGAGAAGAGCCTAATGCTGGGAAAGATTGAGGGCAATAGAAGAAGGGGATGACAGAGAATGAGGTGGCTGTATGGAGTCACTGAAGCAGTAGGCGTGAGCTTAAATGGACTCCAGAAAATGGTAGAGGACAGGAAGGCCTGGAGGAACATTGTCCATAGGGTCGCGATGAGTCGGACATGACTTCGCAGCTAACAACAACAACAACCCTAGTGGCAGGACTAGAACTCAAAGTCTCCCAGTTTCTAGCCTGGCGTCTTAACCAGTACACCTAACTTCCCATGTGACAGGACTGTGCAAAACAGACAAAAGGGATGTATCACAACGCTTATTAACACTGAAGCAGCCACATATTTTTGCAAGGCTTGTGTGTCTGTTTTGAATGCTGCTCCACTTTGCTTCTGACTGCATGTGGTTGCCAAACAGAAGTCTGGTCTGTACACAAATCATGGGTTAGTTTTGAAACCCATGCAAAAGATGAAGCTGCTTTACAGGGCACTGAAGAGGCATGTCTCGTCTACCTGTGCATTTAGATCAGGGGTGTCAAACAGCCAACCTGCGGGCCGGATGCGTCATCCAGAAGCTGCACCCACCCCATTTCCGGCAATGGTGAAACTGCTCCGATACGTTGCGCGACGTCACGCGATGTCACAAATTTGACTGTCTGAAATGGGAGTGTCTATCTGTTTTCAAATTAAGAGCCACATATTCTTCCTTTTTGAGGAGCTTCTTGCTTGGGTGCAAGAAGTAGGTGGGGTCAGAGCAAAGCCTATAATAGATCTAATGTAATTAAAATAGACATTTAGTTATAATTTAATTGACTACACAATTATGATTACCGGTATGTCATAAACACCTACCCCTTTCACCTCCAAACGCAATTCATTGTTAACTTTGGAGAGATTCTGGGGTTTCACCCAAGACATGAGATACATCCCTGGGAACTCAGGCCATGTTATTTTGAAACAACCCAGTACTGGTTTTTTTTAAAGTACAAAACAGTTTGTCAAAAAAGTTATTGGTCTTTTACTAAATGTTTTAATATTCCTGCTGTAGCATTTTTGCACAGAGAGAAACTGAACTTCTCTTACATGTTGTACACACACAAAAAAGAGCACGGGGGGGGGGGGGGGAATCCAATTTTGTGTTTGTCCTTATTGGGAAAGAAAAATGTGGCCAAAGTAGAAACAATTGAGATATTGTGGCTAAGCGAAGCATTACCGTAATTTTCAGGAGAGAAAGAAGGAAATTGGGGAGCTAGGCTCTGCTATGCCTACCTGTAGCCATCTAATATATTTAACCACTTTGGAAATGTAATTCTCATGTGCGATGTTGCAATGGGCTTTGGCAAATTTGAATTCTGTGGGAAATAATGTAATTCTATCAAGGGACCTCACTATCTAATTCTCTGGTTTTTAATTAATAGATTGGATGAAAAGAGAATACTGAGTTCTCATTTCTCCCCAGCTCCCCAGCTCCATTTTAATACAGATTTATTTATAGCTTAAGATGCAGGGTTATTCAGTGATGGGCCAGTGTGTCATTTTATGTTTGAAAAAAAGATAATTTGTATTGTGAGAACAAGAAATTACTTTCTTTTTCTGCAGCTATGTTAAATGCAAAGAATATTAATGTTGAACATAAGCATTCTTTTTTGGGTGGAGGGGTTGTTCTCATTCAATATGGGAGAAAAGGTTCCCCCCCCTTCTTTCAAAGTTGGAGAAATATTCAGAGGCTTGTTTTATAGTTCTGCCACTTAATTTACTGGCCAAGAAATGAGGATGAGCGCTTGATCTTGTTTTCCTGTGTTCTTGAGGTTCAATTAAAATGCAAAGTGACACGTAATGAACACCACTTCTTCTCTGAAGCTGCTAGAGAACCTCCAATGCAACGGAGAGATGTGCAGCAGAAAACCACCTCAATGTCCTTTCCCGCTCTGCAGTAGTAAAGTATTGGGCCATCCCTATCATTAGGAAGAAAGGGGACATTGCCCCAGGCAATGCATTAGAAAGAGTGGCAGATTGGAATCAAGCTGTGACCTCCAAAGGTTTCTGATTTTGCCTGAAAATGCGGTTGGTTTGCTCCAGTGGTGGGATTAAAATACCTGAACAACTGGTTCTCTTATTGATGCAGACCTGGGCCTCCGAGGCCTAGAATGGACTTCCGGAAGTGGCATCCACGCACTTCCAGTCAGCCATTCTAGGCCTGGGAGGCCTCCTCCAGGCCTCCCAGGCCTAGAACAGACTTTCAGAAACAGCGTGCATCAGCCGGTTCTCCAAACTCAGCAAAATTTAGCTACCGGTTCTGGCGAATAGGTGTGAACCAGCTGAATCCCACCACTGGTTTGCTCCATTTTTTTGCCCTGCTACTACTGTATCTTCTCCTGCCTGGGAAGGGGGGGAGGGGAGAAGGGGCCATATTCCAGAGTGCCTAGCTGCCCCAATATCACAATCAGGCATTAAGTATTATAAGTCACTTGATGGGAGAGTGTTGCTTAAAGTGAGGTGATATATAGCTAACCATCACTGTGGATTGCCAATACATCACTTTATGAGTTTGTCCAAATCAAGTAATCAGCAAATTTTCTGTAAGAAATCCCCTGCTATTGTTCTTTGCAGCACATCCCTCTCCTGAAGACAAGGAACCAGAAGTAGGATGGAGTCTTAACAGGTGTTATAAGTGGTGAACACAGTCCTCTCAGCTCAAGGGGCAAAAGGTCCAGGCTTTCTAAAATGGATAGTCATGTCAAGCTGTACCATGTCAGATGGACTGAACATTTCTGTATTCATCTTTTAAATTATATTTTATGTCAAGCTGATTACCCAACAATTCATAAGGGATAAAGATGCTAATAGATGGAAAAGAAGGAGAACAGCAATCTGTTAGTCCCTTACCTGATAGATAGGGAAGGATGGAAATGAACCAAGTTCCTTGAATTATTTTGCTTTGGAAAATGCAAAGAATTGCAATCTGCAACTATATCAACTTCTCGAATGTTGTCTAAGTGGTGTGAGTGCCTGTGGTTTATTCAAAGCTGGTTTGATTAAATCACCCCATAATAGCTCACTTTATTAGATCAATCACTTCTGTAGCCCTTCAGTGAACTTTCTACAGAAGCCATTTGCTTTCAAGCAAGACTGCCAGTTGCAACATAGATTGGACCTTCCTTGTACTTTGCAAGATAACAAATTAGTTTAAAGAAAGTGATAGATCCCGTAACATCCAGCACTCAGAGTTAATTACTCCTAGTATTGATTCTAGTGCTATTATTTATTTATTTATTTATTTATTTGTTTGTTTGTTTGTTTGTTTATCTTCTGCTGAAAGGTTGTGTGCTTGCTCTGATCTGAATATAGCAGGGGTGTCAAACTCAATTTCATTGAGGGCCGCATCAGCATTGCGGTTGCCCTCAAGGGGCCGGGTGGGCATGGCCTGGGTGGGTGTGGCCTACTGGGTGGGCGTGGCTAGAGTGCATATGGCCTACTGGGTGGGCATGGCCAGCTCTACATCGTTCGCATCAAGGGTGCCTATGGGGGCCTGGGCAGGAGTGGGACAGATCTCAGGGTCTCTGGCAGAAGGAGGATCTCTGGGCCAGGGCCAAGGCAGTGGGGGCCGTTCCCTCACTGTTTCCAGGATGGCTTCGCAGGCCACATGAAACCACTTCGCGGGCCGGATCTGGCCCCCGGGCCTTGTGTTTGACATGTCTGGAATATAGGGACTGAGCGGGTTAAGCACATTAATTTATGAACAATGCCCATTCTGCCCAGTCCTTATGCTCCCTATGAAAGAATTATTATTTATCATTTCCAGTTGAGAGCCAGTAAATTCAGAGTATCAATTTAGCAAAGGTCAAAGCAAAATAAACCTTAAATATGTGGCCAAATTTAAGCTAATTCAGGATCAGGTTTTGATGATCAGTACGGAACTGAAGTTGGAATATTTCTCATTTCATTATACTAGCAAAAATTCTTACTAGTTTTAAACTAGTGTTGTTGTTTTTTTTCTAGAAAAAATTGCACTACTCAGGCTCACTTAGTAACTGTTTAAATAAAAAGTCCTGGACACCTCTGGATGGACAAGATGCAGATTAATATCCAACTTCTAGATGGTTATTAGTGTGAGCTTCAGAGGAGCCCTAAGATGGTACAATGGAACTGGATGGAACTGGAATCATATGGAGGCCTAAGAAGCATCTGTTTAAAAAAGCTTGAGCCACAGGCTAGGTTTACTAAGAATTGGATCAGCTCTTCACCGTAAGCATGGATGCACTTGAGTCATTTCTAATCTCTGTCTTGTGGACCACAAAGATTGGCTGTTCTGTATCTGAACTCCTATCAAGGCTTCATATTAAACTCTTGCTCATTGTAGCCTTGAGCAGAATTTCCGAGTGCCCCCATTTCTGGAAGTTTAACTTTATGAAGTTGGACTGCTATACCTCAGCAATAACACTCATGCATCAACAGCTTAAAGCCTTGAAGCTAATCTCAGACTTATAGACAGATGGATTTCTACAAATTTTCATTTGACTTTCATCATCATGGAGGCACATCAGTCAGACTACACACAAACACACACCCAAATTAGCAAGCTTATGTATGTGCAATTCTACCTGCTTTCAGTTCCTTTGAAATTAATAGAGTTTAGGCATTGCATCAACTAGCCTTTAAATTATGTGGATGAAAATTTTAAAACGAGAGTCAAGCATGCTATCTGTGATCTATGGGCTTGATTTCAGTACTCCAGCAAGTAGTACACCCAGCATGAAAGGGTCAAAAGCAAGTTCTCTCCCTTCTCCAAAATGACGGCTTCATCATTTAACAGATTCTTTATAACGTGTGGTCCTCAGGTTGCAACGGCAATTGGGATCAGAATTTCTGTTGCTAACCAATGTGGTTGTAAACTGTGATGTCATGCGACCAAATTGCTTGGCAATGGCAATCCTGGTAGTCCTGGTTGCCAACATGACTTCAAGACTTCATGGGATGTTAAGGGGAAGAGATAGGAGTCCCAGGCAATTAGGCTGGCAGATGCACAGGTCACGTGGACAGGCACGATAGAGTGCAGGGAGCACTACAGAGGTTGCTCCCACTCCTGCAGGGGAAAAAAAGAGAAAAAACCTGCAGGAGTGGGAGCAACTTCTGACTTCCCGCTGTGTTTCCCATTGATTTTGCTTATGGGAAGCCTCCAGAGAACATCGAAAATCGCAATCACGTGATTGCAACCTGCTGCACCCTAATGTCTTAATCACAATCACATGATGGAGATGCTCTGGTGTCTGGAATTCCGAGGACAGGATGTAAGTCCCCCTCATTCAGTGCCATAAGAAGTCAGGATGATAGAGCCGGAAGGGACGCTGGAGGTCTTTTAGTCCAGCCCCCTGCCATCATAACTTTGTTTTTTACATATTTATATCAATGTTATTAAACATTTTAAAAAGATTAAAAAGTAAGAAAAACTACTGGTAATACAAAGTAAGGAAAAGAAAAAAGAGGAAGAGAGGAAAGAACAAAGGTGCAAAAAGGAAAGATAAAAAGATATTACTTTGAATGGTCACTGAGTGAGTACCTGTAACCTGAGGACTACCTATAAACACATTTACTTTGCACTGTGTGTCCCCGATGAGTCCTTCAGTCAGAGATAGCATTCATCACATGTGCACTAGGGAGAGGATTTCAAACTAGAGCAACAACAAAAGTATACTAAGATTGGTATTTTTGTTACGGGAGGGAGAAGAACCAATAATTCTCCAGACTGCTGAGTTTCAACTCCCAGCAGCCAAAGGGGGTTCATCTATTACAAGAATTCCTGAGCTTTGCTTGCGGTACCAAATATTTTTTATTATTAGCTTTATTTAATTTAATTTAATTTAATTTATTAATATTTCTATACCGCCCTTCTCCCGGAGGACTCAGGGCGGTGTACAGGGCAAGAATAAAACACCGAAATTTACAAAAACTAAAAGATAATTAAATGCATGCCCGATTAAAATACAATTGATACATAGTAAAAACCCCAATAAAAATGATAAAAACCCCACCAATCCCCCCTCAGGCCAGGCCGGCTTGCTCGAACAAGTATGTTTTCAGATCGCGGCGAAAGGAGCGCAGATCGGGCGCCGTCCGGAGCTCAACCGGTAACTGGTTCCATAGCTCCGGGGCGCCCACAGAGAAGGATCTCCCCCTGGGGGCCACCAGTCGGCATTCTCTGACCGGTGGCACCCTGAGGAGGCCCTCTCTGTGGGAACGCACAGGGCGCAGGGAGCTTGATGCCGGCAGCAGATGTTCCCTGAGGTACTCCGGCCCCATGCCATGGAGGGCTTTGAACACCATTACTAGCACCTTGAATCTCACCCGGAAGACAACTGGCAACCAATGCAGCTCACGGAGCAGAGGTGTCACATGGGAGTATCGGGAGACTCCCAACACAACCCTCGCGGCTGCATTCTGTACCAGTTGGAGCCTCCGGGTGGTCCTCAAGGGAAGCCCCATGTAGAGAGCGTTGCAGTAGTCTAGACGAGAGGTCACGAGCGCGTGAGTGACCGTGCATAAATCATCCCGGCTTAGATAGGGCCGCAACTGGCGCACCAGGCGAACCTGGGCGAAAGCCCCCCTAGTCACAGCCACCATGTGATCTTCCAAGGTAAGCCGCGAATCTAGGAGGACTCCCAAGTTGCGAGCCCTATCTACGGGGGGTAATAATTCACCCCCCATAGAAAGAGATGGAATATCCGAATAGACCCGGGATGAAGGTATGCAAAGCCACTCGGTCTTGTCGGGGTTGAGTTGAAGTCTGTTCCTCCCCATCCAGACCCGAACCGCCTCCAGGCAACGGGACATCACGTTGAGGGCATCACTGGGGTGGTTTGGGGTAGAAAGAAAAAGCTGGGTATCATCAGCGTACTGATGATACCCAACTCCAAAGCCACGAATGATCTCACCCAGCGGTTTCATATAGATGTTGAACAGGAGAGGCGAGAGGACCGACCCCTGAGGAACTCCACAAACGAGAGACCTCCCGGTCGACCTCTGCCCTCCTGTCAACACCGACTGCGAGCGTCCCTGGAGATAGGAGGAGAACCACTGTAAAACCGTGCCTCCCACTCCCAATCCCCTGAGACGCCGCAGCAGGATACCATGGTCGATGGTATCGAAAGCCGCTGAGAGGTCTAATAGGACTAGAACAGAGGAATGACCCCTGTCCCGAGCCCTCCAGAGATCATTCACCAGCGCGACCAATGCCGTCTCCGTGCTGTGCCCGGGCCTGAAACCCGATTGGTACGGGTCTAGATAATCCGCTTCATCCAGGACCAAAGGGAGCTGATGCGCCACCACACTCTCAACAACCTTCGCAAGAAAGCGAAGGTTGGAGACCGGACGAAAGTTGTTCAATACAGCTGGGTCCAAGGCAGGCTTCTTGAGGAGGGGCCTCACCACCGCCTCTTTCAAGACGGCAGGGAAGCTGCCCTCACTCAAAGAAGCTGATATAACTGCCTGGAACCAGCTGCGTGTCCTCTCCCGGGCTGCATAAACCAGCCAGGAAGGGCACGGGTCCAATAAACATGTGGTGGAGCTCAGTCTCCCCATAATCCTGTCCACTTCCTCCGGAGTTACAGAATCAAACTCCTCCCAAGTGATATCGACAAGACCACCCGCGTCCTGATCGCCAGACTCTGCCCAGTCAGAGTCCAGACCAGTCCGAATCCGAGTGATTTTGTCCGACAGATAATTGTTAAACTCCTCGGCACGACCCTGCAAGGGTTCCTCCCTCACCTCCTGATTAAGGAGGGAGCGAGTCACCCTAAACAGAGCGGCCGGGCGATTATCTGCGGACGCGATAAGGGTAGCGAAGTGATTAGACCTCGCCACCCTCATCGCAGCGAGATAAGACCTAATATGGGTTCTTAGTCGCAATCGGTCGGATTCGGATCGGCTGGACCTCCAACCGCTCTCTAGGCCCCGTCTCCGGCGCTTCATCTCCCGGAGCTCCGCGGAAAACCATGGAGCTCGACGGGATCTGCATCGGGTCAGGGGCCGCAAGGGTACAACTCGGTCAAGAGCCTCAGTGGCTGCCCTTTCCCAAGCTTCCACTAAGGCATCTGCCGAGCTGTGAGTGGGGGAGGCAGGTGGGGACCCCAGCGCTGCCTGGAATCTCGCGGAATCCATTAAGCGTCTGGGGCGGTACCATCTAACTGGTTCCACACACCCACGGCGGGGGGTGGCAAAACGGAAGACCAGCCGCAGGAGATGATGATCGGTCCATGACAGGGGCATAATAATTGGAGAGCCCCCACCAAGGTCATCTAACCACCGACCAGATAAGAAAACTAGGTCAAGGGTGTGGCCTCCCTCATGAGTCGGTCCTGAAATTACTTGCGTCAGGTCCATGGCCGTCATGGAAGCCATGAACTCCCGAGCCAACTCAGATGATCCTCCCAGAGATGGTAGATTGAAGTCCCCCAAAACTATAAGTTTCGGGAACTCAACCACCAACCCAGAGAGGACATCGAGAAGCTCAGGCAGGGCTGCTGCTGCGTGACTAGGCGAAAGGTACACCAGCAGCAAGCCCAACTGCGCACCAGGGCCGCATCTCAAAAAGAGAGACTCACACCCGACTATCTGCGGAACGGTGGCCTCCCGCGGAGCTAAGGTCTCCCTCATAACAACAGCCACTCCCCCACCCCTACCCTGAGCCCGAGGCCGGTGTAGCACCCGGAAACCTGGTGGGCAAAGATCAGCCAGAGGAATACCGCCCTCTGGGCCCAACCAAGTCTCCGTGATGCAAGCCAGGTCCGCCTGCTCACCCTCAACCAAGTCACGGACGAGAGGAGCTTTATTAACGACAGACCTGGCATTCAAGTACACCAGCCGGAGCTCAGGCGGCTGCACATCCTCACTCCCGGGACCTCGGGGTAGAACAAGAGGGTCGGAACGCCTCACCACTTGCAAGTAGCGGAGAGGCCTTCCCTGAGATCGATATTAAGATGTCTAATATGAGATTTGATGTGACCAGGCATCAGGGCATTTGGTTGTAGCTAAAATGAGCACTTTGGATAATTATAATTAACACACAAGAAAACATAAGCTCTGCAATTATGAAGAGTTTATTTTGGAAATCTTTTAAAAAGGCAGCTTTTTTTCTGCTTTGTAATGCTTTTGACTTTCCTCTCCTTTTGACCAATACTAAATATAAGGCACAAAAACTTAAAAAAACACCCAAGATAGATATATACATATTCACAGGCATATTCATGGCAAGATGGCCATGGCAAGATGGCGGTGGCGAGTTAGCTGTGGTGAGTTGTCCTAGATCCTACTCATTGTACTGCTAGATTTCAGGATATGCAACATTATGCAATACACAGACAATAAATAAGAAATAACAAGCAGAAAACTACAGGAAGGAGGCAGCAGAAAGAAAGGGTAATCTAACTAAATCTGGGTTGTCTCCAGTGCATTTACTACACTACTTTTTTTTTAAATCCTTGTAAAACACCCCTGTTTCCACCACATCTGTAAGCTGCTTCGTACACTAGGTTGTCTTTTATTCCTTAAATTTGCCCATTTCATCTGTTTCTTTTTTAGGATGTCTCAGATCCATTCAACACACTTTCTCCATTTCTCCCTTCCTCCCAACCCATTCACTCTTCCTTTAAATGTGTCTTGTGACTAAATTCTCATCTTAAAAGCTATTGAGAGCTAGCTTTTAATCTCAGGTGTTTGGATACAGTTGAATATAATCTCCTTTTAGTATTTTTTATTGTGTTTAGTTGCCATTTTATATTTATATAATGTATTTTATTCATGTTGTTTGTTTATTGTTTGTTTCTCTGTTGTACATCACTCAGAGTCATATGACTTGAGCTTTTAAATCCAATAAATAAAAAAAAATCTTTCTATCAGACCAAATGATCTCAATGTACTTCTTTTTTTTTACTGGTTATTTACTTCTGTTTTCAATCCACATTCATCCAGCATCCAACCATGCTTAACAGTCCATTCATGTTTACCACACATACAATTCTTAAGCACCTCATTCCCACTTTATTCAACTTATTTTATGTTTCTCCTTATTTTTCTTTCACTTCCATGTAATAAAGTGGGTAGAAGCCTTTTTTCTTCTTTCTGACATGCGTTCCTTGCTACATTACTTCTCTTATCTTTCTAAAATTATTTAAAATCTCCGTGTACATTTCTCATCTTTAATAAACATTCTTCCAAGGTACACCAGTTCAGTCACTTGCTGTTGCAATTGTTCATTTAATT
The DNA here is from genome assembly GCF_964194415.1 of Vipera berus. Lineage (NCBI taxonomy): Eukaryota > Metazoa > Chordata > Lepidosauria > Squamata > Viperidae > Vipera > Vipera berus. Next base: position 197,683,695 of record NC_138202.1, on the reverse strand, counting down.
TTCCCTGTCAAACACAAATATATTAGTCTTTGATACGTTAATTTTCAGAATTATGCTCCTCATTACAATATAAATTCCAACAGCTGCAAATCACTCAGGATGTCAGCCAGCCACAGGCATAACTTGCATCCAAAACTACATACACAATCACACCTCCGACTGGCACACTTCTAAAATCATCACAAGCCTATCTTATAGATTTATCTATAAAACTATTGCATAGCAAGATGATATCATCTCTCTCTCTCTCTCTCTCTCTCTCTCTCTCTCTCTCTCTCTCTCTCTCTCTCTCTCTCTCTCTCTCTCTCTCTCTCTCTCTCTCTCTCTCTCTCTCTCTCTCATAGTTCCTGCTCAGTGCTGAGCCATTTTTTTAGACATCCAATCTATTCTAATAAATACTTATTCTCTATCATGCTATTACAGTCAGCACCAACTTTTTGTGCAAATATTTATTATTGCAAACCTATTCAATTTACATAGGCTTGCTCTAGATAAAAAAAAATATTACAATATTTCAACACTGAACAAATTCATAAGAAACTATCATAGCAGTGGTGGCGAACCTATGGCACACGTGCCAGAGGCGGCACTCGGAGCCCTCTCTGTGGGCACACGTGCCATCGCCCCAGCCCCGCCTCCTCCCATGGCCCCCTTCTCACCAGCAGCATCCCCTGAGGAGAGTTGCCCCTGGGTGCAGCCCACGTGAAGGAGCGCAGCCAAGGACATGGTAGCTGGGCAGCGGGGACAAGACTCTGCCCTTGTGCCCCGTCGCGCGCAGATGATGCTGTGGGGTGCAGGCAGAGGCCGTGGCCGCCCTGGCACTTCTGGGCTGCTTGGGTGATCTGTGGCAGGCCGTGTAGGTGGTGGGTGGCCCAGCAGGCAGGGCGGAGTGGGGATGGGTTGGGGGGCAGGTTTGGGGCACTTGGTCTCTAAAAGGTTTGCCATCACTGTACTATAGCCAATATGAAACTTCAAATAGGTTATTCAATTCAACAACACTTTGAGCAAACCACCCTAATGAAGCAGGTTTGCAAACTGAAAATAAGGTACTGCAGTTGGTTATTATGCTTGGTTGCACAGTCAGCCAGATGTTTAGAATTGATTTGGCATTTTTATTCACCTATTACTATACTATGCATTATGTGTTATGCATTTATTATTTATATTACAGGCATTAGAGCTATACAGCAGTTTGTTTTCTGACCGTTCAAAATTACGACAGCACTGAAAAAAGCAATTTATGACCATTTTTCACACTCTTGACCATTGCGGCATCCTCATAGTCATATGATCAAAATTCAGACACTTGGCAACTGCTCATATTTATGGCAGTCACAGCGTCCTGGGGTCATGTGATCACCTTTTGCAATCACATGACCCCACAAGTCAGTGGGGAAGCCAGTTTCACTTAACAACCATGTTACTAACTTACCAACTGCCGCAATTCACTTAACAACTGTGTCAAGAAAGGTAGTAAAAAGGGGCAAAATTCACTTCACAAATGTCTCATTTAGCAACTTAAATCTTGGGCTCAAAAGTTGAGGACTACCTCAATGCATTACATTTAACAACATTGTTGTTAAAATACAACAAATACTAATCTGAAAATGCCAATTGTAATGAGACTAGTGTAAAATTACAAGGTTATTCATCCAATCAAAAAATTTCTGACACCCTTTTAGTGGCCATAAAACCTCCACAGAGGTAAAGAGAAAGAGGGAGCTGATTTCAGAGTTGCAGGTCTTGGAGCTTGGAGACCATAATCTGTCTGTCCATTGATCTGTCCATCCATCCACTCACAATCAAAATGGTGACTCATGCCAGCTGATAGTGTTTGTGTAGGGAGGGAGGGAGGGAGAGAGAGAGAGTCATTTGGGAGAAGCAACTCATACTTGCCTTCTACAGCCAGTGTACTTCATGAGGTAGGACAAACCGGGATGGGAATTGGACAACTTGCCGCAGCCAACTTGCCACAGGTCAACTCACAATGGCCAACTCGCTGTGTCCAACCTGCCATGGGACATGTCTCTGTAGGACAATTCAATAATTTAATTTAATTATTTAAAATAATTTTTAAATGCTTTAATTTTTGTCTTTCACCTTTCATTTTGTTTCTCCTTCGGCACTCTTTTTTTAATGATTCGTATTCCACCATTTCTTCAATATTAGTGTAACTCTTGACCCGTGGGGAGTTGGCCATGGTGAGTTGATTCACAGTGAGTTGGCCACAGCAAATTAGTTGTGGTGAGTTACCCTAAACCCAACAGGATTATAGACTATGGTGTGAACTAACCATAAATGTTCCCCTGCCTGTACAGTGGTTCTATAATAAGAGTTTCATCAGTTTATTTAATTTGACAACTAGGGGAAAGCTAATGATTGCCTCATGTCTTGTTTGGGGTCTCATAGCTTCAATTGGTTTTGCAAATATTGTGGGGATCCCTTGTCTGACATATTTTCAAAACATCAAGCATTCATTCTAGGCTTTCCCAAACTGTGACCAGGTGCCAACACTGCATATGATGGTGTTTACCCCATTTCAAATAAGCTGTAATTTTTAAGGATAACAGGATGAAGGGCAACAGGCCTGGTAGGGATAAGGGCAAACGGTTTCTTTCTCCCAGCTCAACATTCCCCACTAAATTCCTTCTTTGACTCTCTCTCTCTTTCCTTTCTCTTTCCTTCAGTGATCTTCTCCCCGTTGTTTTTCCCTCACCTTTCTTCTTTGTACCAGATATTGATTAAATGATTGGGTCAGGAGCTCAACATGAGGAACATTCTTATGTTTAAAAGGAAAGACCACTTTAATCTTAACCAATTTGCATACCGATTTGAGTCTGACTCTGGCATCACTTGAGTCCCTCCCAGTTTAAAATTATAGATCTGAATCCCACAGCCCTGTCCCAGCACTGTTTTTGATTACAAGGCTAGCTGAAGGAACATTTTCCCGTAGCCAGTCTACTTACCAGTAAACTCTCTGCTTTGTGTTCCAGCTGCCATTGAAATGCAGTGAGACCATCGAGAAGACGAAGACGTTTTCAATGTTTGCACTGAGCTTTAGAACTTTCTGCAAGGAAAGTCCTCTAGGCTAGCTTACTAATGAGCTAGAAACTTTCAATTTAGGAAGGTTTTTGCTTAAGTGTCTTAACTCTGATGGAAGCTGTTTTAAGTATTTGATTGGATGCCTTTTTGATTACTGTTTTAATCCCTGATGTTTTCAAATCAATGATCTTGTTATTATTGTTCTCTTTTATTGTAGGCCCTAACTGAATGTTTGTTAGCTTTCTAGAAGTCTTTCAGAGGGAAGAAATCATTAAACATTTTAAATAAGTTGGGTCCAAGTTTAGACTGGGTTCACAAATTACTAAATGATGCTTAATCATTTTTATTGAATAAACCATAATTGGCTGTGTTTATAAACACAGTTAAAAACAAGCAAACTATGCCATGGGTTATCTATGTAGTATGTGGATCCAGCTTCAGGCAATGAAATCATTCACACAGCATGAGGAAACCAACATCTGCACCTACCGTATTAGGCAACCTATGGTTTACCTGTAATGCCAACTTCCCTTTTGTGATCTTTGCAAACCCTTTATCATTTAGTGGTGCTATTGCTGAAACTAAGCAGGGTGACTTTCATGTTGATTTGAATTTTTAATCTTTTTAATCATGGATTTCAAATGGAATACAAATGGGTTGGGCTCATCTTAGCTTCCTCTCCTTGTGCCCCTTTATTTCCTTTTTTTTTCCTTCCTCCCCTAGCAGGAAAAGAAAATCAGGCAAGGAACTGTCCTTAGCTGTCCTGTGTGTGAAAAACACACAGAAATTGTAGTGTAGCCCTTAATATAGACTTAATTAGGTTTGACAAAGAACAGTTTAAAATAGCTTCTTACTTAAAGCAGAGGACCCAGATTGTTGGGGGCAATAAACTGACTTTGTAATAATGCCGCTTGGGGTGTGTGTGTGAAAGCCCTAATAAGCAGGCATATACATAGAATGAAGGCTACTGCTAAGCTTGTAAGCCGCCCTGAGTCTTCGGAGAAGGGCGGGATATAAATGGAATTAAAATAAAATAAATAAATAAATAAATAAAATTTCTATCCTATCTTTCCACTAAAGACATCAAGGTGATTTACATGAGGCCAACCCTCATTTTACACTCATAATAATTACCTGCAAGATGAACTTGGCAAGTGATAGCGATGGCCCAAAGACACCTAATGAACTCTGGACTTGAATGGGGATTTTCTACCTTCTAAGCTGACCAGGAGGCAGCATTGGCCCTGATATGACTAGGCCCATCCGAATCATTTTCCCTGCTACTGAAACACTACTTATTCTGGCGGAATTGACCACCTTGCTTCTCAGCCTGTGATCTCCCTTCTACTCTGCTGCAAGAGGAACATTATTCCCACAACCAAACATCATAGTTGAACAAAAGGGGAAATGTGGTTTTCTTTAAAAGGCAATCAGGTCCCGAGCAGCTGTTAGATCCCATTATCAATAGAGCACTTTTGAGAACTGATCCATGGAATTGCACCTTTGATAACAACTTAGTGGAAATTCTGTTCTCTACCTAGGGGAAAAAGGATTAGAAAAACTAGGGATACTTACTGAAAAATGAAGACCATCAAGTACTAAAAAAGCTCTTAATTTGATAGGTTCTGCTCTGTGATCTTAAGGTCCCTGTCTCAGGTAGCTTTATACTTTAGCAGCATTTATTAATTGATAACGTATTTGCTAATGACAGGTCCTTGCCTTACTTTCTTTTCCTGCAAAGAAAGGAAGGGAGAAGAAAAAGGAAAGAAAGGGGGCACAAGGGGAGGAAGCTAAGATGAGTCAAACACATTTGTATTCCATTTGAAATCCATGATTAAAAAGCTTAAAAATTCAAATCAACGTAAAAAACTGTTTTATTCTAATACTCTGGAAGGTTTCAGTGAACTCCATTATTTTCACTCACTATTTGCTTGAATAATTTAGGCAAGAAAGCTAAATTATACATAAAGTGTACAGTTAGAAGAAAAAGTTCATGCATAGCCCAGGGCTATAGCCATCCCCTAATGATGTCTGTATTCAGTGGAAAAGAACTCGTTAGACTGAGAGTAATTTTCTGAGGGTTTAAATTTTTTCTCTCTTAAAGCAGTAATGTTCCTAGGTTACAAATTGTACAAATAATTCTGTGCCGCAAGTAAATAAATAAATAATGGCCCAACTCAAACTCAAAGAAAAGGGATGGTGAGAAGAAAAAGAAGACGCAGAAAGATTTTACCGGCACACCGTTTACATTAAATGCAAGTTAATTTGTCCTGTTGCCTCTTTGCAGAGATTAAGTAAGTAGAGATGAATTTTGGGTAATAACCAGAAGCACACATTGAGTGAAAAGGGGCAAAGTGGAAGATGTTCAGAATCTTGTTGTGAAAAAACACTAACCTCTCAACTCAGTATAGAATCAGGATTTTCAAGTGAATAGCTGCAGTTTATACATTCTTGTATGTAAGTGGCAATTCATACTATTAAATATTTATTGCCTGGTTTACTTAAGTTTGTTGCCGACTTTTTAAGTGGCAATATCCATTTCTCTAAGTGAATCACAAACCCTCCCCCCATACACACACTGCTTTGTTTTGCAGTGGATTTTTCTTCCCTTGTTTTAACCCCCTTTTTTGGATTCAGCAATGTATAGGGTAAAGTTATCTCAGAAAATGATATGCCAATAGGCAGTCCCAGATGACCACCCTTTTTTTAATCACCCATATTTAATTCCAGTGTAAAATACTGCCAGGGCTGATTTGGGCTATTCTGCTTATTTGCAACGGATCCAGTTGTTCCCAGGGCAATGGATACAGGTTCTCCCAGGGGACATAGTAACCTGAATAAGGAGAGTAAGGGTAACATTGATAGGAATTCTGCCTGTTCTTTGGCAAGGAAACAGCCAAGCTTCTTCTCTTTCCAAACAAGTGGTTTGCAATGGAAGTTCCCCATGTATGATGACAACGGGAAACATACACACAGATTGTACTGCCAAGCCCCTGGCTATAACTTCATTTAATTATGGGAGGAAGAGCTCATTTAGTTCAGAGCACATATTTGTACCCGTATCTTTAATAGCCCTACATCAGTCTCCTCACCTGATGTCTTGCAGATGTATTGAATTTATAACTCCCAATTTTTCCATCCAACATTATTTGGAAATTCTAGGAGCTGCACTCGCATTGGGAGGATGTTAGTTTAGGAAATGGTGGTCCACATTAATAGGATAAAAATGGAAAGTATTAGACAATCTACATGGCCCTCCTCCTCCTCCTCCTCCTCCTCCTCCTCCTCCTATTCCAGGAGAATAGGGTCATATTTCCAGAAAGGGAAATAATAGAAAGCTCCTTCAGGCAAAAGGGCATTGTTTGTGATAATAAGGCTGAGAATTTAAAATCCCTATTCAGACAAATTCACACAGTAGCTGCAATCTACCAAGTTTCCAAGAACTATTCAGAAAAAAAATATAGTAACTTGTGGCCTCCAGTTGCTGTTAAATGATCAAATCCCATCATCTTTAAGTGGGCTGGCCAGTGAAATTGAGGGTTATTTAGAATTAGATCATCCATCAGTGGTATAGATCCATATCTTGACTTTCTTCAATTAGTAATTTCCAGCTATATTGTACCAACAAGAATAAGTCATCAAGTTGATGAAGGTTGCTATTCTTACCCAATCTCTCACTGATTCAGTGAGACACCTCTCAAAATAGGCATACACAGGGCTCTTTTTCTCATAGAACACTCAGAACGGAGTTCCGGCACCTTTTTTTGATGGATTTTTTTAACTTTTGCACAAGCTGTGCTATTCCCTCTATTGGCTTTCGAAAGCCAATGGGAATTGCTGCTGAGCACGCCAAAAGACCCGGCCGGCAAACGTTGCACATGCAAGTTGTCTGCAATGAAGGCGAGTTGGCAGGAACTTTGCACCCCTCCCTGCTGCCCAACTACACCATCTCCTAGTTGTAAGTAAGAGAGGACCAGGAGTGGGAGGTGGGGAGCAGCATTTAAAAAGCAGAGTCCATGTGCACTCCTGCCTCGTGCTCACCCGTGTCAGCCAGGCTCTCCATGTCATGCTGCAGTATGGAGAGCCTGGCACCGAAGCATGGAAAACATGTGCACGCCTGCCTCGTGCTCACCTCATGTCAGCCAGGCTGACCCCAAGTCAGAAGGAGAAAACGCAGTGGCAAAGAAATCCTTCCTCAAATAACTTGCATTTGTAAAGTCCACCATGCCGTCTGCGAGACCCTTGGCCCAATGGGGAGGCGAGGCCTGGTGGACACGATTTCCCTCTCCACCTCTTTTTAACGGTAGTCCTGAAGATACCTGGAGGAGATGGGAGCAGCAATGCCACGGTGCTGTGGGAGCTCCTGGGCCCGCTCTACATCGTGGGGCTGCGCGGGGCGGGTGGCGGGGCGGAGGTGGCACTGGCAGGGCAGTTGCGGCTGCTGGGAACAGAGGTGGCATGCATGGGGTGCAGTGGGTGGCTGACATTCCATGGGCCGGGCCAGCTGGTGGCCTACCCGGTGCTAGACCTGCCATACTGCCTCCTCGCCCTACACACCTACGTGGCCGCCCTGGAGTGCCTGGCCTGCAACACCTGCTGCCGTCTTGGCCTCTCCACCGCCTGTGCCCTCCTGCCACCCCGCACCTGCATCTGGCTTGGCGACTGCAAGCTCTGCGCCATTGGTATGCATTGCGGCTGGTGCTGTGGGAGCTGTGGGGCCCGCTCTACATGGCGGTGCTGGCAGGGTGGCTGTGGGCACTGGGTGCAGAGGTGGCACGCAGTGGGCAGCTGACCTTCCACGGGCCAGGCCAGCTGGTGGCCTACCCAGTGCTGGACCTGCCCTGCCACCTCCTCGCCATGCACACCTACGTGGGTGCCCTGGAGCACCTGGCCCACAGTGCCTGCCGCCACCTTGGCCTGCCCGATGCCCTCACCCTCCCACTGCCCCACACTGGTGTCTGGCTCGGTGACTGCAAGCTCTGCGCCATCGGTGTGCATTGCGGGAGACACATCACCTCGCACGGATTGACCCTGAACTGATGCACTGACTTAACCTGGTTTGACCACATTGTCCCGTGTGCCCTGGAGGGGCTGGGGGTCACCTCCCTCAGCCAGGAACTGTGTCTCATGGCTACTATTTTAGTGGTTATCTGGATTCTTGCAGATTTTGTATGTCTATCTGAAGTGGTAATTTTAAGTATTTTTTTCATAAATTACTTAAGGATATGCAACTATATTTTCTCATATTTATCTAATGTTACTTTTGCATCTATTTTTTTCAATCCATTTTCTTTCTGTCATTATTTCCCCAAGAATAAGAAATGTAAATTGTAAGCTCCTCATAGCACAGTTCTATATCATTGTTAAAATACACTGGGCAATTATGGATATATTCATTCATATTCATACAGTAAATAGATTGAATTGTAACACTTTCCCCCTCACCTAAGCCTGTTCTCTTGTGTGTATAATTTGAACATAGCCAGGCCATTTTTATCAGCAGTTGTAAAGAAATAGAAACAAAATGTTTAACCTATGTATTAATAACAATTTCTTTGCAATTCATTATCTTGTCAGTAACATGACTCCATCAATTAAACACATATGTTGAAGGCAGCATATGCACTTGTATTAGACATCTATTATCTTCCACTGCTAGTCCTTCCAAAAGGAACTCAACATATGTCATACTATATATGCAAAAGTTGTCTCCTCTATTAAAGTGCAGCACATCATTTTCCAAGTAATATTCCATCTTTACTATACCCACCTGCAGTATATAAGCATGGGGGAGCTATCCCACAATTTTTCATCCCTATGGCAGCCTACTATGCTGTCTTCATGATAAATTTGATAAAACAGAACTTAGTGTTCTAAGTTCATCATGAACTAAGTCTGATGAAAATAACTATTTTGGCAGGGATGAATTAATAGCATGCATTTTGGGTTATAGGAGCATCTCATTCACTTGAACCAATGTGATCATATCTTTAAAATGGTATGTACAAGCCATCAATAATGTGGTTGCTAATATAGGTAGGTCCGGCTTATGAGCTGTTTGTATTTAAGGAGATGCTCACAACACATTCTAGTTTATTTGGTGAATGCCTGAAAGATGCATTACTTCATCTAAGCCAAAAAGAGATGAAAACACTAAAGGCAATTATGAATTAAACTTGGCCCAAATCTCAAAGATTTGCCGGACGAGAATTGGACAAAACTTTGGAATTTACTATGAACATTTGCCTTAAAATACAATAAATTAAATTTATGTTAAGAAATAATTAATATATAATTAAATATATATATATATATATATATATATATATATATATATATATATATATATATATATATATATATATATATATATATATATATATATATATATATATATATATATATATATATATATATATATATATATATATATATATATATATATATATATATTTAATTATATATTAATTATAAATACATATATAAATAAAATTATATAAATAAACAATTAACAAGATGACAGTTCCGGCACCTTTTTTTTTTCAGAAAAAAAAGCACTCATACAAAATAGTGAACCTTTGCAGATAAATCTCACCTACAAGTATTCCTTCTGGCAGTCTGCAAGTAATGATGTTCCACTCCATTTCCGATTCTTTCTTTTCTTTCAAATGTTTTAAGCAATGAGAGACAATTATCTCAGGCCATTTCTGGAGCTGGTATAATTTCATGTGGGATCCTTGGGTCCTCCTGGCAGGGCTTGGCAATCCATTCCTCCATTGCTTTCTTCTTACATAGGTTTCTCTGGGGAAAAAATGGTTTGTGGGGGCAAATTAAAGCAAGATCAGAGGGGGAAATGTGAAACACCCCATAATTTCCTGTGATTTTTTTTTCCCATCAAAGGCCATAGGACTGTAGGGACTGCAGGGGACTGCAAATAGGACTGCCAAGGACTGCTAATAGAGAACAGTTTTTGCAGAAATGATTACTTTGAGACTCAAACATTTGGAAGGGATAGGGGAAGGGATGGGGAAGGGAAGAGATGGGAAGGAAAAGGGGAGGGGTATGGGAAGGGGAAGGGGGAAGGGGGAAGGGGAAGGGTTGGGAAGTAATGGGGAAGGGAAAGGGAAAGGGAAGGAAAAGGAACGGAAAGGAAAGGAAAGGGAAGATTGCTTAGTTGAAAAAAAAAAGCCATTATTTACTTCTCATAATAATAATTTTCTCCCCAAGGAAACTCAAACAACCAAATCCCTTGAGGGAGGTGGGCAGCCTAGAAACATGAAACATAAAAATAAATAAATAAATAAATAAAATTTTCTTGTACAAAGGCAACCAAAACTGCATCAATGCTGCAGAAGGCAAAGCTGTCCCTTATTATCAAGAAAGCAGCATTCCCATTATTGTTGCTGTAGTGGGACCTAAATGATCACAACAACCATAGGCAGATAAAATATGTGACCATACGAAGTGAAGACAATAAACCAGCCACATCTATTTGTCGTTCTGGTTTTATGGTTAATATAGAGCTGCACTATAAAGACAGTTGACAACTGTAGAGTTGGTTGCAGTCCATAACTGCTTGGCTGCATTTGACTTTGTGATAGCTACAATCTACAGGAAACTAGAAGGGAAGGGAAGGGAAGGGAATGAAATGTTTATTGTTTTGGTCATTTGATTATATCAAAATATCAGACTAATACAAATATACAAGTACTTTAGAATACAAGAAATGGTCTGGGGAATAAGCCTCTGATAATTATACAACAAAATGAATATTTCTGATCAGGCTTTCTTAATGTGATTAATAAGAACGTTCTTAACAGGCAGTTCATTTAGTGATATTTCTGTAGCCGGTTCTCCAATACATAAAATTTTACATTTTCAAATACTTAAGAATATTCTGTCACATTTATTTTAAGCTGTTACTTTGTTCAGCAGTTTTATGTTAATGTTGAATAAAAGTATAATCACATGCACAATTTCATACAGTGTTGAATTGAAATCAAGTATTCCTATGATGCTAATATAATGCACTCAAATAAAACAGGTAATTGAAATTAGAAATATGTTTTATATCATGTTAAGCATTTAGAAGTTTTCTATTTTTTGCCCGGGCCATTCTTAAACATGCATAAGAACAAAGAAATAGGTAGGTCATTGTGTAATACCCCTGCCACCTTTGGTATAGCAAGCATGTAAAATTGAAAGTTACTTGCTACTATCATTTTGTCCCTGAATTTTTATGTCATATATATTCTAGATAGTCTCTGCATATGCAAATATTGGCTAAAGTTAGATAATTATAGCAGCATTTGACATGCAGTGATACTTTGAATTGTTTTTAATATATGATGGTAGACATTAATTCACAGGTGGTGTCTGACTCTGTCTTCTAACGAACCTGGAGGAGCATTTAATTTTTATTGGTTGCTATGCAATAATAGCCATCTGTTTTCATCAGGAGCTGAGCGCTGTAGCCGAGTCAGCATTTGGCTGGAAAAAGAAGTGAAGTTTGGAATCTGGCAACGCAGTGACCAAGCTCCATTTTACTTTTCTTTTGCTTTGCTTAACAGACTACAGAATGCCATTTGCATCTTGATTGTTTCAACTGATATGCAACTTCAGAAGGATTAACATGTGAAAGAGTTGGCATCTGTCTGGGGAAAAGCTTTTGATTTTCAAAGTGGATCAAAGGGCCAACCAACTCAACCTGCTTAAAGAGGAAAGAAGAACTTAAGAGATGGAACTGTCCCCTCCATCAAACCAGAGCAAGAGAGAAAGTGCTGGGCTTTCTTATGAGGCTGGGAGAAGAAAGTTACGGTTGTCTTGGACAGCCTGGTTAGGGTTAGGATGATGCCAGAACTTTTGCAACAAGGTTGTATCAAACTTAAACATCCAGACAGACCAGCCCAGAAAAATAGTACAGATTCTCAGTCACTAAAATGACTTTGGAGACCCATCACTTTTTTTGTTGTTGTTTAAAGCCAGTGGGTTTATTAGTATTATTATTTTAAAAAATCATAAATAACCTTAGAACAGGGGTCTTCAAACTTGGCCCTTTTATGACTTGTGGACTTCAACTCCCAGAATTCCTCAGCCAGGCATTCTGAGGAACTCTGGAAGTTGAAGTCCACAAGTCATAAAAGGGCCAAGTTTGAAGACCCCTGCCTTAGAAGTTAACAAGTAAACTTAGAGGCCCACATCAAGATTTTCATTATCCTGAGAATATTGCATTGTATAAACAAAATTTGGCAGGTGGTTTCCAAAGTACAAAAGGTCAAATCAACTGTGACCTTAAGATACTCAGGAAGAATGTCATCTGAGAGATGCTCTCTTAGGATTTGTATAGCATTTATTGCTTTCTTACTAATCATCCCCTAATCCTATTAGAGACATAGCCAACAATGACCTTCACGACTGGCTACATAGAGAACATAGATCTCCCCATAATTCCCAATCAAGCATGAATCATTAAGGCACAGTTACCCTTCCCAGCCATTTGCTTTGGGCACAAGACAGTTGCAAACTGTCGGCAACCAAACAACCACTGTAGACTCACACTGTAGTCTCCTGGTTAATGTAACATCAACATATACTAAATAAATAAATAGTTGCAAACTTTAGAGTGAGGGGCTGCAAGAATATTTTGTTTGTCTCCCTGGACCATTTTTTAATTTCCCTCTGAATATGCAGCAATATTAAGTGGAAATGGGGCTGGCAAATTTTGTGGCCAATTGCTTGGAACAATCCCTTAAGTATCTGTGAGGCTGGTTTAGAAAAAAGTAACAGACATAGTTATTAAATATGAAATATTTAAGACACACAGATGAGGTTTATGGAAAAGTACATTTCAGGAAATACATCGCAATACTGTTCAGCTTTTAAATTATATCATTTCCTTAATTTTAATGCTGCACCTAATGACAAAATGGGCATATGTGTATATAAATGACTGGTTTAGAAAGTTTATCTTTGATTTTAAGAAATGCTTGATCAATGATGACAAAAGTATAGTCTTGCCTGGTAATGGTTTTGTATTCTTTTTCTTTGAAGTACTTGACTGAAGTCTATTTTATTAGTTTGTTGAATGAAATATTAATTTCTCTCTTTTTCCTTGCTTTTCCTCTACCCCCTGCTAGCATTTCCCTTTAAGCCATATCCACAGTTTAAATACATATTTCTGAACATACAGTAGACTCTGTGGACTATAACCTTGATTGGTCCAAGGTTGCACACATGTAGAAAAACTAGCAGAGCCAGGGGGAAGGGTAAAAAGAGGGATCAGCCTAGAATCACTATCAATGAAGGAGAATATTTGTAGTTCAGGGTTGTAGTGAGGGCTCCTTGGTGCTCTCTGAGCTTGCTTGCTTTCTTGCAGATGTTTCATTGCCCTAACTAGGTAACATTATCAATGCTAGTAAGGAGTGCTGTTTGCTGTCAGTTTACATTTTGGTGTCTTGCCTGTCTGGGTGGATGGCGGGGGGGGGGAGGTCTTAGGGATTCTTTGGTTGGGCTGTTTACTAATGGCTCTGTGCAAGTTTCTTGATTGGGTTATTGCTTACTTGATTGTTGGTCTGAAGGTGACCTTGGAGTTAATCTATGCTGATCTGAGTGCTGATTACAGGTGGAGAGGTGCTGGAATCTTTTTCTCTTTGGGGCAGGTTCAGGGGTCGGCAACCTTAAACACTCAAAGAGCCACTTGGATCTGTTTCCCAGAGAAAAAAAACACTGGGAGCCGCAAAATGTGCACGCACGCACGCGCACACGCACACACACACACACACACACACACACACACACACGGAGGGGGAAACTTGATTGAAGAGTTTAAATAAAAAGACATTGAGTCTACTGTGCATGAGTTCTCTCTCCCTCCCTCCCTCTCCCTCTCTTTCTCTCTCTCCCTCCCTCTCTCTCTCTCTCTCCCTCTCTCCAATCTTCTGCTCACCTGGCAAGCTGGCTTCACACTGTTCTCGGACAAGCTGACACACATTCTTATTGGGCTGGCTGTTCTGCCTTGCTTTCTGCTGCTTCCTGCTTCCTGTGGAGACACAGCAAAGGCAGGACCCCCGTCCAATACTTCTTGGAGAACAGTGTGAGTTACACACACACACACACACAGACACACACACACACACACACACACACACAGAGAGAGAGAGAGAGAGAGAGAGAGAGAGAGAGAGGAAGCGCAAGTGCCTCTCTCTGTCTCTTTCTCTCTCTCTGCAAACTGGGAGCCGCAGGAGAAGACTGAAAGAGCCGCATGCAGCTCCAGAGCCACGGGTTGCCAACCTGTGGTCTGGTTGATTGTCTCTTTTGCATAAACTATAGATTTATTTATTAATTAATTTATTTTATTTATTAGATTTATATACCGCCCTTCTCCCGTAGGACTCAGGGCGGTTCACAAGGTTTTTAAAAACAATACAACAAATTACAAAACTTAAAATCAATTAAAAAGTTTATATTGACCTTGAAATAAAACCCCAATTAAAATACAATTAAAATCCCAATTAATATTCTCAGTCCAGGCCAGAAAGATGTTGTTAATGTCTATATGTCTGCTGATGGCTGATTTGTCAGAGTGTCAGGCTTCTAGAAATTCCCAGGCATTTTTGGATTTGGCCTGCTCTAGGATTGTCACATTTTCCAAATTGAATCATTACGTAGCTAAAAATAAACTAAGTCCAACCCCCCTTGATTGCCGTTGACCCTTATTTAACTCTAACTAGGTGCTGATCATTATTTGAGAAGATTCTTGTACATAGTCTTTTAATAATAAATCATTTAAATTGAACTTTCACATGTGGACTGGTGTTTTGTACCTGACAACATCCGTGGTTTAAGATCCATGGACACTCTCTATCCTTTCTGAAAGGGAAAGCAGATGAAACAGAACATGAATTCTATGCATAACCATTTGCTATACCAGGATCCATGATTGCCTGTCAGTTTCATGTCCATTGAGAGAACTCACTGATAGAGATAGATATAGATAGATAGATAGATAGATAGATAGATAGATAGATAGATAGATAGATAGATCTGGAGCTAAAGGTAGGACAGTAGCATTAGAATGAGTGTGCATGGCCTTGCTATCTTACACAGATTGAATACTAATAATTAAATCCAAAAATCCCCAAAAGGATCTAAGCCTAGAGATGAAGGCACTCGCCTCAGATTCAGGAAGCTGAGAGTTCATTCCTAGGCAGTGACAAATGTTTCTCTATCAGGGTGCAAGGAGAAAATATCTGCTGCAAACTCCACATAGGCATCAGGAAAGGCATCCAGCCAGTAAACGCTCATCTCCATTCAGTTGTCCAAACCCCATCCTGATAAAAGGGCTGTAAAAAAAATCAATAAATCAAACAATGAATAAAATGACCTCTGAGTTTTTAGGGTATACTGACCCTTTGTAGGAATATTTCATTTTTTACCATAAACATATGCAATCACATAGGAATAATTTGCTCTATATTACTGCAACTTTTTCACTAGATTCACAGGAAATTTGAGTTGGATCCAGCACACATTGCATGTTATATTTTAATTGTAGCCTTACTTCAAGAATGTATTCTGAATATATCTCGAGTTTAGATTCAACCTTGTATTTTCACCCGAGTCATAGTGCTAGATTAAAAAAAAAACCCCACAAAGAACTTTCAACATTACATGGATGGATACAAAAATAATCCTTTCTGGAAAGCTCCTTAGTCTGATTAGCCTGTGTATTATCTTAGCATTTCATTTTATTGCACAATAGAGCAAAGCTTTAAATAACAGAAATGAGCATATTCCAGAAGCATATTATATTTTCAGTTCGCATATCAATTATATGCTCTGAGATAATAAGCTTTTTGAAACCTTTTTCATGTAGAAATTGTCACCAAAGAAATGATGAAACTATGATTTTATATTTCATTTCCCCATCTGTTATCTTAGCAAAGTATACCCCCAAATATCCTTTGTGCTGCCATAGTAATATAAGAGATCAGAAAAAAGCTGCAGAATAACACACACACACACACCCTCAAATCTATAATAATGTCTTTGGATTTTGCATTTTAAATACAGCCTTCATTGTTGCACTGTAGCTTTAGATCCCTTTCCAGACACTACAGAGATTACCTTCGGTAATACCTATTACACTGTCCTTTGATATAAAATAATATATGTCATAAATCATCCAAGAGACTGTCATTAGAATGAAAAGGACCTATTTAAGATCTGTAACAATTTGCTTTTCTATTTTTGAAGAGACATGTTCATTTTAATTACTGATTTAAAATCATTACTTGGTTTTTAAAATTATCGATATCATCATCATCACCATCACCATCATTTTAGCCACTGTCTATCCACTGCAGGATGAAGGCTTCTTCTGCATGTTTCCAACCAATACGGTCCTGAGCTTTCTTTTGCCAATTGGGCCCACAATACTTGCTGATGTTGTTGATCCATCTTGTTTTGGGTCTCTTTCATGGATGCTTTTTAACAGTGGGATCCATTCTGTGAGTGCCTTAGTCCACCTGCCATCAGTTCTTCTTGCTGTGTGACCAGCCCATTTCCATTGCAATTATTTTACTCTCTTGATGGTATCGTATACTTTTGTTTGTTCTCTAATCCATGTGCAGGTCTTTCTATCTTGTCTTGTGATACCAAGCATGTATCTCTCCATGGCTCTTTGTTCCACTTGTAGCTTTTGTATCGATTGTGAGGTTAGTATCCATGTTTCACCAGCATATTTAGAGCAGGTAGCATACACTGATCAAAAACTTTTCTCTTCAGGCATAGGGGGAGGTTGTTCGTAAACATTATTCTTAGCTTACTAAATGCCTGTTGTGATTCAGGGTCAGCCTGTGGGTTCGGCAGTTGGGTCGGATGACTCAGAGGAGGAGGAAGAGGGGGGTGTTGAAGAGCATGATGAGAGTCCTCAGCCAGGCCCCTCCCACCTGGTTATGACGCAGACCCAGCTGTGTGAGCCTGACAGCGTGGATGAAGATGAGTCCTCAGGGAAAGGGCGGTATATAAATGTAATAAAATAAATAAATAAAAATAAAGATGACCCACAGCTGGCCCTGTTCAAGGATGCCCGACGCAGGAGGCAGTCAATCAGGAGTAAACAGAGGAAGGCAATGGGGCTCCTCGGAAGGAGGCAGAGAGAAGCCACGCCCTGAACTGTATTTAAGGGGGAATGTGTGGGAGGGCTGGTTTGCTGAAGGCAACCGCTTGAAAAGCTCCTGTTTCTTGGTTCGTGTCTTGTTTTATTTGTTTTTGTAGCAATAAATTTGGCAGGCGTAATTCCAGCCTCTTGCCTTCTTGTAAAAGGGGTTGTCCCTGCCTTTTCTGCAGGGCCGGTAGCAGGCTGGTACAGAACAATGACTGCCAACCACAGGCAATATTATTTACATATTATTCTGTATATATATAAATTTGTAAGCAGGATATATAGAACGTTCCTTTAAACTTTGCTTTATCTCCATGAAATATCGTGTTGCTTCTAATCTTTTGAAATAACGGCAGTGAGATGTGGGTGGAATTGTCTTCTGAAAATGGTTCTGAGATCTCAGCTGTGTTATTCAGAATTTTTCTGTCTTTATCAATTTTTCTAACAACTTTCTTTCGGTCTAATGCCTTAGAAATTAATTCTGTGCATCATTTGGCAAATAATATGGAAATGGGTTTTGGGATGAGTGGGTATATGAATCTAGCACCTTTCTGCAACCCTTGAAAATAACTGTGTCTTTTTTAAGGGTTCCATGGCTGCTTGGGAGTACAATTGGTGTTAAGATACTAAGCTAGAAACTGAGTTCTAGTCCTTCCTTTGGCACGAAGCTTGCTCGATGTCATTGGGCTAGTCATTCTCTCTCAGCCCTTGGAAGGAGGCAATCACTTCTAAGGTAAATCACTTCTAAAAATTCTTGTCAAAAAAAAACACAACAATCCCAAATTGCAGACAGTTACCAGGAGTCAACAGTAACTTGAAAACATTGTGTTTGGTGCAGTGGTTAAGGCATCAGGCCAGAAATTGGAAGTCTGTGAATTTTAGTCCCACAAAGCCAGATGGGTGGTCCTGGACCAGTCACTCAGCCCTAGGAAGAAGGCAAAAGCAAACCACTTCTTATTTGTTTTATTTTTTTATTTATTTTAATTCCATTTATATCCCGCCCTTCTCCGAAGACTCAGGGCGGCTTACAAGCTTAGCAGTAGCCTTCATTCTATGTATATGCCTGCTTGTTAGGGCTTTCACACACACCCCAAGCGGCATTATTACAAAGTCAGCTTAATTGCCCCCAACAATCTGGGTCCTCATTTTACCTACCTCGGAAGGATGGAAGGCTGAGTCAAGTTTGAAAATGGAAGGCTGAGTCAACCTTCTGAAAAAACATGCCAAAAAAAAAAAATCCTGCAGGGACTTATACAGGCAATTGACAAGGAGGCATTACTCACTTGAAACAACCCCCCCCCCCAAAAAAAAAGGCTATCAGGTGCAGCTACCAAATAATCCTAGAAAAAGTTATGGCAGATATAGACATTGCAGGTAGCTGCTACATTTCAATTCTTTCCCATTCTAAAGCCCTTTTTGATCTGGAACTGAGTTTGAAGCATTGTGCAACCCTTCAGAACATAGCCACGGCATTTTACCCCCTTTGGAAAAGTAGACGTTTCCTGCAAAATTCTCAAGGGCAATCATAAATCTAATGTAGTTATTCGTAGGTCAACGGATGCGTATCCAAGTCCTGTCTTTCATTCTATAGTCATCCCTCTGTAGATGACTACTGATGACTACAGGTCTGTAGCCTCCCTGGCACGTTGACTTAATAAACACCTCCTAGAAAGTACAAGATAACTAGGCAGCCAGGTTACTGGACACTCATTTGTACCAGAAAAACAAAACAAAACTGTATACCCTTCACCAAAAAATAAACTCAAGTTATAAGCACCCAGAGTGTGAAAAACAGCAGGGAACAAAAACATTTGAAGGACAATTTCATCATATTACTACCTGCACTGATTTCACTGAAGCACAAAAATTTTCTTCCTGAACATTTTTGGATATATCTGATAGAGTTTTGGCTGCTAATCACATAAATAAACTGTAAAATAATCTATTATGTACCGTTTTACAGAAATCTTCTGTTTTTACACAACGGCAATGTACATGCTTCAGTAGCTGTTGGTTACAATGCACACATGAAAGAAACAGAAAAGCATGGATCGGTTGTTGAAGCACAACTACTACACCAAGTGCAACTGGAAAATCAATGGAGATCTAAAAGTAGTGGCTCTGCTGCTTGGAATGCAGCTCAGATATACCAAGTACTGTTTTTGCATATGTGAATAGGATAGCCATGCAAGAAAGTTGGATCACATTTTTTTTAAAAAAGCCACCCTAAAAGAATTTGGTTCCAGGACAGGAAAATGTGGCATATGAACCGGATATTTTTTGTCTCCACTTCTCATAAAACGTGGTCTGATGAAACATTTTGTGAAAGCTATGATCAGGGAAGGGGTAAGTTTTTGTTCTTTGAGACAGATGTTTTCAAGAATGACTGATGCCCAGATTAAGGAAGGCATTTTTGTTGATCCATGGATCAGATATGTAATCAATGACAAGCAGTTCGAAGATCTGTTAGTGGGGGAAGAAAAAATTCCCAGGAAAGCATTCAAGGAGGCCGTTGAGAATTATCTTGGTAACCACAGAACATCAAACTACATTCAGCTGGTTGACAGACTTACAGCATACAAGACCATGAAGTGCTAGATATCACTCAAGATTCATTTTCTGCATTCACACTTGGACTTCTTTCATGAAAATCCAGATGCAGTCAGTGATGAACATGGTGAAAGGTTTTACCAGGATATGGCCACAATGGAAAAAAGGTGTCAGGGCAACAGGAACCCATCAATGCTGGTTGATAGTTGTTGGACACTACATCAAGATGCATTGGATACTGAATGCAAATGAAAATCAGCAGCAAAACACTTTTGACCCTGTTGAACTCATGAACAGTATCAGAACCATTTTGCGATTAAATACATTGCAGTCATTCAAAGTTAATTTTATATTTCTCCAGATTCGCATATGATAAGTAATTCTGAAATTAAACTTGTGTTCAGGGGGTCTAGCATAATTACCAAATGTTTTTCGGGAAGCTTTTTCATTGTTGTTCTTGGGTATTTCCAGTTCCAAGTGTTGATCTTTACCTCAATAGCTTCAATGATCACTTTCTTCTGCAAATATCTGTACAGTCCCCAAGATCTTCTTTGGAGACCCTTTTCCGGATATGTCCATCACATAAAGTGAAAGTGTTCAGTGAAGAGAAATTTCTTTTCTGGGGTGATATCTTATATGGATAGATTTATCTTGTTCCTTCATGGTAGGTTTTTGAGTCTGATTCATTTTTCCCAGATAAGTCCATGTTAAGACGTTGCAATGTTTTCCAATTCTAGAATGGCAGGCATTATTCCCCCCCTTTCCTTTCATTTGATTCAGGGATAGTAGCATAATCTTTCTTGTACATATTTATATCAATGCATGCAGACAGGTGTTTTTATGAAGTTCTAGAAAATAAACCTTTTCTTTTCTCCCTGCCCACACACCACCCTCTTGGAACATTTTTTTTCCAAATCTACCTTTTGAAGAATTATTCATCTGAGGCAGAAAAAAACTTAAAAAGCATAAGATTGCAGCTCAGAAGAAAATGAAACAGCAATTCTTTACAGGCAGTGAAACATGCTTTTAATTTTAAAAATTATAGTTCAGGGATAAGGACAAAATACATAAGAAGAGAAGGAACCTAGGCAGAGCTAATATTTAAAATTATTACTGTACTTCAGATTTCTAAGATTGCTTCCTTGTAGAAGTAGATAGATGTATTTGTGCTTCGTCGGTATAGAACAATTTCAAATTATTGGAACAATTCACTTTGAAGATGATCAGGCCTTGGATCATATAGAACCTAGAGAGATTTAAAATTATGAGAACTCTAAAATATTGACTTTTTACAAAATTGATTTTTCCAAGGTTTTATTTCTTCAATGGCTAAGTAATTACAGGAGAACAATCACTGAAGTACTTGGGTCCAAAAGGACAGTGTCTGCCTCCATTTCTTCTTTCTCTTTCTCCCGCTTGGATAGACACATTCTTCTTTGTTCTTTTCATAAATCCTTTGCTGACCAAGGAACCAGGAAGTTATTTGGGGTCAGGATAAGGTCAGGTTACAAATCTAGCTTTTGCCAACCTACCCTTAAGGAAGCAGAGTAGCACTTCACCTTCCTTAAAATTAAAACCAAAGGGCCAATAGTATATTGGCCTGATTTTTGTTTGGCTCTTTCTAAAAGATCCCACCACAGATTATATAACTAGGGTCCCACTGACTTGCAGGATTTAAGGAGCTGCTGTTTAATATGGATTCAGTTTCTCCTAATGCATCACTTGGGCTTTATTAAATTTATGAAACAAAGTTTAAACAATGTTTAATAAATACATAGGTGACTCTGGGTGCCTTACATTACAAGTGCTTTTTTGTTTATCATTGGATGTAGGGATTTCCTAAACCCAGTTATCTTGTTGCTAGTGTGAAGAGGCAAGGCACTGTCTGCAGAGCTATAAACTTTACAGTGCTTAGGATATATAGACTGGCCTTTTAGCTGCCATTTTGATTCCTTTGTGCTCCTTTCCCAATTGCCTTTTTCATGAAATCATCATTTCCCATGAAAGCCTGATGTTGTAACTCGGAAATATTGCGTAATGCCAGGCTTTTACATAGGATGTAACCAGTGGTGGGATTCAGCTGTTCGCACAGGTTTGGCAGAACCGGTAGCTAAATTTTGCTGAGTTCAGAGAACTGGCTGAATGAACAGTGCTTCCAGAAGTCTGTTCTAGGCCTCGGAGGCCTGGAGGACATTTCCCAGGCCTAGAATGGCCCAGTGGAAGTGCATGGATGCCACTTCCGGAAGTTTGTTCTAGGGCTCGGAGGCTCAGGCCTGCATCCAATAAGAGAACTTGTTGTTCAGGTATTTGAATCCAACCACCGGATGTAACCTTCTTATATATAATTCTTATGAAATTTTGGCACTTTGGCATGTGATTGTGAGATTTAAACCATTTTAAAGTGTTGTATTTTAAGGTTTATCTGTCACTTCAGCAGGTGGCAAAAAGTCATAAAATGGGATGCAACTCATTTAACAACTTTTTTGCTTAGCAATGGAAATTTTGGCCTCAGTTCTGATCACAAGTGAGGGACTACCTGTATTGGAAAGAACAAAACAGGGAAACCAGCAGATTTTAATATTTTGTGTGTTTTACTGATTTGTATTATTTAGTTATACTTATACCTGCTGCAGTTGCAAGACTCTTGGAAACAGCATTTAAGCACCTGGTAAATGTGGTGGCTTGGGATGAGACTAGAAATCAATAAAAATGTATAAATAAAGTAAAGTAAAAGTTAAGTAAAATATTTCAGTTTATGTCCATCACAAACACATATACTTTATGCTGCTAGATTTTGTAATGATTTTATATTGATATATTTTTGCGAGCCACCTACAGGCATTACAACTGGATGGCATATAAATGTGTTAAGCTAGCAGGCTGTGAACAAACTGTTTTAACTGGGTAATAAAATTGCATATAGTAATTCTAATGTTCTATTTTCCGTTTTGAAAAATCAACATGTCTTTCACAGTTTGGGGATCATAGTAAAAATGTAATTGTATTGTGTATAGTTTAAGCAAATATTGTTGGCATGGTGACATGCAGAAACCCATGATTATGTTTATATCCATAAAGAAAAAAATGGCAGGAATTTATACAGGCAAAAATGGTTGTAGCAAGATGGGAATAAATGCCTTGGTAAAAAAATGTAATCGACCACTGAGTTTCAGTTGGTTTAGGATGTAGTTGATACCAGATAGCTTCTCTAAACAGTAAACATGATTAGAACTATTTTGTTTGCAAATGTCACATGATTAAAACTAATTTGTCCCCAAATTTTCCTAAAAATTCTCCTTTTTAACTTTTGTGCTGATATTTCCTCAATATTCCCAGATTGCTCATATATTGGATGAATATTGTTAAGGATTCCATATTTGCCTTTGGCAACCAGTATTTGATTTCATTATTTGATAATTTACTATAATTGACAGTTGACATGCAATGGTATTTCATATTTGACAGGATTAGATAGGTGCCTGTGTGACTGAACTTAGAATCGCACAAACCTTGACAACTGACAGGTTCTGAGGTCTTATATTGATGCTTGCCAAAAACTGTCAAGTGATGCCAACGACCCGAAAACATGCAACTTTCCCTTTAAGATGCCCCTGAGGATGGTTCTGGCTTTTCCATTCGGAACTTTACTTTCAGCATTTCAGTTAAAACTGCAGATGCTGCTGAAGTATTGACATTCATCAGCATTGATTAGAGTCTAATACCAAGAGCATGCAATAGTGGCTTTTGATAAATGTTTTAATCTAATGGGGGGAGCTTAGTTGCAAGGCTAATGTAATATAAATGTCCCTGATGCCACATTATTTTGATTATGGTTATGGTTATTATCCCTCGTACCTTATGTTAATGATTCTAGTCAACTGTGCAAGCAGATTAACATATGGAAAAAAGAGAAAGTCAGCAATGGTGTTGTTTCAGTAGAAGAAAATTAAAAAGCATGTGGCTCCTCTTCCAGAAAAGTGCGTAAGTAGGTACATATTTGAAGAGTTGTCTGATAAAGTCTGAAATAAGATGATTTGAAAAAAAGGAAAAGTCAAGCCATGTAGGCATTTTGTCAGGGATTATAGGGAAGAAAAATGAATCAGTTGCTAAAATCTTTGCTTTTAGTCAGCTTGCAGTAACACCTGCCACGCGCACAAAGGTCTTTAGCTTTTCATGCACATCATAACTTTAGCCTAGATTTAAAGCAACGGGGAAGGCAATAGAGCAAAACTCCCCAGATGTTATACAGCCTGTGCAATTGTAAATTCAGGAGTACCAGCTTTCCTTCTGGATTTTAATGCACCAGATACAATACAAAATTCCAAGACATGCATGACATGTATTGAAAAGTCTGACCATTTCAATATGAATTTTGGAACAGATGTATAGGGGAGGCAATAAAGCTATGATAATAAGGAACATTTCCACATCATCTCACAAAACTACTAATCTACACTGAGACCAAAGCTACTCAGGAGAAAAAGGTGGTTTTCACGTATGGATAGTCAACTCAGTGGTTGAGCACTCAGATACTTTTATTCTCTTTCTTCAACTGAAAATATTAGGTTTATGCAGACAGAATGTGATGATGGGGTAGGGGAAGGAGTGAAGATCACCAGATACTCTAAGGTCTTAGTTGATGACTCACTGGAATTTTCTCCCTTCCTTTTTAAGTCAGGAAGTCGTCTGCACTTAAACTTCTGTTTGTTTTTAACAAATCAAATGATGTTTTTAAATCAGGAAGGCAACTACTGTATGAGTCCCCTTCCCCTCATTTTTGATTGTCATTTTGCAATTTTAGTCACCCAGATGATACTGCCTCTTTCGCCACCTGCTAATTTGGCTTTCCATCTGGCTCTGGCATTATTCTATTTTCTGATTAAGTAGTTATGGTAATCCTTCCAAAGTTTATAACGTTCAGCTTACAGATCTAAACAGAAGTAATGGACATTGAACTCGGCAAGGTTATCCTTGAGCAAATCCCCTAGATTAGGATTAGGATTAGGATGTGCAGATATTACAATTCCTACGTTATGAGGGTGAGGAAGGGAATGAGAGAATGTGTATACTAGGGATTGATTTGTTTGTTGTATCATCCCTGTGAGAGATTTCACAGATCTGATATTAGGAAATCAGTAAAAACCTGGCCATTCTTCAGGCCTTGGGAGAAAGGTGTCTGCGAGGCCTCTTTTAATTATGGTTGCTTTGTAGTTGGTGTACTGTTCTTCAAGTTGGCTGTGACCTTCTTTCTAGGTATTATTTTCTTTTTATACATAATTCACTCAGAACTGTCAAGGAGATAGGCAGTCTCAAAAATTTGATTAAAAGAATAAAGCATAAAATAAAATAATAAAATAAACTACATAATTATATATACTTACATCCATACAATTGTCATTGTATGAAGTCTGCTTTCTTGACCCTATATTGGCTCAAATTGCATAATAATTGCATCTCCTGGTCCACCTAGATTTTTCTTGGCTACCTTGCAGCTCAATATACTGACTGACTGGCTCAAATTTGTTCAGCAAAGAAAATAAGAAGAAAGACTTGAAAGGTGATTCTTCTCACGTATAGCTTGATTAGCTATCCAACAGTCTGCCTCTCGAGGTGTGATTTACAGAAGCTTCCCTCTCACTTTTTTCTTTCTAAGACAGGGATGTAACACATCTCCTGTTTAGAACAATTGGAAGAAATTTATAGAATGTCACATAACTCGTTCTCATATTAGCAAACAAATAGACCAGTGTAGAATGTGTCTATGCACAAACTTCCACAAATAGAAGAGAAATGAATATCGTACTTAAATGGAGAAAATTGAAATTTGTGATCAGCTGTACAATGATTCTTGCAAGTGGCCAATTAGGAATTTTAAAAAAATACTTAGCGTTTTATTTTTTTACCTTTGCTATGATATTTGACAAAAATAAGCCAGATTTGCAATGTCTTCAGAAGGAGAAGAAACTGTACATGTTTGCCAGGATGCAAGGTTTTTGTATTTTTATTTTTATTTTGATATCCTAGTGGTCATGGAAGGATGTATGTGAATATTCTGCTTTTCATTGCACAATCATTGATGAAACAGGCTATCAGGATATCATCAGGTTGACATGTTTCATTGTCAATATCAAAGGTCTATACCATAGCTAAACAGAAGGCCAATTTCCCAAATGTACAAACAGCATAGAATTTCCATGCTTAAAATGATTCTGTTTTGCTTTTGCATATTTTTTTGCCCTTGTGGGAACATCTGGTTCTCCAGATGTGGCTGAACTATAACTCTCACCATCCCTTGTCATTGGCCAGAGATAGAATTCCAGAGGGTCACTTTTCTTCTGTAATGAAAGTTCCAAAATAGGAAGCTCCCACATTCCTTTTAATTATCCTAGCCTTATTTATTTTTCTTTCCTTTGTGCACTCTCATTTCTCTTCCATAACATCATGTCATCCAGCTATATACATCTCTGTTTTTATCAATATGTGAACATATGGCCCAAAGGGGAAATAATTGGCTCCACCCTCAAACGTTTATTTCTGCTGCGCATCCAGAGAGATTTTTAAAACATAATGTCAGGATGTGGGTTTTATTGCAGGCCTGCGAGATTATCATGAGGACTGAAAATTATTATGTTGAAGCCATACTTAACAGTGGGTATTCACAGGTCAAATTTATTTCCAACTCCCTTCAGAGAAGAATTGAATTGAGGAACCTGCTTCTGGATGTAGCCGAACTAGACAACCGGATGGTGTGGGCAACATTTCTGTACCCAGTTTTCCTAGGTAAAAGTTAGTTATCCACTCACTCTACAATACCCATGCAGCAATGGTTTTTGCCCATGTGCTGCAAATATCTGCAAAAGCACCATGGAGAAAAGAAGCTAATATAGGTGCCAAATTAACAAGATATTAGCAGTTTTGTAGCAATACTAAATGTTCATTAAAGTATGTTGCATGAATAAATGGGGCTATAATCTCCTGGAGACACAACAATATGACAGAAAACTGGCTAAGCCTATGAAAAAGCTTCCTTTCCTTCTTCAAAGGACATACTAATGGAAGAGAAATTGCAAGCATAAAACCACATGGCTAATTGCACTGGCACTCTTGTTATCACACAAATGCAGTGGGGTGTTAGAGTGGGAAGAGGAGGCAGGGTTTTAATTGATGGATTACTAGGGTGTGTGTGTTAATCCAACATGTCTTGTTAAATCAAATTTGTTAATTTCCTTTATAAGAGGGTGGGGGAAAGGAGCAAATGGGAAGGTGAATTCTTCTTGTTAAACATTTACCAAATGCTGGGCTGTTTGAACCCTGGGGAGAAGTAAAGACATTCATTCCCCACTTAAGGTTGGGAGCATTTGGTCTTCTCAGCAGGGCTTTCATTGTGGGCTGGAGCTCAATGTTTTTTCTGTACTTAGCAATGCTACCAGCTTTCATCATTAGATTCAAGGGACCACTGACTTATTAGAGCAGGACAATGGCCCACAGTTACAACTGAAGCTTTAGCAGACATCTGTACTATATTCTACCCTGTTATTGCACTGCAGGATTTTAAAGAAAAAAAATGACAATAAAATGAAACAGAATAAAAATCTTACTCTAGAAATGCCATACTGAAAACATGTGGGGGAAGCAAATGCACTAAGTGAATGGTTATAACAAAGAGGCTGATCAATGTCCATTCATTCATTCATTCATTCATTCATTCATTCATTCATTCATTCATTCAATATTCACCTTTCCTCCAGAAGTTGAAAAAACTTATCATGCATCTTTTCATTTGTTTGATAATTTATGATTGCATTTATGTCCTCCTTTTTCTCTTAAAGCTCAAGATGTTATACACTAATTTTACTCTATACTAACATTCCTATGAAGTGGGTTGAACACTTGAGAGATAGTGACTAGGTCATTAGGTCAAAGCAAGATGTAGTGATAACCATTGGCCTAGATGGGTTTAAAGAAGATCGGAGAAAATGTTGGATAGCGGATCTGTCTATCAGGCATATTTCGTGCATCTTCTTGGACTACATGAGCTCTACAGATGGAAATGGAAGGCTGAATTAGATGGCTCTTTCATCTGATTGGTAGTGTTCTGTTTCTATTGGTATGTTCTAGCTTCATGCTACTCAGAAGATAAAGCAATAATGCTAGAGAATAACATAGCCCCATCCCCAGTATTCCCTTGGCCAATGCATACATTTTCCTGTAGTCCCATTGCAAGCCTCAGCATTCCTCATCATTGGGCAAGCTGTCTAAAATTTCTGTGATTAGTAGTTAAACAACTTCTGACAGATTACAGGTGTCCCCACCTATGTCCTAAATATTTCAGAACATCAGGCTAAAAAGCAGTTATTATAATAAGATAAATGGATCCTTTCTTGGACTTCAAGAATTTTATCTTGTCCCAGTTCACTTAACTTTATCATTAAAATACTTTGCTCTGTGCATAAGGATAGATAGCATAGGGAATGTATAGAGATGAGGGAGCAGAATTTCTAATTGCAAGTCCCATTGTATTATTCTAACGTGGTGATGGCCTCATGTTGAATAAAAGGTACTTGTTATGTATGCAGGCACCTGCATAGCAACAGCCACCAGGGGGCGTTGGCCTGAACGGTTTTGGCAGGAAACCCAGTTTTCGGTGGGAAACCTAGGGCCAACCCCATTGGCTGTCTGCTTACCTGGCTAGGTATTTAAGGAGGACAGGTAACCCTCATTCCTCAGTACACTACCCTCTTCCAATAAAGAGCTGAACACGTACTCCCGCTGGCGTCTCTTCCTTGCGTTGGACCCACTACACAACAGTGGCAACGAGGATGGGATTTGCTGCCGACAAGGAGCTGAAGTCACTTGGGGAGCGCACTGCACGCTGAAGGAAGGAGAAATCTTCCCTTCCTCCCAACGCGACCGCCAGCCAACCGGACCACGGCGGTCATCGCATCCGCGGCTCGAGACCTGAACCAACACTGCGATGGCAAGAGCCGGACAACCCCGCGAATTTGACACCCGCCACCCCGAGACATGGGCCCGGTACCTGGCTCACGCCGAACTGTACATGCGCTTCAACCAGATCTTGGAGGATGGCGCGAAGGCGGCAGCCCTGCTCTGCATCGGGGGGCCTGCACTCCTAGAGATCCCCGCGAACCTGTTTGCCCCAGAGGCAATCAATACCATTGCGTACCGGGACCTCGTGGCCAAGCTCAACACCAACTTCCGGCCCCGGCGCTCCAAAGTGGCCGCAAGGTCACAGTTCGAAAAAAAGGGACCAGCGCCCTGACGAGTCCGGTGCCGAATTCCTCGCCGCACTATGAGAAGCCGCCGTCGCCTGCAGGTTTTCGAACTTGGAGGAGCGGCTACGGGACCGGCTGATCTGCGGCCTATGAGACAGGCAGCTGCAAGAGCGTCTGTTCAAAATAGAGGAGGTTTCGCTCCAGGAAACCGAAGACGCCATCCTGGCCCACGAAGCAGCCTGCGGGGCCGTCCAAGCAGTCCAGGAGACCCAGACCAGCAGCCAGGTGGCCAGTGTCCACCGGCAGGTCTCCACAGCCGAGGACAACCAGAGCATCGACCTCCTCCAGCGAACGTCGACCCCCGACCAGCAAGTCAGATGCCCAGACACGCCCAGGCCTCCCAGCAATGCCACCAACCCTCAGAAGTGCGCAGGGTGTGGTGGGAACCATGTGCGCAGCCTCTGTAAGTTCCGGTCAGCCACGTGTCGGGCCTGCAAGAAAACAGGCCACATAGCCACGGTCTGGCATAGCCGTTGCCCCTGAGAGGAGATCCCCGAGCTGCAACCGGAGGAACCACCGTTCGAAGGTACTGGGGCCCCGACCAAAACGTGAGTTGGCTATGTTGAGAGCTGGCTGGCCATTAACCACACGGGTAGCCGCCGGCTGCTCAAACCCAAAATTAGACTAACAATCCGCTTGCAAGGCGTCCCTTGCAGCATGGAGCTTGACTCCAGATCAGCGGTCTCGATCATTTCGGATGAGACCCTTAACTATATAAATAGCCGGAGCAAGCAGTGGATTAAATTATGGCCTACAAATTTAACCCTGACCGATTTTCAGAATTCGCCGGTCAAGGTAAAGGGGGAGGCTACCGTCTCGGTGGGGTTTAAGGGTCGTGAAGAGCACCTGGAGGTTGTAGCGGTAGAGGGCCGGAGAGCCAGCCTGGTTGGCCTAGACTGGTTCGAGGCCCTGGGAATCACAGTCTCTGGGATCCACCAGATCCAGGGGGACTCCATCGAGGCCGTCTGCAAGGAGTTTGCAGACGTCTTCGATGGGACGCTGGGTAGATACACAGGGCCCCCCATATCGTTCAAGCTTAACTCGAACGTTCCCCCCGTTAGGGTCCAGACCGCGGCAAGTTCCCTTCGCGCTCAAACACAAAATCGAGCGCGAACTGGATAAGCTGGTGGCCCAGGGAATCTTAGAGCCCGTAGATGGGGGGGGAGTGGGAAACCCCAATCGTCACCCCCCTCAAATCCAATGGGGAAATGAGGATCTGCGCTGACTACAAGTGCTCGGTGAACCACGCCCTGAACCCGCACGCTTACCCAGTCCCCACGGTCAGCCACGTTCTTGCTTCCCTCCAAGGCGGCATCATCTTTGCAAGGCTCGATCTTGCGCAGGCGTACCAGCAACTCACGGTTACTAGGGCAACAGCTGACATTCAAACCATAGTAACACACAGGGGAGCATTCCGGGTGAACAGGCTGCAGTTTGGGGTAAGCGTTGCTCCTGGCATTTTCCAGGAAGTTATGGAGAAGACACTCAGGGGCATCCCAGGAGTCTGCCCCTATTTTGATGACATCCTGATTTCAGGAGCATCAGCAGGAAGAGCTGGCAGGTAGACTTAGGGAGGTACTGTCCAGGCTGCGCACAGCTGGCCTCAAACTCAAGAGGAAGAAATGCAGTATAGGTGTTCCCTCCACAGAATTTTTGGGATTCAGGGTAGATGCCAGGGGAATCCACCCCACAGAGTCCAAGGTGAGGGCCATCAAACTAGCACCCACACCCAAGAACAAGGCAGAGCTACAGGCATTCTTGGGCCTGTTAAACCTCTACCACGCATTCCTTCCACACAAGGCAGCCATTGCAGAGCCACTCCACAGGCTACTGGACAAGCAGGCAGCATGGGTCTGGACCCCCACCCACAACCAAAGCTTCAGGGCTTTAAAAGCACTAGTGTCGGATAAGTCCACAGTAACCCATTTCATCGAGACAAAGCCCATATGCATCGCATGCGATGCATCCCCTTACGGTGTGGGCGCAGTACTCAGTCACCTCGAGCCCAATGGGGCGCAAATTCCCATAGCCTACTATTCCAGGACGCTGTCTGGAGCAGAAAGAAACTACGCCCAAATTGACAGGGAAGCCCTGGCAATCGTGGCAGGAATCAAAAAATTCCACGATTATCTGTATGGCAGGGAGTTCACTGTCTACACGGACCACAAACCACTCCTAGGTCTGTTCACAACGGACAGGCAGTTGCCCCAAATTCTGTCCCCCAGAATGCTCCGGTGGTCCATCTTCCTTGCAGCCTACAATTGCAAGCTTGTACACAAGCCAGGGAAGGAGATGGGCCATGCAGACGGCCTAAGTAGGCTACCCATTGACACCCCCGAACCAGACCCGGCACCAGCAACACAGATCCTAGCCCTGCAGGACATTGCCAGCAACGCAGCCACCGACAACATCGTGAGCAGGGTACACTCATGGGTTTGCACAGTGTGGCAGGACAAGTCCCCGGGGCCTGAGTTCCAGACCTATTTCACCAGGCACAACGAGCTGTCCACGCACAGGGGTTGCCTCCTCTGGGGAAGCAGGGTTATCATTCCCACCGCAGTCCGGGGCAAGGTATTGGACTCCTTACATGAGGGACACCCGGGGGTGGTTAGGATGAAGGCACTGGCCAGAAGCTACCTCTGGTGGCCAGGGCTGGACAAGGACATTGAGGAACGAGTCAAGGCCTGTTACATGTGCCAGAGATCCAGGCCGGAGATGCCACACGCACCCGTGCACAGGTGGGAGGCCACACACACACCCTGGTCCCGCATCCACATTGACTATGCAGGGCCATTTCAGGGCCAACTGTTCTTAGTAGTAGTGGACAGCCACTCCAAGTGGTTGGAGGTAGTCCCTGTTCCCAACATGACCTTGGGTAGGACAATCCAGGTGCTCAGAGCTCTGTTTCCCACACACGGCCTCCCCGACGTAATTGTGTCTGATAACGAGCCTCAGTTTACCGCTAATGATTTCCAGGCATTCTTGAAGGCGAATTGGATTAGGCACGCCACCTCCGCGCCCTTTCATCCATTGAGTAACAGGCAAGCTGAATGGGTGGTAAGGATGACCAAGGACACACTCCTGCGCATCATCAGCGGGGACTGGCATCACAGACTGGCCAAATTTCTACTTGCCCAACACACTACACCGTGCGTTGCTACCGGGAAGAGCCCAGCGGAACTGCGATGGGGACGGCATCTCATCACCAAGCTGGACCGTTTACACCCAGACCGAGTAGCAGCAGAGACGGATAGGCCACCACCACCATCATCATCATCATCGTCATCATCATCATCATCATCACCAGCGCACAGAGTTCTCAACGTGGGGGACCTGGTCTGGGCAAGGAACTATGGGGCAGGGCATCCATGGATTCCGGGGACAGTGGTTGAGAAAACTGGCCCCCCTCTTACATCGTGGGGGTGGAGGGGAACAGACACATAAGACGACACATCGACCAGCTCAGAGGAAGGGTCCCTGAGTGCACCACACACGCCCAACAGGATAGCCACACCCCAGGAGAGGTCAGCCCAACCGGAAACAACACAGAACAGGACCCAGAGGAGGAGGGCCTCCTGAACCCAGTTCTGCTCAACCCAGCACAGAGGCCTCTCGAACCGGCTGTCCAAGCCCAGGGCCAAGCCACGCCCAGACGGTCCACCCAGCCCCACAGGACACCTGCCTACCTAGCGGACTATGTGTGCAAGTGACCGCCCCACTGTTGCCTTGCATTGACACACAGTGTATATAGTTATGTAGTTAGTTGCAAATTGTTCTATAGTTGTTATGTGGTTCTTCTCTAAAGGGGGAGGGGTGTTATGTATGCAGGCACCTTTATAGCAACAGCCACCAGGGGGCGTTGGCCTGAACGGTTTTGGCGGGAAACCCAGTTTTCGGTGAGAAACCTAGGGCCAACCCCATTGGTTGTCTGCTTACCTGGCTAGGTATTTAAGGAGGCCAGGTAACCCTCATTCCTCAGTACGCTACCCCCTTCCAATAAAGAGCTGAACACGTATTCCGGCTGGCGTCTCTTCCTTGCGTCGGACCCACTACACCACAGTACTTATATGCAACATGAAGACAGAAAGCAATGCAGGGATGCAAATTTGGACACTAGCTGCCTTTCAGGTACTCCACCTTTCCATTTTTTTTTAAAAAAAAATTCTACTCTTTTCACTATTTAAAAAACATAGCCAATTTTTTTGATCTGATCTTTTTTATTCTCTAGATTACGATGATTAGTTTATTCATTTTTAGCTTCTTAAATAGTTTTGATTCTTAAGCACTTCCTCATATACTTTTTTTGTGTTGTTTGCAAACATGATACTTTGAGAGGAAAGGCAGTAGGTAAAAATAAGATCAAGAACAGAACAACTATGATAATGTTACTAATATAACTAATAATAATAAATTAGTGGATACTCCACTCTATTATTACACTTGAATATGACTTTATGGCACTATAAAAGTGAATATCTGATATTCTGAGAGTGTGAATATTTTACCTGAATTGTGCCAGACGTTTGGACCTTTTCTGAAATTTACAGGAACATATTTTATCATGTAATATCTAAATTCTTCTTCCCATTGCTAACATGCAAATTCCAGGCCTTTGTTGATGTGAGAAGCACAGATCAAAGTGAAGCTTTATGTTAAGTAAAAAAAGAAAAAAGAAAAATACATATAAGATAACATCTCTAGCCTGGGCAGATTGGCAGAGGCTGCATAATTTTTCCCCCCAGCTCTGCTATAAAACCTTTCCCAAGACATTAGCATCCACTGGATTGGAGTGTGCATATCTAAGAAACCCAGCAGTATCTTTGGACATGCAGGGGAGACATCTTGAAACTTCTAGGGCTGCCACTCAATGCCCATTGACCTTAAAGCATGGTCCAATGAACACAGTCTGTGCTATTTAAAGAAAAGTATCATGTAGGAACTTGCATGAATAAATAAAATGTCTTTCCCTCTCACCCTATTGATATGTATTGAAAAAGGAAAGTTCTGAGAAGCTAGAAGATTTAAGTTGGGGAGAGCAGTCTTGTACTTGGACTTCAGTTCTCCTCAACTCCAGCTACTAGGGCCAACAACAAAGGATTGTGGGAGTTGCACTCTAAAACATATGGAAAGCATCAGATTGCTTACTCCTGGTATGGAGCAAAAGAGGAGGGGGATAAGGAAATGACTGTTTTTTTGTATTTGGCTGCATCCCAGGGTTATGATTTCAAACAGCAATTGTTGCACTAAGTCTGTTGATGGTTGAAAATCCAAATAACAGTGCAATACTAAATATACCTCTACTATGGTTAGCCTCATTGGATACAACTTATTTCTGAGTAGACAAGCTTAGCATTATGTGGATAATGCTAAGCTTGTAAGCCGCCCTGAGTCTTCAGAGAAGGGCGGGATATAAATGGAATTAAAATAAAATAAAAATAAATAAATAAATAATCCAAGTAATATTGATGAACAAATACCTTCCTATGTTAGGGGAGCTAATGAAGGCAAATGCAGTCCTACAGAAATAAATGCAATTGCTTTGATTCTACAACTCAGTTCTATGTAGTTTGCTGATTTAAGTCTATTCAAATTGATGGACCCAAGCATTTGCTAATTTTGTCATAGAATTGCAGCCTTATTCTTCTCCTTCCATGCAGTCATTTCTCTGCCCAACCCCCATTTGTAAGTGTGCCTACATCTGTCCAGGAGTTTAGCTTTCTCCCACAAGACTTCCACAGAACAAGCTAGCTTGCACATCTCATCAATTTCTCATTAGTGCTGACCTCATGGACGTCTGTCAGTGTCACTTGTTTGGGAGTTTGCAGATTTTGAAACTTTGGGCACTGAACAAGTTACCTGGAAATTCTGCAACTCCTTTCATCTTTTTGAACAGGCTGAATATCAGAATAACAGAGTTGGGAGGGACCTTGGAAGTCTTCTAGTTCAACCCCTTGCCCAAGCTGTCTGCTACAATGCTATTCATTGAAGACTGTGTGAGAATTGCTACTAGTAGAGAGCTGGGTTTTTTTAAAAAAAATATTTTATAGTGCTGGGCTGTTAATGTGTGTTAGAACTATTGCAGTTCTTCCAAGATGTATACCTCTGTGCAAAACCAGTGAATAAATATTTTAAATAAATAAATAAATCCAATTCTTTGTGGGACCCCCTGTCACTATCAAAATATGTGATTTAGAGAATTCTCATCACAACTAAAAAGAATGATATGGAATTAAACTTAAGAATAATTTAGTTCAAATCTGTGGGAGTGGTATTAATCTCAAGTAATCCCACTGTTTTCAATAGGTCTATTCCAAGTAACTCTAAGAATTTGTTTACAAGAAAATTCACAACTTTTTTTTTTGATTGAAGGCTCCATTGGTTTATTTTATAAGTTCCTCTTGTGCTTCTCGGGCTTTAGCAGAATTAGTGGTGAAATTCCTAGAGGGGAAGGAAGCAATAATTCTGTCCTTTATGGGGGATTGGGAAACTCTAGTTTGAATACTTATTCTAGTTTCTATTTTTAAAGGAAAAAAAATATCAGGCCCCTGAAAACCACTATTTTGCTACCAAATTCAGTGAAATCATCTGAAGAAGGTATACAGCAGAAATAGATCTGGGGAGGCACACATTGCTCCTATACTGTGAGTTGCCCAGTCCTGATTTATAACCGTTCTTTTTTGTAATAAATAGATTATAACTTGATTAGTATTCTTGCTTACTGGTGGCAGTTTAGTGAATAGGTATTCTGTATGCCCCAGCTCAACAGAAAGTTCAAATGCAGCATAGAGGGTGGTTTTTAATTCACTTGAGGCTAAAGGAAATGTCCAATTGCCCCTACTTCTGATTGACAGATCTCCATCAAGGCTCCTCCCGAGCGAAATGGGCTGGATGGAAAGAATGATACCACGCACCAAGAAATATAAGGAGCATGTTGTAAGTGCTACCTTTCTGTTCTTCTATCATATTAAAATATGGACTGGTAAGGAAGGAAGATCTCTCAAATCAGCTGGAGCCTAGCAATCAAACTGGCTTGAGGACTTATCCATACTGCTCAATTATCCCAATTTAAGAATGGACTACCAAACCATTTTTGGACGGCAGGGATACCATTCCCTATACCCCACTCCCACTGCACGTTGCAATTGGCTGGTGTATGTTACTTACAGGCTGACCTTAGCAATTAATAGGCTACTTCCCAGTGGCAGCTTTGCCCCTCCCCACAGCTGAAATAAATATTGATCATGTCTTCTAGAGGTACACATTTACCACTAATGCCACAACAGCACCTTGGTTATAAAACTTGCCTTATAAATAGAGGGCTGCTGGCCTTAAAACTGATATAATTTTTAATACTACATTTTTTTCTTTAAACCACATGCATCCAATGTTTAAAAAATATGTTCAGCAGTGCATTGTTGCATCGTTTATCATTTGGTAATCCAAATGACATCTTAGAGGATAAAGAATTTATTGTTATCTAGCCACATATATAGTGCTAAGGGCTTGGAAAACAAGATGAGATTTCAATATTTCCATAGCATAGTAAATATATTGGAAAACTGCTCTAATGAGAAACTATGCAATTCTGGTTCCAAGATAATTTAATTAAATATTTTCTTTTATTTTCTTTTTCACTGTATTGTAAATAACATTAAAGGGTTTTTTAAAACATTGTCTAATTTGAGTTTCTATGGGCCCAACTAGGAAGACATTTGGGAATTTTACTACAGCAAATCCATATAGTGACATTCAAAATGCAGAGTGGAAGTTTAGAATTGCTAGCATCTTGATTGGCAATATTTTTTGTAATTTTAATGGATCAACCTACATGAACTTTCCTTATTTGCACAATTCCTAGAGAGATAAAAATGATCTTAAGATAACAAAATGGTAAACATTCCCCAAGGAACACAAATTTGAGCAAAATAACTGAAAGCCAAATATTCTAAATTAAAGAGCTTTGAAACCATTTGGTTCAACATTCATTTTTGCTTTGTCGTATAGCAGGGGTGTCAACCTCAGTTTCATTGAGGGCCGCATCAGCATTGCGGTTTCCCTCAGGGGGCCAGGTGGGTGTGGCCAGGGTGGCATGGCCTACTGGGTGGGCGTGGCTGGAGTGCGTCTGGCCGCCTGGGTGGGCATGGCCAGCTCTACATCATTCGTGTCAAGGGTACATATGGGGGTCTGGGCAGGAGTGGGACAGATCTGAGGGTCTCTGGCAGAAGGAGATGAGACTGGGGCAAGTGCCAAGGCATAGTCCACTGGAGGAGCCTCACTTTTCCTCTCAGGCCATGTGGGGGAGGGGGGCTGGATGGTGGTCCAGAGGTCAAATGCCCAGCCAAGCCCTCAAGCACCTGTGCCACTAAGCCCAGTCCCACTTCCCCAAGGGGATGCCCAGCTGCACTTACCTTCTCAAGGCTGCTGCTGCTGTGCTTACTCTCCTTACCCAGGTTGCCCATGATGGGTACGAGGTCCCTCTCCATGTGAGGAGACCTGGCTTTGTATCCAAAGCTTCCCTAGCAATAGGATGGGAGACCCCCCAGGATAGGCCAGGAGGAGGGGGCAAGGGGATGGTGAAAGGGCAGCAGGGAAGGACTAAGGCAGAACTTCCCTCAGACCCTCCCTCTCCTCTCCTTCCTTCCTTCCTTCCTTCCTTCCTTCCTTCCTTCCTTCCTTCCTTCCTTCCTTCCTTCCTTCCTTCCTTCCTGTGGTGGAAAAATATTTGAGATGAGGGAGGAAGAAAAACAGACAAGAAACACAGCTGGGGAAGTGTCATCCTTTGTGAGGAATGAAGAAATGCACCATTGCCTGGAAGTGGCTAGGACATGGCCCTCGCCTACTTCACATATCCGGCTTGGTGGGCTCTGGGGGAGGGGATGCCATGAGCAGCATGAGTCGATGTTACCTGCACAATGCTGCCCAGCCCCCAACCTCCCCGGTTTTGGCAGGCAGCGGGGTGCTTTCCTCATAGTGCTGAGAGGCTGAGCTGGGTGGCATGAATCTGAAGAGAAGCGCAATGCTGCCCAGCCCCTAGCCTGCCTGAAGTAGGCAGGGCCATGTGCTGGCCACTTCCAGGCGATGGTGCATTTCTTCATTCCTCACAAAGGGTGATACCTCCCCAGCGCGCGCCCAGAGGGTGGGGCCAATGCAGCAGGGGCTGGTCCCTTGCTGTTTCCAGATTACCTTGTGGAGCTACGACTGAATGCGTTTCAGCATAGATGGTCACCACGAAATTGTACATTGGCTCCCAGCCGGCCTGGGCCAGGGCCAAGGCAGTGGGGGCCATTCCCTCACTGTTTCCAAGATGGGTTTGCGGGCCACATGAAACCACTGTGCGGGCTGGATCCGGCGCCCGGGCCTTGTGTTTGACATATCTGTCCTATAGGTTTTCCTTCTTAAAAAGGATGTTTAGTTCTTGACAATGTTTATAAATATTAAGCTAGCCAAGGAAATGTACCAGACAAGCATTTCTTTCAATGGTGTTACAGTTTCAGGGTTATCTAACTGATAGATGGTATTTTAGATTTTTCTTTTACTATTAATAGGGAGCTGCATAAAACACCTTGTTTTAAGAACATGTTTGAATTTTTATATACTTGTTGATCAGATGTACATATCTCATTTTTCATGTTGACTTAGTAGTTCACCTCCACATTTAATTTCTCCAATTAAATTAACTATATAGGATGCTACAATGACAAATTTCATGACAATGTAATGAATAAAAGAGAAGGAGTATGTTCTGTATCTGTGAAAAAGAAAGGGAAAGGGTGCAACATACATGTATGAAAGTGGGCTGATATTTGTGCAGTACAGTTGATGAATGCATGTAGGAAGGTAGTAATATGAATTTAATTATATACGAACAGGCTAAACTATATGTCAGAAAGAGTAAATTGGTATCATTTAAGTTGCCATAGATGTGAATGGAAGTTGGAATCCACAGGCTGTGATAGTTCACATTATACTCCAGTGACTGGTGATAGTGAAAGTATCAGAAGTGAATTCATGCTAAACGGCATGAATAAATGAGTGGGAATAAAATGGGAATTACATAAAAGGTGACTGGATCATTCAGAGACCAAAGAAAGAATGAGAAAGGTGAGCAGCGTCCTATCTGCTTAGAAAAATGTGGGTTTGAATATATCAAACATGTCAAACACAAGGCCTGGGGGCAAGATCCGGCCCGCGAAGTGGTTTCATGTGGCCCACGAAGCCATCCTGGAAACAGTGAGGGAACGGCCCCCACTGCCTTGGCCCTGGCCCAGAGAACCTCCTTCTGCCAGAGACCCTCAGATCTGTCCTACTCCTGCCCAGGCCGCCACAGGCACCCTTGATGCGAACGATGTAGAGCTGGCCACGCCCACCCAGTAGGCCATACACACTCTACCCACGTCCACCCAGTAGGCCACGCCCACCCAGGCCATACCCACCCGGCCCCCTGAGGGCAACTGCAATGCTGATGCGGCCCTCAATGAAATTGAGTTTGACACCCCTAGAATATATGATGTAAATAGGCCTAATCATAAAGCCCATAGAGCAAAATGTTCATCTGTTTTATTTGATTGCTTATGACGAAACATGGAGGAAACTACTGCGAAAAACAAAAGTGATAAGTGTGGGGGAAAAGGAAGAAAATGAAAAAAAGTGAAAGAAATAAGAAGGAAATTAGAATGAACGAATGTATGAATTTTGTATGTAAAAGAATGAGAAGATAGATGCCTCTCCCAATAGAATGAAAACTAAGTGGCTGTAAGGAAAGAAGTTGTGGAAACTACTTGGCCCAAATGAATTATACGCCTGGAGTTATGCCAGTGCCAATGCCATTCTCCATTCAGAAGTGTGAAAAAGGAGGCTTGGTGGAATGATAGAGATGAAGAATCAAAATGCATTTAAGAATATTATTGGGGAGAAAAATAAGACTGAGAGAAAAATATTATAAAGATATCTGGAAAGAAAAGAGTTAAAGAGAGCAAAGAATCTTTGAGCCATAATGGGTCACAGATTGGATTTTGACAATGGGACCCATGAATATTTAATCTTTAGGAAAAATTCTATTTTAAAAATAAATAAAATATTTTATTGGAAAACAATAAATAATAAAATGTTTTATTGGAAAACAATAAATAATAAAATGTTTTATTGGAAAAATAAATAAATAATAAAATGTTTTATTGGAAATTCTGGGAGAAGCTGGGATTGCAACTTTGAATCAATTACAATGCAATGATGATTTTAAAGGACTTTTTTCTTTACTTTGGACTGAATGTGGCTTTCTAGCTCACGAAAGTAGCTGCATTTTCAGTGAAAGCAGGTTTTCGTGGCTTAATAGGGGCAGATGCTTTGGTCTCTTCAAAGGCACCTCATATGCTTCTTTATTTGAGGGAATTCATGACAGAAGTTAAACCCATAAGTTATCTTTATCAAAAGTTCAAGAATGTTTTTAAAGTAGATGTTACTGGGATATATCAAATATGAACCAAAGGACTAGAATATCTGTTATTGCCACATCAATGGCTTCGTGTGTCAAGCTATGAAGACCCCATGCATTAGATCTGCCATGCTGCTTCTAGCTTGCCTACAATCCTGAGGGAGGGGGGAGAAGGTTTGGAATGCACAAGTGGTTGCTATCAGTGTGAGAGCCAAGGTCATTGAAGAGAGGCTTTGGCAAATAAAGGTTTTCTTCTCATTACAAACCTTTGAAGACTATTGGACAATGTGACCTGAACTGTCAGAGAGGGGAAGGAAAGTTTTACTCTTTGAATTAACTTTTTCCCGCCATATTGCCAGAGGTGGTATTCCTTCTCTCATGCCGGCATGCTTTGCCTAATAAAGGATTATGTTAGCGATCGCAATGTCTCTGGTGTGTCCACTTCGTTGGGCTTTTCAACCGGAACCATGACACCATGTTCTTGAAAATGTTCAAATAGTATTGACTGATTTGAGATTGATACTGATTAATCAAAACTGTATTTTGAGGATATTGGACTTCCAAAAAAAATAGAAAGAGA
The DNA here is from genome assembly GCF_964194415.1 of Vipera berus. Lineage (NCBI taxonomy): Eukaryota > Metazoa > Chordata > Lepidosauria > Squamata > Viperidae > Vipera > Vipera berus. The sequence continues at coordinate 197,642,635 of NC_138202.1, read as the reverse complement.
AAATGTCTATTAGATTTTGTTGTTGTTGTTGAAGATGTAAAAGATTTTGAGGGTTGAATAACCCATGTAATATGACCCTGTGTACCTTTAACACTTTTTGGAATAATATTTTAATGTATATAATTAGATTTATGAGGAGATGTTTAAAAGTTAAAGATGTTGAATGGATGTTGAATTATATATCAGAGCTCTGGAATTTGACTTTCTTTGAAGAATTTTGGTTGTATCATGCATGGGAGTTGGCTAAAAAGTCTAATAATAATGAGAAATTGGAAAAGTGATATTATTCCATTTATTAAAGATTGACTTTTGGAAATGTCTAACTTTTGCTTCCTGGGAAAGGAAATATTTTTACTTACCAAAGGATGAAGCAATATGGTCTTCCTCGGCATGGATTTTACGATACTTTAAGATAATACTTTGGTTCTAATTATGACACAGAATTGCATGTTATATTTTGCAAATTGGTGACTATAGGTTTAAGAATAAAAGAGAAAGAAAATATGCAGAATAATGTTGATGGAAATTTTTTCAAAAAATGTTTCAGAAGTGACCCATGGAAAAGAATTCTTTTCTAGGATTTATTTTTCCAGAGGTTGGAGCCAAAAAAATCAACCGTGTTCTGGGTGGTAAAGTTAAATGTCATTGCCACTAAAAATGAAAGCCTATAGTAGGGATATTGAATGAGAGGAGATACCTGAAAAGAAAAGTATGTCTTTTGAAAGATTTGTGATGGTATTTTCCCTCCATGAATGATACCAAACAACAAACAGTATCTTTGCGCAGAAAATGGTTCTTTTAGATTCAAGCAGAAACATATCACCTGGAATCTATGCATAGTCAATCAAGAGGATATCAACATAGCATACCAAGTTCTCATGGACAAGACTGTCTAAATTGATAGGAATATGCTAGATCACTAGAGTTACTGGAATTGCAGTTTTACAACTGAACGGTAGAATTCTTACCTGATGTTATCAGTATAAGTAAAGTAAATAGTCAGATGTAAAATATGCAGTTCCAGAAAAAAAATGTAGCTACAAGTGCAATACAAAACTCAGATAATGAAAAAGTTATGCTAGCTGACGGAAAATGTGATTAGTCCACTTTTTGAAAGTAAAGGATCTCCAAAATCTGTCCAGTTATATTATTTTGTCTTAACAGAATAACAGAGTTGGAAGGCATCTTGGAGATCTTCTAGTCCAACCCCCTGCTCAGGCAGGAAACCCTATACCATTTCAGACAAATGTTGTCCAATCTCTTCTTAGAAACTTCCAGTGTTGGAGCATTCACAACTTCTGGAGGCAAGTTATTCCACTGATTAATTGTTCTAACTGTCAGTAAATTTCTCCTTAGTTCTAGGTTGCTTCTCTTTTTGGTTAGTTTCCATCCATTGCTTCTTGTCCCGCCTTCAGGTGCTTTGGAGAATAGCTTGACCCCCTCTTCTTTGTGGCAACCCCTGAGATATTGGAAGGCTGCTATCATGTCCCCCCTCATCCTTCTCTTCATTAAACTAGACATACCCAATTCCAGCAACCTTTCTTTATATGTTTTAGCTTCCAGTCCCCTGATCATCTTTGTTGCTCTTCTCTGCACTCTTTTAGCAGTACTGGGAAAAAAATCCTGCTTACTCTGTTGCTGATTTCTATTGAATGGTCCTTGGGGCTTCCAAGACGAAGAGAAGGCTTATGCTCAGGATTGGAGCACCTGCTAGGCATACTGAAGCCCCAAGATCAGTCACTCTTATCTAACTTGACCTCAGAAACTCTCCCATCTGAAAGACCCGCGAAGCTGCTGCCAGCCAGTGCAGATAACACTGAACTAGAAGATTCAAAGTATCCTTCAGTGCAGATTCCTGTTCTAGAATCTAGGATTATTTTCCTAATAAACTAGGTGAACTGTCAAACAAACTCAATAGCTAGTAGCACGCATACAAGAAAAATGAATGGGTATATTGTGCAAATTATTATCCCACCTTACACTGTAGCTTCCTTTCAGGGAAGATTCTTTTGGATGTCCACTAAATGGCAATGGTGATGGCAAGGTGGCTAGAATCCTAAATGTGTGGTTTACAGTTTGAAATGTTTGATAGAATTGATACTTTCCATTGAAGGTAGTAAAATCAAGCAGTAAAACACGAGTTATTTCAGTACTCTGCGTTTCTCACTTTCTCCCTTTTTTTAGACCATTGTCTTCAACAGACATAAAACAGTGGAGCAAACCAGGCGTAGAATTAGAGCTATGAGATATCGATCCATACAAAGATATGGATGCCCTTAGAGGGCAGCACAGAGATTGAGTTTTCTGCATCCCTTTCTGCCATCTAGCAGCCCTCTGGATTTTTGCAGCCCAGATCTGATAGGCTGCCTTAAAGCAGGATGCCACGAGAAGACTGTGGGGGACAGGTGCTGCAATTAATTCTCTGCCGGGCCTCTCAGTCTCTGCATTCCTAAATGTTTTCCGACAGATTTGAAGGACAAAGATATTTCTTGCCAGCCAACTTGCACTTTCGTTCCCAGATATGTAGCCCTCATTTCAGTCGAAGAGATTGGAAGGAGCAGGTGCATGTTCCCAAACTGCTTTTAAATTCTGCTTTTCTGCAGAGACTTTCAATGAGTTTTCCTTATATTAGACAAAGCGGCGGGGTGTGTGTGTGTGTGTGTGCCAAGATGCCTATCGCCACATTGTGTCTTGAATCTGCTGTTGATTGATGAACTCATTACAGAGCTGACCAGGAAGGTTTGAATCTGTGGCTTGTTTGAAACTGGCTTTGAGAGAACCACAACTGCAAGCTCTGCCAAAGCACCTGAGAAATTAAAGACGGCTAGCATACCACTATTCTCCAGCACATGAAAAATAATCCCCTGTTCTTTGAAGTTTCGGCTGACAAATTGGTGAATAATTAAAACACTTTCTGCATCTTACTAGCAATTGAGAAGGTTAAATATATTTCTGTGCCATTAGACAGGAAGAATAATTAAGAGGAAGATGGCAAGTTTATTTATTTATTTATTTATTTATTGAAAAGACGTGAAAAGCCAAGCCTGGGCAGCGGTGGGTCAGTTTGTGCCTGAAAAAATCTTTTGAATTCTAAAGAACCACCACAATAATAAATTGTTTTTTTGTTGTTGTTGTTGAAAACAGGAAGTTTGGCAACACTGAAAGGAAACAGTTAAATTCTGGCTGGGCAACTCGAAACATTGTGTTCCACTTTGAAAATATTTCCAGCAACAGTGGCAACACCAGTAACGAAAGAAGGAGAGAGAAAGAATAAAAAGAAAGAAAGGAAAAGGATGTCTAAAATCTAAGGAAAGCAAAGGAATTGTCCAGGTGGCAGGCGGTATTCACTATCTGCCAAGACTGTAGTCATGTTGTGTTGGGTCACCAACTGGATTGCCAATTTTCAATGACTTCTAGCAAGCACAACTGGAAGCCTGCATCTCTGAGGCCTCAAAAGTTTGAAACAAAGAGAACTGCCCAGGGGTCATTTTTGTTTGCTTTCCCTCCAACCTGAGCTGATTAAATTCCAAATAAATTCTCAATCAAATGAGGGCTGCAAAATTCAGCAGCCAAATGTACAGTATATTCAGCTTATGTCACTTACAGATGTTGTATCTTGCACACATGAACGAAGTCTCGATTAATAGTAGGTTCGAGGGTTGCCAAGTGCCATGCTTAAAGTCTTATCTTCATAATGCATTCCGTCCAGTATTCTGTTACATTTAAGACTCCCTGGAATTTGGATGCATGATTCTTTCAATGGTTTTCTCCTTACAGTACGATGATGGGGATTTTCTATTCCTCCACACACTTCTTGGACTTAATTAATGCCGCCGGCCAAGAAGCAAGGAAGAACATGTGAAGATCCCATCACCACTTTTAATCACTTGCGAGACCACCTGCTGCCATTGTCAACCTCCCATCGCCCGGTTCGCTCCCACAGAGTCGGCCTCCTCAGGGTTCCATCGGCCAGGTAATGCCGGCTGGTTACCCCCAGGGGGAGACCCTCTGGAATGAGTTGCCTCCAGAGCTGCGGACGGCCCGTGACCTTCGGTCCTTCTGCTGTGACCTGAAGACCTGGTTGTTCGAACAAGCGGGCCTGGACTGACTACGATTTTTAATTAGGCTTTTACTGGGTTAAATTGTTTTGTAATTTCGTATTTATTGTTTAATTCTCTTTTAAATTTTTTACTCTGTGTTTTTTTAATTTTTATTGTTGTGAGCCGCCCTGAGTCCTCAGGGAGAAGGGTGGCATATAAATTTAATAAAATGAAATGAAATGAAATGAAATCACACTGCTGTTTTTAAGAAATTTTGAACCCAACCATGATATGCTTCTATATGCATTCTACTGTCCTGACAAGCAAGTGGAAATCTTCATTCCCCCCTTTGTGTGTGTGTGTGTGTGTGTGTGTGTGTGTGTGTTGGAAGTCTACAACATCACACTTCTGTGCTGGCCAAAAGAAAAGGAGTCCAGAATCTACAAATGTTAGCTAAGTTGGAGTTATATAAAATTGTTGCAAGCTTCAAGTTTTTCAAGAACATGTCATCAAACAATTTGGGTATGGTAGGGTTGTAAAAAAGGAAAGGAGGGGAAAAATGTAAGCTTGATTTTGGATTCATGTCTATACCTACTTGCAAGGCCAGAAGGAATGAGGAAGAGCCATCAAATATGCAAATTATGTCTTACCAGGAACCGAATAATGTTAGATTACGATAAAGGCTTTCCCAACATTTCATGGGAAGAAGTAAGATGTGTTGTTTTTATTATTATTTCTCCATTTTTGTAAATATAGATTCCAGCTGTTAGAGGAACATTCTGGTCTTCCAAGAGAATAGTGGAAGATCTCTCTTAAGCTTTCTTACTACACACACACACACACACACACACACACACACACACAGAGTACCAAACTTCTTTATTTGTAGAATGTGAAGATCGAAGATCACACAGAACTTGCTAATGTCAAGACGCCTATAAAACCTTTCAGACAGGCCACAGTTTTTAGTCTGTCTTGCAGGAGAAAACATCCTGGAACAATGCTTTTAATTAAGCATTCTTTTTCCTTGAAATATGATTCAGCCCTCCTACTAGGAACAGAGAATATGAAAAATAAAAGATTGAATTAATTGTGTCATATAGAGAAAGATGAAGAAGAAATAGAATTATGCATATTGCTAATACGGCATGCAGTGTGAGATCCATTACATAGTCTAAGAAATATGATGGTGGTTTTTTCTCCTCCCAGTTGGCGTAAGCTTATGCACTTTCTGAATATTTAGACATATAGTAGCTGGGCCAGGATGTTCCAGAGATATGCAGTCTGTGAATTTAGAGAATCTCATTCTTAAATCTTTGCATGTTAAATTAAAAACCTAGCGTCTGAAGCCAAACCTACAGCTGTTGGTTCAGTGTGATGACTATTCTATTTGGCATGTTGTACATCAGGCATCACTATTGTTTTTTGGCATATATAAATGTTTGGCATGTATTTTGCTGTTTTAACTTGTCAGCCACTCAGAATCACACAAGGGAGATGGGTGGCTACACAAATCGGACTAACTAACTAACTAACTAACTAACTAACTAACTAACTAACTAAACAAACAAACAAACAAACAAACAAACAAACAATTAAATAAATGATTTATAGTAGGATTTTTCAAACTTTGTTTTGTATAACTCTAGAGTTCCATGAGAACTTGATAGGGTTCTGGTACTAAACATTTGCTTTTGATCAAGGATTACAGTTTTTTTTTTAAAAAAAAAACGCCCTAAGAGGAGTCCTTGGCCTGAAAAAAATGATAAACTTCTGCTCTATAGCACACCGCATGGCAACTAGGGACTTCTTCAGCCCCACAGCCCAGTTAAATTGGAGCAAAAGGAAAACAACTTTAAGGATGCAAATGTTACGGAACAGCATCTTTATTGTTCAACCACAGGACACAACACGGAAAAAAAACAAACTAAAAACAAGTCATCTGAATGCCCTTGCCTTGATATGAAGGTTATCCCTGGTGGAGATGCATTTTCTATCCAAAGGAAAATTGTGTGAGAGAGGAGAGAGGGATGCAAGGCTGGCAAGCGCTAGCAATAGCAACAGCAATAGCACTTACACTTATAGCACTACACTGCTAAGTTTGTGGGATATAAATGGAATTAAAATAATAAAAATAAATAAATAAAATATATACCACTTCATAGTGCTTTGAAGCCCTCTCTGAGCGGTTTACAGACTCAGCATATTGCCCGCAATAATCTGGAAGGCTGAGTCAACCTTGAGCCGGTGAGCCAGTGAATTTTCTGTTGGAGGTTTACTGGAATTCATATTCTGGTTTTTTTTTTTTTAAATTCCTCTGTAGCCCTGCAATACTGCCTTCTGAATTAAAAATACAAAGTAACTAGAAAGTCGTCACCATTCTTTTCAACAAACTCATGGAGACTATGTACAATGGCTTCCAAATGCAGTATTAATGTTCTCTATTGAATATAATTGCCTACAGGCAAACCTATAATAAAATATTAGTTGGTATTCTTGAAGCAGTTTGAAGATCTCTCTTCAGCTGATCACAAAACGAACTGTGTAGGAAATCGCACAAAACTCTTATTACAGTAGCTATTCATTGTTCCTTTCTGAAGTGGAAATGTAACACAAATAAATCACTAATTGAAGATGGAGTTTCAAGTGCCCCTTTTCACTGTTTTTTTGCAATCAGAGTTATGTTGATGGAACAGCTGAGGAAGCTGCCACTTTGTAAGCAAACACTTGGAAGAAATAACAAGTTAGGGAATGCAAGCAGAATACAGCTTCTACAATTCTTCCCAATCCCTTAACCGACATTCTGCTCTGGGTTGTGTGAGCAGGAAGGAAGAGTGGAAAAGTCAACAATATTCTGAGCTGCTTTGCAACCACCTCTCCTAGAGGGTTGCATTTGGGGATCTTTTTCTGCAATGCTTTTCTCCAAATCCCCATCAGGATCCAGACGGTTTCCAAACTTAATCTTTCTTTTGCTGGCTCCTCCCCCAACATCCAATTTGGTCCTGGTTTGTTATACAATCATCCAGCTGATGGGTAGCAAAGCAGATAGACATTTCCCCAAGCTTCTTTTGCATAATTTATTTCCAACATTCCACTGGGTCGGAAACAATTAGAACCACAGATTTTAGCAGGCCGGTTTTCAAGGATGTCATAGCACGTATTTATAATTTGATTTCCCCAAACCATTATATTATTTCATATATCCCATAGTAACCTAAACATATTTATTAATCTATTCCTCTACCTAATGATCAAAAACAACATAAGGGCACATTTAAAATATTATATCCTATTTCAGGTATCACATTTTAAGAAGGGAAGTGACAAACTCATATTTAGAAGAAGGCAGTGTGGAATTGAGGAGTCTAGCAGCCAAGATTAGGTGGGGGGGGGAATCTTTCCAGTGACTCTCCAAACAAACCTACAAGATGCTTAGTTGATTTGTTTGTAAAGTACCAGAAAACAAGTTTTTTTCCTCTGATTTAGCTCCTAGCTAAGATTACAGTGGGATAACTGATATAACTAGGATGTTTTAATATCAATCATAAAATAATTTCATCTCTTGTTCCTATTTTGCACACCAAAACATCCCCCCCACACACACACTGGTTAGTTTCACTCATTTACAGTATGTGGATATCTATGAATGCATTCTATATGATATATCTGTGCAATATTCATGTGACTGTCTTGTTAATTAATATTCATGTAATTGAGCTCTTGATTAATATAATTTCATAGAATCTGTATGTGCAGATTTATTTATTTATTAGACAAAATTTTGGGGGTGTATGAGTTTTTTTTATCACTACTGATGGACAAAAGAGAAAAGGGAGCAGTAATTTTCATTTTCTTTCTGGATTATGACCCTAGTTATCTCGGACAGACAAAGTATGTTTCAATTTAGATTTCTCCAGATTTTTTTAATAAAAAGAAGAGAAAATTGAAAGCAAGAAAGCCACTTCATGTGGAACCATTTGGCATAGAAACTGTATGAGTTCATTGTTCACTCGCCTTACTAGATGACTATATTCAGTCAACCCATTAAGGTGAATGAGAACCTTATCCATCAAGATGAAGACTTCAAAAGCTCTAGGCAAACTGCTTGTCACATCAGTCTTGAATACATAGAAACCAGTTCCTTAGCCACCCCAGGTCACCAGCTCAGGACTGGCTCACGTTAATCGTTTCTTGCTTATAGGAGATTATTGTATTTACCTAAAGGACATCAGCCCTGAATTCAAGAGAATTTCCCACTCGCAGAAGGAAGATTACAAAGAAAATATGTGTCTCCTTACGTTATGATATTCTTAGTGCATCTAAGATGACCCAGGGGTTAAATTATTTGGGAGAAAGTTTATTCTTCCTTCCTCCCTTGCTGGTGAATACTTTATTGAGACGCAATTAACCATTATAGCATTCTTTTTTAAATACCGGCCATCTGTGGGCTGTAAACTGGGGTAGGGAACTTCTGTAATATTAAACTCTCTCTCTCTCCCTCCCTCCCTCCTTCCCCATCTCTCTAAACCTGAAAACTGTAGTGAGAGAAGTTTTTGATCATTTGCTGTTTTTTTTCCTTTGCTGCAAATCATCCAGATTTTTTTGTTGTTGTTGTTGCTGCTAAGCTAATACAAGGCCATAGCGTGCAAGGTTCATTAAATTCCCTCCTCTCTGCCTTTGGCAAAGTGCAATCCAATGCCCAGACCAATCTCTAGTGATAGATTCTTGGTGGAGGTTTCAGAGTCTCTATCGTCTGTCTGTCTATCATCCATCGATTATCTATCTTCTAAGATAAATTTAAATAAATGTATTAACAATATTACAATAAACACCAAATACATGTGAAGCAATTCTTAAAGGGTATAATAGGAACTGCAACAATAAGAGATGTATTAAAACACCAAATAAAAAAAACATGAAGATATTCCAGACAGACAGACTGAGATGGAAAGAAAAACGAGTCACACTTGGCTTCAGCATTAACTCAGCATGGTTGCTGAAATGGAGAGTCCACCCCAATAGCTGTTAGCTTCCCACACTTTTGCCATTGTGGTTAAGGCATCTACATTTCTCTTTGTTGCTCTGAATCAAAGATAACAACAGTCCCTGTAGTGTTATTCCCCCCTGGGCCTTCTCTTTATGTCCTTTAAATGTAAGGAGAATATCTGCCTTTGGCCTAGCACTGATAACAGAAACATTGAGTTAGGTGGCTCTTCCAGAGCTCATACTGTTTGCCCACAGTGCTTATCTAGACCCTGGATGATAATGCTAGAAGATCTCTGGAGTGGGTAGCCCTGTGAGATTTGTTATAAGAAGATTCCTAGCTCAAGACACTTTTAAACCTGAGGCAGCCCTGGAGCAAGGGAGACAGGAAACATTCCTTTCTGGCACCAGAACCAGGTGCATCGATCAATCCGAACGTTGGAAAACAACTACCAGGCAAGACTCAACCTATTTATCTTATTAGGCTCTGTTAAACAAATGCATACCTACGGGATGTCTGCTTACCTTTTCCTTAGTGAATTACAAGTGCCAAGAAAGAAAGATTTCTCCCCAATTTGCCTTGTATTCATAAAAGTACAAGTAAGGAATTTGGTTTCTAAGAGGGGAAGAGCTGTCGTGGTGCACTCTTCTTTTGAGGACAATTTTACGGATGTGAGCAAACTGTGACTGAAATATAGAAGGCCGGTCACTAAATTTCTATTAATTCATAAAAACGAAAATAGAATCCATTAAAAGTAGTTTGGAATTAGTTGAAAGGAGATGTAAATTATCTACTATCGTGCTTGAAATGCAGCTCCTAATCACGTTTGGCACCAGGCCAGCTACCATTAAAGTAATTATTTTTAATCATCAGTACTTGGTGACATGAATACTCATATTTGTTGATTTACTGGGGAAAGCACTTTAAGTTGTAAATAAAAGAAGCAGAGAAAATATACATTTGGATTTTAGTGTGTACAATAATAATTATTCCTACGAAAGGGGGTAGCTTTTCAGAAGACAATAAGTTTTGCTTAAAAAAATGAATCTTATTATAGCTCAGAGTACTCACAGTCCAAAGGATATTCAGAAGTCATAACCTACAAATATTACCCCCAAGCACTATTGCATCATTGGGGAGCAAATGGGAAAGGCAGAGGTTGTTTTTTTTCCCCCCTCATTTGCCTGCATGAGGTTCTTTTAGGAAGGGCGATGAGGCTGTGATTTGTTGTAAAACATGCAAAGGGAAGAGACATATCAGGCCAGAGAATCCAACAATGCTTTGTGGAGGACCATGCCTAGAACCTGAATCTACAACTTGATACTCGAGGTATTCCTGTAGGTTTCACGACACCCTGGCATTCAATTATCTGATGCTCCATTTTACTTTACATTGGATGCCATTGATTATTTTTTTAAAAAAAATCAGAGCAGGTATGCTGTGAAACTAAGCACTAACCTCAAGCATTGCTAATTGTTTTTCCAAGAATGCTTTTTTTTGGTTCCACAAAAGTATCTTTAGAAAGCAAAAGTGATGGGTCACTTAAATCAGTGCTTTTTTTGGAAGGGGACCCACCTGCTCCCCACAAGCTCCAATGTTTCTTATTTTCAGTTCAGTTTATCTTGGCTCAGCTGCTTCTTACTTTCCACTTTTCTTCTGTCCTCTGCAGCAAGTATCATCCTGGCTTCTTGTTTAATTTCTCTTGTTCCACCTTCTAAAGAGTTTTTTTTTATTGTCTCACACACATCCATAAAGGCACACAACTTAATCCAAAATTTATTTGCCAGTCTCATAGATTAGACAGATAGATAGGTAGATAATCCATGTCTGCATTACCCCCAAGGTAAAATCTATTACCATAAAAGAGGACAAAAAAGTATATGTTTGTTATATATGCTGATTTATATGAACAGGTGCAAATTGGAAATATTTATTATAACTTAAATTGAAATATATTGCATCTCAGCATAGAAGGAGAGGACAATCAATAAGTTTACTCAGTCTGTCTACTGAAAGGCAACTGAAGGTCCCAATTTTCTTTTCTTAAGATGCCTTGTGATTAAACAGATTGCTGTCGTTACTTTATCTATGGCTTCTATCTTAATTCTTCCTCTATTTCATATTAAATGAGAATAGTAGAAAAAAGTGCAGAAAAATTTATTAGCACAACACTTGTCTGAGCTTGCAAGCCAGTTTTCTTCTTGAGCAAGATGTTCAGTTAACATAAAATCGGTCAATGTGAGTGAGTTATGTCTTTGCTTGTTGGAATACTGAATCAACTCACCTGCACTTTAAATATAAAATATTTCCACATAATGTAGCTGTTAGCAGACCATCTATATGGCTTCTAGTCAAAAGGACAACTAGAAATAAATATTAAAGTGCAAGAAATGATTAGTCCAGAATTTCTTCACAAAACTATATACTCATTAGATTCAATATGCAAGATTCTATATTTTTCCAACTTGACAATCAACTTCCCTCCACCCTGTGCGTTCCCACAGAGAGGGCCTCCTCAGGGTGCCTCCAGTCAGAGAATGTTGGCTGGTGGCCCCCAGGGGGAGGGCCTTCTCTGTGGGCGCTCCGGCTTTATGGAATCAGCTGCCGGTCGAGCTCCGGATGGCACCTGACCTTCGCTCCTTCCGACGCGGTCTGAAGACCCATCTATTTGAACAAGCTGGCCTGGCCTGATGGGGGATATGTTGGGGTTTTAATGGGGATTTTTATATTGTTATTGATTGTTTTAGCTGGGCTACTATTTAATTCTTTTTTAATTTTTGTATTTTGTATTTTTTATATGTGCCCTGTTCACCGCCCTGAGTCCTTCGGGAGAAGGGCGGTATACAAATATAAAAAATAAAAAAATAAATAAATAAAAATAAGGTGCATGGCTCTAGAATCTTAGGCTGATACCGCTTTGTGTAAAAGTGCACACCTTGTCTCTGCTTAATAGTTGCACATTATTATTATTATTTTTAAATGCTTTGGCCTCTAAGGGCTACAAGAGGTCAGAGCCAAAAAAATGACCTTTCTGTACGTGTGTTTGGTAGAGACAGGAACCAAAACAGATGTGTTGACATGCCCATTGGCCTTTATAAAACATGTATAAAGCAGCTCAGCTGGATATCAGGTATTCTGTTGCTGAATTCTCATGGCAGAATTTGGAGATACTTCAGGGAGGGGAGGCCAGGCATAACCCCCAGCCAATGCATGTGAGTGAATCTATACTACGTAAGATGACATTTTACAAAAATGCAGATACCTCAATTTTATCCTAAAAACAGTCAAGCTTTGATAATATATTTTTATGTTGTGTTGTGCTAAAGAGTAATTTCTATTTCTTTTAGGAAAATTAACTGCAAGAAAAAAGCCTAGGAAAGGAGAATTCCAAAAGGCTTTGGGCAAGATCAGTGGCATAACTGAAACTCATCTCTAGTTGTACAGTACGCAGACTGGGAAAAAATGTACTGAAAGCATTTGTTTTAAATCAGAAGGCTCTGCAAATGAATCGTCAACTTACGCCTGTTCAAATAGATATTTTGATCCAGAGGATTTTGAAGATTAATATTCAATTTAAGCCAGAATTTTTCTCTTTAGGATTAATCAATAAACAGCTATAAAAAGCCATGGAAGGTTCCCCCCCCCAATATATGATTACTGTGGTGAGATTACTATACGCACATAGATAGAAAGATTCGGCACTACCCACTGTGAGGAATAGTTGACGAAGTTGACAGATCTTGCTGAAATTTATAAACTGACTTCTTTGGTTAGAGAAAAGACATTATCTGCATTTATTGTGAACAAGAAGCCTCATGTGTAAAAATGAAAAAAAAAATAACTTGTGATTTGTGGTTTTGCTGACTAGAAGGACAGATTATAGAAAGAAGTGAGATATGATGTAATTTGAGATTAAAATATATTTGTACCTGTAACTGCTGTGGAGATTACTGGAAGCCAGTTCATTATAACTGTTTTTCTTTCTTTTCAATTATTCCCTTTTCCCTCTTCTTTTTATTTCTTTTTCTTTTTTCTTCCTTACTTTGTATAAGTTTGTATTAATTTTTATCTCCTTGTTTAAATGTTTTAATATAATTAAAGGGAGGTGGGCTTTTCAATATGAAAAATAAATAAAAATAAAAATAAACTGACTATCTATTTGTCCATCTGTCATGTATCTATCTTTATTTATTGTTTAACAATTAGCAACAGATTATATTGAGGGATGGGAATTAGTCAACTTAAGTCTTGTCTTACTAGCAGTCTAACCAAACTTGGCAACATCCAGAGAGATAGATTCCCTTTGATCAGAAAGCAGAATTTGTATGTAGAAAGTATCAGATTGAGGGCAAATAAAATGGATTCTAATCTATGTAGTATTAAACCTCTTATTCCCATAACCTTTAACTGAATGAAACAGTATATCACAGGGCAATCATTTTTGAAATAAGATAGCTCAAATCCAAAATTCAGGAGCCATGACTCCTAAGGGAATGAAATTTGCAGAAGTTGAGGTTGCTTCTATGGGGCCAGGCTGCTGCTGCTTCAGCTCTGCCAGGCTGTTGCTGCTGTCAAGTAATGCAGTTTTCCAGCCACTCTTGTGATACCTCACTCCTTGCCCCACTCAGCAGCAGCCATTTATCTGCCTAATGAAAAGGGAAGGGAAGAGAAGAAAGCAGCTAGGCATGCGAGCAGGCAGGCAGGCAGGCAGGCAGGAAGGCAGGCAGGAAGGAAGGAAGGAAAATAAATTTCTGATACTCCCTGCTTCCCACAAGGAAACTCAATGGGGAAGCCAGCAAGAAGTCAGAAATCACTCTGGTTCCCAGTATTTTTTGCCCATGCATGATCATTCTGTTTCTCTGTTTAGCTAAGGAAAGATCTCTGAAATGATGACCCAACAGGACACAGGTTGTCTAGTATCTATATTAAGGCAGCAGTAAACTGTGGGCAATAAATCCTATACATCCGTTATCACATGGACATAATTAAGCAGCATAGGAATAAATATTTTTTTTATCTGTCTTCCAAAATGGCTAAAGGAAGAGCATTAAATCGAGCCAGTGTTAAAGCTATACTCAACTTGGATATTGTAATTTTAAGTTTCACTAGTCTAAATATATAAGGTTGGCAGCTCAGGAAAATATTTCTGGGCAGTAAAGCCTGATATTGTTTTTTCCCCACAGAACAGATTGTATCAAAGCCAATATTCTCAGAATTGTTTCCTGGCAAACAGATTTGGCTAAGTACTAGTCCAGTCAGGTCTTGCTTTGGGATTTCCCATTGTTATTCTCTTGGCCACTATGAAATCAGAAGTCTAGATTTTTAGTCTGCCCCAAAAGACTTTTCTTAGATCCTTATGTTTTAGTAAGCTACATATCCTAGCAAAGTTTGACTGAACCAGGCATGTAAAGTATTTGTTTCAGAAATGTTTCTGCTTGGTTCAACACCTGGAGATCATGGAAGCAGATTGTCTAATGAAATTGTACATTCACATGCATCTTTCTTTCTCTCCCCCACCTTCCCTCTTATCCCCCTCCCTTCTGTCCTTCTCCAATTTAATTTTTTACAGTAGGAAATATTTTGGGGGAAAAACACCATACAATGCTGAACTCATTTTAACCTGTTTTTCCTCAATTCCGCTCATTGCCTCAATCTGTTGCTGGTTACAAAATTGTGGCCTCTTGAATGCTGAGTTTGTTTGGCAGATATTGCCCCTCAAAGGAACAAATCATATAGGCTGCTGTATATTTTTGAAACATTGCCCTGCTGCAATTTTCTTTGTGAATGAGTGTAGATTAAAATGCCACTTATTCAAGGGCCCAGCGGGTGGGGGAAAGGCAGCTAAAACATCTTGGCTGGGAAGCTTCCCCACTGTCAGAGAGTGCAGAGTTACTTTGGCAGTTTCCCTAGAATCAGCTCTTAAAAACTCAAAGCAGGCTGGGTATCCCGATGCCCATTGGCAACAAAATGTTGGAGACTCTTCTCTTGGCACTTGCCAAGTTTTCTGCTGAAGCTGAGTTTCATTGTTTTAGTGGGGACTGAGCATGCATCAAAACAAAGGACCTGCCTCTCTCTTCATTTTTATGTATAGGCTGCCCTGATGTAGAAGAAAGACCAGTCTCAAGCATCATCTTTATTCCAGAAAATTAAAAACAGCAGCTTTCTGTGCTGAGGACAATAACGTCTAAAGACAAGGTGGAGGTAAGTTGTAGAATATCCTAAGATCATTGTGGATAACAACCTCCACAGTTGTTTTTCTGGAAAATGGGAATTTAACTAGCAGACCACACTCATTCATCATATAGTCATAGAATGAACAGATAAGCTCCATCACAGCAGTGATGTTGTGAGACTGCCTACAACATGTGTTCCTGGTCCTTATCATACCCTTATGATATGTATAAGGCCCTTGTACATCATATACATAATCCACCTGTCTAGTATGCTGGTGAAGTCTGTTCCTCCATATCAGATCTGGAGGAAAACCAGAACAATTTGTTTCTCATTAGTAGTGTCTACCCTGTGGAGCAGCTTCCCACTAGAAATCCAGATGGCACCATATTTTCTGACTTTTAGAAAAACTTAAATGTCAACATTTTGAGATCATCTATATAAATGGACTCACAGGTGAGCCTAAAATTGTTTCATAGGATGTGGTGCTGAAAACAAGAGTGGCATGGAAGGCTCCTGCATTTAAGAAGAAACATAACTTTGGAGTTTGGTAACCCAAAGTAAGATAAAGTTTAAAAAGACTTTAATCAGAATTAGCTTTAAGAAGGGAGGCATTGCCCTATTCCAGACACACAAACGCAAACATATGTACTTGCTGAACAAATATATCCCACCATGTTACTTATAGATATGATTTCCAGAAGCAACCATTTTCTGATAGCTTGCTTAGCACAATTTGTAGAAAGACAAATCTGAATTTCTCCAAGATATTTACCGGAAAGGCATTTTACATTTCATAACCAAAACACTTTTTCTTTTTGTAATTCATTGGGATTCATTCATCTAGGAATTCTCATTAATGGAAATATGTCCCAATCCTCAAACACTGCAGAATCCCAGCATTACAAACTGACATTAGACTTCTTGCCATTTCTGTTCCACTGTAGCTGACCCAGAAGTAAACCATCCTAAATACCCAAAAGCAGGGATGGGGCATGGCACTTAGTTATGCCAAAGCCCCATGGAGAAACATCCACAAAGCTGGTGCAACTCTCAGCTTAGTTTGGTACATGTCTTCCTTGCTCCCATTCTACCATGAGTAGCAGCAGCAGCAACAACAACAACAAAACCCTAACTGATTCAAATGACCTAGTGCCTATCGTGCCAGTGGACTTACTAAACTGGAAAGTCCTTCCGACATTCTGTGGAAGGCATAGACTTTCAGCAATCTGGGTTAAGAAAGAGAGATGATAAGGCATTTATCTCTATTCAGAGACTTAAAAGGAGACTCGTATTCTTGATGGAAACTAAGAGCTAATATCCTCTTCTTATTCTTTCAGTACACTAGTTCAAAGCAAGTGATTCCATTTTACATGATAATTCGATGGGTCATAGTTATAAAAGTATTTTTTGTTGTTGAAATCAACATTCAAAAGTATTGCATTTTCCATTGAGCTGTGGTCCAATCTTTTCCTTGTTTCTTTTAATGTATCAAAACCTGGACTGAAAGCACAAACAACTGATTCCTCTTGAGACGATCAAATTTTCATCAGCAGAAGGAAAAGGGGAGCTGATTGCAAATGGACTCTGGATTTAAATTGTAGTTAAATTTATGTTCTCGGATAGCTCCACTGCAGTTATTTATGTAAGAAGGGACAGCTATTCACTCAGACAATTTGCCATGTTTATCTTTCTATAATATGAACGATCCCACTTCAGAACAACCGACATGTGATTCCGATTTCATGTAAGAAAATGAATTGCAGTCATCTTGCATTGTGTGAACCTGCTTTAAAATTCCATACAGCCTGCATTCTTTCAGGATATTGTTGCTGAGAGAGCCCCTTGGTTCTAAAGGAGCCGTCTTATCTCCTGAAGGAATGGTGGATACCCATTTGCCTGTCATTCATTAAAGTTTCACTCTTGCCATTATTTTTGCCATGTTTTCTTTGCGCAGCTTGAATTGAATAGTTCACCGTTGTTTGTGTGTGTGTGTTAGAAAAAATATGTATATTTAAAATTAAGAGACTACATTTGGTGACTAGACTTTCTTGCTTTGCTGTTTCCGATTAAAACAGTCCTGGAACTGATAAATACTAACAAAGTGTAACGAATTATCAAAGCTGCATTTACAATGCATTGAGCTGCAAATGATTGATCTGGATGACATAATAATGATAACCAGTGAGGTGAGGCTTGCAACATTTCCCCTCCAGGTACTTAAGAGGATAAAGGAGGCATGTACTACTCTTACCTCATAGAGTTCATTCCAGTTCTCCTACGAGCAGCCTGACTATGTAAGTGGAAATAGTTCCATAAGAGAAGCCCTGAAACAGATTTGGTCCAGTTCTGTTTCCTTGATAGTAATCTGTTGTTTCTGTACAAAGGAGATGTAGATTTGCCATGGAAAGAGGCTGTGTGCTCAATAGTTAAGTCATTGTTCTGTTTTGTATTTGCTTATTTTTAAATTGAAGTTCATGAATGCAAATGGTTTGGCATTTGATAGCTGATGAAGGTGGATCTCTTTGTTCAAGTTAGGGATAATGGAAAGTAGAATTCAACCGGTTCTCTGTGTGAATGCCGCTTCCAGAAGTCCATTCGGGGCCTGGGCAACAAAAAATTAGCTACTGTTTTTGCCAAATTGGTGGGAACCAGCTGAATCCCACCACCGATGATAGATTATTTCTGCACTGTTGACAGGAGCCTAACATGGGATAAAGAGCATGCATTTCACACGTATCTAGTGCTTTGGTATGACTTCTGAAAATCTGAAGGATTTCCATATGGTTCTATATAATCTTCACATGGGTGAGCCATCTATTAAGAAATTAAGTTAAGAACTGCCCTTTGATTTAAATGCATCTGGATGCATTTAAATGCACTGGAAAATTAGTGTGTCAGGAAGAAAGATGTGGCTATAGAAAGCTCTGATGTGTTAGTCAACACATATCACAACAGCATCATAGTGAGATCTCTGTTTTCACAATAAAGACTGTCACTTTACTTATTTCTTTACAATAAACAGAATCCATACTAACTTAATATAGAGATAGTTTCCCTCTCCCTATACATACGACTGAAACATCCCTGTGGCAATAGGTAGAGTCTGCACACAATCTTTAAAGCTAACTTCATATATTTACACGTATATGGGCTAGAACCAAGATGTGCATCTCCTCACCAGAGCAATGAGGTAGAGTTCTGGAGAAAAGTCTACTTTCTGGAGAATGTTAACTCTAGTCATTCCTATGGAACAAAAAGTTAGTAAAGTTTCTCCCAGATGCAAAGATTGGGACTATGATTCAGCAAGTACAGAGATAGCAGTTAAGGTTTATCCTCAAGAAATTTGCTACTGTGTATGCTTAGAATTTATTTTTACATGAAAGGAAATTTAATTATGCAGACCTTGTCTCCGTTTTCATTCTAATATGTCACATTCCCAAAAGGGCAGAGCTTCACTTTCCTTTGCTGTGTGTTTAATTTATCTGAAAGATTTCATTGTTTATGCCATATGCTAGGTTTTTCTTGGCTGTGTGCTGGTGGGCGAGAGCCACCATTCAGATTTAACACTGATGCGGCAGACTCTGCATTAGCAATTAATTCATTGTTTATTTATTTAACCAAGTTTCACAGAGCCACCCAACTGAGCCAATTCTGAGCTGCTTACAATAAAAGCAGTCAATACCGGGGGGGAAAATCAGTAAAATATCAAGATCTGATCAAAATGACAGAAATCACAAAGAACTAATAATAAAAATCAATCCAAAAAGCAATTCATCATCCCAAGATCTGGATGGGGGGAAATGTCAGGTCTTCAAGGAAAGGACATTAGGGCCAGGGCAACATGTTCCCCTGAAGGGGTGACATTCCAAGGAATAGGTGCCATGTTGAAGAAGGCATGATAGTTTCATGGACCCAATTAAAAATGCTCACGTTGGCTTTTAAAGCCTTGCTGACTTGGCACATTGGTACCTGCAAGACCATCTCCTTCACGTAGATCCCACCCGTCTAGCATGGGATCTCAATTTGGGCTACTGAAGTCCCTTTCCTCATGTCAAATCCAGAGGAGAGCAAGAACAGTTTGTTTCTCATTCATGCTGCCTATTTTGTGGAGCAGCTTCCCACTTGAACTCCAGATGCCACCATCTCTTCTAACCTTTAGAAAAGCCTTAGAAATTGTACCATTCAGAAGATCATTTAAGCTCTGTCATTTGTGTACCGCTTATTTCTATGATTTCTGGGTGTATCAACTTAGGAAAGGTTGTCATGGTTTTAAATTTGAGTTTATTCTTAGGTTATGACTATGTTCTTTTTACTGTACACTACTATGAGTCCATATTAACTGGCTGTGTATAAATAAAGTATGCACGGCATTCAATGACTTACAGTTATCGTTCTCCCTTAGCCCAGGTTGTTATTGTGGGCGGGGGGAGGGAAGCTGAAGGATACCTTTGTGCATTAACTTATGAAAATTCTAGAGATAGCAAAACATCTTCCCAGATTCATAGGAAGTTCAACAGGGGATGATGGTCTGGAGCACACTTCATGGTTTAAACTACCATTGTGACTGAAGGAAATTTTTTCTGGCACCAAAAATTGGTTGTGGAGTTGCAATTAATTTAATAAGAGAGCTGGCACTACAGACAGAACGGTCTCTAGAGTGTGAATGATCTTCCCAGCCACAGATTAGCCAGTCAGTAATTCTGCATTACTTTCTTCTGGCCTTTCAAGTTTGCAATTCTCCATTGTTCAGTATTCAATCAATGGGTGCATGCATCATTATGATAAGGATCCTATGTGGTGCATTGCACATAGAAAGCAAGGGAGAAATGGCAGGTTATTTTCCTGTAGTGACTGGTGATGGGGAACTAGCCAATACAGTCTACATTCTGCAATAATACAAATAAATTTATCCCTGCCTTTGGAATCCTCCTCCTCATCTCAGACTAACAAATGTTTAAAGTGGATGAAAGAATTCTTCCTACAGGCTTCTTTGCTGTCACATGGTCAAATTATATGACCCATCATAAGAATGGCTTCACTTGCTCTCTGCTGAAATACCAGCTGCTCTTATATCCCACACCCTCATTTTCATTTATTGTGGGAAATTTCATTTTCAAAGCTTTGGGTGAGAACAAAATTTCAGCTGCTATCTACTGCAGAAAATCTTTAACAATTTTATAGATGTATTAAGAAATCAGTAAACCTGCTTTAAAGATATTAATTTTGCTAGTAGCCTCTGCATATCTTCTTCTAATTTGAGCCTGATTCAATCAAGAAAAGGAACATGCTGGGATCTGTTCAATCCATCCCATGGACAGTTCGTTCTCTGCTTGGCGGCTGGTTATTATTACAAAATTGTTCATTTTTAAGATTTTCTGTGAGGAAAGAAAAATTGCTTTAATTATTTTCAACCACTCCATATTGCTCAATTACATTACATTCAAATGTACAACACAGTAGGTTTTTTTTCCTGTGGGTAATTAATCAGTGCCCTGCTTGTGCTTTGGGAATAAAAGGCAGTTCCTATGTGGGACTCCCTTCATTTTATTCTGAGAATAACAATCCTGCATAGTAGTTTGGACTGAGATACAGCAGGAGGTACAAAGTTACACAGAGTGAACTTCAGGTTCAAATGAGGACTTAAATTGGCCTCCTCATTTCTATATGATCTGAACAGTGAGCGTACTTTGAGTCCTGCCTTTCAAGCAATGCCATCTGAGGGGAATCAAGAGATGTGTCTTCTCTGTCACAGAACCCGCCCCTTAGAACAGCATTTTTGGGAAATCTGAATGGTCCCAGTTCTATTCTCTTTTAGATAAACCTTCAAGGCATAGCTTTGCCTGCAGGGGTCAGGTTAAGAAATGGCGTGGGCTCCTTGTACCATGCTCTTGTGGTGTTGGTGGTGTTACTGCTCCCCTTTTTCGACTTATCTTTTCCCCCCCCCTTTTTTATAGTTTTCATTGTTACTTGTTTTTTTTAATCTTGCATGCCATCCAAGTTGCCCTGAGTGGGCAGCCTATAAATGTGACAAACAAATAAATAAATAAAGTCCGAGAAGCATTTTGAAATGACTTCGACAATGTGATGAAATTTCAAATGGTGTGCCTCCCACACGTAAAAGCACACAGACACACACACACAGAGAGAGAGAAATAGGGAGAAAAGGAAGAAAAGTTGATATTTTATATTAATCTCAAATGAATGAAGATGTTGTTTGGAAATGAACTGAAATATATATATATATATATATATTTAACTCATTCCTAGCCTCACACGCTTTTCTTCCTTAGAAGACTACAGTTAAGACAGTCAGGTGACTTGATGGGGTTTATTTCTCAGTGAGCCATCATAACATTGTTCTATCAAACTACTTCCAAAGTACAGTATCCCTCATCTCTTCTTTAAAAAGCCATGTGGAGAAATAATATCAAACACTAGACTAAAAACCAAAGCATACCATCCACACCCAACTCCCTGCCCCAATTCCAACAAATGTCTCTGATGTTTTTGTGGGTTTTATGCAAACCAAGCTTTCAGGATGTTATAAAGATTCCCTATCATTTCCCTCTATTTCTTTTATTTATGTATCTATCAGTTTCATAGACCACTCAATAAGCAACAATGCTTATGGCTTAGAAGATTAATCCTGATTTACAAGATAAAGCATCTTAGAAAAGATATGCATTTGAAAAAGGCAGATATCAGAAATGGATATAAGCAAATGTAATATCCAGGTCCTGAAAAGATTTATGCCGAAGCAAATTCCTTTTAGTTTGATGGGAGTCACTTCTAAGTATGTTTGTACTGGATGCATGTTTAAAAAAATCACTTTATCCACACTGTAAAGGGGTAAGACTAGCTGGTAATCAGGAGACTGAGTTTTAATCCCATCTTAGGCATGAAGCCAGCTGGGTGACCTTGTATTAATTACTCTCTCTCAGCCCTAGAGAGAAAAAGACAAAGGCAAGCCACTTCTTGCCAAGAAAATTGCAGAGACTAGTCTAGGCATTCTCCAGGAGGCAACACTGACACAAAGACACAAATATCTTAAACAGTAGTAGAGTCCTGGATGTACTTCAGAATAAACTTCCATGGGGTTAAAACTGCATGTGTTACATCTTTAATACAGTGAAATGCAAAGCCTTGATGAAGCCCAGTTCCTTTATGGCTCAAATCCAATGAGTATGGCATGACATCACTTCTTGGTTAATCCAGTTATCCCATTTTCTCAGACTGGCTAATTCCTGGGCCAATTTGAAAGCCAAAGAGGTTAAATACTTAAATGAAAGAAAGGCTGCAGCTTTGTTTTTTTTTATCATACTATTTTATCATAATTGGAACTCTGCAAAAGTTGTATTAAAAATACGATTGATGCTGCCTCTTATCAACAGAGGATTCTCTCAATATAATCAGCCTTTGACAATACTGATGATTCCATCTTCTATACCTCTCCAGTGATCAATTGATTCAAATCAATACTATTCACATTAATGTCTCTTCATCTTATAGATACTGAAGGAAATATAGTGAATCTCTCCCTTCCATATTTTATAAGGCAGCAAGTTGGACATGTTAGTTCAGAAATAAGCTCCATTATATTCAATAGTGTTTGATTTCAAATAAGTCCATCAAGAACAGGGCCCAAAATATGGGAACCTACTATATTCATTATGTAGAACATAATATTGGCTATGGACTGAATTGTTAGCAAAATATGATATGCTCTTTTAAAGCTGTAGTCTTCAAATACGATTTGTAGAACAGATTGATTGTCCTTTCTCCCAGTGAAAAATAGCAAGATAGGAAAATGTAGATTTTGTTTCTGAAGCCCAAAACCATTAGAATGTAGGATCCCATTAGCTAAAGGATGCAATGGCACTGTTTATGTTAGTACAAGAAAAGGGGGTCAACCTTTCTCGAAAACTACCAGAAGGCAGGACAAGAAGCAAAGGATGGAAACTAATCAAGGAGAAAAGCAACACAGAACTAAGAAGAAATTTCCTGAACAATTAATCAGTGGATTGGCTTGCCTTCAGAAGTTGTGGGTGCTTCAGCACTGGAGTTTTTAAAGACGAGATTGGACAACCATTTGTTTGAAATGGTATAGGGTCTCTTGCTTTTTTTTTTTAATTCCATTTATATCCCGCCCTTCTCCAAAGACTCAGGGCGGCTTACAAGCTTAGCAGTAGCCTTCATTCTATGTATATGCCTGCTTATTAGGGCTTTCACACCCCCTCCCAAGCGGCATTATTACAAAGTCAGCTTAATTGCCCCCAACAATCTGGGTCCTCATTTTACCTACCTCGGAAGGATGGAAGGCTGAGTCAACCTTGAGCCTGGTGGGATGCGAACCTGCACTAATTGCAGGCAGCTGGTGTTACTCTATTATTCTGTTATTTTGAGACCAGTCTGTCGCTGATGCAGTGCTTTCAACAACTGGAGATTCACCTCTGGATTTCAATTCTCATTTCTCAGGTAAGAGTCATAGAAAAGGTCACCTGCATCTGTTAGATGCCTTTTGCCATTGCTGTTAAAAATATTTGCTGAGCTGGTCCTGTACTGCTTTTCATTGCTGACCTACCCAACAGCTTACAAAAGGCAAAACAACTGGTCAACCACATCTCATTGGTTAATGAAAAGTGATGAGCAAGCTCATGAAAAGAACCAAATGCAAGGAAGAAGACATTTCAATTTGTAGCATCCTACTCAATGGGTCTAAGCAAGAGAGGAAGAAGAGGCCCACCAGTGACATTGTAATCCAGGAATGTGATGTAACCAGTGCGACATCATTATCATCTTTCTTGCTAACATTCCCAGAATGTTCTTTCTCTCTAGAGCTGTTTAAAATAATTGTTCATGTGGGAGCTAAAGAGAAACTACTTTTTCAAGAATAAACCCACTTGTTTTTAAGGAGTTAGTTTTAGGTCAATACAATAAAGCAAAATTTCACATCCACATTCTCCTTGAGAGGAGAAAAGCCTGCCTTTTGAGATTTCAAGTGTTAAAACCTGATATTCTGTTACTAGTGATAAGAACTTAAGTAACAGGATGGCAAAAGTAAGCTTTGATTTTTCTTTTCTTTTTTGCTTGTTTGGATTTCTTTTATGATTTACATTCTGAAACAAGTAGATCTAAGTAAGCTGTTTCGACAAGAACCATGTAGGGTCATGGGTGAAACCACATCTGTGAGAACACAGCTCTGGTATCAAATACCTTTCAAAAAATGATGACATCAATAGCAATAGAAAGCTAGAAGGAATGTGCATTATTTGATTGGCTTCCAATGATTTTTTATTTTTATTTTTTATTTTAATCCCATTTATATCCCGCCCTTCTCCGAAGACTCAGGGCGGCTTACAATTTAAGCACAAACCAATGTGCTTAGCAATAGCCTTCATTCTATGTATATGCTTGCTTATTAGGGCTTTCGGGGGCCCCGAAGCGGCATTATTACAAAGTCAGCTTATTGCCCCCAACAATCTGGGTCCTCATTTTACCTACCTCGGAAGGATGGAAGGCTGGAAGGATGGAAGAATGATGTTAATCTTATGCCTGTATTGACCAGTAAATGAGTTTTGCTTGCCTTTTATTTTTAGGCATACAATCCATTTAATAATAGAACCCTAAATCCAGGTATTCTTCAGCTTGATTCACACATTTCTCAGAAGCCACAATTAAACCATTAGAAGAATGAAATATTTTTTAGGATTAGAAACTGATGAACCTGATGTTCGTATCTCTGATTCTTTTTCTGTCTTTATTTCTTCTTATTTCATGTCAATTATTTCCCTCATAAACTTTGCACAAAACCTCAATTTTTATATGTACATTTCTCCTAATACATATTTTGTCCACAGTTTTATCTAGTGGAGGCCTTCTCCTCCTCTAATTAAATTTTGTATGCTATATTCATTAATATACAAAGTTTGAGGGGGAGATATTCTCTTAATGTTATACATATAGTTTTGTATGCCTTCTGAATTGGAGAATTACCGTGCAAAAATCAGAGAAACATGCATTTGGAAAAGTATCTGTTTCAGTTCAAGAATTGCTCCCTGCAGTTGTCAGTTGCTTACCTTCATAGCCCACTCTCAACTCATTCTAGCAAACTAAAATTTAGTATAAGATCCAAGCCATATCTATGGAGATTCTCAGTCATCCAGGTCATGGTTATCCCAAAGGTGCTTTTTCAGAAGGCAACTGGACTGAAGAGCTGAAGAAGCTTCTTGGATGAGAAGTGAAACATCTTCAAAGAAAAACAAGACAGTCCAGTTGCTTACTGAAAAAGCACCTTTGGGACAGTCTGAGCCATATGTTTCACCTATGCTTCAGTATGGACATCTATCTTGTGATGACAAAGGACACAAGCATAATGAGAATATCAATTCTACAATGAACCTGGCTGCAGTTATCTTTGTCATTCTAGGTTGCCACAAGAAAGGGAGGGGGGACAAGATATTTCTGCTAATCTAAACACAAATGGATCCTGTGGGAACCAAGGTCAGTCACTGTGGTGGAGAAGGAGGGATGTTCTGTTAGAAAGCCAGCCAAGTAGTTCTATTAGAGAATGTGATTTATAGCTAAATAGAAGGGTGGGAACTATTACACTGAATTACTCTGAACCTTTGAGGTGGGGGGGATTTTAGATCTGGTTTCATAATTGACCGTGCTGACATTATGTATCCAATAAATATGTTCTTTGAGGAAATCTCGTGTCTCAGAGTTCTGATTTATTTGATTCCATCAGTTGAAACCTTGAAAAAGATCATACAAGGACTAAACTTGGTGGAGCAGTGGGCTAATGCCTCCTTAAGTAACACCAGCTGCCTGCAATTAGTGCAGGTTCGAGTCCCACCAGGCTCAAGGTTGACTCAGCCTTCCATCCTTCTGAGGTAGGTAAAATGAGGACCCATATTGTTGGGGGCAATAAGCTGACTTTGTAAAAAATGCCGCTTGGGGGGGGGAAGCCCTAATAAGCAGGCATATACATAGAATGAAGGCTATTGCTAAGCACATTGGTTTGTGCTTCTTAGATTGTAAGCCGCCCTGAGTCTTCGGAGAAGGGCAGGATATAAATGGGATTTTTTTAAAAAAATGTAACAAGAAATGTGGGAAGTTTTTCTTTCCATAAACTACAATAAGGACATAGCAGCTAAGCCAACAATGTCTACCAGTTTAAATTCCTAACTTAAAAGAAAGGAAAACAGAGTGCAAAAATGCCTCCCAACAGAAGTTTAACAGGTGCCAAAACTGCAATATTTGTTAGGTCAGATCAAGAGCATTCTCAACAGTTAATATTGTCAGCTCCTGTTTGAGCTATTCCATATTGATGCTGTTTTATTGCTTATGTTACATAGTATATGGCATTTATGACTATACTGTTGTGCTGCACACCTTGACAAATTTTAAATAAATGGAAGAAGAAGAAAAATCTCTCTAGGGAGATAGAGAAAGCCTTATTCACCATCTGTTCCTTCCGACATTAACTATGCATACCTATGCAGGTTTGAGATGCACAAATAAACCCATATACTGTATATTCTGTGGTGCTTGTTAGAACCATTCCTGAGGACCTGGAGTGTG
Source organism: Vipera berus (assembly GCF_964194415.1). Taxonomy (NCBI): domain Eukaryota; kingdom Metazoa; phylum Chordata; class Lepidosauria; order Squamata; family Viperidae; genus Vipera; species Vipera berus. The sequence goes on along the minus strand of NC_138202.1, from coordinate 197,615,854 downwards.
CCAATTAGTTTATCTTTTTACACTACCATATAAGATGTTGTTTCCTTGACATTCTTAAGGACTGGGGATTTCCTAAAATGGGACAAATATATCAGAATGGTAAGTCAAACTTCAGGGAAGATATTTCCTCTCAGTTAAATTTCATCCAGTCAACCCACTTAGTTTTGGCACTGATGTCACAAATGAAGCATCAGGAGTCACAAAATTATTCCAAATACCCCACAAGTGATATTTTTTATGTATCCTTTATTATGTGTAATTCATGTTCCTTTCCCAGAATCAATGGCAAAACATTTCACTGACTTTAATAGGCTATACTGTACTCTAGATTCAATTTGCTTAGGAATCAAAAACCACTCCTAAATTTATGGTAAAGTTAAATCCATTCAAGCTTTGATTTATCTACACCCATGTTTGCACAGGTGTAACAATAGAAAGCCAACCATATATCATTAACTATGCATGAAATCTGATTTCAGTCCTATGGATGTAGCGGCTGTCCATATTAATAAAAGCGCGCGCACACACACACACACACATACATGCACATCCAAGACTGAAACACTGTTTCAGGCACCGTAACAATGTTTGAAAAAGGAATGAGATGTTGATATCAACTAAAAATGAGTTCACCTAATGTTGAAGTACTAAAAAAATTTAAAAGCACTAAAATACCTTCTCAGTGCACCATTTCAACAGTTGTGCATTCTTTGAATAATGTTTGATCAAATTACAGTAAGAAAATTGTTAAAACCCTGAAGGATATATATGAGGAATTCCTTCCAATGATGGAATGAAGAACTTCTTCTCATGCTGCTTTCCAGAGTATGACAACTGATCTTTCTGAAATACTTTGCTGTGATTCCTACCTTCCCATGATCACAAGAAAAAACTGGGACACAGCAGACTATGGATGATATGTAATGCTGACCATCAAGAGAATGACATCCATATCTTCCACAGAGGTGGAAGATTTCAATGAAGTGAAAGAGTTTAAACCAGTATAAATATCCCATTCTCTAGGGAATCATGAGACTTCTTGTTACACACTTTTAATAATATTGCAGTAGAAAACAAATACACGACACATGTCAGTATGATTTATATCCTATTACTGATCCTATAGCCCGTCCCCCAACCACATGTACTTTCCTCAAATTGTACCAAATCATACTCCAGAAGTCTTAAGCCTTAAATCTTTATTATTTTAAAGTGTTTTGTAGCAAAATCTCAGGCATGTCTAATGAGAAATCAGCTGGAATGAATTCAAAAAGACTCCAGGGTAAAGATGGGAGCCTAATTTATCAATATGGAGATGGCCAAAGCAATTTATTACCTGCTTGCAACAGTGGGAACGTACTTATAAATCTGTTCCATCCAACTGCTGCATTTACCTGCAATTTTTTTTTTTAATTTGCATGGAAATGTTCACTTAGTTATATAGTTAAACTTGTTCTACTTCAGTATACCTGTTTGAACACATGATGATATATGCAGAATGTCTGCAACAGAGAAATGCAACATTTGATGAATAGCTATGTTCCTACCTGCACATGCCTGCAGAACGTGTGGAAAAGGTTAGTTCACATTGAATTCACTGAGAATGAATTCTTAGGCAACCCTAATTCTTCCAAGAGAAGACTTTCTTCTCAACAACTAATACCTATTCCAAGCTATGCTTCTGACCCCTTTAAATATTGTTGGGAATCCATTCTTTCTATCCTAAGCATCAGCCCTGTTTTGCCTACTGTTTCTCACAGCAAGATTTCAAAGCATTTTATGAGTTCTGTTCTACTGAGTATAGTAATGACATACTTTTAAAGGACCAGCAACATGTCATGGTGTTTCTCTTCCATTTTCCACTCTGCCAGGAGATTCCAGGCGATCTGTAGTGAAAATCCATATTCTAGCTTCAGGGTTTTGGAAGGACCATTTGCTACCAAATGAATCCACTTGGCAGAAATGCGACTTCTCTGGACGGTGGACTTCATGTGTCTTGTCTGTGACTGTTAGATAGTTGAATGGCAAGGAAAAGGCCAGAATATACACTAAAGGGACATTTGCATGTGGCTTTTTTTTGGTACTTTAAGACAGAGGTCCCCAACCTTTTGGGCACCAGGGACCAGTTACGTGGAGAGAGGTTTTTCCGTGGACCGGAGGGGGGCATGGTTTTGTGTACTGCCTGCATCCCGCAGATGGGGTTTTGCTTGTTTGTGCGGCCCAGTTGCTGGCATGCCACGGCTCAGTATCGGTCCACAAACCGGGGGTTGGAGATCCCTGCTTTAAGATACCAATCAAAAAGCCATCCTGTTTCAATGGGACTCCTGGACCTGAGTTAAATGAAATTACTTTAGTTGATTTTTGTATTATTTCAAGTGTTGAACAATGAAGTTGTATGCTACTGCTGTTTAATTTGGCATGTTATCATTACTATAATAATGTTAATTATATTTTGGGTAATATTTTTAATGTGCAGTTCTATAATCTACATTTATGGCATTTTGCTCTTTGTTAAGTTATCTTGAGTGGAAAAATGACAAAGGAAAGATTCCTCTCCACCTGTTTAGCATGATTTTTAATGCTTACCTGGAAAGCATACAAATCACTGCTCCAAACCACTCAGAAGACAAATGGGGCAAAGGTGACATTTCATAAACAAAATTTAGGATGAAAACATGATAGACATATTAAGTAGCTAAGGTAGGAAAATGAGACAAACTCAGGAGCAGAATCTCTTTCCATCCTAAGAGTCCTTCTCATAGGTGTAATTTTGGGAAAGTGGTAGTCAAAAACATGATGATGTCTCCACCTTGGTCCTTGGTGCCCTGCTTGCATTCTCCTCTTCTTTTCTAAGTATTTGTTGCAGAAGGCAACATGTTTCATCTCTCCAAGGAAAGGCCTTCTCTGGAATTCCTCCAAGATGACTGAATTTCTGTTTCTGAAAAAGAAAATGTTATTGTGAGCACCTTTGTCTCATCCCCTCTAGACAAATGACTATGCGTTAGGTGTGATGCTTCCTTGAAAAATGACCTATGATTCAAGAGTAAAGTAGCAACAACAAAATCAGGCAGCCCAACATTCCAAACTGAGTTGGATTATAGCTCAGATCTACAGCAGATGCATGTAAGAGCTTGCAAAATCTCAGCTACCTCTGGACTTGGCAAGAACCCATTGTGTCTGAGGAACTCATAAAATGGCTGTTTTGGGTGCATCTCTGATCCCTTTCAATTCTCCTCTGGGCTGCAGCATTAGAATAGAAAGGACCAGACCTACCAGTAGCTAACCTGGCTCCATCAGGCTTTACGTCTGTCATGACGGTCCTCCTGCAGCAAACCCAGCAGGCAGTGAAAGAAAGAGAGACTACGTTCCCCATAACCATAACAACAGGGACCTTGTTATTCTTATTTCCTTTTCCTGCTACAGTCCTTGTTCCTTTTTTTGGCATGGCATACCTTTTTAAGCCATAAGCCTGAGGACTATCTCTTTTAATTGCTCCTTAAGTGGTACTGGATGGATTTCCAGTTAAAGTGCGTAGCAGAAATGCAGAAAATATATACAGTATAATCAATCCATTTATTTTATTTTCATTTTAATCCCATTTATATCACGCCCTTCTCCGAAGACTCAGGGCGGCTTACAATTTTAAAGCACAAATCAATGTGCTTAGCAATAGCCATCAAGTTTGCATATCAAAGATATGCAGAGAGGTCCCAGATCAGTATATCCTATGAGACATCTCATTCAGCAATAATGTTCTACCAATATTTATACCGTCTATGAGGATGGGATGGGATGGGATGGGATGGGATGGGAGGAGAGGAGAGGAGAAGAGAAGAGAGGAGAGGAGAGGAGAGGATATAGGAAGACTGTGGTAGAGGGTCCAATATGTGAATCAATAATTCATAAAACAGTTAATCACACCTTTCATTTCATGTTCTGACACACGAGGATGGCTTGCTTACATTGTTATTTTTTTCCTAAAAAGGAGTCCTTTCAAGAGCCTCAGGAGAATAGTAGTACTAGAAGGAAATCCTTTCCATAAACTACCCTTCTTTCTCTAGGGCAAATCCAGCTATTGGCTTGTCATAAATCAACCCCATGGTTCATGTTGCAGGACAGGGCAGGACATTAGCTCAAGCAGATGAGTATGTGCAGGAAGGGTACAGGAAAATGTGGAAATATTATTGGCCAATGTGAATGGGGGAAGGATCCTGACCAGGGATATGCAGTATTCTTGCCAAAGCAGGGTCTCCTGAGGAAAAGCTTGCAGATCCCTTTCCATTTTGAGTGGGTGCTATCACTTTAGCTATGAAAAGCTCCATTTTCAGAAAAGGAGTTCACATTAAATAATGTTACATTTAGAAAGTAACATTGTGACGCTGTGATTAAGGAAATCTCTAGAGAAAAAAATGATCATGGTCTCCATTTTAAGTTTTAATGAGTCCCTTGATTTACTGCACTTTTAAAAAAAATTAAACTTTTAATTGGATTTTTTGTTTAATTTGGAAGCTTCATTTGGGAAGCCTTTTTTTCTAAAATAATTTCCCACACACACAAAAAAAAGTTACTAGGCAGCTAACCAAAACAACCTGGCCTCCATTTAGTCACAAATACGACATCATAAACTGGAGGTGCTGCCTGAGTTATCCTGGCTAGTTAGAGGCCCTATACTTTCGGTACTTTAGGACTGGGTCCATTTTTCCTATAGAAACTCAGGAAGCACTATTTGGGCTTTGGCTGGCAAAAATGTTGACATTCCAGAGAAAGGAGAAAAGTGCAAGGGGAGGGAACTGCTTCCTGCTCCATAAGACTCCTCAAGGACTTGTTCCTGCAAGCAGAGGAGGCCATGAAACGCCCAGCCTGTTCGTGGGAGATGAGGCCCTGCGTGCAGAGGTATATACTCACCCTGCCCACAGGCTTCTGAGTGCTCTTCACTTCATGGGCTCTGCCCATTTTTAATCCCTGCTCTCCACAATTCCCTTGAAATCAGCCATTGATCAAACCCCATCCTCTTCACCTGCTTTCACAACCATCCCAAGGCAGCTCCACCCCATGGGAGAAAAGCATTTGACAAGACAGGAATCCAGGAAGCCACACAGTCATAAATTACTTTAAAATAGAATTTAGCAATAACTGGCTCATACACCTCCATGCAGAAATGGCACACCAGAGCTTTCCCCCATACAGTATAAATCTTCTCTTTGTGTCAGGTGAGCTACCATGTGAAACCAATGTCCTATTTATATATAAAAATAAATGGCAATAAAAAGGGTCTGCATGCAACAGCATGCCTAGATAAACCCAACTCTTAGGGGCTCCGGGTCTACGCATGCATTCCTTGAACTCTAGTAAAGTAGAATAAAACCTATTTCAAATATATTGTTTGATGAAAGCAGATGTCAACAGATACTGCCTATGTAATTGATATTTGATTTATTCAAGATTTATGCATGCTGTGCCTTAGATTTATTAATGATAATCCTCTGCTCTTGTGTTTAATATAGTGGAACCAAAACATAATTTGCTGGGATCAGTCAGAAATGCATCAAAGTGATTAACTCTACATGCAAACCATTATCCAGTGACATCCCTACTGTGCATAGTGCAAAGGAGGCAATAATACAATAATTGGCTTCACTTAAGCAAGTTGGGTATTTGTAATGTTTGCTGGTAAAATTGGTCCCTTTAATCTCTGTGACTCTGTAGCTTGTCAGCCTCCATCATCAGGCCTTCTTTCCCTCTTTCCCCAGAGTCACTGAATCTAACACTGATACCAATACTAAAGACGGAGTGGGTGAAGCAAGGCTCAAAGCATATTGGCTGGTTTAATACGGTACATGCTTCACCTTGAATACAGTTCAGGAAAGTGGGTAGTTCTCTGTTCAAGCTCCCTGAACACATCCCACCTCCTTACCCCAATCAATTACCTTTGCTAAGCATGTGTGACCTGCTAGGCAATCTCCTTTCTATTTACACAGAAAGTAATCATGAGCTAGCAAATCCTGAAGCGACTTACTTGGTTTAGAACAGGGGTAGGCAACCTTGGCTCTTTTATGACTCGTGAACTTCAGAATTCTGGGAGTTGAAGTCCACGAGTCATAAAAGAGCCAAGGTTGCCTATCCCTGGTTTAGAAGCTGGTAGAAAGGAAGAAAACATCCTATCTTTGGCACGATCAAAGATTTTGGATTTGCTCCTCCTTACCAGAAAACTTATCATATAACAAAATAGCAGAGATCCATACACGTGGCAGGGGGTAGATAGATTCCCCCAAGAGCCTTGGTGGAGCAGTGGGCTAATGCCTCCTTAAGTAACACCAGCTGCCTGCAATTAGTGCAGGTTCGAGTCCCACCAGGCTCAAGGTTGACTCAGCCTTCCATCCTTCCGAGGTAGGTAAAATGAGGACCCAGATTGTTGGGGGCAATTAAGCTGACTTTGTAATAATGCCGCTTGGGGGGGGGGCGAAAGCCCTAATAAGCAGGCATATACATAGAATGAAGGCTATTGCTAAGCACATTTGATTTGTGCTTAGATTGTAAGCCACCCTGAGTCTTCGGAGAAGGGCGGGATATAAATGGGATTAAAATAAAATAAAATAAAATAATGTAATGTAATGGACAAGGGGATGGGGTGTAGCTAAAACACACAGAGCAATGTCTCCCTTGTGCTGTCGGAAGCTTTTGTCTCAGAGTAATAAATATGGGACAGCAAATTTAGGTTCCAGATGCACCTTCCTTCCTTTGTCTACTCCAAGATCTTTTCCTTGACACCTTTTCTTGCTTATATATTTCTAGCGCTAAGGTTAATCCTCTCCTTTAGCCTGATTAATCTCTCGCTAGGAAAGACCATAACAAAACTCTCGCTCAGTTGGCAGTCAGGACTGGCTGTTGGAATTTGGGCATGATGTTGGGTTTTTAAGCACTAAAAAACCATGAATACATTTTCACTGAAATAAACAGGGTTTTGTTGTTGTTTTTCAAAGAAAATTACTTACGGAAATATTAACATAGGAGCAGCTGCTAAGAATAGGCAGAGGGAAGGCTGGTCCTGATGGTCAAAGAAGGTCATTTGTAGGTGGGAGAACCAGTAAATATACTGGTTCTTTTTAAAGCACTATCCCCTGTCCTTCTCTGTAGAGGAGGGAGAAAGGAAACCACCACTGTGGTCTTTGTTTCAAACAGCAAAATGTTTTGGGCTAGCCATTTGGGGGTTATTGGATTCAATCCCTATCTGAAATTTAATAATAATAATAATAATAATAATAATAATAATAATAATAATAATAATAATAATAATAATAAGAAGAAGAAGAAGAAGAAGAAGAAGTAGTAGTAGTAGTTGGAAGGGATCTTGGAGGTCATCTAGTCCAACCCCCTGCTCAGGCAGGAAACCCTATACCATTTCAGGCAAATGGCTGTCCAATCTCTTCTTAAATACTTCCAGTGTTGGAGCATTCACAGCTTCTGGAGGCAGGTTGTTCCACTGGTTAATTGTTCTAATTGTCAGGAAGTTTCTCCTTAGTTCCAGGTTGCTTCTCTCCTTGACTAGTTTCCATCCGTTGCTTCTTGTCCTGCCCTCAGGTGCTTTGGAGAATAGCCTGACAACTCAAAAAATCTCCCACTGGCAAAATAAGAAAAAAAAAATGAGGAATGGGAGGGAGTATTTTAAGCAGGCAAAAGACTGGAAAGTAAGGATTAAATGACTTGCATCCATCAAGTTTTCCCATACTTTACGGGGAGTTCTCCAGAGATGGTGAGCTGAGTGGCAGGGCAATTTTTGTCCTGCTGACAAACAGCTGTTTTTTCTTCCAAAGCTGGCCTTTTGGCAGCACACGCCCCAGATTCAAATGGGAGCAACTAGGAATGAGCCAAAACAATTCTCAGATGACCTTGGACCTACCTGAGAAGAATAGGAATCTTAATGGTTGCAATTTTTGGTAGGAATGGTTGGAGGGTCGGGTCTCCATTTTTTTCCTTTTAGCTGTTTGTTTTAAACATTGCTTCAGTTTTAACTGCACATTTCCCTTTTTACTTTGATTTTTATTTTTAATTATTAATTGACCAGTTGAGTGCTGGTTTAATTTAACCCCTTGTTGAATTTTGAACTGATTTTTTTTACTATTTTATTATGTTGTTGCAATTCACTTTCACTTTCTCCATATGGAAGTCAACGTTGATTTCCTGGGGAGTGAAAGTGATCTAATGTGATTTACATTTGTATTGGATTTTCACTACAGGGACTTTGCATTTTATTAATTTTTAAAAGCTTTGGTCTTTTAAAAAAATCTTTGATGGAATTTTTTCTTCCCCCCCCCCCCACTTATTTTTATTATGGGAAAGATTATCTGAGGTTATTTTGTTATGGTCCTTGAGAGGAACTGTGTGCATCTGGCTATAAAAACTCAGTTACAGAAAAATCTTGAACTATAGCTAAAATGCAAGCAATACATCAAGTTATTAAGGATAAAGCCCTTTGGGAAGTCTTTGGAAAAAATGCTTTTCAACTTACAATTTTAAATTGAAAATTTAGAAAAAATGTTTCATAAAATAACAATGGTTAATTGTTAAATTGTGTTAAATCAACCCAAAGATTATATTCAGATACAGGTAACAGCAGCTGAACCAGACTTACAATCAAATGATTGGAATCTAATTTGTTGCTGGCAGATTTGAAGGTGGAGGAGGAGTCTGGTCTAAAAATCTGCAAGCTGGTTGGAGAAGGCTGAAAAGGGCATGGATTCTAGAGACTAGAGATGACAGAATAGATGAGTGATGAACCGGACTTTTCTAACCAGGTGGGTGAAGATTGGGGAATGGACTTATTGTATCTAACTAGAAAACCAAAAGGGACGCGGTGGCTCAGTGGGTTAGGATGCTGAGCTTGTCGATCAGAAGGTCAGCAGTTTGGCGGGTCGAATCCTGAGTGCCGCGTAGCAGAGTGAGTGCCTGTTACTCATCCCAGCTTCTGCCAACCTAGCAGTTCGAAAGCACGTAAAAATGCAAGTAGAAAAATAGGGACCACTACGGTGGGAAGGTAACAGCGTTCCGTGCGCCTTTGGCGTCTAGTCATGCCGGCCACATGACCAGGGAGACGTCCTTGGACAAGCGCTGGCTCTTCGGCTTTGAAACGGAGATGAGCACCGGCCCCTAGAGTTGGAAACGACTAGCACGCATGTGCGGGGGAACCTTTACCTTTACCTTAGAAAACCAATGTTAAGAGACGTGGCATTTCAACTTGTAGGAGATCTTTTTGAACAACAGATGGTGTGGGGATATCTATTATGATTTTGGGGATTGGAATCCAGTTGTTGGGAAAGATCCAGATTAAAATATTTAATAAAAAGCCTTATTATTAAGAATCAATCAAGGAATTGTTTTCCCTGGACAGATCAGAGACAACAATTGTGGTAGCTTACAGTAGATTGGAAGCTGTTGTGGACTTTCTGTGAGTGAAATACAATAACAGATTGTTAACAGGGGTTTTTGAAGTTTTACTCTGTTGTCAATTTTACCTATAAACTATGCTTTTTATATATATAGCAGATAGATGTCGGCAGTGGTGGGATTCAGATATGTGAACAACCAGTTCTCTGTGTGGATGCCGCTTCCGGAAGTCCATTCTAGGCCTGGGCAACAAAAAATTAGCTACCGGTTCTGCCAAACTGATTCGAACTGGCTGAATCCCACCACTGGATGTCAGGTCTAATGGGTTAGGTAAACGAGTTACAGAAGTTCAAAAAATGTATGCTTGTTTTGCAAGGGGGGAGAACTATTATTCTTGAAAGATATTTATCACTATTCATCTAGTGTGTGTTTGGTTTTTTTCTATTTATGCAGATTTTCTGGTTTTTTCCTTGTCTAATTTTACTTTTTTTGTATTTTTTCCCTTTTTGGAGTTTGTATTTTAAGGTTCTGAATAAAAATAAAAAAATTATTGAAGTTTTTCCATACTTTACTTTTTACTTTACACTATACTATACTATACTATACTATACTATACTATACTATACTATACTATACTATACTATACTATACTATACTATACTATACTATACTATACTATTATTATTCTAAACTATACTACACTATACTAGTATACTTTACTTTACTTAATTTACTTTATTTGTAGTTTACTTTATTCTACCTTACCTATCTTACCCTACCTTATCTACTTTACTTTATATCCTTATAATTATTTCTATAAATAACTCAAAGTAGCATTCATGAAGTTTTTTTCTGGAAAAACATTCCACAAAAATTATGATTAGATAGATAGATAGGTAGATAGATAGATAGATAGATAGGTAGGTAGATAGATAGATAGATAGATAGATAGATAGATAGATAGATAGATAGATAGATAGATAGATAGATAGATAGATAGATAGATAGGTAGGTAGGTAGGTAGGTAGGTAGGTAGATAGATAGATAGATAGATAGATAGATAGATAGATAGATAGATAGATAGATAGATAGATAGATAGATAGATGATAGATAGATAGATGATAGATAGATTTGATTCAAAATATATTTGAAATTATGAAGGATCTTTAAAACTTTTTTTAACTTTTTACTTTTCCTTTGATGCTCATCTGAAATCCTGCTCTACCTTTGACCAAGGCCAAAGGCTCAGTTGAAGCTCTAAGATTGCCTTTTAATTTAATAATGTGTATTTTTAAAAAAATATTTTTGGTCATAACAATTCTGCATACTCTTTTTATTATTATCCTTATTCTGTCCCCTTCTCCCTTTAATTGTATTTATCCTGCATATAAAATCTATTGTTAAAAGTATGCATTTTGAGTACTATATTGCAAAATATCTAAATATGTATTATTTCAAAGTAGGTATTTCCAAGCTCATCATAGCCTAAAAACATCATTTTTAAATAATGTCTGGACTTTTGGGGATGGGATGAGAAGAGCATTGTGATTTATAGTTTCCTTGGGAGCAAAGGATCAGGTCAGTTTGTATTAGATTTTGCAAAGATCAGATTCCATCCCTAATGATGGAGATGGAACAGAACACGTCAACAGAGCTTGCTTACCTATCTTCCTTTTACATAGCCTAAATACCTTTCAGCACAATATTGACCAACCTAGATGTAGTTTTTATTGACAGGGGAAAATTTAGGGAAAGCACAGTAATCCTGGAATTTATGCCTTGTGAATGAAAATGCCAGTTCAGATATCGAAAAAGCCGCCAAAGGGAGAGGGTTAGGAAGCCTCTTTCCACATGTCTGCCTCCTTCCATTTAGTTGCAGCCTGTGTGGGCTTCTCTGAGCCTTCTGCTGTGACAAAATAGCAGTGGAAAATATCATGGAAGCCACAGAATTCATAACTCAAGCTGGAGACAACCCATGACAAATGGAAATAGAAAGACATGCTTGAGGCCACGAAGAAAGAAGACCAGAAGACTCTTCGAGCCAAGTCCAGACAACAAACGAACATGATCTAAAAACTAAACAATTTGTTGACATCAAAGCACTAGTTACTGGAGACTGACGAGAAGTCTGTTTATGTCTCTCTTGCTGGTTCCTTTGGCTATAGCAAGCCAGCTCTTAATTGACAGCTCTGTTCCCTTGGGATCATTCAGTTTTGACTACATTATAGTTGGCCAGGCAACCAGACATGTACCTTCAAGCAGTTGTCTTGCTGCCTTTATGGCTCCCTAAAGCCCTTGGCATTGGTGCATTATGCTATTAGACCTTAATGTCATGGAAACTCCTTTTCTTTTAGGGACCATCAAAGCAGGAGATTTTCCCCGAAGAATGTATTAAAACAACAGCAATAACTCCCCCTGTCAACGACACCATTTATAGCTCAAAGGCATCTCAGGTTTGAAAACACATTGCTACCAAGCTCATCATTAACTATAATTAAGCTTAGCTGAAGCAAGATTACATAGGAACTGTGTATGCTTGTTTGAATGCAGCTGGGAGCAACCCAAAATGTCATAAGGAAAATCTGGCCCAGCTAGAAGTAAGCCCAGTTTATATCATAAGACTGTGTAATACAGAGAATGCCATCATTTTTCCAAGAACTGTGCGCGATTTATTAATGCCATATGACAAATGACCACTAGCCTCTAGAGATTGGCGCACAAGGAAGACATCTGTAGTAGGAATGTTACATCATTTCAACACTGAACATGTCCACTAAAAAGAAAACAGAACTACACAATTGCATTGTATTGGTCTCAGAGACCAATAATGTATTGCAGGTTGGATCCAGACTTAATTAAGCTTTCCATAGATCCACTGAAACCAATAAAACTTAATTAAGTTAGAGCCTGCTTAAGTGCTGTTGATTCTATTAAATCTGTTCTAAGTAAATCTTCATTTTCAGCTGTCTATTTTCGTTCTCTTCTGCTTCTCGCTGCTTGGTAGAAACATGCCTGGCATCCACCACTGAGATTACTAAGACCCTAGCAAAGGCTGGTCCATTCAGCAGATGGAGCTCCTGTCCAAGTTGACATTGCCGTTTATGAACATTCATAAATTTATATCGTAGGGGTTTGGGGCAGAGCTATCTAAAGTGGCACAATTTTAAGAACAATATTACACATATATAAAAATGAATTTTATACCTTTGTGGAAGTGAAGCTGCAAAGGCTAACAGTCAAAAATACGTAAAATCTGCACTGAAAAAAAAACCTTGCAAAATCAAGCTTCATCCAAAATGACTAAATTTAGAAACTTTGTTCCAATTAAAAGAGAAAGCACATTTCAGTTCCTCCCCTTCACCCATGAGATGCATCACTGGGAGGATTTCATTAATTTAGGGAACTTTGTACTAATTTGGGGATATTGGATTGGGAAGACATAACAGGAACAGAGCTGTTTCCTAAAATATGTAGGATCTTAGCCATTATGCCTCTAGTTTATTATTTCCCCCCCCCAAAAATCTGACTTTTTCCTCAGTTTGTCCTGAACTGAACTATAGTCACTAATAGGGATCATCCAGTGTTATTGAAAAACAAAGCTAATGAATGCTGTCTGAGTTGCCTCCCAGAAAGTAAGCATTCTGCTGCCTTTTGCAGTTCCTCAGCATATTTCAAAAAGCAATATTAGAACTGCTCATTTTTGAAATTAAAAAGTCATGGATAGCAATAGCCCCAAATCCCACTTTTATACAGTAGATAAAATTAGAAGAAAAATGCATGGAGGAACATTTCAGTTCCCCAATTCTGCCTGAAATGGCATAGGGTTTCCTACTTGAGCAGGGGGTTGGACTAGAAGACCTCCCAGGTCCCTTCCAACGCTGCTGTTCTGTTAATTCTGCAGGAGATGCAAGTTTTTAAGTGTCCTTCTTTATCTCTGTATCATTAAGGTTTGGGTTGGGAATTGCTCTATGAAAAGCTAGTAAATGTCCCAATATTGACTGAAAATTGAAACAGTTGATATATAGGGCATCTGGGTCACGATAGGGACACCATAGTTATTTACCCCTCACACTCTTCATTTTCTATGAAAATAGTATGAGGGATGTGGTGGCTCAGTGGGATAGGACACTGAGCCTGTCGGTCAGAAGGTCGGCAGTTTGGCGGGTCGAATCCCAAGTGCCGCGTAACAGAGTGAGTGCCTGTTACTCGTCCCAGCTTCTGCCAACCTAGCAGTTTGAAAGCACGTAAAAATGCAAGTAGAAAAATAGGGACCACTCCGGTGGGAAGGTAACAGCGTTCCGTGTGCCTTTGGCGTCTAGTCATGCTGGCCACGTGACCACGGAGACATCCTCGGACAAGTGCTGGCTCTTCGGCTTTGAAACGGAGATGAGCACCGGCCCCTAGAGTTGGAAATGACTAGCACGCATGTGCGGGGGAACCTTTACCTTTACCTTTATGGAAAAATGAGTAGGACATACAAAACCAAAAATTAAAATCAGGAGAGAAAAACAAAATTCAGTTTACAGTAGCACTGTTAATCATGCCTCTCCACCTCTTTCTTTTCTTGCTATACCTCCTTGCCTCTAATATATCCATACAGCAATTTCTACGTCGTCTTTCTTTCTTTGAGGTTCTCTGTAACTCAATCCAGCCATGGTTTGCTCCAGCTTCTCCTCAATCCATTCACTTCCCTGCCTCCTAGCATTTGTTTGTGGTTTGATCCTCACTCATTCTCTCTGTGTAACCAAACTATCCTAATGTACTTCTTTCACATTGGCCACTGACTTTGGCAGTCAGTCTGCGTACATTCATCACTCATCCTTGAATTGATTGCTTCTTGTTTTACTACATACGTTTCTTAAGTAGCTCACTTCCAAGGCATCCAGCTTAGGTTTTATGTTTCTCCTGACATACCCAGCTCTTACTTTCATATAATAAAGTGGACAATTTTACACATAGCAATTTTCACAACCAATGAAAAATTTTTCATTCCTCCTAACAATCTACATATTATCCATTTCCTTTCTACCTGCATTTGCACATCTTAAAATTTGTCCACCCACTTTTCTTTCTTTAGGAAATATTCTATCAAGATATAAACATTCATTTATCTGCTCTGTTTTTTCAGCGATTATATATAACCTGCACTTATGCACTCCATTTTCCCCGTGAAGCACATTTATCTTTATCTTCAATGCATTCATTTTCAGATACATAGTTTTCATCGTTGCATTTGATCTAATATTCACTACAAATCAATCAGGGTTCTGGCACCATCTGCATACAGAAATGCTAATATATTCTTGTCCTTAACAAACATACTTCTTGCTATTATATGTAAACCTTAGCCATAAATGCATTTAAAAAAGCCAATGAGACATCATATATACCTGTCTTATTTTCTACTTAGGACTGAACCGTTCAGCATAGAATTCTGAGAGGCAAAAAAGGATGGCAATATGCAAAATATTAGAAGTTGGAGCGTCTACATATCTTTCCTTTATCAGGAAAAAGAGTGGTTACCTCCCCACTGCATCAGCAGGATTCTGCCTTTTAATAATGCCAGTGATGAAATATTGCTGGGAATCATAACTGTTAGGCATATGATTAAGCCTACCTGGTTGGGTTGGAAATATATAAGCCATGATGTATGATATCACTTTAAATGTGATGATTGGCCAAGGGTGTGTTTGCCTCCCAATGGCCATAAGAGGGAGCTAGGGATGTAGTTTCTCTCTCTCTGCTCTCACTGTTTTTTCACTGTTAGTTACTCTGTTACTGCTATTGTTGGTTTGCTACTGTGTTAAACCTGAACAACTGTGTTTTGACCTTTGGACCGGTAAGAAGACTTTGTATTTGGAATACTCCTTGGACTGTTACTATCGTTTATCTGTTCTTTACACGTGTATGACCCGGACTGTTTATTTTTGACTGTGCTTTGTATTACACCACAAAGTAAAGTATTCTATTTTTCCACACCTCAGTGTATCTGTGTGGTTACTGTGTGAACTTTGCTGCTCTCAGTACCCTTTTTTGTCTGTGCAATTTCTTGTTAGGTCAAGGAGATCTCTGCACAATTCCTGACAATAACTTAACAATATCTGCATAGTACAGGTTTCCACTACGGGTAAAAGTTAGCCTTCTCCAGTTGGTTTATTTATTTACTTTATTTGTATCCTGCCTTTATTTTATTTTTACAATCAACCTAAGCAGGCAAACATATTCAGCACAACTTCCTCCTCCTATTCTCCCCACAAAAGCAACCCTGTGAGGTGTGTTGGGCCAAGAGAGAGTGACTGGTCCAAAGTCCCCCAGCTTGCCTTCATAGCTAAGGCAGAACTTGAACTCATGGTCTCCTGCTTTCTGTCTTGATGCCTTAACCCTTAGGCCAAGGTGGCTCTTCTATTAAAAGTTTTACAAAAAATATAAAAAAATTACACAAAGTAACAAAGAGTAAAGGGGAGAAGGAAGGAAGGAAGGAAGGAAGGAAGGAAGGAAGGAAGGAAGGAAGGAAAGAAAGAAAGAAGGAAAGAAGGAAAGAAAGAAGAAGTAGAAAGAAGAAAATTCCAATTTCTTCTGCAGCGAATACAGGTACGTTTACATTTACAAACTAAGTTACTCTGTTACAAAAAAGGGAGAGTACAACTTTCTGCTGTTGTGGTTACGTAATCCACCATTCAAAATATTGTCTTGATCTTGGGTAAAGTTGGAAGGATTTGGGGGCGGGGAAGGGGCAGTGTTCTGAAAGTGCAAGAACAATGTGTTTATTTCATGTGTTTCTAGCATGGGATTTTCATTCGTTGCAATAGCACTATTTCATACCTGTACCATCGATCATCTTGCATTATTCAATTCATATATTATTGAATTGCCCTTCTCGCTGCCTTGCCAGAAATGGGCCCGCTTCCTTGGCTTCAGCTAAAGCAGTGTGGCCTTATTTGAATAAAACTACATTCCTGCTCTGCCTGGCTTAATCCTCGGAAAACCCCATTAGGCAGGTAGTGCCGTATGAGTGAAAAAGTAATGAAATGGGACTTTTCAGCCAGACATTGTTCCCCTGCCTGCTTTTCATGACAGCAGACTTCCTCTTTGGCATTGATAAGACAACAGCAAATGCAGATAGCAACCCGAGAGCAAAATCATTCTCTCTAATAGGTTCCACCTGTGCCGACTCCGGCTCATTTACATGGGCTGCAGAAAAATTAGAAATCACGCAGCAATTAGTCTGTTCTAGATTATGCACTCTGTCAACTGATACCACTCCAGAGAGCAGTAGTGCTAAAATGGTTTCAGAAGATAAATCTACCAGCCTATACAAACATTTTTAATTACCTGGAAAACTGGATTGCCTGTTTGGAAACCTCCACGGTGAACCTAGGCTGCCCAAACAGCCCTGGCATCAGATGTCAGAAAATCCAAATGTTTATAGAATTGACTTTTACAATGTTTGATGACTTGTTGAAACTGAAATCATGTCTCCAGCTCTGCTGCTTTTGTACAGCCGAGTAGTTAAAAGAAATGCCTGTTCAGGGACGTGGAGGTGCAATATGTTAGGAAGACATCCCTCCCCTTTTTCCCCTCTCCTGGCCTTAAATATGTTTATTCCTTGTAGTCCCGGACTTGAAAACCTAATCAGGGCATTCTGATTATTTATTGTAAAATGATCCCTTCCATCCCAGAGCACTATGTTGCCCAATGGCAGACAACGCCAATTAAAGTCTCCGATCCCTTTGGGAAATAGCTTCTCATCTAAGCAGGGCAGCCCAACCACAGGAAAGCAAACCACGGATGCCACTTTGGGATCCCCAGAGAGAAGAGGGGATGCTATCGTGCCATGGACCGAAAATCAGTCTTGAATGTGCCTCCCAAGCTCTCTACAAGCCATCAGGACGAGGAGGGCATCAGAAAGAAAAAGAGCATATAGAGAGAAAGAGAAAAAAAGGTGGGAGAAAAAGACGCAAGAGAAAGAATAAAAGGGGTATCAACTATCCCCTTGGTTCTGGTTCCACTTCCTGTTTTAGCCCCGCTCAGTATACAGCACTAAAGAGAAAACCTGGTTCTTAACACCTGCTGCCAACTGCTGTCTTTAAACTGGACAACAGACCTGTTTATTCAATCCTTGCTACCAGCCTTTTTCCTCCCCAATCCAAAAATGACTTTCCCCCATTGCTAATGTCCCAATAACATGCTGCAATTTTGGATTTAATGGCAAGTCAGCTTTGACTACATGAGTGTTCACTAAAGTGTGTGTATGGAAGGGGAGGAATAATTATGTCCTGAGACCAACAATGTTATTCCCAAACACCATGGCTTGCATTACATCTCAGTGCACCACCACCATCATCATCACCATCACCATCACCGTCATCATCCATGTATTGTCTTTTTTGGAATCGCCTTATCAACAGACAAAATAAGTTTATTGATCTCATGCTTTATTTGCAGACTTGGTTGGACTTTCTCCTGCATGAGAGTTAGATTTTAATTGAACCCAATAGGGCACTATGACCTTTTCCCCTAGATTTTTGCTATATTTCTTTTTATTGAAATCATAGGGTAATCCATTTCTAGGAATATAGCAAGGAAGTGAATCAGCCAAAATCCATTCAGATTTGAGATTCAAAGCTGTCAAGACTCAATTTGTACTTATTCATGATTTGATATGAGAAATGATTTTAGCACAGGGTGAAATGCAGAAGCGTCTGAAGGCCTGCAGCAGCTTTATTTTTATGGTGGATTGTGATGAAAACAGAAGGAATGATGTACATAATTTTTTTTTTTACCAGGTGACTGCAATAATATTTTGAAGTAGTTCCTTTTGCCTCTTTAAAGGCAAAAAATAGAAAGGATGAGAAAATGAACAGAAGAAAATCTCTAAACTGCCCAACATAGGCTACTGCTAAGCTTGTAAGCCGCCCTGAGTCTTCGGAGAAGGGCGGGATATAAATGTAATAAAAATAATAAATAAAATAATAAATAACATATAACCATTAGGGAAGCTATACTCCAATTTAGAAGTAAACATTTTAAGAAACTGTTCAGAGAGAAAGATTATACTAAAGTTCCAAATTTCCAATCACTCATTTTGGGGGATGGCAGATTATTATTCTACCGGTAGAAGATACAATTTATTGATAGCACTAACGTTTTCTGAGAATGACGCATTTATGCTTCATTGACAAGGATTTTTTTTTTAAAAAAAATAATAATCTGACAAGTATGCTTGTTAGCACTATTGCACATTAATACAATGATATCGTGCAATATCAAAATTATATGCAGCAACTTAAAAGTAAGGATATTTATCTCAGAACTACTCAAGCAGTGAAGATGGCACACACAGTACCGGATAAGACTGAAATTGACAAGTTGGTGAAAGAAAACAGGAATGAAGAGGGAAAAAAGGCAAAACAGAAAGAGGTAAAGATATGCAAAACAAAGACATTAAGAACCGTTCTATAAGTCAGACGAATAGCCTGAGCGTTAAGGAAGGATTAGGATAAAAGGGGGATGATTTGGGGTAAGATAGCCACAGATAGCTACTGTTAAGAATAAACCAGGCTTTCAAAATTCAGCAGAATAAATCTAAGCCTCTTTTTCTCTTTTCTCCCTTCAAGCATATCTGGCTCAAAGAATTCTACCCGAAGAGTGAGAATACACATAACCTCAAACTGTTTTAGATTTATTAAAAACTGGACATTTTGATCAAATCACCTTTTATACATTAATTAGCCCTCGCGATATTGCACAGCTTAGTGTAAAAGAACCATTGAGCAAATTTCACACAACAGCTTCAAACTTGCCTTTGAGATCAAGCAATAAGGGTTGAAGCTGGTGAGGATGGAGCACCTGATATTCACACCAGAGACACATTTTTTTAAAAAAATTCTATTTATATCCCGCCCTTCTCCGAAGACTCAGGGCGGCTTACAAGCTTAGCAGTAGCCTTCATTCTATGTATATGCCTGCTTATTAGGGCTTTCACACACACCCCAGCGGCATTATTACAAAGTCAGCTTATTGCCCCCAACAATCTGGGTCCTCATTTTACCTACCTCGGAAGGACGGAAGGCTGAGTCAACCTTGAGCCTGGTGGGATGTGAACCTGCACTAATTGCAGGCAGCTGGTGTTACTTAAGGAGGCATTAGCCCACTGCTCCACCAAGGCTCTTGACAATGCAAAGAGCTTCTGGGCACAAAAAAGGAATGCCCCCAAATCAGTTCAATTGAAACAGCCAGAGGAAGAGGCCCAAGGGTTGAAACTTTGAGTTAACTGACTAATAGAGGAAGGAAAGTAGGATTCCTACAAACTTCTTTTGTTTACTTTTGTTTCCCTGCACGCAGTGTCAGCAGATCATGTAGGAGAAACGGCATGGGGCTGGGAGTCAGGTAAGGAAAAAATGCAATTCCTGACTCCCAGCCCCATGCTTCTTATCCTTCATGATCCACTGCCGCCGCCTGCAGCAAAACAAAAGTTTTTTTGGGGGGCTGCAGGGGCTGGCTTGGCACAGGAAGGGCATATGCTCCACTCACCTGCTTCACCATCCTCCCTCCCCAAACCTCCACCGCTCCACCTTCCACTTTGGTCAGCCTGGCCGCTGCCCAGCACGGCCGCCTTGGGATGTCAGGGGCTGGCCTAGCATGGGATGGGCACACGGCCCACCCACCCACTTACCTTACAGGTAGGACTGCTGCAGCCAGGCCTCCCATGCTATTGCCATTGCTCAGGGCAGGAAGCCACATGTGGTGTCCTGCCACAAACAACAGCAATGGTGTGGGAGGCCTGGCTGCAGCGGTCCTACCAGTAAGGTAAACGGGTGCAGGGCGCATGGGGCAGCTTTACCCCCCCACTACACCCTCACCCCAAACTAGGGCTTACTTTCAGGGGGACTTATATTAGGCCGACCCCCCCAAATCTAGCTAGGGCTTACTATCCGACTGGGTCTTATTTTCGGGGAAAGATGGTATGTATCTCTCAGACTTACATCTGGGTCACCACAATCATTCTCTCCCTGAAAGCTCTAATTCACACTCAAGAGCTTTATTTACAATTAAAGGCAAGGCTTAAATAAATAGATGTTATTGCAGAAACCAATAGGTAGCTTTAACTGGTCACTCAATGACCATTTAAAGTTATGTCAGAAACCCCTCCCCCCAAAAAAAGTTACTTATAAGTTGGTTGTGGATTCCAATGGCTGCACACACACACACATACACACACATTTGGTCACATGACTGCATTTTGGGCATTTGACAATTGGTTCACCTTTATGGCCCATTGCAGCATTCCATGGTCACACGAATGCAATTTACATTTTTTGCCAGTTTCCGGCAAAAATCACTATAGGAATACATGGGTTCACTTAATGACCATGGCATTAGTTTAATGACTGGTAAACCATTTCTGAAAAACCTTGTCAAGAAAACTCCACGGACTTGTCCAGGCAATCGCCAGAAGTCAACATTGACTCAAAGGCACACACACAAAAGTGCCTTAATTATGACAGAGATCAGCTTCTAAGATCTTAAAAAGAAAGCCTTAGGTATCCCAAGGTTTAAAAACTGGGTTTATTTTTCAGCCTTTTACATCATAATAGACTCCTAATAACTCTTCTCTCAGACCAGGCTGTTGAAAATATCTGCGCTGTTTACACAGTGTTTTTGTCTGTTCGCAGTTCCTCTCTTCCTACCTTGCCAGTTTTGGCCTTCACACAAAATAACCTTCTTGTGTCTGCCTGGGAATGTGGAGCTAAGAGAGAGAGAGAGGGAGAGGGAGAGGGAGAGGGAGAGGGAGAGGGAGAGGGAGAGGGAGAGGGAGAGGGAGAGGGAGAGAGAGAGAGAGAGAGAGAGAGAGAGAGAGAGAGAGAGAGAGAGAGAGAGAGAGAGAGAGAGAGAGAGAGAGAGAGAGAGAGAGAGAGAGAGAGAGAGAACGAGAACCTTGGAATGAAGTTTGCTAAGCAATATTGATTGGTTTATTTATTAACCACCACAATCCTCAACATTTTTGCTTAGTGTACAAAATATGAATCCAACCTCTGAAGGCCTTCTGAAAAAGTCTTCTCTTCATCACAATGCTGTAAGAGTAGTGGTTATCCTTGCCTCATGGGTGGAAGATGTTCCAGTGGAAGTACTGTAAGTTGCCTCCAAGAATGTGCTGTGAAAGAGCAGCCCTACATAGTTTGAGTTACAGGAATGTGACCATCATCAATGACTCCTAATCTAGGTAAGGCTGCAACTGGATCTGAGTAAAGTCTCAAGGAGCTGAGAGCTCAAGAGAACCCCAAGTTGTGAGCTTGTTCTCTTCTGGAATACAGTCCTTTCAAGAGTGAGTGTTGGTATTGTCCTGGAGGTGAAGCTTTATTTATTATGCACTCATAACTAAGCACAGTACAGACAGAATAAAATAACAATTGGTACAGTAATATATTGCAATCAATTATAACATCAAACAGGCTTTTGGATCGTTGCTAAGTTAATTGACAATTACAGTATAGTAAAGTCTGCCATTCAAAATTCAGAATCAAAAGGTTTCTAAACTAACAGCTACCCCCATCTTGCTTGGACTGAGCCTGTTTTTCCTCAGAGGTTCAATCACCTCTCCCTTGGGCTTGGGATACAGACTCCTAGCTGGATATCATCAGCATATTGATATACCTCACTCTGAACAGTAGATGTTTTCTGCCAGTTATTAAACAGGATTGGTAATAGGACCAACGGGGGTCCTATGTCCTATGGGGCATCCACCGATGAAATGCCTGAGATCTGGACCCTTCACCATTACTACCATCCATGGAAACCATCCATTTCCAGGCAAACCACCACAAAATGGTGTCTCCAATGTCCAACCCTCACAGGTGGTCCAGAAGAATACTTTGCTTGTCAATATAGAACATTGCTGAGAGATCCCACATCTATGACAGCAATTTCTGCCTAGACCAGAATCCTTCCTACTAAAAGTTAAAATAATCCATGTGCTCCATGGCTCATCCCCCCCACAACTTTGTATTTGCACCGCTTTACCATTTTCTCAACAACTTTCCACAGAAGAGAGAAGTTGGAGATAGGACAGTAGTTGTGAAGTAAAAATGGAGATGACATATATGTTCACTCAATCATGTTTTCTAAAACCATGATTTTCCAAATAATTTCATTTTGGGTAGAGACCAACAATATGGTATATATTTTGGAAAATTATTTCATATGACAGATATATATGACTCTGCCAATCATTCACAATTGGATGGTGAATCAAAGGGGGAAAATACTACTTTGGAGCAATATCTTCATTGTTACATTATCTAGTAACAAGACAATTGGCTTCATCTTCTGTATATATCTGAGTTCGCTTATAGTAAGAGAGAGAAAGCAATTGTGCAAGAGATATTTTAGTTTGACCGATGACTAATATGCAGAATTGCAGGATAATATAGATAAAATATAATGAATGAATGAACCTTTATTGTCAAAGTACAACCATGTATACATTGAGATTAGCTGAGCCTCCCTTCGTTCCCCCACCCCCAACTTACAGTGACACAAACCCTCCATCTTATTACACAATGTGAGCTAATTGCACAATGCACTGGCCTCGCAAGTCAATCATGCATAAAGTTTATAACATTATTTCCTGTTCAAAAGCCTAACAGCCCATGGATAAAAGCTGTTCTTCAGCCTGTTGGTACAGCTGGCTATACTCCTATATCTCCTACCTGATGGTAGGAGATATAGGAGTATAGCCAGCTGTACCAACAGGCTGAAGAACAGCTTTTATCCATGGGCTGTTAGGCTTTTGAACGGGAAATAATGTTATAAACTGATGGTACTCCTGATGGTAGGAGAGTAAAGAGATACCGTCCAGGGTGTGAGTCATCCCTGAGAATCTTCCTCACTCTTCCAAGGCAACGAGCCCTGGCGATGTCATCCAGTGGTGTCAGGGGACAGCCCACAATGTCTTGTGCTGTGCTCACCACCCTCTGTAATGCTTTCTTATCTGCGGCTGTCAGACCAGCACACCAAACCGCAATACCATACAAGAGGACGCTCTCTATAGTAGACCGGTAAAAGAGGGTCATTAGCCGTTGTTCTACCCTGTTCTTCCACAAGACCCTGAGAAAGTGAAGTCTCTGTTGGGCCTTTCTGGCCACCTGGGTTGTATTAACTTTCCAGGTAAGATCTTCGCAGAGGTAGACTCCCAGAAATTTAAAGGAGGAAACTCTCTCCACACAGTCCTCCCCGATGTAAAGTGGGGCAGGTTCCTTTTTTTTCCTCCGGAAGTCTAGCACCATCTCTTTCGTCTTGCCGATGTTCAGGTGCAAGTTGTCGTTACAACACCATATGGATAGTTTTTGTACCTCCGCCCTGTATGCTGTCTTATCCCCAGCATATCCGTATATTAATATCCATACAAATATTAATAAACATAAGATTAAAAACATTAAATCTATATTATAATCCAGTTCAAGACTTTATTTCAAGGCATGTACAGTATGGTTATCACCTGCACCTGCTGCCTGATGCTTCCCAGCCTTTCTCCATACTTAGAAGCCTCCTGTTTTCTCCAAGGAATGCAGACTACTGTACACACCAACTTCTCAAAGATCCTAATTGCAAAGCCTCCCACAAATATCCTGCCGGCCAACACTGCCAGGAGAGCTTGCTATTGCAGATCACATTGTGCTTCTTCTCACTATATCCCTTAAGAAGCTGGATCACTGTAACATATCTTGTAGTTGCATAGCCTTTTGTCTTGCAGTTTCCACCCAAACTGAAGTTACATCCTCTTTTCCCAGGATATAGCCATGCTTTCTGGACATTCAGGAACATCTAACTAATTGGAACAACACCCAAGAAACAGATCACGAGAAGCAGCAGATGAGAGATACAAACCTGTGACTCTTTTAGTAGTTTCATTTGCAGCATCCTTAGAAGACCAAATCACGTTCAGACTTCAACTAATACTTTTGACCAGTGCTTTTTTTGTAAGAAAAAAAGATGCTGGAACTGACATCTTGTTAATCTTTTATTAATATATACAGTATATATTAATATATACAGTATATATTAATATATATATATTCAGTTCTTAACATAAATTTAATTGATTGTATTTAAGGCAAATGTTCATAGTAAATTTTACACTAAAAATTTAGGGGGGGGGCGAAAGCCCTAATAAGCAGGCATATACATAGAATGAAGGCTATTGCTAAGCACATTGATTTGTGCTTCTTAGATTGTAAGCCGCCCCCCCTGAGTCTTCGGAGAAGGGCGGGATATAAATGGGATTTTTTAAAAAAAGATTTTCAATTCACCAACGATTATTTACCTTCCGCACGTAGCCAATCACTGTACATACACCCACACACGTCAGTTGTGTAACAAAACATAATGGTTGTCACCCACAGTAAGAACTCAGTGCGCGACCACACGACCAATCACAAGCCGAGCAGTGCCACAAGCCGAGCAGCGCCATCACAACCAGCGTGGATGAAGTACGCATGCATCAGACTCGACACACAAGCAGCCTGTATGCACCATTTTAATGATTTTATTTATTTATTTATTTGTTTGTTTGTTTTTATATACCGCCCTTCTCCCGAGGGACTCGGGGCGGTGTACAGAGCAAGGTAAGTATACAGTTAAACAATACTAAAAACAAATGAAACCCCAAGATCTATCAGGCCAGGCCGGCCTGCTGGAACAGGTAGGTTTTTAAGTCACGCCGGAAGGTGCGAAGGTCGGGGGCCATCCGGATTTCAGTAGGCAAGCAGTTCCAGAGGGTTGGTGCACCCACTGAGAATGCTCTCCCCCTGGGGGCCACCAGCCGGCATTCTCTGACCGGTGGCACCCTGAGGAGGCCTTCTCTGTGGGAGCACACAGGACAGAGGGATGTTGACGCTGGCAGTAGGTGCTTCCGTAGGTAGTCCGGACCCATGCCATGTAGGGCTTTGTATGTCATCACTAGCACCTTGAATTTCACTCGGAAGGCAACTGTAAGCCAGTGCAGCTCACGGAGGTGTGATATGGGAGTATCGGGAGGCCCCAAAAAGTGTTCGTGCAGCTGCACTCTGTACCAGCTGAAGCTTCCAAGTGGCTCTCAAGGGCAGCCCCATGTAGAGAGCGTTGCAGTAGTCAAGGCGAGAGGTCACAAGTGCATGGGTGACTGTACGTAAGGCATCCAGGTCCAGATAGGGTCGTAGTTGGCGCACCAGGCGAACCCGAGTGAAGGCCCCCCGGTCACAGCTCCTATGTGATCTTCCAAGGATAGCTGTGAATCTAGGAGGACACCCAGGTTTCGGGCCCTATCAACAGGGGATAATAACTCACCCCCAATGTTAAGGGATGGAATGCTCTGAGTGTCCTGTCATGCCGGTATGTACAGCCATTCAGTCTTGTCCGAGTTGAGTTGAAGCCTGTTCCTCCCCATCCATTCCCGACCTGCCGCCGACCTGCTACGCTCGACAGGGTGATTCAAGCCCACATGGACCAAACATCACATTTTCAAAAGTCACTTTTAAAACTTGGAAAATCCATCAAAAAATGGTGTCAGAACTCCGTTCCGGTGAGTTCTGTGACAAAAAAAGTGCTGGTTTTGACTCAAAGGGGAAAGCTGGGTTAAAATGGGGCATTGAGACATCACAGTGTATGCGGTATACTAAATGGGGACTAGAGGAAGAATTTTGGGGAGTGTCTGACAAGGATAGAAAAGGCTATAAAGGGAGATTCTGTCCAACTCCAACCAGATAAAAAACAGATGCTCAGTCCTGAGATCTCAGCCAAGGAGAAGAAAGGGTTGGAAGAGGTAAAAGGGGGAAATTGTGAACCAGAAAAGAAATGAACATTTCATCCCATCTATCGTGTTTCCCCAAAAATAAGTCCTGGTCTCATATTTTTTTTGCCTCCAAAAGAGGCAGTAAGTCTTATTTTCAGGGGATGTCTTTTTTCTCCTGACACCTGCCTTGCCTCATGGTTGCGGCACCAACAGCCTCATCCAACAGGAGGCTGCATGGCCTGCCATGCCATGCTGCCACCACAAGGTGAAATAGGTGGGGGAGGAGATGGAGCTGCCCCGTAGGCACCCAAACACTTTCCCCCTGAACCGAGATCTGACGGAGACTGGAAGCTTCATCTACGTGCAGGGGACTTTATGTTTCTGACTTACTTATATTTATTTAGCAAATGGCATACAATGTCAGGGAGATCTACACATGGTAGACACACAATGCTGTCCTGACAGCCTAGAATGCTAGTTCATTCTGTTCTGCACTTACACACCTATCCTTGCTGCACCACAGGGACCAAATAACCTTTACATCAATTAACCCATGGTGCTTGGCTTGCTGGATCTTCCAGGCTCGTCCACTGGTCTTTCCTCATCTCACCAACTGTTGCGATGCCTCACATCCAGCCAAGTCCAGCTCCGGCTTCCACTCTCTGCACACACAAATACATCATTAAGCTTCTGTGCCCCTACAGCCTCTATGTTTCTGATGGGAACCTGGCACTGAGAAATGGAATTTATCACTGTGCCGACTAGTACAGTGCCGACTAGTACATCTTCCCGGTTCTTATGCTAATCTCATATATTTAAATATGTGAAGTAGGAAGACTGATCCAGTGAAGTGCTGCCCATTCTCTTCCATTCGAGGTATTGATCTTCCGGCTCTCTTGCCATTGACCAAAATAAACTTCTTAAAGTAAATCTGACTATTTACATCAACAAATGATGTATCCCAGTGGGTTCTAAATAGCTCCTAATTGGTAAAGAGTGTAATGGTCTCCTGAGTTGTACAGTTACCTAATATAATTGACACCTCTGCAGATAAAATTGGTTCATCCAATAGATGATATTCAAGCCTCTTGAAAAAGACAAACTTTCATAGGTATTGCAAGGAAATTATTCCAACACATCCTCATTTTTTCAGATTGATGGAATATTTTCTGTCTATCTTTTTAAAGAAAGTGATATCTTCATTCCAGTAATTCTCCTTTATAGGCTTTGATAGAATTTCCACTATATTCCAGACGTTGTAATATCCTAAGAATAGTATAATACAGGATGGTGCCGGTTTAGGCTCTGGAAAAGCTATTGATTCCAAGCAATCCACATTACCCTTTCTTTCTGTCAAATCTGATCTCCATTGTTACCATACAGAGGAGGGAGTACATGAACTAAAGTCCAGATGTTATTTTCTAAATAGACAAGTATTGCATGTTACAATAGATAAGACAGAACCATCTATATTTTCTTTCCATACCAACAGTTGATCAAATTTATTTATTTTATTTATTTTATTTTGATATCATGTCACAACACTGATATGCTAGCTAGATAAGAAAGAACATTTAGACTGAATATAGGCTTCATACTTGCATTATCTGTTAGACCTCGAAGTAGACAAGGGCCGTTGCTGACATAACATCCACCTGGCTCCCTATCAGCAATTTTGCTTGAGCCCCTGTATCTCATAGCTCAGCTGGTATGGGAGTCTTCTGCTCTTGGGGGACTCCAATCTCCATGCTGTGGGGTAAGGTCTGCTGAGTCTGGGGATGTTGTTCCCTTCTGGCAACACCTAACCACTGTAGATGGTCCCAGGTGATCTTAGGCACTACATGCATAGAGAGTCACATGCTAGACCTGATCTGCTGATGAAAGAACAGAAGAGATGCCTTGAGGAACAATGGCAGAAAACAACAGTGAAGAGGACCAAACATGGTTGCAATGTATGCAAAGCTGATTAGAAGAGGGATTCATGATTGTATTTTGCACTTATTGTGTATCTACAGATTTTTGTCCAGTGGCTTATCCAGATTTAGAGGAGGAAGAATTTGTACCTGCAGAACATCAGTCTCAGAATTTGAGACTGACTCCATCAGCAATCATCAGAAGCAGGTATAGGAAATGTCAGCTCTCATTTGGGCTTGGAATGCATGCCAGTATTTTGCTTTCCCTTGTAATTGCTTGCAACCCAAAATTGCTGCACAACTTTGCATGCAAATGGGATAACCTGTATCTTCTGGGAAAGTGGAGGTGAAGATGCTCTAGCTGGTCACTATCACATGCAAGATTATTCTGTGACCTATAGGGAGATTCATAGAGCTCCCAATCTAATTAATATTTCAAAGATTGTAGAGACCATTTTGTTATGGTAGTAAATTGAAGGGTGGATGTCTCTTTAATCGGTTTTGCTTTTCTTTTTTAAAAGAGTTGATCCATTTTGCATTAAGTGGATTTTATTTTATTTTTATTTTTTATTGTTTTGGTACATAATGTGTTTTATGCTAATTGCAAAATGTCTCTGCCTTGGAATTTGATGTTAGATAATTGTTATTTAAAGAAGAAAAGTTTACATAACTTTTTAAAAACATTACATAAAAATAAGGGCATTGAAAGTATATGATACATAAACAACGATATATTTTTAGACAGAGAGCACAAATAAAGTGAATTAAAAGTCTATTGCAAGCTGAATCTTACAATATTAACATATAACTTACTAAAGTCTTTTATAAGATTGATACAATATTTGTTTTACTATTGAGTTGATCCTGAATGGTCATTTCTTTATGCTGAGATTTATTTTGAGGCAAGATGATGATCAGAATATAGGAAGCCATGGCTAAAAAAGAAAATACAGGCTAAGACATTTTCATGGCAGCAACTTCAGTAATATTCTCACTTGGGATAGTTCTAATTAGTATCTTCTCTGCTCAGTTTCTGGAGGGTTAATAATAATAATAAGATGGAAGGGACCTTGGAGGTCATCTAGTCCAACCCCCTGCTCAGGCAGGAAACCCTATACCATTTCAGGCAAATGGCTGTCCAGGCTCTTCTTAAAAACTTCCAGTGTTGGAGCATTCACAGCTTCTGGAAGCAGGTTGTTCCACTGGTTAATTGTTCTAACTGTCAGGAAGTTTCTCCTTAGTTCTAGGTTGCTTCTCTCCTTGACTAGTTTCCATCCGTTGCTTCTTGTCCTGCCCTCAGGTGCCCTGGAGAACAGCTTGACTCCCTCTTCTTTGTGGTTATAGAGATAATATTCTTAATTTAGGTTTGATACTCGATTCTTTTCTCATGGAGATTCTAATCTAATCTTCTCATGGAGATCCATCTGTTTTGCTCTTTACTTTTGTGTTAATGTACTACTTGAAGCTTCGTTTGGGATAAAAAGGGAGGTTACAACTATTTAAACAAGGGAAAACCAAGGTAAATAAAATTTCATTAAGCAGGGTATAGGGAACAAGTTTGGTGTAGCGGTTGAGGCACAAGAATTCACAAAGCCACCTACTAACCTTGGGCTAGTCCCTCTCATCTCTAGGAAGAAGGCAAGGGCAAATCATTTCTGAAATTTTGTCAAAAAATCCCCTCAAGGATTAGTCCAGGTAGTCACCAGGAATCAATCATGACTTGAAGGGACCAAAAACAAAAAAAGTAGGATCAGGCTTATGTTTCCTTGGGCTAGAGAACAAGCTAAAAAGCTCATTGAACTGTTGGCCATTATGTTGAAAATTAGTTAAGAACACCTATTTTAGAAGACAGTTTTGTTCATCTAAACAAATATTTCTAGAGCCCTTAAAACATTTTTTAAAAAGCTGAAGGGTTAATCAAACTGATAGCACAATCTGATTTTGTATAACTCCCTTTTTCAAAGAATTAAATGCCTTCATGGTTATAGAAACGAAGAAGAGAGCAGAGATACATAAAAACTATGAGCAACTATTCTCAGTTCACTAGAAGAGATTAAAAGGCACTGAGAAATTGAGCAAACTAGATGATGACAACAAACAACAACAGAATGCTGAATTATCAGAGAAAGAAGTAGGAAACAAATAATGTGATATAGAAATAATCTTTTAAAGATTTATATCCCAGAACTTCTGTTTAAAGGGAAGTGTCCTATCTGTAGTCAGGCAATGTCAGTTTTGTGAGACAGACCAGATCCATAAACAGACTCCATGGAAGACTAAAACCTCCTTTTATTTAGATTGGCTATAGTAAGAGAATCGGGCAAGTCTGATTTTGCCTCCCCTCTTCCATACTGATGTGAATTAAGGAAAGGTCTGCCTGAAAGCTTTCACAAACCTTAATTCTTGGGATTTAAGCCTTGTCACTTTGATAACCGATCTTGCTTATTTCTCTCAAGGTCATCTTAATTCTCTACTGGCAGGCTGTTATTTGTCACTAAAGATATCGAAAATGAAATTATAACAAAACTATATGTAATAGAAAGTCTCCTAAAACATAAGTAAGTTTTGTGGCATTGCATACTGGACTCTTATTATATCTCCATACTCTTAATTCTTAGTAAGTGTCTTAGTAATGAAAAGAGGGGAAGGAAGAAGAGGAAATTGTAACATAAATAGAGGAATATGAATAGTACATGCAAAATCCTGTTGACCGAAAGGAAAATGAAGTCTTACTATGCATATGTAGAGGGACGCGGTGGCTCAGTGGGTTAGGACGCTGAGCTTGTCGATCAGAAGGTCGGCAGTTTGGCGGGTCGAATCCCGAGCGCCGCGTAACAGAGTGAGGACCTGTTACTCATCCCAGCTTCTGCCAACCTAGCAGTTCGAATGCACGTAAAAAAGCAAGTAGAAAAATAGGGACCACTATGGTGGGAAGGTAACAGCGTTCTGTGCGCCTTTGGCGTCTAGTCACATGACCATGGAGACGTCCTCGGACAAGCGCTGGCTCTTCAGCTTTGAAACGGAAATGAGCACCGGCCCCTAGAGTTGGAAACGACTAGCACGCATGTGCGGGGGAACCTTTACCTTTACCTTTACATATGTAAATGTGACGGCCCAATTGTGCCATACTCAGCCTAGAATTGGGATGGAATTTACTTCTTTGATTAGAAAGAGGACAATATTATCTACATTTATGGGTGACTGGAAAGCCCTTGTGGACTTTTTGCATAAATGAAAATGAACGTGATTTATGATTTTTGGTAATTAGACAGGGCAGATTATAGAAAAAAAGAGGTGTAGTTTTAGAGGGTGGGGTTAAAATATAATTGCACTTGTAACTGCTGTGAAGAGTGTTGGAAGCCACCTCTATGTATCTCTCTTTTTCTACTTTTTTTCTTATTGCACACGTAGCTTTTTCATTTATTTCTCTCTTTCCTCTCTCTCTATATATATAAAGAATGGGGATGTAATTTGTATTAATTTGTATGGCCCTGCCTAGCAAAGTAGAGGGAAGCCTGAGGAGGGCTAGCAACTTTAGTGAGATTTTCAGCTGAAATACGTCTCCTGGGGAATCACTAGTTGAAGCTTCTCTTTTGGGTTAGAGAAATTTCTGTATTCTCCACTTCAATATACTTTTAAGACAGGCACCAGATTAAAAACAAGTGAAAGATATTCATCTGAAAGAAACTTAAGTGAAATCATTAACACAATGTAGTCATTGACTTAATAGCCATACAGGAGGAGGTTTTGTGCCACAGCACTGTGCATATGTATTTAAAACGAAGAAGCATTACATGAAGTAGATTTTTCAGTTTGGTTGCTTGTATTGTCAGGGAGCCCATAACATCCCTTTGTTTATAGAAAGGGTAGGGTGGGAAAGACATATAGAACAGCGTGTGTGTGTGTGTGTGTGTGTGTGTGTGTGTGCAAGAGATCCAAGAAGATGGTATATTCCTTAGACATAGAGCAGGCACCAACCTCATAGTTAGGGCTTCCCTGTTAAACTCTGCTTTTTGGGGTTCCAGAGATTGCAAAGGGCAGGATAATGAGAGAGACAGTGACCAAAACCTTTGTCCTATTTATTTTTAATTCTGATTTTTTTTTCCTTTTAAATTTCAAAATTTGTTGACGCTAGTGAGTGCTTAACACACACCTATTTTGCAATTCATTCTGTTAGGAAAAGTGACCTAATGGGGCATATTTTTGAGTTGCCTCAAACCGTGGATGGATGCCATACAAATTTAACAAATACCAAATAAATATTTTTCCCCCATTGATATGATTTTGGGAGGCTCTGGAAGTTGACTGGAGTGAAAGGCTGCTACTCATTCACAAAACCAACGCGGCATTAAGGAAGACCAATACCAGCCATTCACTCTTGTGCACTTTTTATTTTATCCAATTGCCTGGGGGGAAAAAATCACCATGTGTCTGGAATCATTTACAAGTGAAGAACAATGCTGTTAATATAGAGACGGAAATTTAAAATCCTGAAAGGAGAGACGGAATTTTTTTCTTTCCAGATGCACATTTTGTAGGAAATGCAAAATCCAGGGAGGAGAAGGGGGCTAAAGGCAGACTCCTGATAGTCTCAACAAGTCAGTGACTGAGTAGCTGTACCTTACGGAGAATAAGGGCAAGATTTAAAACTCTCCGTGCTCATAATCTCTGATTTGGAGGAGAGCAAGGAAACCTATTGGGCCCAGCCTGCCTTAAGGCATAACATTAAACTGGGGAGAGACATTTGGTTTAATCTCTGGCATGACAGATATTCTTAAGGGAATTTTATGTAAATATGCAGTGCAGTCTCTCTGCCCGTCCCTCCACCACCTCCTTCCTTCCTTTCAACCAGGGAGATGGGCTCCTGCAGCCTCCTCACAGTTCTGCACATTTTGCTCTGCCTTTAAACGAGTCTCAGTTCAATGTGCCCCTTTAATGTGCCCCTTTGGGATTCTATTCTACAGCAGCCCCCTGGGCCCATGTAAATCTGGGGCATTACAGGAGATTATTTCTCAAGGATACACACACACACACACACACACACATACATGCACACACACAGCCTTGAGACGCATGTGCATGCACACACACACACAAACATAGACACAAACACGCCTGCCGGCCTGCCTGCCTGCTAAAGATCCCCTCCATGGAAAATTGAAAATCATTTGGAGATTTCAATCAACACATCTTCTGTGTCACCCTAATTTTAAAAGACGCTCCGGTTGAAAAATCCCAACCAGTCATATATATATATATATATATTGGCTCTCTCTGAGAAGTTTTGCTCTGCTATGGAACATCCTCAAGAGATCTACATTTTTTTTTAAAAAAAAATTGAAAATGGTGAACAGATTTTGAAGAGCATCTAAGTTCAAGGGTGACCCAAAAAAAGTAGGGGACCTCTCTAATATTTAAAAAGTAATCTGTACATTTGTTTTTGCATCAATCACAAACTTTCCTTGGGGTCGGGAAGGGAAAGGAAATTGCATTTAGGCTGCTTTTTGATCTGCCAAAAAAAAAGGCATAATCAAAATGCTGTCCCATCAACACAAATATTCAGTGGGTACTAAATTCACTGAACCTGAGTAACCAATGGATTTGAAAGAGCCTTGGTGGAGCAGTGGGCTAATGCCTCCTTAAGTAACACCAGCTGCCTGCAATTAGTGCAGGTTCGAGTCCCACCAGGCTCAAGGTTGACTCAGCCTTCCATCCTTCCGAGGTAGGTAAAATGAGGACCCAGATTGTTGGGGGCAATAAGCTGACTTTGTAATAATGCCGCTTGGGGGTGTGTGAAAGCCCTAATAAGCAGGCATATACATAGAATGAAGGCTACTGCTAAGCTTGTAAGCCGCCCTGAGTCTTCGGAGAAGGGCGGGATATAAATGGAATTAAAATAAAATAAAATAAAATAAATGTCAACTATGTGACATGTGATACATAAAAAGCCACCTTACTCCTTATTATACGGAATGTTCTCACTTCTCTGCTATTGGACTGGAACAAACAACAAATTACAAAGAATATATAGTATTCTCAGAACTGCATTCCATTTGCCCCATGTCTTCATTATGTCCAGAGGCCTTACTTTGATCTACATACAGTATTTACCA
The DNA here is from genome assembly GCF_964194415.1 of Vipera berus. Taxonomy (NCBI): domain Eukaryota; kingdom Metazoa; phylum Chordata; class Lepidosauria; order Squamata; family Viperidae; genus Vipera; species Vipera berus. The sequence continues at coordinate 197,581,678 of NC_138202.1, read as the reverse complement.
TATGTTTTCATATATAAGACACAATTTTTTTCCTGCAAACACCCTGTTCAAAAATCAGGTGTGTCTTATACAAGTGCAGTGTCTTATACACGAAAAAATAATGGTAACTTCTGCAGCCCAGGTCATGCCTGTGTGGGTTCTTTACATGCCACTGCCATGCCGCCTGGTGCCGGAGGATTGCACTGCCCCAAGGATGCTGCCCGTCCCACTGAAGCCGCCTTCTATGACCCATTTTTCACTGGCACAGCTCAACCTGAAGCCGCAAGAGGCCCGGGAAGCTGCCTCAGTACAGTGATTGATGGCCAAGGGGGTGGGCGGGACTAAGCCCGCAGAGCACCATCTGATTGGAGGAATTCACCTCCTTTATGTGATGGTCCTGAGAAGTACCAGTAATTAGGGGGTGTCTTATAGACGGAAAAATACAGTAGGTAGCCAGACCATGGCGCAAAGAAACATATTTAAATGTCATTCTCTTTTAATTGCATAACTAAGAAAGTTTAAAAGTTTCCAAAAGAGGGTTCTAGACTTTTCAGTTTCACATTAATATGTGCAGTAACATCAGCAAGGCTGCCTTTTGAGAAACTACCTTCTTTTCAATGGTATTCTGAGCATTTCAAAGTGGAATACTTCCTTCTTTTTCATCCAGCATAGGAAAAAATAAAGTAGTTCAACATACCTGAACTGAAAGGAATAATTTTCTGGGCTTTTAAACTATTCAGAATGAAGATAAATTCTAAAGAAGCAAACATAAAGTAAAACATTAAAAGAATGACAAATCCTTCTTTTAAAAAAAAATTCAACCCACATTTTTTTAATTCCATCACATTTGTTATATCTAAGTCTTAAACAAATTTACTTTGGAAATAATGGCTGGTTCACAAAGTCACTTTTCTTCTACATATAAACAGCCACAGTTAATCCTCAGCCACCTTTGTGTGTACAATGGTATGAAGAAACAAACTGTAGATAAGAGTGGTAAACCTGTGACCCACCCAGGTGTTGTGGGACTACAATTCCCATCAATCCAGAGTCTTTGGCTGTATGAAGTGGCTGAGTGCTGGAAATGTAACATCATGCAAGTTTTCCTGTCTTCTGGGGTTTTCAACTCATAAACCACAAGTCCATTTTCAGTTAGTTTCTTAGACTCCCTGAAGATCACACTGATAGGAAATTGCCAAATACATGATGGAAAAAAAATTCTTACAAATTTTAAGTGGAAAAATGGATGCACTAAACCTCTGAAACTCAACCAGAATTGGAACAATGAAATGAGACTTTCTGGCTGATATTATAAATTAAATCTATGTACCCTGCAAGTTTTGGTCATCAACAAGAATGGCTGAAAATACACCCTTCCTGGTTGTCTGCCCTGGGCTCAGTGCAGAATTTTTTCTGTGATCTTACATATCTTCTTTCCCAGCAATAGGGCAAATCTCTATGTATTTGAATGAGGATCCATGGTTTCTCACCCTGATGGTATTTTAAGGACTCAAGAGTTACCATTAAAATATGAAGAAGGTTACCAGCTTTGTCCATATTGACTGCTTAACTCCTACTAGCTTTAAGATGCTTATAGTGATCCTAGACATTGCTACTCAGAAGCATTTTCCATTGGGTTCAATGGCATTTACTCTCAAGCAAGTAGGTATATAATTTCATTACTAATTAAGTATAAGCAGAACCGCAGCCAGCAAATCAGAAGACACATATTCATCATAGTTTAATATACTGATCCAATTTTATTAAAACAATCTGTTAGGTCTCCTCCACTTACTTCAGGATTCTTAACTGCTAAGGAACTCAACACCATTCATGCTTATAATAATAACGATAATCAGGGAAAGCCAAGGCTCTTTATTAAGAATACTTTAGGGATGTCCCTTTTGATGCACAACAAAAGGCAAGGCCAGTTCTTGGTTGAGCCGAGTCAATATTTCAAAGCAGTTTAAATGAAGGTTCATTTTATAAATTCTCTGTTCATGTGTCTGTTAAAAGGTCATTATACATAGTCCCATTTCTCAGTGCCTTATTAGAAAACATTATTTTTCAAAATTCTTTTGTTGTAAATTCCTTAGGGATGAGGACATAGTAAACTGTTACAAAGCATATAATACAGAGAGATCATTAAAACAATATGAGTCCCTATTAAAATCAGAAGTGTTTAATTTTATTCTACAGCATGCCATAAAACGCATGCTACCACAATAACTAATAAGCAATGCCAAATCCCACATCTGAATTGCCCTCACCTCCATTTTTCTTATTTTGAAAATGCAGATGTTGAGGGAATAAAATATAAACATATTTATAACTGGTGTAGAGATTGGAAGCTGTTTCTTTATATTTCTTTTTCTTTCGTTTGTCTTTTATTTCTTATTTACCCATCACTTAACTTTTTTTCCCTTTAAATCTGTGTTGTTTTTATCATTGAACTATTATACTATGTAAAAATATTTTCAATAAAAATTAATAGCAATTGAAAGTGCAAATGGTATAAGACTTCAGCATCTATATGAGTACAATACATATTCAAAGGCTGAGATCTAATTAAAGTGAGGAGATTGAATGAGGAATATCATGTCCATCAAATGTCAGTGAAGAAAGGGTGATCTGGACAAAATTCAAAGTCAGAAAGCTCTTGCCTTACAGAAACAACTGAGAAAAGATGCTGCACGCTAAGTGCCAGTCTGCAAGAGCAGAAGAGGACATGGTCTGAACAAGACTACTTATTTGGTGACACTAGAGATGAAGGCATGTAGAAAACCCTAGAAACTAGATTCAAGCTGGTTCAGTTCTGGATTTGTGTTATGATTTGATATATGGCAACCTAGAACCATATAGGAAAGGATGAACAACACACAAATCTTCCAGAGCATCCTCTAAAACGGATCAGTTTGCAATATTTGACCTGTTTTTAAGCACTTATAGGGATTAAATGGGAATCTTATGGAGCACAAGTCATTTCTTAACACCCAGACACAGAGATGGACCTCAAATCAGAATGATTTTTCCAATTTAGGAGCAAAATTAATGTTCTAAAACTAGTTTGCTTGTTTATTGAAAAAAAAATTATATGGCCTCCTATTTACCAAAAGGAACTGTGGGCAGCAAAGAAAAATAAAGCAAAAAAAATTATTAAAGCAAAAAAGACGAAGCTGAAGCCCCAATAAAATTCATATCCATAGATCAAAGACACCGTGCCAGCTTTAGCAATCTTCTGGCTACAGTACCTAGAGGAAAGGCCATGTCTTCACCACTTTTCTGAAGGCCAACAGGGTTGGGGCCATCCATTTGGGGGAAGAGGTTCCATGATGTAAATGGCATAAGAAATGAGACATGCTTCCATGGCCTACTAGGTGACACTGATTGTGGAAATCTAAACCTTGCCCAACCTACCAGATTTAGTGAGATGGGAAGAAGCCATCAGGAATAGGCAGTCCTACAAATGACCCAGTCCCATGCCATGGAGGGCTTTAGAGATGACAGTTAAAACCTGGAAGCCTAGTGGGAACTAGTACAGCTTACACAATAGTTGTATTACATGGGCATACCCTGCCACTGCTTGAAATTTCCATATGCCCTTTAAGGGCAACTTCATGTAGAATGCATTGCAATAGTCTAATTGTGAAATTTAATTTAATTTAATTTAATAATTTGATTTCTATACCGCCCTTCTCCCGAAGGACTCAGGGCGGTGAACAGGGCAATACACAGTAAAAATCGAATACAAAAGTTAAAAAGCCATTAAACATCATGCCCATAAAATCAATCCATATTAAAATTAAAACTAGTTTTAAAAACCCAACCCCATCCCGTCAGACCAGGCCAGCTTGTTCAAAAAAGAATGTTTTGAGATCGTGCCAGAAGGAGCGAAGGTCGGGGGCCATCCGGAGCTCAACCGGTAAGCGGTTCCAAAGGTCTGGCGCGCCCACAGAGAACGCTCTCCCCCTGGGGGTCACCAATCAGCATTCTTTGATCGGCGGCACCCTGAGGAGGCCCTCTCTGTGGGAGCGCACTGGACGGAGGGAAGTTGACGCCGGCCGCAGGTGTTGCCGTAGGTAATCCGGACCCATGCCATGAAGGGCTTTGTAAGTCATAACTAACACCTTGAATCTCACCTGGAGAGCAACCGGTAGCCAATGCAGCTCGCGGAGCAAAGGTGTAACATGGGAGTATCGGGAAGCTCCCAAGACAACTCGCGCGGCTGCATTCTGCACAAGTTGGAGTCTCCGGGTGGACCTCAAGGGCAGCCCCATGTAGAGAGCATTACAGTAGTCTAGATGAGAGGTCACGAGCGCATGAGTGACTGTGCGCAAGGCATCCCGGTCTAGATAGGGCCACAACTGGCGCACCAGGCGAACCTGGGCAAAGGCCCCCCTATTCACAGCTCCAATATGCTCTTCCAAAGAGAGCTGTGAGTCTAGAAAGACCCCCAAGTTGCGGGCCCTATCTACGGGGGGTAATAGCTCACCCCCCATGGCCAATGATGGAATAATCGGAATTTCCCGGGATGCCGGCACGAACAGCCACTCAGTCTTGTCAGGGTTGAGTCGAAGCCTGTTCCTCCCCATCCAGACCCGGACCGCCTCCAGGCAACGGGTCATCACATCGAGGGCATTGCTGGGGTGGTTTGGGGTAGAAATAAAAAGTTGGGTATCATCAGCATATTGGTGATACCCAACTCCAAAACCACGAATGATCTCACCCAGCGGCTTCATATAGATGTTGAACAGGAGAGGCGAGAGAACCGATCCCTGAGGGACTCCACAAATGAGAGGTCTTAAGGTCGATCTCTGCCCCCCTGCCAACACCGACTGCGAACGTCCCAGAAGGTAAGAGGAGAACCACTGGAGAACTGTGCCTCCCACTCCTAACCCTCTGACACGTCGCAGCAGGATACCATGGTCGATGGTATCAAAAGCCGCTGAGAGGTCTAAAAGGACTAGGACAGAGGAGCAACCTCTGTCCCGAGCCTGCCAGAGATCATTCACCAGCGCGACCAATGCCATCTCCGTGCTGTACCCGGGCCTGAAACCTGATTGGTACAGGTCTAGGTAATCAGCTTCATCCAAGAACAAAGGGAGCTGCTGCACCACCACGGTCTCAACAACCTTCGCCAAAAAGCGAAGGTTAGAGACCGGACGATAGTTGTTTAAAATTGCTGGGTCCAAGGCAGGCTTCTTGAGGAGGGGTCTCACCACCGCCTCCTTCAAGGCGGCGGGAAAGCTACCCTGACTCAAAGAGGCCGTAATCACTGCCTGGAGCCAGCCTCGTGTCCCATCCCGGGCTGCATAAGTCAGCCAGGAGGGGCACGGGTCCAACAAACATGTGGTGGAGCTCAGCTTCCCCATGATCTTGTCCACTTCTTCAGGAGTCACAGGATCGAACTCTTCCCAGATTAAATCGACAAGGCCGCCCGTATCCTCTTCGTCAGACTCTGCCCAGTCGGAGTCCAAACCGGTCCGGATCCGAGCAATTTTGTCCGACAGAAATCGACTAAACTCCTCGGCTCGACCCTGCAAGGGTTCCTCCCTCACCTCCTGATTAAGAAGGGAGCGAGTTACCCTAAACAGGGCGGCCGGGCGATTATCTGCGGACACGATGAGGGTGGCAAAGTGGTTAGACCTAGCCACCCTCAACGCTGCGAGATAAGTTCTCGTAAACGACCTTAGTCATAACCGGTCGGATTCGGATGGCTGGACCTCCAACAGCTCTCTAGGCCCCGTCTCCGACGCTTCATCTCACGGAGCTCCATGGAGAACCATGGGGCCCGTTGAGATCTGCGTCGGGTCAAGGGCCGCATGGGTACAACTTGGTCGAGTGCCTCTGTGGCTGCCCTTTCCCAGGCTTCCACTAGGGCATCGACCGAGCTGTGAGCAAAGGAGGCAGGTGGGGGCCCAAGCGCCGTTTGGAACCGCTCAGGGTCCATAAGGCGTCTAGGGCGGAACCATCTTGTTGGCTCAGCAACCCCACGACAGGGAGTGGCAAAACGGAAGACCATCCGCAGGAGATGATGATCGGTCCATGACAGGGGTGAAATAATTGGAGAACCCCCCCAAGATCATCTAACCACCGTCCGGATAAGAAAACCAAATCGAGCGTGTGACCCCCCCCCCCGTGAGTTGGGCCCAGAATAACCTGCTTCAGGTCCATGGCTGTCATGGAAGCCATGAACTCCCGAGCTAACTCAGATGATCCCCCCAGGGATGGTAGGTTGAAGTCACCCAAAACTATAAGTTTGGGGAACTCAACCACCAACCCTGAGAGGATATCGAGAAGCTCAGGCAGGGCTGCTGCCACGTGTCTAGGTGAAACATACACCAGCAGCAAGCCCAACTGAGCTCTGGGACCACATCTCAGGAGGAGGGACTCACACCCGACTATCTGGACCATGGTGGCCTCCCGCGGACATAAGGTCTCCCTTGCAACTACTGCCACTCCACCACCCCTACCCTGAGCCCGAGGCTGGTGCAGCACCCGGAAGCCTGATGGGCAAAGATCAACCAGGGGGACCCCACCCTCTGGGTCCAACCAGGTCTCCGTAATGCAAGCCAGGTCCGCATGCTCCTCCTCAATCAACTCCTGAATGAGAGGAGCCTTATTCATTACGGACCTGGCATTGAAATACACGAGCCTGAGCTCAGGTGGCTGCTCATCCTCGCTCCCGGTACCACGAGCCGAAATCAGAGGGTTGGAGCGCATCACCTCTTGAAGACAGCGGGGACGCACTCCCGGGTATTGATACGGCCCTCTGTTCATACACCTGCGGCCATTCCCTACCGCCGTGGGAATAGGCAATCCCACACCCCGCTCCGGGGCCCCGTAGGCCCCCAACCCAAGCCCCACCACGGCGCGAGCAATCCCCGGCCTGGTCTGAGAAACGGTTGGTGGAACCCCCCCCAGTCTCCAACCGAACCTTTTTAGAACCCTCCCCTCTCCCTAACCCCATAAAAATTGAGATAAAAAATGCACCAGGGGCCTCTTATTAAATTTGTGATGGAGGCTCCTGTCCTTGCCCTTGCCCAACCATCTCTCAGGGTCCCAGTAATTGGGCCCGTCATCAAGAGGATAGGTTGAAATGAAGGCGGGTCGCACCCAGGAAGGGGGGGTACCCCTAAGCGCGAGTAAGTCCATGTCAGAATAATGTAAGCATGCCATAACTGGCCATGTGAGTTCGGGAAGTGGCAGTCAGATGTTGAAAGATGATGTCATATCAGGAGGAGTATATGAGTCTAAAAACCGCCAGTCCAGCACCACTCTCACTTGTGCTGGGTACCCCAGAAACAGTCAGCAGTCGATCTCTCACCCCGACCTCGAGGCTGATCTGGGAGGCAGATGGAAACCCCATCCAGGGAGAGAGAACATACCCCTCACGGATCTCTCACATCCGGAGAGGTTGTAGATGAAAAGAAACTGAGCCGCCCTCTCACAGCGACTCTTCACCCCGGGTCCTCCTGAGTCTATGGGGGATGGGAGAGATAGCATACAAGAGTCCATCTCCATATGGGCGATAGGCAAGCCCAGCTCAACTTGGAAGCCGTAACTCCAGGCCATGATTGAAAGCTGCCTCAGATCTCTTAAGGCAGCAAGTCTTAATCAACATAGGAGATCAACACCGTCCTGATCTTTCCCTCGATAGTCTCCAATGGCTGCTTTAAACCAGCGGTGGGTAGATAGCAGCAGGTAGCAGCTAGGAGCAAGCGAGCAGCTAGGAGCAAGGAGCAAGCGAGGAATCGATGGAATTATCCAGCTCCTCCAACAGCATTCACCCATGCCGCGGTTTCTCCGGTTAATCCAGCCATTAAGTTCGAAAATACAAGCAGATTCAAGCCGTGGCTCTTTCCGCCCCGAAAATCAGCTGATCGGGCGTTTCAAGCCGCGGCGTTTCAAAACGGCCACAATCTCCCGGCAAGACCTCCTCTGCAGTTCCTCCAGCCATTACAAAGCAATTCTGGTCAAATTCAGGCCGTTTCGGTCTAATTCAGGCAGATGCAAACAGGTTCAAGCCGCGGCTCTTTCCACCCGAAAATCAGCTGATCGGGCGTTTCAAAACGGCTACAATCTCCCGGCCAGACCTCCAGCTGCCTCTCGCCAATATGGAGGGCACCAACGCCCCCAAAAACAGGGATGACAAAGCAGTCTAGTCATCCAGCCCTAACATGGAGGCATTATGCACTCCAAGGGCGCCCCCAAGACCACCAAACCACACCAAACTCACGGAGCTCACGGAGCTCAGCTCGACACGTCCGCCATCTTAGTTGAGCTGTTTAAGACCTGTAAATAGTGTTTGCCAATCTACAAAAAAGCACAACTGGTGCACAAGATGTATTTCTTCAGAGGATCTCCTGGCCATGGCTGCCACCTGCTTTTGAATCCAGGAGGACCCTAACATTGTACTAACTCTAACAGGGTAACATTGTACTAACAGGGCAATATAAGTTAAAGAGGGCAAAACCTTAAATTGAGGGGAAGATTTAAACCCGTCGAGACTGGCTAAAACAAAGCTGTTTCTTCGCAACACAGACCATACAGACTCCAGGTACTAGGCAAGCACCTTCATAACATCAGTTGGACAGTCTGAGATGGTACCAATAAAGAAGAATATTTGTAGCTCAAGGTTGAAATGAGGGGTCCTCCTACTTCACATATTTAAATATATGAGATTAGCATAAGAACCAAAAAATTAACTACCGGTTCTGCCAAACTGGTACGAACCAGCTGAATCCCACCACTGCTTTTCTAGTCAGCAGAATACTTGAAGACACTGTAAGGGCCTACCTCAGCTAAGCCACCCAAGGAAGTAGAACTCTTGAAACAGGCATTGTCTCAAAAGGAACTTTTATTGGAGGCTAGTGATAGCAGGGAAAACAAGGAGAGGTCTGGAGAAAAACCTGTGCAAGCAGTATATTAAACGCGATATTATTATTCCTCTCCCCCCCCCGGGTCCATTTGAATTCCAGCCAATCCACAGGTGGCATAGTGTTTTGGTAACTGGCGCCATTGGTGTGCACCTTCAAGGTCTCTCTCGCTTTCATTTCCTTCTGGCTCCAAGCGCCAACCATCTCCTAGATAAGGGAGGTGCATTCTTCCTCCTGGGGGAAGGGCATAGTGGCAAGACAGTGCAAAGCATCCCCAAAGCGTCCCCCCTCCCAACAGAATAGCAGGCCCCAAAGACGGTTACAAAAGCAGGAACAGATATAAAGAGGGAAACAATACATTTCTTTTGGGGACTTGACAGACACATTTAAAGGAGGAAGCTACATTTGGGGAGATGCGGGCCATACTTGGCTTGGGTGGCCTCTTGGAGGATGCCCTCTAAAAATGAGGTTAGTCCAGGATCAAAAAAGGACAGATTGCTGACTTTGAAGGGTTCCTGACTGGCAGAAGTGACAGAAGGTTGTTCATTCTTTGTCTTTTTCTATTCTTCTTTATTCTTGTATATGACTTCTGTTCTGGGCTACATTATATTCTTCAGTATCCCTGAATATTCTTTTGTTACTGCCTTGTGTTGTTTTTCTTACACCGCTCGGGAATCAACCTTTAATTTCTTGTCCAATGTATTCATTGCTTCTGAATCCAAAAGAACTTGCAGCCCAACCCAGCTGGCATTTCGCCATGTTTCAGGTTCACGTTTCAGAACTGGTAAAGCACCTTCCATGAGCTCAGATTTAAGACTGTTCTCAAGACTGACAAAGCCTGAAAGGTAAGAAAAGTAAGACAGTAATGCCATTGTAAAGCATTATTCCCACTTTAGCATAAGGAACAATGCAAAGAATAAAGAAAAATGATAATCATACAGTGTTGGAATACACAAAAGTTAGATATGTCTTTCAGTGCTATACCTCCTTAAAAACATGAAAAGCCATATTAAAATAATATAGATATACAAACATGTTTTAGCTACTTTTGTAGTCCTGTTCTCCTAAATACATCAGTCACTCAAGTAAAAATACAGGAAGAAATTATTTGGATTATGATGTCAAGTAGTCCTATGAAGAATGAAAGACCACGTGTCTGATTCATGGAAATTGTGAAAGTGCCATTTGGCTTTCTCAGTGCTGGAAACTAAAGTAACAACACATTCTAAAGATATTTTATACAACCAAGCAAATCAGACAAAAAAACCCTATGAATTTCACTGCATTGAGTGTTTCACTTGAATGTGGGTTGGTGAGTGTGTGTGTAGGGGGGAGGGGGAAGAGCAGGAACCAAACAAGTTGTGAGCTTGCAAGCTGAATATGATATCAGCTAAAGCATAAAGTTCCATTTGAAATGCTATGTTCTTAAAGACATAAAATTGGGAAGTATCTCTAGGGGTAGAGAGGAGATGTTAGATGATATAATAGTTGACAGGCATTTTAAAGAAAACAGAAACTGAAAATCCCCATAGATGGATCACTTGGTGAAATATTAAACCGTGGAAATGATCATCTTTTCTATCCTTCTAAATATAAAAATGGATTGAATCATGTTTCATGTAGAAGAAAGCTGACATTGAGTAGCATGACTGGAATTAAAGGCTGAGTCAGATGAGGAAGCTAAAATATTTCAAATCGGGGTGTTTCATGATTGTACTGTTGACTCTTCCACTTCTGTATGCATATTTAGAGATCCAAGGGAAAATAAAACTATAAAGCACATTAAAGCACAAAAAGATAGCTTAGCCTTAGTCAACCCATATCAGCCTGCTTTGATTTTAGAAGCTCCACATTTTCAATCAATAAATGAAGTTTTGAGAGTGACTCACGCATCATCAATGAGCAATAAGGCGAAGTATTATGGTAGTGCTTGTGACTAATGTATGAGCTAAGATATGCCTTGCAGGAAGGAAGTATTTTTATAACAGTCTTTCTCAGCTTGGTGTCTTCTTGAACTTTGTGGATTTTAATTTTCAAGATCTCCACCTACCATAGCCAACAAATAGAGATTCTGAGAATTTTATTTCCAGCACATCTGGAGGACACAAAATTGGGAGATGGTATTTTATGACATTTTAACAAATACAGTGTCAAAGCCGCAGCATGTTTGGGGTGGGAATCTGGTCTGAACTAAACCACATAATATTAGACAGAAATAAAGTTAATATTCAGAAACTTTAGGAAAATTGCAGCAGTCTAAAAGAGCTAACACAAGAACTTGGCTATAATCAAGAAACACAAACAACAGCAGCAAAAATTGACAACAGAATGTGGATCAAGTAGGCATAAGAAATGTATCATATAAAAGTTATACTTCATTGCCTCAACTATATGCTGCTAAGTGCACTGAGTGCTAAAATAAAATAAATAAATAAATGTGGGTCCTGATTAAGTGGCTTTATTTTTAAGTTTTTCAGGTCAGACTGGAAGCATATTCCTCCATGTTTGTTTGTCTTATTGTCATACTGTACATATTGATGCAGCAATTAATGGAGGGAAAATGCTAATGGTGAAGCTGACAACCCCCCCCCCCCAAAGAATCTGGAAGCTGCTTCTCTAGTGCAGGTACAGTTGTTAGATACACCAAAAAGAGATCATGCTGCCAAGTTGAAGGTCTAACAACATTGGAGTTGATGAGATTGATATAAGATGCAATTGTGCTATTTTGGGGAGGAGGGGCTGTTTGTGTGCTTCTTTAAGTAATATAGCCACCTGTTTTGTTCTCATGACTTGTGGAAGGGAGCTAACAATACTTTAAAAGCAAAGATAGAAAACCCAGCAACAAACTCATACATACATACATTATATACATCCAAACAGTAACCAATATCCAATGCACCAAAGCCCAGTGAAAACATTTCTTATCAAGTCCCATCAGCAGATTTAGGGATAAATTGGGAGTAGCATGCATGGTGTTTCTGAGGTGGACATCAGCTATGGTCAAAGAAAGGAATTTAAGGACAATTATGTTGACACCATAATTTTTTTTTTAAAAAAAGAAACTTTTTTTTCAAGAGAGGAATACTAAAAAAACCTGAGATCAGTTTTTCATTCACACCTAAAAACACTTGACATTTTAATGAGCAGATGGTGTATGGAAAATCTTGTCAGATTCAACACCGCAAAGAGAAAAGGAAATAGCATATAAGGGTTTCTAACATGACAGAGGAATGTTACATGAGCTGAAAATTAAGGAATTTAGCAGTACTGAGTGGTATTTTATATTATAAGAATTGATTAAGCATTAATTAGACATTTGAAGAATAAAAGAAGATTGGGTGCAAAAATTATCCTGCCATAAATCTTTATCCTGGCTCCTTACGTTTTTGATACCCTCAATCAAGAAGTTGTAGCATTTCAACTGTCTTCGTCTTTACATGAAATTTTGGAGAAAATGATATGACCTATTTTCCATCCAGAATTAAGTAATACATTTTAGAACTTGAAAGAATAGACAAAAGGGTCTAGCAAGAGGGGAGAAGGAAGGCTGTGTTTTTCCACAAAGCAGAGTGGACCCCCAAAATTCACAGGTTGTATAGTTCCCTATATCCATGTGTTGTAAAGTCCACCTTCCTTTGTTTTGTTTTGTTTTTGTTGTTGTTTTTTTGGCACACCAAGATTTTGCTACTGAAATGAGAGAGGAAATTGCCACATAATGGCTGAGGGATTTGTATTAATTTTGGGATAGAAATGAACTCAGAAAAGCTTAAACGTCTCATAAAATATATTTCCAATATATATATATTTTTTTAAAAAAAGTGGGAAGAAAAAGAAGAAAAGTTACAAATTCCATTCCTAGTCATGACCTCCTAGACTCATTTGTACATCAGTTATTTAATTATTAAATATATTCACCATTTTCCCTGTCACTCAAAGCAACTTAGAGCAACTAAATATACAAATTATACAACAGCACAAGGAAAATCAAGGCAAAATTAAAATCAGTGCCCTTAAAAATCAGTTCAACTGATAATTAAAACCTTGGTAAAAGAAATTACTTTGCACCATTTTCCTAACTTCTGGGCGAGCAGGAGAGAGCACTTCTTTGAGGAGTGTGTTCTGTAGCCTAGGGGCCATAAAGGAAAAGGGTCTTCTCCAGCATAGATAGCTTAGTTTTTGAAGCAGGGTATCTTCAGAAAGACTTCACTGAGTGACCTAGGCAGCCAAGGACATTCAAAGTGGGAAAGGCAGTCCCTCAGGTGGTCAAGCATTAAACTTTATAGATCTTTAATGGTCAAAATCAAGACCTTGTTCCTGTGGGCAACTTGCAGATTATTCAGCATAGGCATCAATATGACCTCTGTTTCTTGAACCCAGGGCTTTTGCACCAGTTGCAATTTTTGGATATTTTCAAGTGTAAAACACATCAGAGCACTCCAAACCTGATGTAACCAAGAGTTGGATAATCATTTTAAGTTTGGCCAGCTAAGGAAGAGTCACAGTTGGTGCACTGACCATACTTGTACAGATGTGCTCCTTGGCATTACATTTATCTGTGATTCCAGTGGCAGTTGAAGGTCAGGAAGCACTTCTAAACTACACAACTGCTCTTCTGGGGAATTTCAGTCTCATTCAAAACTGAGTTCCTCAATCCTCAACTATAACTGCCCCTGGCACTCAAAATAATACTAAATTTTAAGCGTGGTCCTGAACAACAACAACAAAATAGTCTGTCCTTATCAGTCAGAAGATTGAAAAAAAGCCTTCTAAAGTTTTGATAGACCTCTTTATTATTACAGATAGGGAAGTGTGATCTGAATCTATTATAAATGATGCTATTTTAAAGACAGGTCTGAAAAACTGAGCCAGTTGCCTGTCGTAACTCACTGACTTTAGGATTTAGAGAAGGCAGAGCAGGAATTCGTGGTTAAGCCCAAATAACAAGACATTGACATTAGGTTCTCATTTTCATGATTCCCAGCAAGGCAAATATACAAGCTTATTCTGTGATGTTGAATTTTTCCCACTGAAATATTATTTAAAATTGGGGTCCCCAACTCCTTGTCTGTGGATCAGCACTGGTCCACTGCATGCCACCAACCGGTCTGTGCAAACAAGTGAAGCCCTATCCATGGAATGCAGGCAGCGCATAAAACCGCACCTCCTCCAGTCCGCGGAAAAAACCTTTCTCCATGGAATCAGTCTCTGGTGCCCAAAAGGTCATGGGGGGGGAGGGAGCTGGTTTAAAACATCAGGTTCACATATGCATCAACATATATGTTTAGGGTTGTAGAGGAGGAGCAAAAGTTTAGCTCCTTTGCCCCTTTTACCATCCATACTCCTGGCCTTCGGAAATTCAGGAGCTGAGCCTATGCTATAGAGAGATCACGTTTTCCTCAAGGCTTTCTAAGTGACTTAGAATTCAAAAAAAATCATTTTAACAATATTTTTATTAACATTTAAAAATACAAAAATAAAAGACAACACAAACTAAGAAAAATAAAAGAGTAAAAATAAAAAGTGTAGAGACAAAGAGAGAAATTACTTTCCTCTTCATCCAGGTAAGTACAATTTCAGTAATTTACCACTTCTTTGCTAATTCAACAACAGATTTCTTCTTCCCATATCTTATCTACAAACAAATTATGAAGCATTGTTATTCAGTCCTAATTAGCAAAAGTTCATTAAGGTTTATCAGAAATAGCAATATATATTAGCCTTAATCAAGTATTTATTTATTTATTTATTTTTATTTTAATTCCATTTATAACCCGCCCTTCTCCGAAGACTCAGGGCGGCTTACAAGCTTAGCAGTAGCCTTCATTCTATGTATATGCCTGCTTATTAGGGCTTTCACACACACACCCCAAGCGGCATTATTACAAAGTCAGCTTAATTGCCCCCAACAATCTGGGTCCTCATTTTACCTACCTGGGAAGGATGGAAGGCTGAGTCAACCTTGAGCCTGGTGGGATGCGAACCTGCACTAATTGCAGGCAGCTGGTGTTACTTAAGGAGGCATTAGCCCACTGCTCCACCAAGGCTCTTAGTAAATTATTCATATTCCTTGCCTTTCCTTTTACCACAGTAACTTAATGCTTTCTCAAAAAACCCCCAATAAAAAGCTCTTCTTCTCATATTTTATCTATAAACAAATCTTTTAAACTTTTCATTCAGATCTAGAGAAGAAAAAGCCATTAAGAGCTACCAGAAATAACAATATACATACGTACATACATACTCTTTATCTTTTAAATATTTTTAAGCCACCTAGAGTTGTTTTATTGGTAAGAGGAGTAGCATATAAATTATTATAAACCTTGATCAAATAAATCCACTTTCTATTCCTTCCATTTACTGTTAAGAATCTTGATCTTTAATCCTTTCAAATAGTGTCCTGCAAATTGATTTCTGATAATTCATTTCAAGATCTTATTCCAAATCCAGCTAGCTCTTTAATCTGTTTATAACTTACCAAAAGCAATATTCTAAACACCTTTAGCTGTTTATTTCAGATTTCTTAAAAAAAGTTCTTAAACTTATTAAATTTATTTTGCTAAGGACTGAAGGAGAATCACCCAGTGTAATGAAACCTATCCTTCTGAACATTCTTAGTATCCAAAAAGCAATTTATGAGCCATTCCAAAAATGATTAAGAAAGGAAGTGAATGAATTGAACTGGCTTAAGCAAGATAACTTTCCCCTGGCTCTCATACATCTAAAACCTGCTGAAGACTGCTTTCTTATAAACTCCTCACCAGGAGCCACTTTATGGAGTGCTTGTGGGCAATCCTGGTCATCCTCTTGTTCCAGAGAGTAATCTGAGGAGCTAATCAATTCACCAGATGTTTTTTCTGCTGTGGTCATCTTCAGTCTGTCACTACTTCCCTGGAAGTACAGAATTCCCCCCCCCAAAAAAAAACATATTTTAAACAACACAGAATGGACAGGAAAAGACTCTCCCCTGCCAAGGTTACCACTAAAATGAGGATTATGGCAATTCCCTGTATATCTCAACATTGCTACTGAAATTTGCTTAGAAAATGACTGAAAATCCTGTCCTTTTGGTGATAGCTCCACCTCACCTTTTCACTTTATAAGACATGGGTCCCAAAGCTATAGAGTTGCCTACTACTGAGCTATAAGGAGAATACATGGCCAAGAGACACATTCTCTACCACGCAATTCTAGGCCCCTGGAGATGAGCTTCTGAATTAAGCTATTGATACCACATATTTTACATTATTGGACCAAGCACTAATATTATCCTCATTCATTTCATTGAATCAGATCTCCATGTTCACAGAAACATATCTGTATAAATTGAGTTTCTATATGATATAAATGAGAAAGTTGTGCAGGCAATGGGTTGGGTCTTTTGTGCCCTTAGACAAGCAGTAATTGTGAGCTTTTGTAATTTTGCTACCTGATCCAGAATATTAGAACATAGCCTCCATTCAAGATCCATTGTTTGCTCACACCTGGCTTTCATTTCTCCAATGACTGTAGGTGATCCTAATCACACTATGGAGTGTTGGTTAGGGATAAATATTGGCTGTGGATACATAAGAGACAAATGCAACAGAAATGCCTCTGTTAGTTTATACTGAAAAATGGTCAGAAATACCACTAAGTGCATAATTACCATGAGACAGGTGCTGCTGCTGATATTTTATTTTATGAATAACAGAACTCTATATCACTAAGTCATCTAGAAATTGGTGGGTGATTGGACATTTCTTCTTAAACAATCGTTTGGAAAACCAGAATTGATTTGTCTGTAAAATTCCAATTACTGTATGTATATCTTAATTATTTGTCAACTAAATATTTTCACCCTCTCACATATCCACAGGTAAGAAAAAAACTGGTTTTTCTTTGTTCAGTGAGCCGTGAAGGAAGAGAGTTCAATAGCTCATCCTTCCCATGCCTTCTTAACAAAGGTTCTTTTCATGGAGAAAAAAGCTAAGAAAAAAAACAACCCACAAATGGAACTACATTAAAATCCAGGACATCCTGGATTTCCTCTGAATCAATAAGTTACACGCAGCCTTCATTTTTCAGAACAACACTATAAAAAGAAAGAAATTGAGCTTTTCCATGTTTAGTCTAATTTGGTTTCAGTCAGAAAGAAACCAAATAATCAAAAATTAACTCATAATGGTTGAACTGATCTTGCATATACATGCACAAAACATTCTGTTCTGTAATTTTAAAACAATAAACTTGACAGAAAAGCATCCTGAGAACTGCGATATTCACCAGCTAGCTCAAAACATTTAGGGAGACAAAACATGGTAAGACAGAGAGGTTGGATTTCAGAAATTAGAGAATTGTTTCAACATTAACCAGCACTGTTTGAAGAAATGGAAATTAGTTCCTAAGTTACAGTTGGAAGAGCTATAAGGAATTTAGTGCCAAAGAAATAAAAACAAAAAGTATGTTAGTCACATTACTAGAAAGGCATGTAACTACATCTGTCTCCTTAGGACTAAGAGAACAGCAGCCAGCTTGGGATGGCAACAGAGAGTGAAGAATACTAATACTAATACTGATGATGATGATGATGATGATGATGATGATGATGATGATGATGATGTTGATGATGATGATGATAAAGTTGGAAGGGACCTTGGAGGTCATCTAGTCCAATCCCCTGCTCAGGCAGGAAAATCTATACCATTTCAGACAAATGGTTGTCCAGTCTCTTCTTAAAAACTTCCAGTGTTGGAGCACTCACAGCTTCTGGAGGCAGGTGAATGATGCATAAGAACTCCTGAAACACTATTAGACCTTACATTTGTGAGAAAGGTGGCATAGTCCCTGCCAATTACCTCATCATCCATGTTAATACCAGTAAAATGCTGCCCAGGGTGTTACCCACTTCCATTTACTGTGATAGGAGGAAGGGCACTGAAGACCAAACAGCAGCATCCTGAAGGTGCTTGATTCAAGCTAATAATTATGATTATTATTCCACCAGAAGTTAGCCCTGTGGTTTATTTTGATGTCCTTGAAAGTATTACAATAAACTTGCACAATAAACTTGCAACTAGGAACTAAAAATTGTGCTTTACACTGGGCTACTATGTACGTCAAAAAAATGTCGCTTCTAGGAGAAAGTAAGCCATTTCATACCTCTGGGACTTGCAGTGCTGAAATGACTAACATGTAATGGAGCAACAAATGCCTTACTTGCTCCAGTGCCCATAGCTGACCACATCTAGCCTAACTCAGAGACACTGAAGTAAAAATAGAAATTTATTTCTATTGGAGAAAAATTATAAGATTCTCAGTGGAAAGGAAACTTTTGCTAGTTAAAACCTGGAATAAATGAACATAATCCTCAATTACTGCATGAAAGTTATAAAGCTGCATTTTAAAAAAATATCTTGATGTTTTGTACCATCTTTGCATATAGATGTTTCTTGCTTCGCTGAAATTTAAACAATGTTTGTTCTGGATCCAGGAAATTAAAGAACACATTCTATTTTTTGAATATTTTAGCATAAAGGAACAGAAATAGGCTTTTGTGTTTTGTGATTTTTGTTTGTATTTTAGAATGCAAGGTCTCTATAATTCGCATAAGGTCTGAATGTTGTTGATTCCAAAATGCCAAAGGAATGTAAGAATGTTTCTTAGGGAATCAATATTTTAATATGCAATAATTGCAGCTGCAAATTAAACCTTCTTCATTAGACTCAGAAAGGACAGAAAGGGTCAATCTGCTAATGGTGGCCTCTTGACCTAGGGAGTCATGAAGAATTTGAGACCAAGCAAAGTAGCTAGATGTCATTAAAACATTGTTGCAAAATGCAGTCTTTTTTATGAAACCCAGAATGCTAGTATATCTGTCTAAATGAGAGTTGGGTCCAGGAAAGGATATTAAACCTAATCATTGTCTCAGCTGAAATCGGTGCTTTGTTAGCTGGCCAAGAGCTTTGCTTATCCATTTGTTTAACTGAGCGATTTGTTTCTCTTAGGAATGGTAATTAATGTTTTTGTTGTCTGCTGAAATCTTCCACTGGCTCATTTTCCAGTTATTCCAGCTTCCAACAGAGGAATCAGTGAAGGGTTAGATGCCCTGGAGGCTGAAAAGAGCTGAAAAACCATTCTTCCAAGAATTTCTGGGTCATTGTCTAATTGATACTAGCATTGGCATGCTTCGTATGCCAGTGTGTTCCAGCTCCACAAGCAGTTCAGATTTTCAACCCAGCCATGTGTGACTACTGTAGGCAGTATATTGGAACCCACAATAACACTGTCATCTAAATCTAAAAATGGTTCGGTCCCAAGCATACAATTTACAATGCGCACAGAGACTTTTCTCTTCATTTGGGAACATCAGCATTGCATTCATTAATGTTAAAAGAAACACTTCCCAAGCAAACAACTTGCTCTGTTTAGATAATTAATTTTTAATATCCATGGCATCAGATTGGCTTTTGAGATATGAATGCTTTGTATAATGTAGAGACATACAAATCACTGCTTTGTTCTGTAACACAGAGGGGTTCCTTGGTGTTGAGACAATGTGATAAGAAATTAAAATCATTGTGATGATTAACTTTCTGAAAGTCTAAATGGAAAAAAAATACACAATCATAGCCTAGTATGCTCATATCAAGAAGATGAACATGAATACATCCAACAATTAGCCAAAATTCAATATTAAAAAAACACCTCCATTTAGCATAAGCAAGTTGACTTAGAGGTTGTATTATGTAAACTGTGGTATAAGGATTATTTTAGGGTGCAGCTAAAATTATTCCTATGCATCAATTCTGTCATTAACTGCTGATTGCTATTAATTAGATAGTTCTTGAAATCCTGTGATTTTGAATATTTTGTATTTGCATGAGCTGTTATTTTTAAAAGTAACATATTTCACTAATTTAGCATTCAAGGTTTAAAAAAAAGTATTTTTTTTAACATTTAACATTTCCAGATGAATTTTAAAATAAACAAGCAATGCATAGTGATCTTTCAATGGATTGAAATCAAGCCATTTTTATTTGGGTACCACTTTTCATATTTACAAAATTATGGGTACCATGCTTAAGAGGTACCCAAACAAAAATAAATAAAATCATATTCCAAGCTAAACTCATAATCTAGCCAAAGATGAAGACATTTAATGCACTTTAATTTTAGTAAAAAGAAATTTAAATACATTTTAACTGTGATCTGTGGAACTGAAACACATTTCAGGATGGATTTTGAGGCATATTGAATGTAATTATAACAATTTAACTGAATTGAATAATTATATTTTCATATTTTTATTTTCCCATGAATGAAACTTGAGTATTCTCTCAATTTCTCAGTGTTTTCACCATAATCCAGGAGAGTAGAAATTCCATTGTGTTCTGCCATTGTGTTGATATGTGTCAAGCAGCCTAGTTCAGTATCAGATTGCATTTTAATGTAATACAAAGTGATTCTCAGTTTCCAAAGTAAATTTCAACTCTCATCCCACAAATGCATGCTCCGGGGATGACTTGTTCCATGTTTCAGGGTAAAACAAGAGAGAGAGAGACAGAGACAGAGACAGAGAGAGAGAGAGAGAGAGAGAGAGAGAGAGAGAGAGAGAGAGAGAGAGAGAGAGAGAGAGAGAGAGAGAGAGAGAGAGAGAGAGAGAGAGAGAGAGAGATGAATAGCTGTTGGTTCATATTAATAATATGATTGCTCATTTTTCTAATGACATGTGTGGGTATGTGTCAAGGTGATCCTCTCCATAGAGAGGTACTAGAATAGAAAACAAAGGGGGGGAAAATCCAAAATAGAGTTTGAATAACCACCCACAATGGGAGGTAATTCATTATTTCAACTGTACTGAAATGTGTTTACATAATGCAGTTATCTTCTCCAGTGGTTCTTTTTTTTTGGGGGGGGGACATTAAATCTGGGAAATGTACTATAAGCTCTTCACCAAAAATAGACATAGATATTTCCTTGATCATTTACTAGTGTTCAACTTTGTCCATATGTTCAACCTAATTTTCTGCAAAGATCAGAAGGAGGAGCAATCTGGGGATGCAATTGTAGAAGCCACTGAATCAGAGGTGTCTTCCCTACCCCATTGTCCTGAGAATCAGAGTGACATGGCATGCCAGGCAACAGCTTCAGGGCTGCCCATGAAATACCCACCTAGGGAGGGGCAAGCAAGGTGTTGGCTGAGAAACAGATGTGATACTCTTTGTCACTAAATTTGAACTACATTGTTATCTAAATATGAGTACAAGTCTGGCTGAACTGTGGATGTAGTTAGCCTCTTTAGCTCTAGAGGGAAGAGTGAAGGAGGGTTTATTTCTGGAAAAAGAATTTCAGTTTCTTGCTTACACATTCCTAGAAAGGAGATGAAGTTTGCTGGCAGTGACGAGACCCATGTTAACTCAATAACAAATAAATGTTACACTTGATCCCATACGTGATCTTAGTCAAAATGTTGAAAAGAGGATAAATATATATTAGTCATGAAATCATGATCCAGCTGCTGATAATGTTGAGGTTAACCGAGATTAATTTTGATTAGGTTAATGGTAGCTAAGACAACTGGGCTTTCTTTGTTTTTCCTTGAAGACATTTTGCTTCTCATTCAAGTAGCTTCAACCAATGAAACTTCTTGGATGAGAAGCAAAAGTCCAGTTGACTTTTGAAAAAGCATCCATGACCTGGATGACTGAGAATATCCATATTAGTTAAGGTTTTGTATCATTGTAAATTAAATTGCCAGTGCAATTGTCTCTAATCCTCTTCAAATGTCTTATTGACTGCTTGCTTGAGCAATTTCATGGTGGCTACATACATGGGCATCTCTATGAAGGTAGAATTGTAGCTGAGGATCTCATCTATCATTCAGAAATTCTCTAATTTGAATCCTGACTGTCAATAAGTTGTATAGATAATCTAATCAAGCCAACTTTTAAACCTCTACAGTATCTTCTTCAGTATTGAGATAGCCTGTCCTATTTATGCATGTTAATATGTACCTTGGGGAGCACCTGCGGCCGGCGTCAACTTCCCTCCACCCAGTCCGCTCCCACAGAGAGGGCCTCCTCAGGGTGCCACCGGTCAAAGAATGCCGACTGGTGGCCCCCAGGGGGAGGGCGTTCTCTGTGGGCGCGCCGGATTTATGGAACCATCTTCCGGTTGAGCTCCGGATGGCGCCCGACCTTTGCTCCTTCCGGCGCGATCTAAAGACGTATCTTTTTGAACAAGCTGGCCTGGCCTGATGGGAGGGGGTTGGGTTTTTATTACTTTTAAATGCGTTTTAATCTATCTAAGAGTTCTGGGCACTTGTTTAATCTTTTTTAATTTTTGTATTCTGTTTTTTAACATGTATTGCCCTGTTCACTGCCCTGAGTCCTTCGGGAGAAGGGCGGTATACAAATAAAATTAATTAATTAATTAATTAATTAATTAATTAATTAATTTGAAGGACAGTGGGAAGATCCATTACCAAGCAACCATCAGACAAGCAGGACAAAGATCCAATATCTCAAGTAGGTCCCTCCCTTGATGACACAAAGCTAAAGTGAGAGAGGAGAGAAGCACATTTGGGCTTGCAAGATTTTGCCACTACAGCTGTTGTAATAAAAAATAGATATAGACATATACAGCATTGGTTTCTTAGTCTGATCTATAGGACTGACATCAACTTCTTTCCTATAATAACACATAACACACTAATTGCTAAGTCTGGGTTAACAAATCACGATGTAACATGCTGCATCCCAAGAACACAGTGACCTTGTTCACACCATATGCTGAGATAAAGGGTGAGTTCCCACAATATGCTGAACCACAAACTTACCTAAATGGATTTCAGCTCTCTCAAATGTGTTAAGTGAAGTCAGCCATCAAGTGTGAACTTCTGGAGGAAAGAGGCGTTAGTTCACACTATGCTGCAACTTACAAGTTCAAATTAGTAATGCAACAGTTCTGTGAATGGCTCCTGTCAAGGTGGTAATCATTATACATCCTGAATTTAATTTTTATTTGAGTTCATTATTTACTCTTCTCCCAATCCACAATCCCATCTTGGTATATGTATTTTCCCTTTAATATACTATTCCGTGCATCTGAAGAACTGGACTAACTTCATTAGTCATAAGAGCCTCCTGAAAATAAACTCAGAACATGACATTTCATTTGGAGCCCAAATAAAAACTCATATTTCTAAAGAGATTTCAGAGCCAAATTAAACACATATCTGTGAATATATATACATAATGGAGGGAGGAAAGGAATGTCCCTTGCAGTAAATAATAGAAGATTGGGTGGGGGTTATTTTATACCATAAACCATGCCGAATGACTGTTTCAAAAATTGGTTTAAAAGTGTTGCTAGGAAAATGCACTACTATTGTAATTTTATTATAAACATAAATCTATATTAGGGTATATTTATGCTTTATGAGCAATCAGTTATCATGTAAAATTGATGGTCATAAAATTATTTCCTTTAAGAAAGAAGTTAACAGAAAAAAATTGATTTCTTGTTTTTAAAAATAGGGCTTAGTAGCTCAAACTATTTCCTGTTTACTTCTGTTTGGGTGTTAGTCCAAATGAAAATCTATTATATCAACTCTTTGGATGTTCCACTTACTTGTGCTGCAATAGCCCATAAACAGAAGTCCTGCATATATGCCATTGTCACAAAGCCAAATAGCAAATAACATAAAAGGCTGCCCTTCCATTTTGAAAAGTGAAAGCAGCCCAAGAGAATATTCTCTCTCTTTCAAGAAAGTTCAAAAAACTATCATCAAGCAATCCCTGTGTCTTCGTGAACACCAAAGGATGGGGGCAGACAGGAAAAACAGCCTGGCCTTTTCCTTTTTCCAATGCATTCACTGTGCAGAGCATTGATGGGGGAATTTATGTGCTAGTGGGAAAATGAGGATGAGATGGATGTGTGTTCATGCAACTGGGAGCACAGAGGGAGGGGAAACCTTCTGTCTGAGTTGTAAGATCCTGGCATACATGTAGATTTCTGCCTCATAAAAATCAGAGTTAAATGGCTTACCAGTATGTTGCACATATAGTAAAGATGCAAGACATACATTTATTGAAAAGAACATTCCTAAACCCAGTTTGCATGCTGAGAGAACATCTGGCATTTTATTGTCTGCTTTGTTTATCAATAGCTTATTCTGGTCAATCTTGAGTAAAGAATTTGGAGTTAAGACAGGATGAAAACGATCCAAAAATGCAGACTTTGGTATTTGTATGCATTAAGCACCACAACATTAATGCCCATTCCCATCTTCATTTGCTAAGACAGATGGACATATCTCCAGGATTTTTTGGTGCAGAGGCCAGATACTGCTGTTCTCAGTGTTTGTCTCAACAATCACATAATGATGATTCCCTTGGTAACCTGGCAATTGTGGTATGCAGGGCTTTTTTTCTCATAGAACGCTCAGAACGGAGTTCCGGCACCTTTTTTGGATGGAACCTTGTAGGATAGGCAAGGCGGGTTGTATGACACGTGTGAGTTCCGGCACCTTTTTCTTTTACAAAAAAGCACTGGTGGTATGTCATTTAAGATGTACTGTATATGGGAATCTACAAGGATAAGATATGTAAGAGGTGGATAAATTGACTAAAATAACTTTGATATTGTCTCTTTCTTAAGACTACAGGCTTATCATCATTTTAGCCACTGTCTATCTACTACAGGATGGAGGCCTCTTCTGCCTGTTTCCAACAGTCCTGAACTTTCTTTTGCCAATTGGGCCCACAATATCTGCTGATGTGGTCAATCCATCTCTTTCATGGACGCTTTTTATCAGGTGAAATCCATTCTGTGATTGCATGCTCCTAAATTCACCAGGTTGCCTTACGCCATCTAGGTACATGTGTGTTTGCCTTGAATCTTTTATTACTGCATTCGGTAATAAAATCTTCCAGGATAGACCCATTTCTCTCTACCTACCTAAATAATACTGTTTTTATTGACTGACTACCTAAAATGTTGCAAGAACTAGTTAGCCAAAATTTATGTGTACTTCACTGGCTTTGAATCCTTTTTTACCGAACAGAGAAAAATATCTCAGTGCAAGGACCAGTAAGGAAAGATTATAAGACTGCTTATGACAAGATCAGCCTTTCCCCACCTGATGCTATCCGGTAAGACAGCTGCACAGTTCTCATCCACCTACTTATTCTGGAAGGTGAAGTTCAATTTCTTTGTAGGGCACCAAGATGGGGAAAACTGATTAAGATTACATTTAGTCCACTTTGGTTATGGAGTTAAAAAAAAGTAGATTGAGAATACACTATACTCAATACTGTAGAATATATGAGAAAAAGTGTATGTGAGAACATAGAGCAATCAGTTTTTATTAGGGTGTTAGTTAATAGCTCTCAATGTAGAGATCCTTAGGCAAAAATTTCAAACCAGCCAGGGATCAGCAGGCTGCCTAATGCCATCTATTAGTCATTCCACTTCAGCTCTGCGTTTGTAATTTGGGCATTATAGTTGAAATCTACCTTGCAGGCCTGACATAACAATTAAAAGCAATAATTTGAAAAGCCTCTAATGCATATATACTCATGTCTTCTGTCATGCTCCTGCTCAAATAGGTGTTGTTTGTTCTTGAGGTATTAAAAATAAATGCCAGCCTATTTGATTATTGACGGGTAAAATGAATGGACATACATATCACACAGACAACGGTCAGATTCATGGCCTCTTCAGCCTTCCAATGAAAGTAATTTATGGAATCAGAATTAGTACTTTTAAAATACATTTAAATTACTACATTTCAAGGCAGTTTCTCCAAGAAATCAAGATGCCGGTGAGGGAAACTAGCAAGTTATGAATGGGCATTGTTCCAAATTTAATAGGCACAGTTGCTCTCATTTCCTGCAAGCAGTGCAACCACAATTATAATTATTAGACAAATCGTGATTGCATTTTACCACACTTTATATTACAGAGCATTTGTATCTCTTGTTATGAATTGGCTCAAACCACATTATGACTCAAAGGATATGAAAAATGATCATAATTTTGAACGGGGCTCCAGCAATGTTCCAATATCTATTTATTTGAGTAATTTGACTTTGGTCACTGATAATGGTTTTTCATTTTTTTTCATTTTTCTTCTTTCTTGTCCTATGAGGTTTACCTATTTGAATATGTGTTGGTTTGGGTCACCCCTCTCCCATCTTTAGTTAGTATTCTTGTCTTTATTTGTGTTGTGATTCAGGGTCAGCCTGTGGGTTCTGCAGTTGGGTCGGACGACTCAGAGGAGGAGGGGGGTGTTGAAGACCTTGCTGAGGGGGTTGAAGATCTTGCTGATGATAGCCCTCAGCCAGGCCCCTCCCACTTGGTCACCACGGAGACCCAGCTGTGTGAGCCTGACAGTGTGGATGAAGATGACCCACAGCTGGCCCTGTTCAAGGACGCCCAACGCAGGAGGCAGTCAATTAGGAGTAAACAGAGGAAGGCAATGGGGCTTCTCAGAAGGAGGCAGAGAGAAGCCACGCCCTGAACTCTATATAAGGGGAATGTCTGGGAGGGCTGGTTTGCTGAAGGCAACTGCTCGGATGGTTCATGTTTCTTAAAGCTCCTGTTTCTTGGTTCGTGTCTTGTTTGCTTTGTAGCTATAAATTTGGCAGGCGTAATTCCAGCCTCTTGCCGTTTGTAAAGGGGTTGTCCCTGCCTTTTCTGCAGGGCCGGTAGCAGGCTGGTACAGAACAATTTGAAGCACCAAATGTGAATGATAGGCAAGGGAACCTGTAACAAATCTGAAAGTGGTGAAGATAAAGTGGCACTAATTTTATGATGTGATTAATACAAGTTGACTCAACATCCTGAAGAAACCAACACTGCTACCTTGGGAAATACATTTCTGCACCAATTATTCCTAGGTGTTATATCTGATTAATTATGCTCTCGCTCCATTAGATAATTGATGGACAACTTTGCATTTGTCTCCCTGCTTTGAATTTTACGAATACACTTTATTGAAAAATTCACAGGAAGCAAATAGCCTGTGGATATTGGATACAGATGGTCACCGAATTTCCTTCCAAGCATCGAAAGAAAAGGGCAACTTAATTTGATGAAAGGAGAATAACTTTTGACATTTTTTTTAAAAAAAACCACAAACTTCTCATTATTAGCTGAAATATATGTCTATGGGGGATATTTTGAGCCACATAGACTTGAGCAGTTACTGAAATGACTGTGAGCTCAGCTTGAACTCTTAAGAATTTTCCACATATCTGGAAGCAGGGATGACTTATAATAGGTTTGACAGATTAACACTCAAGATTAGGTTAATTTTCCAACCTCTTAGATCTGTTGTCTTCTAGAAATGTTGGTTAGGGCAAATAGTGCCCTGTTGGGGTGTGTGTGAAGGGGAGGTGACACAAGTATTCAAACCCCCCTTTTTCTATGTGCACCATAGAACACCCCAGGAACACCCCAAAAGGGTGAAGTTTGCAGTGTGATACTGAGACACTGCTTTTGTCATTCTCACTAATGAAATAAGAGCTGTGGAAGCCATTAGATACTACTGGGATGAAATATCATCATACAGTTCTCCTTTATTTTGATTTAAAAAAACATACAACACAGAGTAATAAGGTTGGAAAGGACCTTGGAGGTCTTCTAATCCAACTCCCTGTCCATGGCAGGAGAGTCTATACCATTTCTATTATACCATTCCAAACTTTCTTTGGATCAAAAAGACCCCATCATTTTTTATTTTACTTTTTGGATGGGATTAAAAAAAAAAGGATATTGCTTAGAATTTATTTGAATAGAGAAGAGAATTTCATGAATTTCACTGGGCAGGATGGGATGGTTCTTGAATTTATTTAGTTACAAGGAGGCCGGCTGTATTTCAGTGCCAAATTACCTTTCTAGCTTTCCCATTCGGCTAATTCCCCAGGAAACAAAATTATGGGCAATCTCCTCCTAATAACAAGATATCAGTGAAGATTCCCAGTCATCCAGGCAGAGTTGCCTAGAGGTTGTGTCATGGCAGCTGGACTTTTCAGCCTGAGCCTTTTTCAGCCTGAGCAGGCTGATTAGGGGGACCCCATATATGTGCTCCAGGGAGGTTTCTAATCTGGATAGGCTCATTAGGTGAGTAAGCAGAGAGTCATTGGAATGTAAATATTCACACTGAAGAAGCTAGTTGGATAAGCAGTGAACCAACAAGACAAGAAGCCCGGCTGCCATGACTCAACTTCCAGAGTCCTACACCAAGAATAACATGCCATACCAGCTCTAACAAGTAACCTAACTTGAACACAAGCAAAAGAAATTTGGAAGAAATTCTCAAGCTGTCTGATAATACAGTTTCATTTTAAGAAAATAGGGTTTAACCTGGCACGAGGCTGCCCTCTGAAAAGGATTTCAGTCCCAGTTTGTCAGATTGAGAAAAGCTGATAAAGGTAAAGGTAAAGGTTCCCCCGCACATTCGTGCTAGTCGTTTCTGACTCTAGGGGCCGGTGCTCATCTCTGTTTCAAAGCCGAAGAGCCAGTGCTTGTCCGAGAATGTCTCCGTGGTCATGTGGCCGGCATGACTAGACGCCAAAGGTGCATGGAGCGCTGTGACCTTCCCACTGTAGTGGTCCCTATTTTTCTTCTTGCATTTTTAAGTGCTTTCAAACTGCTAGGTTGGCAGAAGCTGAGACGAGTAACAGGCGCTCACTCTGCTATGCGGCACTCGGGATTCAACCCGCCAAACTGCCGACCTTCTGATCGACAGGCTCAGCATCCTAACCCACTGAGCCACCGCATCAAATTGACAAATAGACAAATTATTTCAGGGAAAGAAAGACATTGCAAAACGGTGTTCAGTGAAATGCCACCAGAGGAAAGGAAGTTGGCATAAGGAGGAATGAAAGAAGAAGGTAAAAATGTATATATAGCTGAAAATTTTGCATACTTGAAATTACTTCAGCTGGGATGAGGGAAAAGAGGACGCACTTAAATTAGGTTAAACCATGTTCATTCCATCATCATACATGTTTGGGTGTCACATGTTTTTATTTGTTCAAATTATTCCCTTTGGAACTCTTAATGGGTTACAAAATTCCCCAATCATTTAAAATATTTTAAAGTTCTTTTGGGGCCTAGCCAGATACTTAATATTGCATTATATTTTATAGTTGTCACTTAATCAAGCTATTTAATATTATAGTACATTTTAAAACTGTCACTTAATCACATTTTCTTGACCCTTTTATGTGAATTAGAGTGCGCTATACATAAAAAATGGCATGCTTTAGTTTAAATAGATTCAGTATGTCCAGTCTGACAGTTACTTCTGACACATTAAAAGAATTTTCTGTGATTAATGTAACCGACACTGTTAAATGGTATAATATTCCATTTCTTCACCCATTAGTAGAAACAGCCTTAGCCACAGGAAGTAAAAAACACACCCAGCAGAACACAGGAACAAAAACTGCAGAGATAATGTATCACTAAGCTGTCTGAATTACTTATAACTTAAATGAATGTGCAATAGTGTTTTTCCATAGGTGCATATATTAGATAGGTACAAACTCACTACAACTTTTACTACAAACTCACCTAACTCTCCCAAGGCCAGCTTTCCATGATCTAGCATTCTACAAAAAAACGGAATATCCCCTCCCAAAATTCCCAGCCAGTTCAATGTATCTAGAGGACATTATGTTCAGAAAGGAAGCTTTAGGTCTATATATATATATATGTAGGTCTTGGTGTATTCGGGTCTTTTCCTGTGTAAGATTGAGAGTGTCTTGGTGACGTTTCGACGAGGTCCCACTCGTCATCTTCAGGCTGGTGTCTTCAGCTTGATGCTTGTGCGAAGAGAGACGGCAGCTCCGATCACGCTTTGCTCGCACAAGCACGAAGCCGAAGACACCAGCCTGAAGATGACGAGTGGGACCTCATGGAAACGTCACCAAGACACTCTCAATCTTACATGGGAAAAGACCCAAATACGCCAAGACCTACATACCTGTACCCATGAAAATCTGTGTGTGTGTGTGTGTGTGTGTGTGTGTGTGTGTGTGTGTGTGTGTAAAATTTATTGGAGTTTCTGCTGAAGGTAAGTTTTTTGTCTCTCTTTCTCTCAGCTGCCAGAAAAACATCCAAGATACATATTTTTAAATTTTGAAAAGTTGGATTCCCTAGTCACTTTCCATTGATGCTCCATTGATGAAGTTATTGTTTATAATTTTGCATGACCTAATTAGTTAGTTGATTGATTGATTGATTAAGTAAGTGATTGAGTGATTGATTGAATGAATGAAATATCCTGCCTTTACTCCGGGAGCTCAAAGCATCTTATGGGGGCTTTCTTCATCTGTATGCCATAACTGTAATCTGGGAGATCAATGGGGCTGAGAGGGAGAACGATAGATCAAAAGTCTGCAAATTTTGTGGCTGAGTGGAAAGTTGGACCCAAATCTCCCTAGGGTATTATATGTGCCAGATTTATGGTTTTTGGAAGTAATTTAAACATATTGCTGTTAAATATAAAAGTGTTAAAAGAATTTGTGCAAACCTGCTAAAACTACTCAAAAGATCCATTTTCACTGGATACTGAGCTTTTAGCAAAAATAAAATTCACTTTTGTCATTGTCCGGCTATACTATGACACTACCTGGCCAAGACACATCAACTGATTTCACTTTCAGTTGACTGAGGTTCACTGAGTAAGTGAATAGAGGACAACCAACCAAAATTTGGCAGCAGAGTCTGATGGGGAGTTTAAGCATTCTCTTTTACTGTAATGGAAACTCACTAACCTTGAAAATTTGAGAAGGAAACAAGAAAAAATAAAAAATTTTCTATTGGTGGTGCCTTGGGAAAATAAGTGAAGATGAATGAGCATGCTATGACTTGCAATACTTGGGGCATGTTTGTCTGCATTTATGATAAGTGTAAGGTTCTAGTGGTGCTTAGAGAAAAGTAAGAGAACTGGAGCAACAGGTGATGGCAAGGTCTATTGGCAGTGCTTTTTTTGTAAAAGAAAAAGGTGCCGGAACTCACACATGTCATACAACCCACTTTGCCTACCCTACAAGGTTCCATCCAAAAAAGATGCCGGAACTCCGTTCTGAGCATTCTATGAGAAAAAAAAGCCCTGTCTATTGGACCAACAGAGGAAACACTATCACAAGATCAATCTGAAAAAGTAACTCTATTCAGAGGAGAATCAAATGAGAATGACAATGAGAAAAAAGTGAATATAGAAATATTCTGTATCTGATACTGATTTGAGGCATTCACAAGAAATCAGCACTGAAAAGTTAGATACAGCAGATCCCTTCGAAGAACTTGGGGTTGCAGATGGTAGTTTTTTGAAGTTACCCCCTACAAAAATACAAAGAGAATAAGTGTAACATTTGGAGATTGGTGGAGATTGGGCCTTGGTGGAGCAGTGGGCTAATGCCTCCTTAAGTAACACCAGCTGCCTGCAATTAGTGCAGGTTCGCATCCCATCAGGCACAAGGTTGACTCAGCCTTCCATCCTTCCGAGGTAGGTAAAATGAGGACCCAGATTGTTGGGGGCAATTAAGCTGACTTTGTAATAATGCCGCTTGGGGGTGTGTGTGAAAACCCTAATAAGCAGGCATTTACATAGAATTAAGGCTACTGCTAAGCTTGTAAGCTGCCCTGAGTCTTCGGAGAAGGGTGGGATATAAATGGAATAAAATAAATAAATAAATAAAAAGATTCAGTAATATGAGGAACTAAAACAAACACATGATGACCAGACTATGGGTTCATGAAGTGTGCTTTCTGTGAGAAGGTTGGATGAGAAATATGACAGAACAACTTTGAAAACCTATGAAGCCCACTGACTGTTATAATGTAGCAAAAACCATATTGCCAAAAGCAGTTAGAACCATACCATTTACATAACGAAGCTCAATAACCCGGCTGTTCAAATGGTATGTTTATTTATTTATTTTATATCTTGCCTTTATGATTTTTATAAATAACTCAAGGTGGCAAATGAACAAGGGCAATTTGGAAATAAACCTCTGTTTCATTATCAATGACAGACACTCGCAGATACAGAATTTTTATTATACACATAAGAAAACTACAACATTACTTTTCAACAACATCCCAAAGGAACGACTTCAAAACTTCTTCTTTCAGTGCGTCTAGCAGTGTGCAGGCAAGCATTATCATGAACCAACACCACACCGGAAGTCAGCAGGCCCCAATGCTTGTTATGGATGGCTTTTCTGAGTTTTTGTAATGTTTCACAGTAGATGTCTGAATTGATGGTCGAACCACCCTCCATGAACTTCACTAGTGGTGTTCACATTTGGGGGAGATTTTCTATGGCACCAGTTCCAGTGTGGTGTTGGTTCACTATAATGCTTGCCCACATATCGCTAGACGCACCCAAGAACTTATGAAGCAGTTCCGTTGGGATGTTTTTGATCACACACCCCCTTTAGCCCAGATTTGGCACCAAGTGACTACTACTAAGGAATTTCAAACCTTGTAAGATGTTATGACAAGTGCCTCAATCTGAATGGTGATTATGTCAAAAAGTAACGTAATGTTGTAGTTTTCTAATGTGTATAATAAAGGTTTTGTATCTGCGAGTGTCTGTCATTGATAACCAAACAGAGGTTTATTTCCAAATTGCCCTTGTATCTAAATAGTCATTTCTTCTCCTATTTTCCTGGTGAGATCAATTGGACTGAAAGAAAGGGACTGGCCCAAAATCACATAGCTGGCTTTCACTGTTAAAGCAGGACTAGAATTCACAGTCTCCGGGTTTCTAGCCTGGTGCCTTAACTAAACTGGTATTTTCATCTATTCCTAAAGCCCATTAAGCAAGACTAGAAAAAGGAAAGAATTTTTCAAATGAAAGACTCACTCTGAAAATGGTGCTGTCAAGGTTTTGATTTCTGGACCCACTGTTTCTATGATGGATAGCTGCACTCAAAAATAAGCATTGAAAAAGATTTGGTAGACTGAATGATATCAGAGTTGGAGATGAAAACCTCAGATACAGATTTTGTACACTTTATAAGGAAGTGGAGTATTGCTATAATAAGGTCTATTAAACCACTCAATGAAATCAGAAAGAACATCGGCTCATAATGCTTATGGCCTTCCTTATCTATAAACTAATAATGCTCAGAGTATGAGGAATAAACAAGCTAAGTCTCAACTCTTAGCAGAGGAAGGCAAATACCATTTGATATGTATAATTGATAATTTGTGGGATGCTTTCCTATAATTAAAGGTAAAGGTAAAGGTTCCCCCGCACATGCATGCTAGTCGTTTCCAACTCTAGGGGCCAGTGTTCATCTCTGTTTCAAAGCCAAAGAGCCAGCACTTATCCGAGGACGTCTCCGTAGTCATGTGGCCGGCATGACTAGATGCCAAAGGCGCACGGAACACTGTTACCTTCCCACCATAGTAGTCCCTATTTTTCTACTTGCATTTTTACGTGCTTTCCAACTGCTAGGTTGGCAGAAGCTGGGACAAGTAACAGGCGCTCACTCTGCTACGCGGCACTCAGGATTCGACCCGCCAAACTGCCGACCTTCTGATCGACAAGCTCAGCATCCTAACCCATTGAACCACCTCATGCCTTTCCTATAATTAGAGTATAGCAATCAAGAAATACAATGTGTTCAACAGCACTTGCACCACATATTGTAGTTGTATCCATGGCTGGCCAGAAATCCATGTGAATGGATTTGACAATACTGTAAAAAGCATCTGGGTTAAAATAAGTGGAACAGCAAGTTAAAGCAATATGATTAGTGTCAACTATCTTCCACCCAAACACAGAGAAATGAGCAAGCAAATTGCAGACCTGTCAAACAGACATGAAGTAGTAGTGATAGATTATTTTAATTACATATGGTGGAAGACAAACTCCGCCAAGCCCTGGTCCTTCCAGAAAATCGCTGACTTGCCTTGCTGAAAATTTTCTCTTCTGAGAATAGAAGATGATCAGCCATTCTTTATCTAATATTAACCAGAAAGAAAGACTTCATTGATGTAGTGAAAGCAGCAGAAGCATTGAGGGAAGGTGACCGTGAAATACTAGGGTTCTTGATTTTAAGAGACACTGAGCAAAATTAAATATCTTAATAAATACGTATCCACAACAGTGGACGTTCATAGGAGAAGAAATTCAAGATGGATGGAATTCCTGAAAAATAGTTATGGAAAGCACAGGAATGAAGAATTAGAAAGAGGTCAAAAAGGAAAAACAGCAGAGGAAGCCAGTGTGGCTACACAAAAACATTGCTATAATTCATATAAAAGAGATGGAAAGAGGAACAAATCAGCAACGAAGAATGCACCAATAGGTCAGAACTGTAGAGTATGTGTTGAAAAATATAATGCTCAAAATGTGCTGAGGTTAATTAAGTATGCTAAGAACAATAAGGGGACATCTTCATATATTTTTCTACAAAATAAAAAAATGAATTGAAACATTATACTGGCTACTCAATAAAGATGGCAAAATGCTAACAGGTTACAATGAAAGTATAGACCTACTCAACAATTTCTTTGCCTCAGTCTTCTATATTAAGAAGGCATGAGTTCATCCAGGTAATTGTAAAGAACAGAATGAAGGGATAGAATTGAAGCTTAAGGTTAATAAAATTAAGGTTGGGGAATATCATTTTTATGAATGAATTTAAATCTCTGAAATGAAATATAGAGACCTGAGGAAATATATCTATAGTGTTAACTTTTTTTATTCCTGTATTGGATGAAGAGGTAGAGGGAATATTTTTCAAATCTGTGCATGATGCACAAATAATAATAATAATAATAATAATAATAATAATAATAATAATAATAATAATAATAATAACAACAACAACAACAACAACAACAACAACAACAACAACAACAACGTTGGAAGGGACCTTGGAGGTCATCTAGTCCAACCCCCTGCTCAGGCAGGAAACCCTATACCATTTCAGACAAATGGCTGTCCAGTCTCTTCTTAAAGACTTCCAGTGTTGGAGCATTCACCACTTCTGGAGACAGGTTGTTCCACTGGTTAATTGTTTTAACTGTCAGGAAGTTTCTCCTTAGTTCTAGGTTGCTTCTCTCCATGATTAGTTTCCATCTGTTCCTTCTTGTCCTGCTGTCAGGTGCCCTGGAGAACAGCTTGACTCCCTCTTCTATGTGGCAGCCCCTGAGATATTGGAACACTGCTATCATGTCAACCTTTGCCCTTCTCTTCATTAAACTAGATATACCCAATTCCAGCAACCGTTCCTTATATGTTTTAGCCTCCAGTCCCCTAATCATCTTTGTTGCTCTTCTCTGTACTCTTTCTAGAGTCCTGACATCTTATGTACATCGTGGTGACCAAAACTGGATGCAGTATTCCAAGTGTGGCCTTACCAAGACATTGTAAAGTGGTATTAATACTTCACATGATCTTGATTCTATCCCTCTGTTAATGCAGCTTAGCATTGTGTTGGCTTTTTTGGCAGCTGCAGCACACTGCTGGCTCATATTTAAGTGATTGTCCACTAGGACTCTGAGATCCCTCTCACAGTTACTACTATTGAGCAAGGTACCCGCTATACTATACCTGTACATTTGGTTTTTCTTGCCTAAATGTAGAACCTTACTTTTTTCACCATTGAATTTCATTTTGTTAGATAGCACCCAGTGTTCAAGTCTGTCCAGATCCTCCTGTATCTTAAGCCTATCTTCTGGAGTGTTGGCTATTCCTGCCAGCTTGTTGTTATCTGCAAATTTGATGAGTTCCCTATCTATCCCCTCATCCAAATCGTTGATGAAGTTGTTGAAGAGCCCTGGTCCTAGAACAGAGCCCTGGGGCACCCCACTAGACACTTCCCTCCATGTAGATGCAGTTCCATTGAGTACAGCTGGTCAGCTAGCTATGAATCCATCTGGTGGTGATGTTTTCTAAGCCACATTTTTCTATCTTATCAAGTAGTAGGTTGTGATCTACTTTATCAAATGCGTTACTGAAGTCCAAGTAAATTATATCCACAGCATTCCTCTGGTCCACTAATTTTGTCACTTGGTCAAAGAAGGCAATAAGATTTGTCTGGCATGATCTGTTTTTGACAAACCTATGTTGGCTTTTAGCAATGACTTTGTTTGCCTCTAGGTGTTCGCTGATTTGTTGTTTGATTATCTTTTCCAGAATCTTCCCAGGTATTGAGGTCAGGCTTATAGATCTGTAATTTCCTGGATCCATTTTTTTTCCTTTTTTCAAGATGGGAACTATATCAGCTCTTTTCCAGTTCTCTGGTAGTTCCCCAGTGCTCCAGGATCTTTGAAAATATAGTTCAGTGGTTCTGAGATCACATCTGCCAGTTCCTTGAGAACCTTGTGATCCATCTGGTCCTGGTGATTTGAACTGATTTTGATAGGTTGGACTGTTTTTTCCCTTTGTGTAAAGACAGATACAAAAAATGAGTTAAATAGTTCTGCTTTCTCCCTGTTGCTTGCCACTTTCCCCCACTAATCATTTCCTTAACTTTTTTCTTGTTTTTTACATGTTGAAAGAAGCTTTTGTTGTTGTTGTTATTTTTGACTTTGGTCACAAGCCTTAGTTCATTTTGAGCCTTAGCTTTCCTCACTTCATCTTTGCAGGCTCGGGCTATTTGCTGATATTCTGCCTTCATTATGTGCCCCTCTTTTTCACTTTTTATACTTGTCCTTTTTATCTTTCAATTTATCAGAGAGTTCTTTATGCAGCCATGCTGGTTTCTTTTGAGAGCTGTTATTAAAAAAGGATTGCTCCTACCTTCAAAATACTGTAATGAAATTCATGATAATTTTGATAGCTTACAGGAAGGGGCTGGAAGTAACAGAATGAAATTTAAGAGAAACAAATGCAACAGTCAGATTATAGGAACTAGTTTGGTAGTAATATTTATGAAAAAGATTTTATCATCACAGTTGATTCAGTGATTTGTACACTGAAAATGAGTCAGCAACAATTCCAATTTATGATATATTGACCATCATGTCTAGTTGGGCCACCACTTTTAAGAGGTATTCAGAAAACCTGCAACTGTAACAAGCTTCAGAGAAGAGTAGCAAGGATTATTATGGCAGTACAAACTCTGAAAAAAATAGGAAGGTTTAGTTTAAGAAAAGATAGAGAGAGGTTATGACAGTGCATACAAGTGCCTAAAAACATTTTTTTAAAAGATATGATAGTACGCATTCAATTACACAAAAAGGTAACATACCAAAAAAATCTGTTCTTTATCATCCCAGAGGGCAATATACAAAATGATGGGTTTAAGTTAAAAGAAGAAAGATGTTTTGGAGAAAAAGGAATTGTGTTTTCAATTCTAACAGTAAGAACAATTCAACAGTTGAATTGGAGAAGAGTAAACAATGGCAACAGCATTGCACTGTCATGCCGCAAGCTCTGTCTTTTTTGTATGTGCATTGTGATGGCCTTGTCTGCATGTATGAAAGGAGCATTGTGATGATACAATGATATTTGTTTCATTTGGACTAAAGCAGCAGATCCTGCAGATGTCTGTCCCTGGAAAGGTGATGATTTTTTTCCTACTAGTTGTGGTCATTTGAATTCCTAGAGGCCATTTCAATTCCTACACCAATTAATATACTGTCCATTTTTAATAAATATCTTCAATCTTGGAGTGAATAGATTCCCAACTGTATTTTGTGTGTGTGTGGAGTGAGAAGGTGTTATTATTGAGCAATTCCAGACAATCTGTAACCTAGACTTTTATGCTGTTTCGAATCCACTTTACTTCAAACAAAATGTTGTGTTCCAGGCAAGTATGCCATGTTGTCATTTGTTCACCATTTCTAGAACAACAGTTCCCTACTTTTTAGATACTAATATATACTAAGAATAGTATATATATTAGTACATAAAAGTAAACAGCTGAGATTGCAATGTTGCTAGTTTATTCTACTGTGCTAAAAAGAGTCAGAAAATGTTTTGTCTTTTTTCCCCTTTCCCCTAACTTAATAACATTATTATAATAAACATATTGTTTGTTTATTTATTTATTTATTTATTTATTTATTTATTTATTTATTTATTTATTTATTTATTTATTTGTTTGTTTATTTATTACATATATTCACTATCTATCTCACTGACCTGCAGCTCTGTGAATATATGTATACACACACAACCAGAGTGGCAGAGGCATAGCCATAGCGCTCATGATTTAAAATATAGTATGTTAAATATAGTTAAGACAAAATATAACTACGTATGCTAAATATGGTAACTTACTGTACTTAGTGTGTTTGGCTAGAAATTTACCTTAGAAAAAAAGGAAATCAAAGTTGATCATTCAAGTGATCAGAATTACCACCCTGGGCAGAAAGTGTAGGTGATTCTTAAGAGGCATCTTAAAACTCCATATTTCAGCTTAAGTTGCATTTGTATTCTTCTTGGTGCCAGCCTGTGCACTAGATCAGTCTTCCCTTCATGAAGTATAATACAAGGCCCATCTTATTTCTCACCCTTGGTCCCTAGATCCTTTTTGTTTGTTTAATTAATCTGACTGTAATTGTTCTTTCTTTGTATCTTAATCACAAATCAGATGTACAGTGTTTGCTAACAGCTGTGAATAAAAGAATAGTCCATTCTTG
Organism: Vipera berus; assembly: GCF_964194415.1. Lineage (NCBI taxonomy): Eukaryota > Metazoa > Chordata > Lepidosauria > Squamata > Viperidae > Vipera > Vipera berus. The sequence continues at coordinate 197,543,210 of NC_138202.1, read as the reverse complement.
AAGTGTTATGTATGTTATTCTTGATAGTCTAATTAGAAAGGGTGAATAATACTCTGTTTAATTCATCAAGTAGGACAATTAACAATAACACTGATCTTTTTTTGTTTGTTTGTTTGACAGAAGAATTTGTTTGATTACAGAACTGAATATAATGTAGCCAAATCGCCGTCAGTAATTCATTTCAGATAGCCAATTAAAAAGCCTGTGTGTTCAGTACACATGCAAACAATGAACAATGGAGCAAACTAATCAAAGCATGATTAAAAAGTAAAAGCTTATGCTATGGCAATTGGGATGCCAATGGAGGTATGGGGTGGCTAACAAAGACATGCTTTCTAGCGTTAGCCAAATAGACATACTTCATCTGTCATCTGCACCTTCTAAAGGCATGGAGGTCTAGAAGTTCTTTAAATTAATTATTTAATTTCTCTTTTAATGAATAACAGAAAGGGGGGAAAAGGAAAATAATTACCAAGTACAATAATATATAAATAAATAGCTCATTCCAGCAAACAGCTAACATGAAAAGCAAACTTCAGCAAAAGGGGGAAAGAAAACAGGAGCATGGGGCACTGCAATATTTTTCTGCGGACCTTTCTCAAACAAAAAGATGGGAAATGGCTGGGGGAAGAAAAACAACCCTTTGCATATTTGTAAAACTTTCCAAACAAACTGCAAGAAAAGTTTTGTGACTAGTCAAGACATTAATTAGAATTCCTGTCAAGACAACAAGATTCAGGGTTGTTGTTTTTTCAATATTCCCTGAAGATGTTTCACCTGATATCTAACCACTGTATCCTACTATCCTGAAGACAGAGCAACCTGCACACTATGTTTGCTGTTCTTCTGCAAGTATGCAGTAGATCTTCTCTCACTCTTGCAAAGTTACCCCCTCTTTTTTGGATCCTAAACAATTTGAAAATGTTCAGTTCTTTTATAATGTAGATTCAGCTTTACCAAGCAAAATTGTGTGCATTGTAGCTAGAACTGCTAGACCTCGTTTCAGTGGCACACAGCCCAGAAGGCAGTTAAATATGGAAATGATACATGCCAGAGAAAATAGTCTCGGAGCCAGAAATTTGTCAGGATGGCACTGTAGGATCCATTCTTCTTATTTTACTACTATTTCATAGTGAAAGGAAGGCTGACGGATCAAGAGCACTGAGCCTCTTTAGAAACTAGCCACTTCATTGTAACATCAGCCTAGGATGTTGATAGACAGATAGACCCATGGACTGACATGGATCTGCAGAGAGAGATATAATGGAGGAAGACCAAGTGCCAGTAAATAACTGCTCAACAATTTCACCAAACTTTACAACTGGCACTGAAATTTTTCACGTCATGTTTAGAACAGGAATACATATTAAACCTTTACATTTAATTTCAATTGCTCCCAGAAATATCAATCATTGTAGTAGATTGGATGGGGTTAAGTATGAGTAGGATGGAACTGCACAGCATGTGTAGAATGAGGGTGAGGTTTCGTTCTCCAAGCTTGTGGGTTGGTTTCCAAACCTTTTGTTACCAGGCTAGGTAACATCTTTAGTGGCATTTAGGGGATGTCCGTGTCAGTGCTCTTCTATTTATAAGGGCTTCAGGTATGGGTGTGTCAAGTGAAGGTCTTGTGATGAGTCATCAGAGACAAACTTGTGATGGGTCTTGTGATGGGGAGGTTACTTCAGATCAGGGTTGTTGGAAGGTGTGAATTATCTGTGGGTCAAGGGTGAGTCATCAGTGAGAAGTTGGTGATGGGTCTTGTGATGGGGAGATTACATCAGGTCAGAGTCATTGAGAAGTGAACTGCTGGGTGGGGGGGGAGAGGGACGTGAGGGTTGGTGCTGTCTCCTGATGGCTGTGCAATTGATTTGGATTTGGAGGGGTTCGTAGGCTGCTTGTAGATCAATGTGTCTTTGATTTATATAGACAGCCCATATTTTCATCCCTGATTACTCAAAAACTAGCACATCACATGAGGTAAGAAACAGGAGCGTGAGATGTTGTCCTATATATATATATATATATATATATATATATATATATATATATATATATATATATATATATATATATATATATATATATATATATATATATATATAAAATATAATATAATATAAATATACATATACATATACATATACATATACATATACATATACATATACATATACATATACATATACATATACATATACATATACATATACATATACATAAGGTAAAGGTAAAGGTTCCCCCGCACATGCGTGCTAGTCGTTTCCGACTCTAGGGGCCGGTGCTCATCTCCGTTTCAAAGCCGAAGAGCCAGCGCTTGTCCGAGGACGTCTCCGTGGTCATGTGGCCGGCATGACTAGACGCCAAAGGCGCACAGAACGCTGTTACCTTCCCACCGTAGTGGTCCCTATTTTTCTACTTGCATTTTTATGTGCTTTCGAACTGCTAGGTTGGCAGAAGCTGGGACGAGTAACAGGCGCTCACTCTGTTACGCGGCACTCGGGATTCGACCCGCCAATCTGCCGACCTTCCGATCGACAAGCTCAGCGTCCTAACCCACTGAGCCACCGCGTCCCCTTATACATATACATATACATATACATATATGATTCTTCTTCCAGCTTCCCTTTTTGGGATATTTCATTCTATTCCTTCTCTTTCCTGCATTTTTTTCATGTTTTGTCTTCTATCCAGCATTCTGTGGAATGTGAACAGACTCAGATCTCAAAGGACAACCTCTGATGAAAGGCTTTGCTTTGCTTTGCTTTGCTTTGCTTTGCTTTGCTTTGCTTTGCTTTGCTTTGCTTTGCTTTGCTTTGCTTTGCTTTGCTTTGCTTTGCTTTGCTTTGCTTTGCTTTGCTTTGCTTTGCTTTGCTTTGCTTACTGGCTGATCAGTAGAATTTGCTGGTAAAGTTAAGTTAACTCTATCACTGGCATTTTTCTGTATGGTGTTGTCATTTTAGCTACATAGCTAATAGGATATGAACAATTCAAACTGAATTATTGTAGGTCCTGAGTGGGAGGTGTTTTGGTTTTTAGGAAAACAATGTTTTCTTATCCCAGTTAATCTTGGTCTATTTCTTTAGTTTGATTATTAGTTGGTAAGAAAAGAAAAAAAAAGAAAGAAAGATATTCTAAGTAAAAGAGGAAATAAATTTGGAAGCGTTTCTGAACACAAAGTGGGCCATTGATGTCCACACTGCCATGGATGAGTAAACAGTGCTGTCTAAAATTCAATCAAAAATGTTTGATCCAGAACCAGAACGGTCCTATTCCAGAATTATGCAAGTTCATCTCTGAATGTCCTTGAAGCTTGGAGCTATCCAGGGTCCTGCAAGACTAGCTTTATCCTTTCTCCCACCTGCTTGGTTAAACAGTGCTTGGTGGCTTTTGCCATCAGGGTGAGACAAACCACACAGTGTTGGTTTAATGTTATTATTTTCCACTGACAAAAGAATTGTAATCTTTTCACTTATTTGGCAGAAAATAAAGATAATTCTGATGCTAATAGACAGGTGTAAAATGGCTTATTACAGGCAATCTCACTTAAGATAATTTCATGCACACATTTTCTTAGACACCTTAGTAGACAACTACAGGTGCTCAGTTAAGTCCAAAAGGCAAAACTGTTCAGCTCTTATCTTGTCTCAGTCTTTTCCGCAAAGAAGTGACATTTTTCATCTTGCAGTTACAAAGTACGGAGTGAGAAACAGGATTCCCTACTCTTGTTTTTATTATTAACATGATTTAAATTAATTGTTAAGTTTCTGAATGAAACAGTCAATATCTTCTATCTCCCATCTCCTGGGACACTCGCAGTCGGTGTTGGCAGGGGGGCAGAGGTCGACCGCGAGGTCTCTCGCTTGTGGAGGCCCTCAGGGGTTGGTCCTCTCGCCTCTCCTGTTCAACATCTACATGAAACCGCTGGGTGAGATCATTCGTGGTTTTGGAGTTGGGTATCATCAATATGCTGATAATACCCAGCTTTTCATTTCGACCCCAAACCACCCCAGTGATGCCCTCGACGTGATGTCCCGCTGCCTGGAGGCGGTTTGGGTCTGGATGGGGAGGAACAGGCTTCAACTCAACCCTGACAAGACCGAGTGGCTGTGCGTACTGGCATCTCGGGATATTCAGGATATCCCATCTCTCTCTATGGGGGGTGAGTTATTACCCCCCGTAGATAGGGCTCGCAACTTGGGAGTCCTCCTAGATTCACAGCTTTCTCTAGAAGACCATATAGTAGCTGTGACTAGGGGGGCCTTTGCCCAGGTTCGCCTGGTACGCCAGTTGTGGCCCTATCTAGACCGGGATGCCTTACATACGGTCACTCACATGCTCGTGACCTCTCGTCTGGACTACTGCAACGCTCTCTACATGGGGCTACCCTTGAAGACCACTCGGAGGCTCCAGCTGGTACAGAATGCAGCCGCGAGAGTTGTGTTGGGAGTTTCCCGACACTTCCATGTTACACCTCTGCTCCGCGAGCTGCATTGGCTTCCAGTTGTCTTCCGGGTGAGATTCAAGGTGTTGGTAATGACCTACAAAGCCCTACATGGCATGGGTCCGGAATACCTCAGGGAGCACCTGCGGCCGGCGTCAACTTCCCTCCACCCAGTACGCTCCCACAGAGAGGGCCTCCTCAGGGTGCCACCGGTCAAAGAATTCTGACTGGCGGCCCCCAGGGGGAGGGCGTTCTCTGTGGGCGCGCCGGATTTATGGAACCATCTTCCGGTCGAGCTCCGGATGGTGCCTGACCTCCGCTCCTTCCGGCGCGATCTAAAAACTTACCTCTTCGAACAAGCTGGCCTGGCCTGATGGGATGGGGTTGGGTTTTATTAATGTGTTTTAACCTACTTTTTTAATGTGTTTTAACTTATTCGTGGGCATTTTGTTTAATCTTTTTTAATTTTTGTATTTTGTCTTTTAATATGTACTGCCCTGTTCACTGCCCTGAGTCCTTCGGGAGAAGGGCGGTATACAAATAAAATAAAATAAATAAATAAATAAATAAATAAATAAATAAATAAATAAATAAATAAATAAATAAATAAATCTTCCAAACAAGTACATTTAAAATATAATGCTGAATGACTTCAACTGTCCAGTCCTATGTCACTTAAGGAACTTTAGGATGATTCTTTTTGTACACTAGATAAAATACTAGATTAGTGAAGGAGGGTAAATGTTCTCCCTATCTTCATACTGATTGAAGAGGAGAACTATAATGCACAAGAAAATCAACTATAATGTGTTTGTGTGTCTGTGTATATGTGTGTGTGTGTATCACACACACATAGAGACAGACAGACATATCTTGTCATGCAGTCATTACTAGAAATCAGCACGGATTTATCAGACAGGTGTCAAGTGATTTAATTAATTTAATTTAATTTAATTAAGACCTTTCAAGTGGTTAGCTTTAAAAAGCTTGGTTTAAGTTCTGATTCAAGCTAAACACAATTGATGACTGCTCTGCATTTTCAACCTATGCCACCTGTGATCTGCCACCTGTGATTAAAGAATTACATGGCACACAGTCATGTTTAATATACCCTGCAAAATGCCCAATATTGATTTATTATTTTCTGTTATGGGGTAGAGTAAAATATTGGTACTTAATCTTTATGGTTGATCACTATAGCAAAAATTATTGATCTGATGTGACATTTTCTACCACTAATGATTGAAGAACATCTTTATGTGATTTGCTATATGATTTCCTATTGAAAAGAGAGACAAGAGCAGGGACATTTGGAATTTGTTTATGGATATTTCAGTTGGCAAGAGCTAGTGTAGCATAAAGATTAGCAACTCTCCTCCATTTTCAAGGGGCCAGATACATGTATGTATTGTGCTATACCAAAGTATGTGGTGGTAGTACAGTAGCTGACTAAAACTGGGTGTTGGCCTATGACTTTTTTTCTATTATTCTGAAGGAAAGAAACCTCCCTCTAATTATATATCTGGGTTAAATGGAATCTATAATATATAATTAGCAAACAGCTTTAATATTTGAAAAATAGCTAATGAGATTTCACAGGCAAGTCTGTTTTTTCATATGAACAAATGATATGGGGCCTATGTGCTATTTTTGAGCCAGTTATATAAGCTTTCTTTTTATCCTGCTTGGGTTGGATGGTAGACATGATGATGAATATGGCTTTGTTTCATCCCCTACTAAATATGTTCATTGCTTACCAATTACAAAAGTAGAATTCAGTTTTACAAATATGAAGCCTAAAGTCTAACTATTTTTGATACCTATGCCTTTTTCCTAAGCCTCAGGCTTATTCTGATTATTCCACTAACTTATTTACAGAGTGTTTCATACTTTTCCTTAGCTTTATGTATTGAACTTAGTGCATCTTTCCTTCTCCACCTTTCTGTTTGGGCATAAAGGTAAAGGTAAAGGTTCCCCTGCACATGCGTGCTAGTCGTTTCCAACTCATCTCCGTTTCAAAGCCGAAGAGCCAGTGCTTGTCTGAGGACGTCTCCGTGGTCATGTGGCCAGCATGACTAGACGCCAAAGGCGCACGGAACACTGTTACCTTCCCACCGTAGTGGTGCCTATTTTTCTACTTGCATTTTTACTTGCTTTCGAACTGCTAGGTTGGCAGAAGCTGGGATGAGTAACAGGCGCTCACTCTGTTACGCGGCACTCAGGATTCGACCCGCCAAACTGCCGATCTTCTGATCGACAAGCTCAGCGTCCTAACCCGCTGAGCCACCATGTCCCTCTGTTTGGGCATACAAGTGTCTAAAAACCACAGACTCTTCCAAAATGGGTGGCTTGGTCTTTTGAGTGCTGCTGTGCTCATTCCAGTCTCTCTACGATCCTCCATCTTCAGTCTTTTAATTTCCTCAGTCTCTTGTTATATTGCTTCTTTGTTAGTGCTTGCTTCTAGCCATTTGAGATTCCTTTTCCAGCTTAAGGATGGGTAAGTCATTTGGCAGCCAGTGCCTACTTTCTGCAGGACCATTGCTTCTTTACTTCTGGCTTATTTTGTTTCAAGAATATTTTTCTTTCCTCCTGGCTGCCATAACTGTTTTTGCTTGTCTTCTTCTTGGTCCCTTGATGCCCCTGCTACTCCTTTGCTACTCCACACTGTTGTCTCTCTTGAATTCAAGTCTTCCTTCTTTCTAATGAAAGACTCCATTCATATATGCACATATGCCAGCTCCAGGAGGAACTCTCACTTCATCTTGCTTCAGCTGGAGATCTTTAGCTCAGTAACTGTCTGGCAGGAGAGTAGAGAAAGTACAAAGAGAGCAAAATATGCTGCTAGTTCTAGAAGGAAGGCAAATCTTACCTAACCAGAAAGGACCAGATCACCCAGAAGTTCCTTCTCAAATTCCATCCAATTTCTTTCTTCCATCCAAGAAAACCAGAAGATGGGAAGAAATCTTTTTCAGTCATATTCTTCTAAAATATGGGAAGGAAAAGTCCACATTTTCCAAGCTTTTCTATGCAAGCTTCCTTCCACACTGTATGCATAATCTTTAATGAACAGTACAGTTATATATTTCTAAACAAGAAGTTTCCTGAACCTATGCCTGATCAGACCATACTATTTTCATAATGGACAGATTTGCATAAGTAGGTTCTAAATATAAAATCTCAGTTCCCATAAAAAAAAATATGCATTGTGAGAAAAACTCAGAGGCCAGATCGCATGGATTAATTTTGCACCCAAGTGTATATGAACCATATGTGCCCATAGATAATGTATAAATGTATAATGTATAAATTACATTAAATGTTCAAACTGATTGCCATTTTCTTCTAAACGCTTCTTTACTAATTTGACTCAGGAACTTTGAACATACCTAAGTATAGTAATGTTTTCTCTGGCATTCACAAATTCTAATGTGCTGGGTTTTTTTAGATTGTCTATTAGCCCCTGCGATCTAATTTTTGGTGTACCCTTTGTGTACGTGTGTGTTATACATACACAAACACATGCACAGGCTCACACATTGTAATTATAATGATAATTGCAATATATTTATAAATGAACATTTGATTAGGTTAAAAAGTTACTTTATCATGATCAAAAAATGAACTAGCAATCTCAGTTGACCATAATTATGAAGACAAAACATGAGATCATTGTAACAACTATGTAAGAAATAATTGGGCAGCTCCTTTAAATGAGCAGACTAATGCCAAAAATATATACACAAATCTGAATTTTAACAAATCTACGTGCACAGTTGAATTTTAAAAAAGGATATTTTTTAATGGCAAATTTGTCACACACTCACTTTAGGGAACTTGTGAGTGATTTGTTCAGAAAAGGATAAAGGAATGAATGCACAAGGGAATGGACTCTTTGTTGTCAGTGAGAATTCTGATTGTGGATAAGGATATTATGAATGCTATATAAAGAGCTCTGCCAAGCCTCCTCCACTGAACAGGAACTAATGAGAGATGAATGAGCACATGTAATTGAACAACCAGGAAGAATAGGAGGGAGAGGGTTGAGAAAACCCTGAAGGAAAAGAAACAGAAATATTATCAAGAGGGAAAAATCATGATCATAATTTATCCAAATATCATAAATATATGGGAAGAAAAACAAATGGCAGACACTGGGAAGCTTCTGCTCAAAAGGCTTGATGCTTAGTCCATCTGAGAACATCACATGACATGGCATTTTTGCCTTTCCTTTTTATATGGCATAATATAACAAAGAAAATATTTTTTTACGTGACAAGCTAACAACGAGCTTTCCTCTGCTATGTCATCTACATTTCAAAGGTGGGAGAAAAGACATGCCAAAATAAAGTATATAATTAAGTCTATGTGGTGAGGGTCTTCAGGAGAATGTAGACAGAGATGGTATATTTTCAACAATTATTGTCTTCATCCCGCACACAATATGGGATACAATACTCCATAGTTACTATGGAGAAAAAGAAGATGGATGGATGAGAGGCAGAAATTGAAATGCCTCATTTCTTTCTATTTTATTATGTTGGTGGTCCCATAGTCACATTACCCCCTATTCGTTGTGCTTCCCCAACCTCTAATAAAGGAGATAGCACTTCTGTCTACCTAACTGGATGCATCTCAGAGCCATCCTCTAAGATAAATGAGAAATCATTTATACCTATGGAAGTTCTACATGCCTGATGTACCTTCAGGAGATTTTGGAAATAAATTATTTCTAAACTATAATATTCAAGTTAGGGAATGGAATGGTAACTGTGAGACTAAAGAAGTGAGGAACTCCTTTCCTATTAAAAACAAAAGGCAACCAGGAACCACTAATTCCTGGCAGAACCTGAATCAACATTCTGGAATTGGATGTTTTCATAGCTCTGTGAAGGTTTGTTACTCCCTTTCTCCTTCACTCCATCTCTCACTCTCTGTCTTGTATTATCCCTATCCTTTCCATGACACCCTCTTTCTCCTTCTCCACCTCCCTTTGTATTCCTCTTTCTTTTCTCATCAACCCCACACAGAGGGAATCCAAGCTGCTGGATAACCCAGTGAAAAGGAATACTAACACTTCATCTTTCTAAGATGGGGAAATCTGGATTTCTTTGTCACCTTATATTTGTTAGTCTGATCACCAGAGAGTGGAAAACAAAGCAGAATAAATGTGCATAATGCAAATATGCTTTTCTTGGCAATGCAAATCTTTATAATCCAACGGAAGGAAGTGTGTATTATTTGTTTGAGAAAATCCTCTAAGAAACCAAATCTACTTGGCTTTTCCTCCCCCTGACCTTATAAATATTGCCACATTGCTTTTTTTTAAAACTGATCCTATACTTAAAATATGTTTTCATATTTTTTTAAAAAAAATAATAATTTAAATGCTTGTATCGGAGCCTTTGCTTCCCTTTGCGCTTAATTCTTGTTTCACAAAGCAGTGTTTGCTGTAACAGCTCATTTTTTTCATGCAAAGTACTGAATCTAATTGCAGAAATATGTCATTCCTTTCTCTACGCCACATGGCATGAGTTAATGATGATGAATGAAAGCAATAAAGCCCAAATCTTTTCTGTTTTTTAAACTACAATTTCTGCTAAGTCGCCGGAAAGTCCAGAAAAGATTCTACAATGAGGATGTCATAGAAGGCCAAAGAGCTGGCTTTTATTTTAACAAGCAGGTTAGCCACGATTTGCAGAATGTCTTTGTGGCTTGTTATTATTGTTAAGATGGGAGATGCTTTGTGAAAAACAATTTAGCTCAAGGCTAGAGTATGTATGTATTTATGTATTTAGGATTTTCAGGCTTCATCCATTTGCGGTCCTGGTAAAATATTCATGGTTTCTGCTTCTTCAGTGCAGATCTTTCAAGTCAGTCTGTGTCTTTTTTTACAGTGTCATGTAACAGGAAAATGCAGCTGCTAATCTTCACTGCAAGTAACATGTGCAGGGGCAAAATGGTAGGAACCAAAGCATTCCCAGTCACCACAACTACTTCTGTCACTTGTGACTCCTCTTCAAATAAAGCATATTTGGCGGGGAGAAGGATAGAATGGCAGACATTAATACCGAGGAGATGTCAGTCCTGTTAGTTTGGGTATACTCTGTCTTTTGAGGTCCTGCCATGCATTGTTATTAAGCAATGGAGATGAGGGAAAAGAATAAGAGAAATAAATATTCTCTTACTCTGTGTCTCACTAATGAAAGGCAAGTCAAAGAAAGAGAAGGGAGTTTGCCCTTGAGACAAAGAAAGTGGTCCAGAAAGGCAGATTTTTTCCCCCGGAACTACAAACTTGCTTCAAGAAAATTATGTGGTGCCTTCCCATTTTTTTTCCTGGAAATCTGACACTTTCCACAATGATTCCATTGTGACTTTAGGAAAGTTCATCCAGCTAGAGTCGTTTCCTCCCCCAGATTTCTTACTCTTATACTGGCCACAAGCATCAGCCAAATCAGATTAAAACCAAGGATGCTCTCATTCTTGCTGCAGTTCAGAGAATAGAGATAGATGGAAATTAGTAGAAACCAGTGTTGCTTCAATAGTAGAAAGAGAGAGATTCTAGCAAATCATTTAACATCTTTATCAACCCTGTGTCACACAGTTGCCTTTATCTCTGGATAGCCCTAGAATGCCTGGAGAGTCAGTGTGTCCCAAACTGACATTAGTAGATGTGCTATTAGTAGTTACTCTTTAGGGAAAGGTTTTATGATCCTACCCAGAACAGCCACACAACCACACTCACAAATGAGACTCAGGAAAGATCCAAAAGGAAGGTCCATCAATCCACAGGAAATAAATGCTGCAAGGCATTTTATTTTGTATCTTTGATAGAACATTTTGTTTCCCTCTGTAAAGCCTCTCTCCATCCAATACCCATCCACCACAACTAGCGAAGACAGCATGCTCTACCACACCACCATCCATCCAACCCATCTGCAAATCACCTCCAGCATTCTTTACAAGTAGCTCAATTTCATCACCTTGCAGTATTTCCAATATAGGAATCTGTAGCTTGCATCTTCAGTCAGTCATTGCTCACCTGGAACTATCCCACAAATGAACCTGGAGGACATCAGCCAATCACCACGTATTCTCTCTACTCTCAGCTATCAATGAGTTTTAAGCTTCCTAACTGTAAGCTTCCAGTTTTCCATTAAAAAAAAGTAAAACAAAACAAAACAAAATCAGATTCCCGATCACCATGGTGCTATTTTACCTATCCTGTGAGGGATTTTATCCCTGCAAATCCTGAATGTAGCAAACTATAAAAATGCACTCCAGACTTTTTCACTGAGTTGGCTGAGTGAAATTAGGCTGGGCAGATGGGACAGGCTGTCTCTTCCATTAAATGCAGAGAGAGAAGAGACAGAGAGAGACCGTGACCTCTCTTGAACATGCATTTCATCTATAGTAGAAATATGAGACCAAAGAAAACTCTTTCCCTTGCAAGAGTTACAAAGAATCAGAACTTTAGATGTTTGAAAGAGGTTAGTGGTGGTTTATTATCAGCATCCTGTGATCATTTTGGATGCGTGTCATAGAAGCATGAATGGTCTGCAGCAACAAACAAATCTACGCAAAAAACTGATACTGGAAAAACAGGAGCTTTAGCTTGAGTTTCAGAACTTAATTTCTCATTTCTCTATTGCAAGCCTGCTTTTCTGAATCTACCTATTAAAAGGTTTGATGTAAACATTACAATAAAAATAATCCAAGAGTATTTATTCCTGTTACTCTTATCTATTACTTTTATACATTTTTCAGTCCCTTTCAATCTTTCTGCTCTAACAGAATAAACCATTGGTTTTATGAGTTACTTAAAGTATCTAAAATAAAGCCATCTGTTTTTCAAGGATTCAGTTGATTACTAAAGATGCATGCTTGCTTTAAAAATGCACAGTATCGCAATATGTATCTTTGTAGGAATACCTCTAAAAATGTAGCTCCTCCTCTTCTTCTTCTTCCTTTTTCCTTGTAATTTATCTTTAGTGATAATGAGTACAAAAAATTGGTCTCTCAGCTCACTATGGACATCATGTTTGTCAAACTGTCAGAAATGTAGAAAATTTCATACATTTTTACCTACTTTCTCATTCTCAGTACATAGGCTGTCTTCCACAATCTGTCCCCCCCCTTCCCCAAATGTGCTGGAATGACAACTCCTAAAATTCTAGGACCGGGCTAGGTAGGATGGGAATTTTGAAATAAGCAGACTCAATATGTCTAAGGTATGCCTGCTTGCAGAATGCTTCTTTAGTCAATAGGATTGATAAGCGAAGTTCATCCAGAGAATCTGAGAATACAGAACACAAAAGCTATTCAAACATTTTGAAGCAATGGAGTTATGACTGAGAAAAGCTGTAGGTAAAGGAAATGAAGGACAGGATAGAATAAAAGAGACTTTTCTGAAACAGATCCTAAGAAAGTAGAAGTTCAGCAACAACAAACGGAGCAGGAACTTGAAAAGCAGAAGAAAGTTATGGATATCTATGAAAGTCATAGCCAAACTCAGACAGAACCAAGATTTTGGAAGTTGTACACCTTTTTGGAATTGTCTTTTTTTCCCCCTGAAAATATATTTCTAAAGAAAACCCATATTTCCCACAAGTCTGCATATTTTCAGCATTTCTTTTTTAAAATGCAGTTTCTTATAATCTTCTGCTACTTAGAACAGAATCAGCTGACTTTGAGAAAATGCTTGGTAAACTGTCCTCTGAAGGACTCTTTCCTAGCTGATTCCCCCCACCACAGTGGATTTCCTTGGCAACAACAGAATACGAAACTACAGTGAATACCAGATAGTTGTCTCCCACTTTTTTGTACTGCCCCAGAACAATCTGGAAATGTATATTTAATTTAATAATTTAATTTGTATACCGCCCTTCTCCCGAAGGACTCAGGGCGGTGAACAGGGCAATACATAATAAAAAACAGGATACAAAGATTAAAAAGTAATTAAACAACAATGCCCGTAATAAATTAATACATATTAAAAGTTAAAACCGATTATAAAACCCAACCCCAACCCATCAGACCAGGCCAGCTTGTTCAAAAAGAAAGGTTTTGAGATCGTGCCGGAAGGAGCGAAGGTCGGGGGCCGTCCGGAGCTCAACCAACAAGCGGTTCCATAGGTCTGGCGCGCCCACAGAGAACGCTCTCCCCCTGGGGGCCACCAATCGACATTCCTTGTCACCCAGCACTGATCAAAGGGTCAAGGGGAGCCAAATCTCTACTGATGCCAGGTCTTGGTTGGGTGAGAAAAGAACATTCCTCTTCAGTACATGACCCTAACATGTCTTTATTCATCTACCAATGAATCTAACATGTCCTTACCTTGAGAAGTGCATTTACAATTTATGAAATTAAAAATATGCTTTTATTCAAGGAGCTGAAGGAGCCATGCATAGCACTTCCTCCTATGCCAATATGTCCTACAACAGCAATTCCGTAAGCAGCTTAGGCTGAGACAGGCACCAACCCAAATCACCACTGAGTTTACATACTGATAACGGACTGGAACCTAGTTCTCCTTTGGGGCCAGTGCAACACCTACACCACTACACCATATTGGTTCTCCTAACAGATGGTACTTAAAGAAGAAAGTTGTATGTTTCATTATGCATAGATTTCCAGCAATTAAGATTTCCTATCATGCGTCTAGGTCAGGGGTGACAAACTGCCAGCCCACAGGCCAGATGTGTCACAAGGAAACCGCGCCCACCTCATTGCTGGCAAGGGGGGGAAAGCTCCGATATGTTGCATGACGTTGCGAGTTTGACATGTCTGGTCTAGGTTGTTGTGGGAATGTAATCAACATGTTTTAATACTCAATCTGTTATCTGGGCACTAAGTATTGATGGACAGTTTCTCAGCTGCTGTACCTGTTGTGTAGCCAGTTCTTTGCAGGCTTTGAGCGAGACGGAAGGTTCAAAACAGCAACAAGCTTTATTGCAGGTCAGAACATAACAGAAGCAACATAGGAGCTGCTGTGCAGCTATTTATATGGTTGGCTGATAGTCAGCGACCAATAGGTTTAAAGCAGTGGTTTCCTGCCCAGAGACTTACTTAGCTGGCTGGAGACAACCAGTCTGGGCCGGCCCAGCAACCATTACAAGCATACACATGAACTAAGCAGTTAGCAAGCAGTAGAACATAAGCAAACACTTACAGCATGTTGTTGTTGTTGTTAGTTGCAAAGTCGTGTCCGACCCATTGCGACCCCATGGACAACGTTCCTCCAGGCCTTCCTGTCCTCTACCATCTTCTGGAGTCCATTTAGGCTCACGCCTACTTACAGCATGTAAAAGGCCAATACATTACAGTACCCACTTAAGTTCTTTTGATCTTTAAGCTAGATAGAGACTAGACAGCTCAACTTTTTTAGAGAAATATCCTTTACAAAGGAGACTTCACTCCCCTGCACTGTGTTTCATACCATTTTATTTCCTATGCACTCATGCGTAACGTCAGGGGTGTCAAACTGGTGGCCAATGGGCCAGGTGTGTCACATGCAGGCCACGCCCACCCCAGATCTGCAAAGGCAAAAAACATCATGATACATCATGATATGTCATGTGAGATGACATCCGTGCTTTAGGTTCATACCAGACACCTTTTGCCAAGAAGTTTGAAACACTTCATTTTTCAGGTACAATTCTGCAAAATGTGCTTTCTTTCCTCCATTCCATGAGGTTTAAAGTAGATTATTTTCCAAATTACTTGGTGCATTGCCATTAATGTAATCCATCCATCAACAGAATTCAAGGCATCACAATATATCCTTGCATTCCCACAACAATTTAATTCCACAACAGGAAATACTATAGTCTTAATATCTGTAATATTTGGTATCCAAATAAATAAACCACAAACCAAATTACAATTTTGTGATTTATACAACCTTCTAAGACTTTGTTCAGATTGCCCAAAACACTGACCTGTGAACCACTAAATGCTGCATTACACTGGGCAAACTGTTTACTTATACTCATTTCCAGTCACAGAGTGAAGGATAGATATCAGCCTTGCATTTTTGGCCTCCAAGAAACTCCTTCTCATTTCTTCCCCAAAGCCATGAGCCCTGTGGTAAGAGTATTGGCAGCATGGTATTAACACAGCTACATGGTCAGTAAGCGAGTAAATGGAGACAGAGTGGGCAGAGGGGGAAGGCTATTTTCTGGGGTCCGCTGAATCAGACATTGACTCCACAGGTGCTGAGTTGTGGAGTCTCCGTGACTGACCCCCACAGAGCTCCAAGTTTAGATGAATAAAATTTTATGAGCAAGACTCAAGTGAATGATCTAACAGTTATTCAGATGGAATACCAAAATCATTCAAAAGTTATGGTCAGCGTCAGCACAAGGATGATTAATATGTACCCAAGGAGTGATGAAAGTTCACCCATGACATAAAGGGAAAATACACGTACTCCAATTTTAGATGCATGGCTAATCATAGGTAAGGAAGTCCTTGCCACAGTATCATCTGTTATCAGAAATCCCAAAGCAGCTGGATGCTTTCTGAACTTTGACTCACAAAGTTCCCATCTGGTCACAGTGTGGCATTTTTTTTATTGTTTTATTTTTTTGGTTTAGCTTCTAAATAGCTTTCCACTGAAATGTAAGCATAAGGAAAGCACACGTTTGTGTTTAAAGCTATAGAAGATATCAAACAAAAACAAAGCAAGTCTATAAGTAAGAAACTTTATTTTGAAATGCTTCTGCTCTTTATCCATGTGAAGATGAAGAACAGAGGGCAGTGATATTCACTGAAATTTGTATGAGATAGCTTGCAGCAGATGTTAGTTATTGATTAGCATTACATTCACACGGCCTATTGATTTTCTTTTCAAAAGTCATATATGAAAAAGAAGCTTTCAGAAGATGAAACTCTCATATTTCAGAATTGTGTTTATTCTAGAGAATGTTCTAAGCCATTGAATAACTCAAGAGTCTTCTGATATGTTGCATGATTTGGGTTGTAACTCTGTTCTGATTCTGTCTTTCTGAATAGAACTTATACTAGGGCCACTTTGAGTATCCTTCATAAATGACTTGGCACTGAAAATCATTCTTCTTTGTCTGGGAAGATGAATTAGAATGGATACACAAGCTAGGATAAAATACACTGTACTTAGTGATTTTCTATTGAAATGAACAAGGTAGTGCCACATCTAGGCTCACCTTAATGTTTTGCAATCTTTATTTTTTTAAAAAAAAAATACTACAGTTCAATTCCTAAGAGTTTTCTAATATATCTGGAAAAATCTACACAAGCAGTATGCTTTAAGAATAGCTTTAGGAGCACACTTTGAAATGAGCTTACACACTGTTTAAAGCTGTGATTTGCTTAACTGAGATAACAAAGCAGAACTGGCTGGGTTTGCACAAACCATTATAGCTTATCATAATATGTGAATCCCTTTTGGCTTTTCTGACTGGTTGTCTGCTCTTATATGTCTGAACTCCGGAAATTCATTTTGCTTTCTACTTTGCAGGGTAGATTTCCACCCTGGCAGATTTATGACCAGATGTTCAATTAAATATCCAAGCACACATTCACTGGTCCATTTAGTGTGTATGTGTGCAGGAATGGGCTCCACTTTTGAAAATAGATGTGTAGACCTGCAATGCAAACATGGGCAAAGTGTTTGCAAACCTCAAATGCTTAATTAAAATAACCTCTGTTCTCAGGGGGGTTTATAGCAAAAGAATCAAACTGTACTTGGAGGTTTCTAAAGAAAGTACAAGGGCAATTATGTTAATATGTTAATTATTAGGGATCTATATACCATGTGGATAGCTGCTGGGCGCTGCTGGGCACTGCTGGGCGCTGCTTTTTGTTGTGCTGAGCCTCCCCCCCCCTTCGAACTAGCGGCTTGCTGATTGGAACTAGTGGCATTTGAGAATCTGCCTGCCTGTCGACCTGATGTTCTCCGCTATGGCGCCGAGAAGTCCGGGACGCCTTGCCCCGCCTTCCCTCTTCTGCTTGCTCGCCGTGAATACCCTCTGCTTGTCGGAGGGGCAGCGGCGACGATCCCACCGGTCAGAGATCTTTTTACGATCATTAGCTGGCTGGCACCGTTTTTGGCGGTGCGGAGCCTTTCTCTCCTCCCGGTTGGTGGCTGCAGACGGTGGGCCTGGTTATCGGCCTCGGCGGACATGTTGGCGAATTCCCGGACTTAATACATCTGCTGGGACTGCCTCTCTCCGCCGTTGGAAGATTGCCTGGACTGGCGGACGGGCGTTGGGAAAGAATGTTTTTGTTCTTCCCCCTCCCGGACTGGTGACGCTGACTGGAGATGCGAGGATCGACAGAGGCCTGGCCTGCCTGTTCATATTTTCCCTGTTGACAGGCAGGCACCTGGCTAGCTCCATACCTGATGGGAATTAAGATCCCTCCTACTGATAGTCCAGTGTGGCCGGGTCCGGACCGTGGTGGGAGGACGGTTTTGGACTGGTCAGTGGCCACCTCACTGGTGTGAGAGACCAGTTGGGGTGGCCCTGGCCCAGGATTCCCTTCTCTTTCTCTGCCCTTGATTGGACTCCTCAGCCGGGGTGAGAGGACGACTGAGGTTGTCCCTTGGATTTCCCATCTCAGGTGAGAGCTGAGATGGCTTTGCAGATTAGGAGATATGCCTACTGGACTTTTTACCATCTCTATACCATCACTGAGTGATCCTTGGACATATTCATAACATCTGCCCTAAAAGACTATCCCAGCGCAGTATGATTTATCACTACTCCGGAGCTGACTTGTATGCCCTTAGGGCAGTCTCTGCCTCATGGGCGCGACCTGTCGCCTGTTTCCATACTCCCCTTAATGACGATCCCAAGCTTTGGGATTCCGAGAGGTGGTTGGGCTTAGATAGGGGCCTCGAGTCAAGATATGCTAAGAGGCCCCTGATAAAATTTTTAGCCGGTTATTTTAAGAAGTTAGTGAGGGGGAGGGAAGGGAGGGAATTTTTAACCGGCACTCAGTCTGGTCCTGTTAGAGGTCCTGACGGGACGGGGTTGGGGGAGGTGGCTGCTGGTTCTGAGAATGTGGGGGTGGGGCTTCAAATCCCCACGGCGATAGGGAACGGCAGCAGGTGTCTGCGCGGAGGGCCATATCAACATCTGGGATCGCGCCCCCGCTATCTCCGAGCGGTGGCGCACTCCGACCCTCCGGTTAGCGCCCTCTTACCCGGGGATGAGGGTGATCAGGCCCCTGAGCTCAGGTTGGTCTATTTTAACACTAGATCCGTAGTTAACAAAGCTCCCCTCATCCGTGATCTGATCGAGGAGGAACGTGCGGATCTAGCGTGCATCACGGAAACTTGGCTGGGCCCGGAGGGAGGGGTGCCTCTCACCGAGTTATGCCCGCCGGGTTTCCGGGTGCTGCACCAGCCGCGGGCTCAGGGCAGGGGTGGTGGGGTGGCAGTGGTTATTCGGGAGACTTTGTGTCCCCGGGAGGCCACCATTGTCCAGATGGCCGGGAGTGAATCCCTCCTCTTGAGATGTGGTCCTCGGGTTCAGTTGGGCTTGTTGCTCACATACCTGGCGCCCAGCTGTGTGGCAACAGCCCTGCCTGAGCTGCTCGACACCCTCTCAGGGTTGGCGGTGGAGTTCCCCAGGCTTATAGTCCTGGGTGACTTCAACCTGCCATCACTGGGGGGGTCGTCGGAGTTAGCTCGGGAGTTCATGGCTTCCATGACAGCCATGGGCCTGACCCAGGTTATTGAGGGCCCTACTCACGAGGGGGATCATACTCTCGACCTGGTGTTCCTGTCTGGACAGTGGTTGGATGATCTGGGAGGGGGTTCTCCATCCATCACCCCTCTGTCATGGTCAGATCACCACCTCCTGAGGCTGGTCTTCCGTCATGCCATCCCCCGCCACTGGGCGGCGGAACCGACCAGGTGGTTCCGCCCCAGGCGCCTAATGGACCCGGACCGGTTCCAGAGGGCGCTTGGGCCGATACCTATCACCCTTACCCACAGCCCAGTCGATGCTCTGGTGGAGGCCTGGGAAACGGCTGCCACCAGGGCACTCGACTGCGTTGTACCCACGCGACCTCTGACTCGGCGCAGATCCCGTTGGGCCCCATGGTTCTCTGTGGAGCTCCGGGAGATGAAGCGTCGGAGACGAGGTCTAGAGAGCGGTTGGAGATCCAGCCGATCCGAATCCGACCGATTGCAGTTAAGAACCTTTATAAGGTCTTATCTTGCGGCGATAAGGACGGCAAAGTCTAACTACTTTGCCTCCCTTATCGCGTCCGCAGATAATCGCCCGGCCGCCCTGTTTAGGGTGACTCGCTCCCTCCTTAACCAGGAGGTGAGAGAGGATCCCTTGCAGGGACGAGCCGAGGAGTTTAGTCATCATCTGGCGGACAAAATCGCTCTGATCCGGACCGGCCTGGACTCTGACTGGGCAGAGTCTGACGTGGAGGAATCAGGCGGTCTTGAGCACGTTATCTGGACTGAGTTCGACCCTGTTTCCCCTGATGATGTGGACAGGATCATGGGGAGACTGAGCACCACCACCTGTTTGTTGGATCCGTGCCCCTCCTGGCTAGCTTATGCGGCTCGGGAGGGAACACGAGGCTGGTTCCATGCAGTAATAACTGCTTCTTTGAAGGAGGGTGTCTTCCCTGCCGCCTTGAAGGAGGCGGTGGTGAGGCCCCTTCTCAAGAAGCCTGCTTTGGACCCGGCTGTTTTAAACAACTATCGTCCAGTCTCCAACCTTCGCTTTCTGGCGAAGGTTGTTGAGAGTGTGGTGGCGCATCAGCTCCCTCTGTTCCTGGAGGAAACTGATTATCTGGACCCGTACCAATCGGGCTTCAGGCCCGGATACAGCACGGAGACGGCATTGGTCGCGCTGGTGAATGATCTCTGGAGGGCTAGGGACAGGGGTTGCTCCTCTGTCCTGGTCCTATTAGATCTCTCAGCGGCTTTCGATACCATCGACCATGGTATCCTGCTGCGGCGTCTCAGGGGGTTGGGAGTGGGAGGCACCGTTTTACGGTGGTTCTCCTCCTACCTCCAGGGCCGCTCGCAGTCGGTGTTGACAGGAGGGCAGAGATCCACCCCGAGGTCTCTCATTTGTGGAGTTCCTCAGGGGTCGGTCCTCTCGCCTCTCCTGTTCAACATCTATATGAAGCCGCTGGGCGAGATCATTCGTGGTTTCGGTGTGGGGTATCACCAGTACGCTGATGATACCCAACTTTTTCTTTCCACCCCGAACCAACCCAGCGATGCCCTCTCCGTGATGTCCCGGTGCCTGGAGGCGGTTCAGGTCTGGATGGGGAGAAACAGGCTTCGTCTCAATCCCGCCAAGACTGAGTGGCTGTGCATATCGGCATCTCGGGTTAACCAAGTTATTCCACCTCTAACGATGGGGGGTGAGGTGTTACCCCCCGTTGATAGGGCTCGCAACCTGGGCGTCCTCCTGGATTCACGGCTCAATTTTGAAGACCACATAGGAGCCGTGACCAGGGGGGCTTTTGCACAGGTTCGCCTGGTGCGCCAGTTGCGTCCCTATCTGGACCGAGACGCCCTACGCACAGTTACTCATGCGCTTGTGACCTCCCGTTTGGACTACTGTAACGCTCTCTACATGGGGCTGCCCTTGAAGACCACTCGGAGGCTTCAACTGGTGCAGAATGCGGCCGCGCGAGTTGTAATGGGGGTCTCCCGATACTCCCATGTAACACCTCTACTCCGCGAGCTGCATTGGCTTCCGGTTGCCCTCCGGGTGAAATTCAAGGTGCTGGTTATTACCTATAAAGCCCTACATGGCCTGGGTCCGGGCTATTTGAGGGAACACCTGCTGCCGGCATCAAACGCCCTTCGCCCAGTGCGCTCCCACAGGGAGGGTCTGCTCAGGGTGCCGCCGGTGAGAGATTGCCGGCGGGTGACACCCAGGGATAGGGCCTTCTCGGTGGGAGCGCCTGCCCTCTGGAACCAGCTGCCTGTGGAGCTGAGGACTGCCCCCGACCTCCGATCATTCCGCCGGGGCCTGAAGACCTGGCTCTTTGAGCTCTCAGGCCCAGGCTGAGGAGAAATTTTTAATTGGGGTTTTAATGTATACAGGGTAATTTAATATTTTTTAATTCGTTTTTTAACTTTTGTATGGTGGATTTTTAATTCCCTGTAAACCGCCCTGAGTCCTCAGGGAATAGGGCGGTATATAAATGTAACTAAATAAATAAATAAATAAATAAATAAATAAATTCTGGTCAATGGTGACAAATCAATAAATCATTTTTGAGATAAATTTTTAAAAATATGGTTGTGGAGAAACACAAAGATTATTAAAGAAAATCAGATTCGACCCTTATTTATTACGGGTAATCCTCAATTTATGAACACAGTTAGGACCAGAATTTCTGTCCCTAAGCAATACAATTGTTAAGTCACAGCCAATTTTATGCCTTTTTTGCTGCAGCTTTTAAATCAAACACCAACTGGGATAGTCACAAATGATGACATGATCCCGGGATTCTGCAACCATCGTAAATACATGCTAGCTGCCAAGCATCCAAATTTTGATCACGTGATTGTGGGGATGCTGCAACAGTCATAAGTGTGAAGAACGGTCATAAGTCCTTTTTTCTGTGCCATCGTAACTTCAAACAGTAATGGTCATAAGTCAAGGACTGCCTGTACTACTAGTGATAACTCTAATCTAGAGCAAGGGAAGCCTTTTTGGTGGTAATATAGGCAAAGCTGTAAACTCCCTTTACGATTTGTTGTGAACCTGACTGGTTGCAAAGGCAAGATACCTATTCTAGAGCAGGATTTTCAGTTTGTGTTTTTGGATGCGGCTCCATTAGTGGTAAGCTTAAAAAACAAACAAGAGGGGGAAAAATCATTCAAACGCAGCCAAGAGCATCCATGGTGATTTTTCTAATTTGTAATGGTAAAAGAGGGACTTATCAGAAGCTCCACCCCCACAAGGTGATGTCTGAGATGCATTCTGTTGCAGGGGGTGAAGAAAAAAAATATCATAAGAGAGTTGGAAGGGACTATGGAGGTCTTCTAGTCCAACCTCCTGTTCAAGCAGGAAACCCTATACCAGTTCAGACAAATGATCACCACCTCCTGCGGCTAGACTTCCCCTTTGCCACCCCCCACCGTGGGTGCACGGTGCCAGCCATATGGTACCGCCCTAGGCGCCTAATGGACCCTGATAAGTTCCAGGCAGCGCTTGGGGACGCACATGCACTCCCTGCTCACAGCTCGGTGGATGCCTTAGTGGAAGCCTGGGAAAAGGCAGCCACGGAGGCTCTGGACCGAGTTGTACCCTTGCGGCCTCTGACCCGGCGCAGATCCCAGCGAGCCCCATGGTTCACTGCGGAGCTCCGGGAGATGAAGCGTCGGAGACGGAGCCTAGAGAGCCGTTGGAGATCCAGTCGATCTGAATCCGACCGATTGCGATTAAGAATCCTCACCAGGTCTTATCTCGCTGCGATAAGGGTGGCAAAATCCAACTACTTTTCCACCCTCATCGCGTCCGCAGATAATCGCCCGGCTGCCTTGTTCAGGGTGACTCGCTCCCTACTGAACCAAGAGGTGAGGGAGGAACCCTTGCAGGGTCAAGCCGAGGAATTCGGTCAATATCTGCTGGATAAAATTGCTCGGATTCGAACCGGCCTGGACTCCAACTGGGCTGAGCTGGAAGAACAAGACATGGACAGTCTTGTCGACGTCATCTGGGAGGAATTTGATCCTGTGACTCCTAAGGAAGTGGACAGGATTATGAGGAGGTTGAGCTCCTCCACATGCTTACTGGACCCGTGCCCTTCCTGGCTGGCTTATGCAGCTCGAGAGGGGACACGAGGCTGGTTCCTGGCGGTCATCTCTGCTTCTCTGAGTGAGGGTCACTTCCCCACCGCCTTGAAGGAGGCGGTGGTGAGACCTCTCCTCAAGAAGCCCACCTTG
Source organism: Vipera berus (assembly GCF_964194415.1). Classification (NCBI taxonomy): domain Eukaryota; kingdom Metazoa; phylum Chordata; class Lepidosauria; order Squamata; family Viperidae; genus Vipera; species Vipera berus. The sequence continues at coordinate 197,519,847 of NC_138202.1, read as the reverse complement.
GACCCATCCTCTTTGAATAACTTTCGTCCAGTCTCCAATCTTCGCTTCCTTGCGAAGGTTGTTGAGAGCGTGGTGGCGCACCAACTTCCTCAGATCCTGGATGAAGCTGTTTATCTAGACCCGTACCAATCGGGATTCAGGCCGGGCTACAGCACGGAGACGGCATTGGTCGCTCTGATGAATGATCTCTGGAGAGCCCGGGACAGGGGCCATTCCTCTGTCCTAGTCTTATTAGACCTCTCGGCGGCTTTCGATACCATCGACCATGGTATCTTGCTGCGACGCCTCAGGGGACTGGGAGTGGGAGGCACGGTTCTGCGTTGGTTCTCCTCCTTTCTCCAGGGTCGCTCGCAGTCGGTGCTGGCAGGGGGACAGAGGTCGACCCCGAGGCCTCTCGCTTGCGGAGTCCCTCAGGGGTCGGTCCTCTCGCCTCTCCTGTTCAACATCTACATGAAACCGCTGGGTGAGATCATTCGCAGCTTTGGAGTAGGGTACCATCAGTATGCTGATGACACCCAGCTTTTCATCTCAACTCCAAACAACATCAGTGATGCCCTCGACGTGATGTCCCGCTGCCTGAAAGCGGTCCGGGAATGGATGGGGAGGAACAGGCTTCAACTGAACCCGGACAAGACTGAATGGCTGTACGTACCGGCAAGCCAGGATACTCAGAACATCCCATCCCTTAACATCGGGGACAAGTTACTACCCCCTGTTGATAGGGCCCGCAACCTGGGTGTCCTCCTAGACTCGCAGCTCTCCCTGGAAGATCACATAGGAGCTGTGACCAAGGGGGCCTTCTCCCGGGTTCGACTAGTTCGCCAACTACGGCCTTATCTGGACCTGGATGCCTTACGTACAGTCACCCATGCCCTTGTGACCTCTCGCCTAGACTACTGTAACGCTCTCTACATGGGGCTGCCCTTGAGATCCACTCGGAAGCTTCAACTGGTGCAAAGTGCAGCGGCACGGACACTCTTGGGAGCCTCCCGATACTCCCATATCACACCTCTCCTCCGTGCGCTGCACTGGCTTCCGGCTGCCTTCCGTGTGAAGTTCAAGGTGCTAACAATGACATACAAAGCCCTACATGGCATGGGTCCGGACTACCTACGGGAGCACCTTCTGCCAATGTCAGCACCCCACCGTCCTGTGCGCTCCCACAGAGAGGGCCTCCTCAGGGTGCCACCGCTCAAGGAATGTCGGCTGGTGGTCCCCAGGTGGAGGGCATTCTCAGTGGGTGCGCCAGCCCTCTGGAACTGCTTGCCAACCGAAATCCGGATGGCCCCCGACCTCCGCACCTTCTGGCGCGACTTAAAAACTTACCTGTTCCAGCAGTCCGGCCTGGCCTGATAGCTCTAATTGGGGTCCCAGTTTGTTTTTTACTATTGTTTTTCACTATTGTTCAATCTGTATACCTACCTTACTCTGTACACCGCCCCGAGTCCCTCGGGAGAAGGGCGGTTTATAATAAACAAATAAATAAAATAAATAAATAAATTGTCCAATTTCTTCTTAGAAACCTCCCGTGATGGAGTACCTGCATCTTCTGAAGGAAAACCATTCTACTGATTAATTGTTGTGTCGGGAAATTTCTCTTTGGTTCTAGGTTGGTTCTCTCCTTGATTAGTTTCCATCCATTGCTTCCTGCCCTGCCTTCAGGAGCTTTGGAGAATAGCTTGACTCCCCCTTCTTTGTGGCAGTCCCTCAAACATTGGAACTCTGCTATCGTGTCACCCCTAGTCCTTTTTCTTTATTAAACTAGACAGAGCCAATTCCTGCAACTGTTCTTCACATGTTTTAGTCTCCAATTCCCTAATAAAAAATGTAAATATTTCTGATAGAGTGCACTCTCTCTACAAAAGTCATTTTGGTAATCTGTCTTTGCTATGAAAAAGCTTCTGTGCTCCCTTCAGCCACTCTGCCCCTAATTTGCCGCCAACCACGCTTTGTACAAATCAACAAATGCTTGGCTTTGCTGTCTATTTCCAGAGATGTGGAAGGTGAGTTATAGGAAAGGGTGTTGCCACCCTATCAAGATCACAAACAATTCACAAACAACCTATGTTAGAATATATATTGGGTGATTTACTCATGTTTTGGAATGAGTCAGCCCTATAACATAGTTCAGGCTAAGAAACCAATGCCATATAAGCTAAAGCTGCTTTTATTGGAACAACTAAAGGAACAGAATTTTGAGCAGCACAGTGGCCTAGAGGTGAAAACAGTTATCTGCCACTCAGAAGGTTGAGAGTTCAAACTTAGGCAGCAACAGATGTTTAAAGGTAAAGGTAAAGGTAAAGGTTCCCCCGCACATGCGTGCTAGTCATTTCCAACTCTAGGGGCCAGTGCTCATCTTCATTTCAAAGCCGAAGAGCCAGCGCTTGTCCGAGAATGTCTCCGTGGTCATGTGGCCGGCATGACTAGACACCAAAGGCGCACAGAACGCTGTTACCTTCCCACCGTAGTGGTCCCTATTTTTCTACTTGCATTTTTTACGTGCTTTCAAACTGCTAGGTTGGCAGAAGCTGGGACAAGTAACAGGCGCTCACTCTGTTACGTGGCACTTGGGATTCAACCCGCCAAACTGCCGACCTTCTGATCGATAAGCTCAGCTGCTGTGAACTCCACATAGGCATCAGGAAGGGCATTCGGCCAGTAAACACTCAGCTCCATTCACTCACCCCAACTCCACCCTGACAAAAGGGATTACAGGGTCATAAAAAGGAGAAGAAAATAGGAATAGAATCTTGCAAATCTGAATGTGCTTCCCCCTCCGTCTCTCTATTTTTGTGTGAACTAGGCAGGGGGTTGTCTGAGACATTATATTCAAGTTATTTTCTTAGCTGGGCTCCATATCTGACTGTTGCCTTGTGTGATGGAATGTTCACTTGCAGCAGTAGAGGGAGATAATTTTGCCAACTCAGAACTTTCCCAGAAGAAGACCTGAATCAAGAGGTTACATAGTCCTGAGCTGGTGGTGGGAGGGGGAAAGAGGTAACCACACTCTAGAATTTCTCAGAAGATAGCTAGCAACTTAGAAAGTTGTGGCTTTAGTTTGGCAAGATTCTGTCCAATAGGTATAAGCAAATAAAGGATTGGACTCAATTGGATTTCACTAGCTCATCTCTGGGAGCCACTTGCTATTGGCTCTTCTTCCTTTCCTTGAAGACTATTCCCTATTCTTGCTACAGAATATGATGGGATGAGGTTATTATCCTCATCCAAATACTTAAACTGGAACTTTTATTTAAATGTTTTATGGTAGTGTGAGTTTGCAAGTCTGGATGTGCTTCCTTTTCCCCTCACTTTATTTCCACGTGTACTCACGAGGGGACTGCCAGAGATGTTTTCCCAAATTAATTTTGAGAATAGTCTCAAGGCAGGTTTGCTTGAGTTGCCTTTGTGACAGTTCCCCCTCTTACCCTTCAAGGCCATTCCTTCTTCCCCTACAGAATGTCAAGTTTTGTTTCTTTTTTAAAAAAGAAAAAAGAAAAAAATGCAAGCAAAGGTATATTTCTTTAGCTGTAAACATTTACAATTCTCTCTATAGTTATTGAATGCAGCTATTATTCAAATAAATATATATTTCTAGTACATTTATATATCTATCATATATTTTTAACGTACTGCATTTTGTATTATTGAGTCCCATATTTCATTACATTTGCCTACTGCTAAGTAGTTTTTCTGCAGCAGCTGTGTTTCTCTCTGGTTGTTGAATCAAGTTCTTGAAGTAAATTTTTTGAGAAGGGGTTCCAGATTTCTTTCAAACTAACAAGTTCTTTAGTCTGGAGAATTTTGAAACTCCCTGCTTTAGACCTATAAAGCAAGGTAAGTATAAACATTCCATTCAATTTAAAGGAAAACATTTTATATAATCTTTTCCCTCAATTTTAGGCAAATATAGGTGATAAATAATGATAGGATTTTGGCATTTTAAAAAATAGAGATTATGTAACTTAATATATGTTTGCTAAAAGCTTCCTTTCTAAAAAAACAATTTCCCAAATATTTGTTTGTTTTTGTGATATCCCTTAAACTCCAACACAGGCTAGATGAGATGCAAAAAAAACCCCCAAGAGATAAACTCAAGTTCCTTTGAAAAGTTGGACAATTGGTTTAGATCCTCCTGGAAAGCTATGGAAACTACTCCTCATTGGGCTGGGCATATGTGGATAACATTTTGAACTGGGAATAACATTTTGAGTTGTGGTTGTTTAGCAAATGTTCCTATAGAGCAGACCTACCTGGGCATTATATAGCCCGCAGGCCACATTTTGCCAGTGGGCAGTTCCAGCCCAGACTGCGGTATTGGTGGGGGGGGGGAAGGACATTGGCAGCACTTGGGAATGTCATCAGCAGAAGGAGGTGGGGCATTGGTATGATGTCAGCAGTGGGGGTTGAATGGTATCAATGGAGGATGGGATATCAGTGCGGTATAAAAGATGGAGGGACAAGGTCCCAGCAGTGTTGGGGGCAGGGCAGCAGTGGTGGCCCTCCACAATACTTCCAGTTTCCAGTTTCTCATGTACCCCTTGGGAAAATTAATTGTCCACACCTTATATTGATGTAGATCGATATGAAGTGCCTAATAATAAGGATGGGTGTTAAAGCCTTGCAAAACAGGATATGAAGCTGCCCTAGTGTATATCTAATGGCTATGTATTAATTTAATTTAATTTAATTTAATTTATTGAATTTATATACCGCCCTTTCCCAAAGGACTCACCTATCACACCAGCAAAGGTGGGGGAAAAATTAACATACGCTGTTGAGTACAGAAACTGAAAAATCCTTGAATTCTTCCCAAGGGACCCAAAGAATGGACAGACTAAATGATTTCCCATTGTTGCCACTGCAATTGTGGCCATTCCAGAAATTTTCAACTATCCACCAACTGGACTTTTATGCTGCTGCTGCTGCTGCTGCTGCTGCTGCTGCTGCTGCTGCTGCTGCTGCTGCTGCTGCTGCTGCTGCTGTTGTTGTTGTCTATTCTGCCTTTTCTCCAGCAGAGAGGGAGAAAACCCATTATAGTGTTCAACACTAAAGCATGCTACACTCTGAACTCTGAAAGACTACAGATGAGCACAGATGAGAACTCCCAACATCAAAATATCTTCTTTTTTTAAAGAAAAAAAAATCTGTTTTCTTATAGATTTGGATTCATGTTGACAATGTAGATAAAGTAGACAGTTGAGTTTCCCTCAAGTTGGGCTTGGTTCCTTGTAAGTACACAGACATATTGTTTTCTAGGCAACAATAGAGACATAGTTTGTCATCATCTCTTTTCAGAATGTATTTTGACTTTCTAGTCTAGCCTATAGCCCTGGGATTCCCTAGTGGGTCTTCCATCCAAGAATTAACCAAGTCCAACTTGCTTAGTATTTTTGAGGTCAGGTAAGTCAGCTGAGTAAGGTCATGTGCAGTGACAGTGGATATATATGGGTATGCTCATGTGATTTTCTTGGCACCTAAATTGATTTGTCACTGCATTCTTTTTGGGATGTCTTTTTTTCCAACTTCTTTGTTTAATCTATAAGCCTAAGATTTCACAAAAATCTCCCATCCAAGTTTTAGACAGGTCTGGCCTTCCTTAGCTTGTTCAGGATTTCCAAATGTTGTTGGATGTTGCTGCTGGCTATGGCTGTTGACAATGGAGCACCTTCTTTTCAAAACCTATGCTCATGTTTCTGTGGTTCTGTTTTCTGATAAAAAGAAACTGTGCCTTAGATGGCCTATAGAAAGAAAAGAACCAACAAATACTTCAAATATTACAATAAAATTTCTTGATACTGGTAAGTTTAGATATCTTTACATCAAATAAACAAAATTGCATTATTACAACTCTTCTCTAATATTTTCTGTTAAATGTTTGGTCTTTGTGCCAGCAATAAAAATCTAAACTATTTCTGATTAATTGAAACAAGTTTAAAAGTGAGTATGTAATAATAATAATAATAATAGACTTCCGGTGGCGGCGGAGTGCCGGAGACAGCTTTTCGGGCTGCCCGCGGCTCAGCTGTGTAGATTTCACCCGAAACAGCGCCGATCCGGGGCCGCCTGAGTTTAAAGCTTGGGCGGCTGAAGGATCGAACTCCCCCGTAGCCTGGGTTGCTCCCAGCTGGTCAGCGTCTCTGCTCCGGATTTCTTGGAGCAGAGCCAGGCGTTTGCGACCACCCCTGCCAGAAGGAAAGACCCTGGAATAAAAGGAGCAGGCAGAGCGGTACAAGAGGAAAAGGTGAAGAGGATCTTTATTTTTACTCTCGAGCTTAATGGACTTTTTAAACTTAAAGTAAGTGCGTCACAAGTGAAAGTAAAAGATGGCGGCTAAACCTCCCTCAAAAACCCTTCGGAGTGCTGGAACTTCTCCGGTGCAACAGACATCGTTGCAAGCCTTGCTTCCTCCTGCTGCATTGACATCGAAGGATTTACAAGATGCCCTTGAAAAACATGCCCAGGTAATTTTAGAAACATTGGGTGATAAATTGGCAAAAATGGAGGAGAGAATAGAAGAGAGGATGGAAGAGAAATTTAGTGCGATGAGGGTAGACATTTTGTCTACAGTGGAAAGTGTGGCTGAATGTGTGCAAGGTTTGGAAGAAAAAGTGGAAGATTTGACTCAAAAAAATACTGTACTAGAAGTAAAGGTATTGGAGAATGAAGACTTAAGAGACAAAATGGACAGAGAGTTAAGCCTTGTTCAGTTTCACCAGATGCAGTATGCTGTTAGAATCAGAGGCTTAAAAGAAAATATTAAAGAAGATTTAAAGCAGCTGATTTCTGAAGCCCTGGAAGCAGTATTGGGTCAGCCAGCATCTGAAATAAAGGGATGTATGGATAAAGTTTTTCGTGTTAACTCATGGATTGCCAGACAGAGGAAGTTACCTAGAGATGTGGTGGTTTATTTTACAAAGAGAGAAATCAGAGATGAAGTTATTCAAGCTGCCTACGATACTAAAGTAGTGGTTGCTGACCAAGAAGTTCTGGTCTTAAAGGAAATTCCTCCAAAGATTTTAAGGAGAAGAAAGGACTTTGCATTTCTTGTGCAGGAACTTAAGCAACGTGATATAAGGTTCAGATGGGAGATTCCAGTTGGGCTGGTGGCGATGTATGAAGGTAAAAGATACCGCCTGGTTACTGTGGCACAGGCGCGTGATTTCTACAATAATGTTTTAAAAGCAACCCCACTATCACTTTTGGAAGCGGCAAAGGGATTTGGTGAAGAAAAACCTCATGAGGCTGAAGATGGCCAGACAGAGGAGGATGGTGCTGGAAGGGATCAAATTACAACTTTGTTGGCTGATGCTGGAGAGCTAAGGGTGACGCGTGCTGCTTTAAAAAGAGCAAAACAAATAAAAGAACAAGACCAGCAGAAGTTTATGGAACTTTCAAAGCGCACTTACAGCGAGGCAGTGGGAGGAGCGCGGCCCAAAAGAGACAGGGCCATTGGAGAGGTGCTCCAGAAGCTTCGGGGCGACAAGGATGGCGACTAAATTTTTAACTTGGAATGTTAATGGATTAAATTCGCCTCAGAAGAGGAAGAAAGTTTTTCAATATTTAAAACAATTTAAGACTGATGTTATATGTTTGCAAGAAACGCATATTAGGGCTATGGACCAAAAGTTTTTACTGAATTCAAGATTGGGTACGCAATTCGTTGCCTCTGCAATGAATAAGAAAAACGGAGTGGTTGTTTATGTTAAAAGTGCTATAACAGCGGATTTAATTGAAGCAGATAAGCATGGAAGATACGTAATGATAGATTTGTTGTTAGAAGGTAAAAAAATGCTTTTAGTTGGACTGTATGCTCCTAATCAACAACAACAACAGGCTGACTTTTTTAGCTCACTTCATACAAAGCTTACTCAGTTGGATTACAAATCGTTTATTTTTATGGGGGATTGGAATGGCGTTTTGGACGTACAGATGGACAAGGCTGGTTTTTTTAAGCGTATTCCGTGCCATGCCAGATTGCCTAAGTCTTTTTTTGAAATGAAGGATGATTTGGAATTGCGAGACATTTGGCGTGACACACACCTGCATGAAAAGGATTATACTTTTTTTTCTGATAGACATCAATCTTTTTCTAGGATTGACTTCATTTTGCTGACTAACGACTTTTTTTCTAGGATTAAGAAGGTAAAGATCTGTGCAAGAGCTATTTCTGACCATAGTCCAGTATGGTTAGAGATCAATAAGGACAATAGAGATAGGCGCTCGTGGCGCGTAAATGAGAACTTGTTTAGAAATCAGAAAAATGTGGAAGAATGTAAACAACGGATGAAGGATTTTTTTGAAATTAATATGAATAAGGATACTTCTATGGACATGCTTTGGGATGCTAGCAAGGCATATATGAGAGGGGTGCTGATATATATGAATAATAAATACAGACGTACTTTGGAAGCTAGAAGGAAAGAATTGGAGAATGAAATTAAGGAAAAAGAGAAGGCCTTGATTTTGAATCCATTGGATGTGAAGACTAAGGAGGCTATCAAGCTATTAAGAGGACAATTTGATAAATTAATGGCTGATCAAGTGGCAACCAACTTGAGGTTTGCCAGGCATAATACTTTTTGCAATGCTAATAAGCCAGGTAGATGGCTAGCTTATAGACTAAGGAAAAAGCAGAGGGCTTCTAACATAGACAAAATTGAACATAAGGGGAAGGTAGTGTTTCAACAGGATTTTATTAAGGAAGCCTTTGTGGATTTTTATTCTAAATTATATGCTAAGGAGAAGATTAATGAAAAAGATATTGATGAGTATTTGGAGAATGCTAGCATCCCGGTTCTTACGCAAGTACAAAAAGAGGAGATTAATCAATTGATTACAGAAGAAGAAATATTTACAGCAATTAAGGAGTTGAAGGTCGACAAAGCGCCAGGTACAGATGGTTTGACTGTGGCCTACTACAAAAATTTACAATTAGAGATGGTTAAACCGTTAAAGGAATTGTTCCAGACAATCCAGAGAGGGGGAAAGGTGCCTCCATCTTGGAGAACTGCTTTTATCTCTCTGATTCCGAAGGAAGACCAAGATGCTACTCAAGTAAAAAACTATAGACCGATATCACTATTAAATACAGACTACAAGATATTTGCTAAGGTGCTGGCTAATAGATTGATGAGGGTTCTGCAACGGGTGATTCATGGGGATCAAACTGGGTTTATTAGTGGTAGGCAAATGAAAAATAACGTGAGGCATATAGTTGATGTGTTGGAATTTTTGGAAAGGAACAACCAGATCCCTGCGGCGCTAATCTTTTTAGATGCTGAAAAAGCTTTTGATCAATTGAATTGGCAATTTTTGATGAAAGTTTTAGATAAAATGAATTTTGGGGATAAATTTTTGCAACCAATTAGGGCATTATATCAAAAACAAACAGCTCGAATAATAGTTAACAATAGTTTGTCAGAAGTATGTAGTATTGAGAAGGGTACAAGGCAAGGGTGCCCGCTATCGCCTTTGTTATTTGTGTTAACATTGGAGATATTATTGGTAAAAATACGAAATTCGGAAAGAATTAAGGGTATACGGATTAGAGATCAGGATTATAGATTGAGAGCGTTTGCAGATGATCTGGTTGTTACAGTGACCCAGCCGGAGAGCTCTGTTGTGGACCTGATGGAGATAATAATGCAATATGGGAAGGTTTCTGGATTTAAAGTTAATGTACAAAAAACTAAAATTTTGGCCAAAAACATGACAGCATCGCAAAAGGCCCTTTTAGAAGGGTTAACTGGATTTGAGATTGTCAAAAGGGTCAAATATTTGGGGGTGCTTTTGTCGCCCTCTAATACAAAATTATATAAAAATAATTATGAAAAATTGTGGGGAAAAATCCAAAAAGAGATGGAGAGTTGGGAAAAATTGCAATTGTCTTTGTTGGGGCGAATCGCAGCAGTAAAAATGAACGTCCTGCCTAAATTCTTGTTTTTATTTCAAATGATACCGATTCTTAAGAAAGATTCTAACTTGGAGGAATGGCAGAGAGGTATCAATAAATTTGTTTGGGCAGGGAAAAGGCCACGAGTCAAACTTAAGATCATGCAGGATACTCGTGAAAGAGGTGGTCTTAAAATGCCTAATCTTAAATTATATTATGAAGCTGCTGCGTTAGTAGGTATAAATGATTGGATTAATTTGACACAAGAGAGATTATTAAATCTTGAGGGCCACGACCTGTTGTTTGGTTGGCATGCATATTTGTTGTATGATAAGAAGGTAGATAATGTGTTTAGAGTGCATATTTTAAGACAGGCATTGCTGAGAGTTTGGAAGAAGTACAGACATAAGCTAGACTGCAAGATACCATTGTGGGCAATTCCAAAACACGCAATAGAAAATATACATGCTGGTTTCAAACATGATGTGACTACGTACAAGGAGATTCTAAACTTGGAAAGAAATGTCTGGTGTTTGAAACCATATAGTCTCTTGCGAGATGAGAAGATTGTTCAGAATTGGTTTCAATATACTCAGCTACGGGCCAGGTGGAAAGAAGATCAGAAAAATGGTTTTACAATGACTGATGAAAATCTGATAAAGCAAATCAGAAATCAGGGTCCAGCACATATTAAACGGATATATCTTGCATTGATAGAGATTGACTCAGAAACAGAACTTGTTAAGGATTGTATGATAAAATGGGCCCAAAATATTCAAGAAGTTATTACAATGGACACGTGGGAAAAGATTTGGGTGAGGAATGTAAAATTTACACAAGCTCAAAATCTAAGAGAGAACTTTTATAAAATGTTTTATAGATGGCATTTAGATCCTAAAAAGCTTGCAAGCATGTATCCGAATTATCAACCAAAATGTTGGAGGTGTGGTGATGAAGATGCAACATATTTTCATGTATGGTGGACTTGTAAAAAGGTTAAGGCCTTCTGGATAAAAATTTGGTGGAATATGCAGAAGATTTTCAAGAAAAGGATAAAGTTTTGTCCGCAACTCTTCTTGTTGGGAATAATTACAGATGCTACGGTTGTGGACACTAAGCTGATGTTGAATTTAATCACGGCAGCAAGACTTTTAATAGGTCAGTATTGGAAGAAAGAGGAATTGCCGACTATAGAAGAATGGACTTTAAAGGTTTCCGACCTGGCAGAGATGGCAAAGATTTCGGCTTACTTGAAAGATCACTCGCAAGAACGTTATATTATGGAATGGAGAAAATGGGTTGAGTACATCCAGAACAAATATAGGGTTAAGAAGTTTCATGTAGCATTTGAATAAGTCTTCCTTCGCTTTTTCTTTCTTTATTTCCTTTTTTTTTCTTTTTTCTTTTCTATATACATTTAATATCATTAAGGTTTGTATTATCCTGTATAAGCTAGAGAGTGATGGATTTTAGAGTTTATGGTTGTTAGTATATGGTTGTTTATGATTGTTTTTTTTTTCTATACCTTGTATTTAGCTCTGGGAAGTCGGGGGGGGGAGGGGGGAGGGGTAGGGAGGGAGGGAGAGGGGAGGGGGAGGGGGGACTGTTAAAGATAAACTGTATGTTAAAACTTTTCAATAAATAATAATAATAATAATAATAATAATAATAATAATAATAATAATAATAATAATAATAATAATAATAAGTTGGAAGGGACCTTGGAGGTCATCTAGTCCAACCCCCTGCTCAGGCAGGAAACCTTATACCATTTCAGGCAAATGGCTGTCCAGTCTCTTCCTAAAAACCTCCAGTGTTGGAGCATTCACCACCTCTGGAGGCAGGTTGTTCCACTGGTTAATTGTTCTAACTGTCAGGAAATTTCTCCTTAGTTCTAGGTTGCTTCTCTCCTTGACTAGTTTCCATCCGTTACTTCTTGTGCTGCTTTCAGGTGCTTTGGAGAATAGCTTGACTTCCTCTTCTTTGTGGTAGCCCCTGAGATATTGGAACACTGCTATCATATCACCCCTCACCCTTCTCTTCATTAAACTACACATACCCAATTCCAGCAACCGTTCCCTATATGTTTTAGCCTCCAGCCTCCTAATCATCTTTGTTGCTTTTCTCTGTACCCTTTCCTAGAGTCTCGACATCTTTTTTACATCGTGGTGACCAAAACTGGATGCAGTCTTCCAGGTGTGGCCTTACCAAAGCATTGTAAAGTGGTATTAATACTTCACATGATCTTGATTCTATCCCTCTGTTAATGCAGCCTAGCACTGTGTTGGCTTTTTTGGCAGCTGCAGCACACTGCTGGCTCATATTTAAGTGATTGTCCACTAGGACTCCGAGATCCCTTACTCCGAGTTACTACTATTGAGCAAGGTACCACCTATACTATACCTATGCATTTGATTTTTCCTGCCTAAATGTAGAACCTTACTTTTTTCACCATTGAATTTCATTTTGTTAGATAGTGCCCAGTGTTCGAGTCTGTCCAGATCCTTCTGTATCTTAAGCCTATCTTCTGGAGTATTGGCTATTCCTGCCAGCTTGGTGTCGTCTGCAAATTTGATGAGTTCCCCATCTATCCCCTCATCCAAATCGTTAATGAAGATATTGAAGAGCACTGGGCCCAGAACAGAGCCCTGGGGCACCCCACTACACACTTCCTTCCATGTAGATGTGGTTCCATTGAGGACCACACGCTGAGTACGGCCTGTCAGCCAGCTACGAATCCATCTGGTGGTAATGCTATCTAACCCACATTTTTCTATCTTATCAAGTAGTGGGTTGTGATCTACTTTATCAAATGCCTTACTGAAGTCCAAGTAAATTATATCTACAGCATTCCTCTGGTCCACTAATTTTGTCACTTGGTCAAAGAATGTAATAAGATTTGTCTGGCATGATCTGTTTTTGACAAACCCATGTTGGCTTTTAGTGATGACTTTGTTTGCATCAAGGTGTTCGCTGATTTGTTGTTTGATTATCTTTTCCAGAATCTTCCCAGGTATTGAGGTCAGGCTGATGGTAGTTTCCTGGATCTATTTTTTTCCCTTTTTTGAAGATGGGAACTACATCAGCTCTCTTCCAGTCCTCTGGTATATATTGTATATATTGCATACAAAGTAGAAACACTTTGCTTCTCTTTCCCCAATTTGTTTATTTATTACTTAAGCTATATTAAGCTCCTGGTTCTACTTAAAAATGAGTCAATATTTTTTCAAATATAGGGAGCACAGGTTTGTGGAAAATATTTAGTTTAGGAAATGCATTTTGCTAAACTAATAACACACTGAGTATCAGGCAAAAGACCTAAACACACCAATGTACACATTTACTTTGCAGTAATTATTTTTCCCAAGGTAGTAGAAACTCTATGACTATTACTGTTATGAATCTGATTCGGTTGTGCCTTGCTGAGCATAGGATTCATAAGGAAGTAAATGTACACCTAACAATACACTCAAGAAATAAGTTATGCCTATCTCATGACCCGTCAAAAACACACCCATGAAAATTTGCTCATGATGGCATTCAGGTTCAGCAGCTGGACAGCTGGCTTATGCAGCTGTTTAAAGTTGCCCATATGGATGTTGATGTCAACTCTTATTCTGGATTAATTTCTAAAAGTGGAGAAAGTGAAATGTTCCACGTGATGCATGAAACAGAACAATACTGACGAAATGGTCAGTTTTGTAATAAACTCTGTTTCACAGGGCCATTCAGGGTGATATTCCCATGGTAAAAGTACATTACTAATGACATTTCTGTTAGACGTTTATACACTTTGGCATAGATAATGCAGAAAAAAGAGCAAAGATGGAAAGGAAGAAGACTTTCTTAATTAGAGCCAATGCTTTTTTATTAATGTTCAGATATCAAGTTGAACAAAACAATTATTGAACTTTTATGACCGGGGAATAAAACAATAATTTTAATAAATAATAATACATTTTAAAGCTCTTGGGAATGTTCATCTTAGAATATGATACATTATGGTTGCCTTATTAAGTAATTCCCTTAGCTTCCAATCTGCATTTAGACACTATTCAAAATTATTCCTCTAAATTGTAAACAGGGTTTGTTTCTGTGCCATCTCAAAACCATACCCTCCCTTAAAGACTGGCTGATTAAATGATGCAAAATTTAGATACAAAAAAATATCTATGTGCAATAATAAAAATTTAAATGAAGAAGAAAATAAAAATCCCACCAAATATTATTCTTAAAGATACTATTATAAGATGTTTTACCACGGGCATATACTGTATTCCAGTATTGATCAGTTCATTCTGTAAAAACTGCTTGCGTTCATATTTAGAGGCAAAGTTGTAAAGCTGAAACAAATTTGAAAAAAAAATATTTTAAAATAAAATGGAACGAATTTTAAAAGCCGAATTTCATTTCAAACCAGATATACTTAAATTAAATATTACTGAGCCTTGCATTTTCACAAATAATCCTGAATTAGTTTAACATGTGAAAACTGCTACAAGAATACATACTTTGGAAAGGTATTCATAGATCCTTATATAGCAGAATGGCTAATTCAGATCTGGGAGCGTGCTTAAATGTCCATAATAAAAAGTAAATCTGACCCAGAAATGAATTCTATCTGGAAATCATTTTTGGATTATCTCTCTATCTATGGACTTGTACTACATCAAATATCTGGGTTTCCCTTCACCTACAGTCTTTAATTGCTTACCATAGAAATTATTGTAATTTTTAATATGTTGTGATTTATACTGTATTAGCTATTGCTATTGATAATCATATATTTCTTCAATTTTAACAATGATTTGCAGCTTTTAAAATGAGATGTTAGACATTTTAACCTAGTTGAAGATGCTAGAAAATTATTATTTTTTTGCCTTTCTTTCCTATTGTCCTCATTTTTACATATGTTTCCTTCCTTTCCTTTCCTTTCCTTATTTCATTTCATTTATATCATTTCATTTCATTCATTTTTAATAATGGCCAAAAAGGCTCCAAAGCAAGTTGCAAACATAATCTAAAACTTGCCATTAAACAAAATAGTTTAGCAAGTAAAATAGTTAATAAATATTGCATAATACACTTAAAACCCCACTCTATTGATTTGTTATTAAAAGCCTTATTTTTATAGCAATAAAAATCTGCTTGTTTTTGCCACTGAAATCTTAGGATTTTCATCAGCTAATAAAAATTTTTACATACTCAGTATCTCTGCCTGGCTTGGATTTTAACATAGGCCAGTTAGGTTCCTCATGAAGATCCTTATAAAATTCAAAATGCAATAAATTATGACCCACCTTTTCCTTTTCTTAAAAATACTCAGTAAAATATAATGATAAAGTCCTATATAAACAAAGTGGATAGAGATTTAAAATAGAGATTATGGGACTGTTACTTCCTGGACAAACAGTAATTTTTGGAGATCAGAATTTTCTTTCATTCATTATTTTAATGTAGGTCTTATGCTACAGTTTTAATGGTATTTCCTCCATCAGAGATACAGAAAAGGATTTTGAAGGTTGTGATCCTTTTGTTACTTTCTTTAAAGTGACAAAATCACAAAGGGGACAGCTGCTTGCTATGTATTTAACATATTGTGCAGTTTGCCCTAGGATTAAATAGAACACAGAAGTCTATGATAATCCCTCATGCTTATACAGAAAGAAAAAGAGTGGAAAGGAGAGAGACTGTATAAGATGCAAGTGTAAACACTTGTACTGCTGCACAATGCTACAAATTTTATCTAATCAGCATCATTTTAAGCGCTGGAGTATTCAGTGAACAGAACAATGTGGTGACAATTTAGTCTTTTCTTTCCTTTCTTTCACTTAATTAAAAAATAAATGAATGAAAGTAAATCTTCAGTTTGGTCTACATTCAGGTCAAGACAGTTCCTTAATTTACCAGTCATTAAAAAGATATTTTTATATCCAGCCTGTAATATTATACTCCTTGATGATTGTGATAGCTCCAACAGAATTCCAGACTAGAGAATAAAGACTGCAAAGCTGAAGAGCAGTTATGATATTTTAAATAATTCTGCAAAAGTAAAACCCCTGTTAAATGGTTTATCATCCTTGATCCTGTCACAGATCCAGCACAGGAATGTTTTGCCTAGAATAATGTTTTAGTTTCACACAATACTTGTTTTGACAACTGATGCATTCAAACAATGGCAGAGGGAGATAGATAGATAGATAGATAGATAGATAGATAGATAGATAGATAGATAGATAGATAGATAGATAGATAGACAGACAGACTGTTATGTATATATGTATACTCATATATGTCTATATACATGTTATATGTGCATAACATGTACATATACATGTACATACATACATACATATACACACATTTGTATGGTAGAGGAAAAAACATGACTTAAATGTAAAATGTTATGAAATGCAAAGAAAAGAGAAGGATTGGGTTTACTTGTTCTGAAATTGTATTTTGCACCTTGCTGTTTGGTTTGGATGAAAGAGCGGATGTTATTGAGAAATAGAAGGCTCTTGGAGTTAAAAGGATAAGATCTGAGATTTGGGTGACATAGATCTTGTGGTATGGAGAAGTTAAGGTTAATATGGATTTTAAAAATCATGATGTTATACAAGCCATGCTCACCATATGGAACAGATATAAACCCAGGTTGTACCCAAAACTGCCTTGTGATTCTTACTACAAGAAGAATGGCTAACCTATCATGAGATAGGGGGGTGTCAAGAGGAATGTAAAATAAAATCAAGAGAAGAACTGGTAGCAGAGGAATATACTGTATTGCCAATGGCTTTCTTATCTACAGTTATTAGAAAGATTTAAAGTAGACAAAAGAGTTTAGGAATTTTTAATATTTTAAGTTTGGAATAGAATTGTATTCAAATGATGAACATGCAATTGCTAACATATATAATCTCATACTGAAATTTAAAACAGAAGAACAAATAAAGGATTGTATGATAAAGCAGGCTGAACATTTTGATGATGATATACAGATGGAACAATGAGAAAACATATGGTTGAAAGGATCAAAATTTTAAAAGATTTTCTATAAAATGATGTACTAGAGTATATGTCAACAGACAAAATTATCTAGAATGTATAATGTATGCAAACAAGAACAGACATTTTATCTTGCTTGGTAAGACTAGACGATTTTGTATTAAAACACATACACTGATCCAGAAGATTTTAAAGATTACTATGCAGGTGAGATCAGTTGAAGTCTTTTGTAATCAAAATTTTCATTTAAAATTATTATTTTTAAAAAAAGATCAATAAGCTGCAAAGATGGCCTGCGGTACCAATAATAATAATAATAATAATAATAATAATAATAATAATAATAATAATAATAATAATAATAATAATAATAATAATAATAATAATAATAATAATAATAATCCAAATCGCTAGCCTGCCCTGAGCTGTTTGGATCCTGAAATGTCTGCCTTTGAAATTAGCCAAACATACCAAATCCAGAGCAGACCCTTTCCAGTTTTCTTTGGGATGTCACTAATATAATGCCTAAGAAGATGTATACAGATCAGCTGACACTATAAAAATGTATAGTGCTTTTGTGAAGATTACATGGGACAGATTTTGTTCATATGGAGATGGTAAGAGACAAATACTTTCGCTTCCCAATGTTCACATTAAGAGTGAAAATTAATTATCTTTGATTACTTGGAGCAGACTTCCTGCTGTCTTGAGTGGGTATAAATCCCCTGTCTTTGATAAATTTATGTCAATTCACTAAAGTTAAGGATTTAGACAAAATTGGTAGTTGAATTAAAGATGCTTTACATGCATTTAACTGTATTAAATGTCCTTCCTGTTGCCTTTAGGAAAGAGAAGAAACTACAGAAAATGAGGAAGAAGGAAAAAAATCTTACAGGCCCACAGGCTACATATGGTCCCAGGACACACCATTTCTTCTCTGAAGATGCTCTATAATACCCATCAAAGATGGAATGTTGATGATATATCATAGGGCCATTTGGAGAGGGCTGGAGAGTGTTTTTGGTGGGGATATTTGCACATCAGAGGCCTCCCACTCCCATTCATTCCCACTTTAAGTCTCTTCAAAATCCTCCCAACATGATCCTCTCTCTTCAGTGGGAACATAGCATCATCAGCTTCCCATGGACCTCCAGGAGGGCAGGAATTAGTTGTGGCCTTGACTTTCCAAATATTTCCCATTTTGCATTAGAATAGCCCAGAGCTCGTAACTTGTTACCTTTTTCCATGGCTTTTTTTTAATGAAGAGGCTCAGTTATCCATCATGATAAACCATCATTTAACAGAATGAGAAGGACCTGCAGTGAGCCTTCACCTCAAATATTTCTTTCTGCTTCTCCATCTCTATTTCAGCTATTGTAGGAGATCTCATTCCATTTTTTTTACTGAATACAGAGTGGTGTGGTTATTTCTAAGCTGGATTCATATATCCCATTACACTTGAGTTACTTCATAGTTGGTGGAATAGATTAGAATGGGCTGGTTTATGTATCAAATAAACCCTGGTTTGCAAACTACAGTGGGTGAATTGGCACCACCACACGCTAAACTGCAAATATTATAATTTAGTTAGTTTTGTGAGTCAGGCTTTAACAGAAATGAGTCAGCTCCTAAATTAAGGTTACAAACAAACCCCATTGTTATTTGGATGGAATGACAAACGGCAATTCCTAAAGTAAAAGCAACAGCTTGTGTGGCTCACGATTCATCTTTCTGCACTAAATCAATACATTGAACAACAAGCCATTTTCCAGTAATGCATTGCATAACTAATTAGGATAATGCTGCCAAATGTTGGCCTACATGTGGCTAGATCCATAATAAACCTGGAACATTAACTAGCTGAGCTACTGATTTGCAGAAAAGTAGAGGCATCTAAAAAACAAGATTAATTTGACTGCTGTGGGTGAAAAATAAAACTACATCAGTCCTGGCTCTGGTGACCTTACAATGTCAGGTTGGGAAAGGGGAAACTTTCAGTGAAAATGTTTCTGTAGAAGCAAGAGGGACCCCTATGGATCCAAGAAAGGGTTGGACCATGACTAATTCTGCTGCCCACCATGGCACATTATCTAAAGTAGTTTTGTGCACTTGATTTCTCCAGGAAAAAAAATGGTTTTCACAGACTTTCTTAAAATGAGAAATGGTAACTGAGCAGCCTGTGACATCTTATGAAAAAAGATCTCTTATGGCATGCAGCGCTTACAACACACTTGCACTACTACTATTCTTGCACCTGTCCAGAGTAGGGATGGGGAAGACAAGATGACTGGGAATCTTTTTGCAGTAGTAACTCATTGTTACTATAAGGATATTATTTCCTTCAAAAGAAGCAAATCAGAAAGTGCCCAACACTCCACATGCCACTGATTCTGGACCAGTTGAAACTTTTATATGGTTTTCAAGGGCAGCCCCATGTAGATCACACTGTGTTAGTCCAACTGGGAAATGACCAAGGTCTCCTTGTCTAGAAATGGGTGTAATTGTTACACAAGGTGAATGTATGCAAAGTGCCCTGGCAGCAGCTGTCACCTGATTCTCAAGCAGAAGCCACAAGTCCAGGACAACCCACAGTTTGTTCACTCACTCTCTGGAGAAGAAGAATCAGTACTTTTTTCTTTGTTTTGCATTAAGATGTTTTGCTTCTCATCCATGAAGCTTCTTCAGTTCATTCAACTTCTTCAAAACTGAAGAAGCTTCTGGGATGAGAAGTGGAATGTCTTCAAGCATTACAAAGAAAGTTCAGTTGCCTTTTGAAAAAGTACCCTTGGGACAAGAGTACTCTTGAATACTCCACCTTTCAAGTTAGCCCAAAGTCTGCAAGAAAAATCCAATTTTGAGAGCTATCTTGAATAAAGTCAGAATGAAGTGGGAACATCACAGAGGCAAAGCAGTTTCAGAGGTTAAGAGCAGTGACACAGAAGGCATTAGATGCCAGTGTTTTATCAATGGCCCTAGAGTGTCAAGCACAGGAAATCAGGAGTCCAGGCAGTTCAAATGAATATAGGCTTATTGTATGCTAATGCTGTCTACAAGGATCTGAACTACTAACAGTCAAAGTAAATAGACATTAGATAAGAGTCAATGGAATTCAGGGTGGGCTGGACTTAAATCTCTCAAGGGACTTGAGACAGGTATTGCATTTGGCCCCACTCTCTGGCTCAGCTTGGTCATCTCCTACATCAAGCCTGCCAACTCTGCCAGATGAGACAAAACAGTCCCTGTATGGGAAATGCATAGTCCCTCAGCCTGGTTCTATTCCACAAAGGGCTTTAAAGGTAATAGCCAGCATCTTGAATTGCACCAGGGAACCTACTGGTAAAGGATATGATATCCATAAGCATACCAAGACTTGCCTATAATTTCCCGGGCCAGGCTTTTCTGCAAGCTATTATTTTATGTAATGTTCTCTTAAGTTTGTAAAGTTGTCCAGGGTAGACTAGAGATTTAATTAAGAAATAAGGGGCGCCAAGAGTGGCCCTTTACACAGAAACAGTTGTACATTTTGGACTCCTACCATACATTGACAATATTTTCAACTTTCTGGATTGCACCAGAGATGGGAATTGTACTGGTGAGAGTGGAGAGGGGGACACAAGCATGAACAGTCTACTACATATGGAAACCCACACTAACACATACAGCCCTCTCCTTCTTTTTCATAGGTATAACTCTGTCTTTCTCAGACAGTAAGTATATCCATCTATATGCACATCAGTTTCCTAGCAGAAATGTTGGCACACTTCCTAACAGCCCTCTTGTCCTGTCAACCATTATTTGGTACTGATGATCATAAAAAGAAGGGGATCAAACTGCCAAGCATGGAAGAATGTCTGCCCAGCTAAGCTTTAAAGCCAGATGCTCAGGGGGAAGCTCTTTAGATGCCCTTGATGTTTTGGCTGCCTAAAACATAGGATTCATGCTCCTGAATCTAACCCAACAAGGGGATTCAAATTAATTCACAGATCATAAGCAATGGATAATTTTCTGGCCTCGTGGGATCTAAGCATCACCCAGCCAAGATGTTCAGTTTAAAAATACAAGTGCAAGGATAACACAGTTCACCATCAATAGCACTCGACTTCTCTCACATTGCCAAAGAAGACTGGCGTGAAGCCAGAGTGTACAGCCTATCACAAGCAGAGAGAAAATCCCTGGGCAAGTAGAATATATCTCCTACAGGGCAGGCCCATATTTTAGAATCTGAATTGTCAGGTTACAAAAAGAGCTTGGGCAATCCCTGTTTGCTAACTATAATTTATCCCTATTCACTAAAACAATCTTTGCAGATCTTGTTTGTTTTAACCTTTTACCCCCACCCACATCCCCACCCAGTTGTGCTATTATCTCTCTGGTTTTGCTGCTGTTGCTTCACTTTCTCTAGTCTGGTCCACCTGAACAGAGGCAAAAGATCAAAACTTGTGCATGTTGATCCCCCCCCCATAGGGTGGCCTGCTGCTCCTAGAACAACTCCAAATGTGGCCACCAAATTGTCACTTCTAACAGTTTGACAGAAAGGAAAAAACCATACGAGCTCCATGTTTAATTTAAACTAGATGAAAAGGAGATCAGATGTAGCATTTGAGCATTTGCTTTGATCTTGCCCAATTTTCAGTTCAGTTCTTTACTCCCCAGTCAGAGACCAAGTGCATCATCTCCTCAGAAACAATTGTACACATCTAAGCTTGGCAAATACACGATTGCCTGGAGTGTCTGCGGTCAGAATCATCCATTGTACCTTTGGTGAATATATGAAAAGTACAGCATTCTATCCAACTTCTATCCAATTATCTGGGAGAAGCAAAGCACCAGGTGAATCTTCCAAAGTCTGGCACTGAAAAATGAGAAAGTCTTAAACAAGACTTGAGATGCAACTACAAACTCATGAAAATTATACAAAGTGTAGTCACGCTTAAAGGCAAATTAGGGGTGTGTGTTAAACCTTTGCTTTTAACATACAGTAAATTTCTAGGCGACATGCATCCTCCAAAATCAAATACAGTAGGAATTTATCTCAAATGGCTTATTTCCAAAAATGTTGTTGCTGTTGTTGTTGTTTTAACAATGCAAAGAACTATATTCTAAAGGTTGCCAAAGTGCAGGGCAATTGTTTGTAAGTGAATAATTTGGGCAGAAATCAAATATTTAGTTGATGATACCATTGCTAAATAATTTCCTTAGTAAAATGTGGAAATATCTGTTTCCATTTCTTGTGGTCCTCCAGATTCTCACGGTTCAGAAGTGCTTGGAAAAGTGAATTAAATAAGGGAGTGAATTGAATAAGGGAGTGGAGGCATATCCCTGATATGGTCCTACCAGAACTGCTAGCTGGAACCCCAAGAAAAATCTGGTCTGCTTGCTGAGGCTTCTCCAAGCAATACTAAGCCCTGGCATTCAAATCAAGTAACCTCCTCCTCCTCCTTCTCCTCCTCCTCCTCCTCCTCCTCCTCCTCCTCCTCCTCCTCCTCCTTTTTCCTTCTTCACAGTAGTTTCAATTCCCCCTTCCATTTTTAAAAATCATTGTACATGAGAATTTCTCCCAAATTGATGCCCTTCAGATGTTGACGATGCAACTGCCACTTCTGGACAGCTGGCCAAACCTTTGTTGGAAACTCTGGGAGTTTCAGTCCCAAGACACCTGTAGAATCTCAGGTTGGAAATAGTTGGCATTACATGTTACATGTTTGATGACGTCTTCTCCCACTGTAAAACATAAAAGGAAAAAAAAACATTCAACAAATGGAGGCATTGTAAAATTTTCCCCCACCTCGTCTTTTTCTAGCAGAAGATTTAATTTATTACCTCTTTTAGACAATAAAATACTAAACTGGGTGTTTCCAGTGTGATGTTTGTACATGAGAATTTGGAAAGCTAAAACATATAGTTTAAACAAGGGCGTGGTGGTCAAAGATGGTAGAACCTATATTTCCTGCATGGTGAAACATGATGAGGTCATTTGGAGAAGGGCTGAGACACAGAGTTAAAATTGACCTAAGAGGTAGAATTTCTCATTCCCAAAACATATTCCCAGCTTTTAGCATCAAAACTATAAAGTGCTACCCAATTTGGTTGCACTATATATATTTTTCCTATGGACTGAAACTGTGTATTTTATGCTATCTGTCTAGGGACCCAGCATAAACACCCTTACATATCCAGTGAGAGTGCATATGTAGAAAGTATGCATATACAAAATGTGTCCCTATACAAATTCTTTTAATGCAAGGGGCACTCCTTGTCTATGCATGCTACTTGCGAATACAGTGCAAGAGGCTCACAGAAAACAAAGGTGAAGAAGCTGAGCCTTTTTTTCAATTTGTTCTTAGCTTAGGACTTAATGTGAATCATTACTTAAATAACGCTGGTCTGGCATTGACATATATTGGTACTAGAACCATGTTTATAGTATAAAATACCCCAGAGCATCACTGGAGTATTTTATTTTGTGGGACACATGTCCTCTGTTTAATAAAAAGGATTGGGAACATGCCAACTCTCCCAACTGTACAGAAAACTGCAGAAGACCAAGTCCTATTCATACTTCCTGACAGTGAGGACAATTAACCAGTGGAACAGCTTGCCTCCAGAAATCATGGGCACTCCATCACTGAATATTTTTAAGAAGAGGCTACACAGTCACTCCTGCTTGAGGCTGGACTAGAAGATCTCCAAGGTCCCTTCTAGCTCTATTCTATTCTAATATAGGGTTTTATAAAAAAAATAACTTTAAATTTCACCCAGAATCCTATTGGTAATCAGTGCAGATAGTAAAGGTTTTATGTGAGCATGTGGAGGCAACCCCATAATTGCCTTGCCACGATATCCTGGATTAGCTGCAGCTTCCATGAAGTTTTCAAGGGGAACCTCATGTAAAATGCATTGCAATAGCCCATGTGTGAGTTGACCAAAGTATGAATGAGCTCCTGGTCCAGCTAAAGGCACAACTGTCACACAAGGTGGATTTGTGTGAAAGCCTTTGCCTTTTGGCAAAGCCACAGCTGCCACCTGCTCTTACATCAAGAAATATAACTTCAAGAAACCTCCTAAATTGTGCACCCAGTCTCCAGGTAGAAGTGCAACCTCATTCAGAACTAAAGATGAAATATACGTGGTCAGTCCCATTTAATTTTAGATTGTCCCAGCCTGGAGATCTCTGGGACTGAAACCACCTCATTTCCTGACAAGTTGGATTACAAGGATAACAAAATATCCTCTTCCCTCACTGATACAACACTGATGCTTCAGAAGAAAGGAGGGGATTAGCGGAGTACTCTTATGCATAGTGGCCAGGTGTGCCTCAGTGTAGGTACAGGCTCTGCATGAAACAGAAGAACTTTTTCTGAGCATTCAGAAGAGTTCTTCTTGCTCTCAGACAAAGGGGTTGAACTTCTAAAGTTTCTTGGGTCTGGAGAGAGGAAAAGAAAGGAAGGAATTAAAGTGAGTATGTGAAATCTTCCATCAGTGTCCGAAACAACCGGGATTAATGTAGTCATTTTCTCTGGGCTTTCTTGATAGGTTAATTCATTTCATATTTCCTCGCTTTAAATGGTTATTTAAGTCCCCTTTATACCAGCCCCTATTCTGAAGTAGCAGATGAAACTTTGAGGCATGCCTACTGCTTGTAGGTTGTGAATCACAGCTCACTGTCATTTGCTTGGCAGAATCCTCAAAATTACAGTAGATTTCAGGAAGGTCACACAAAAAACTGTATTGCTGTTGGAATCAGAGCTGAAGCAAAGCCATACAGCCACACTTTGCAGTCCCTCAGTTTAACACACATACTATACAGAATGATTAAATGGGGAAGTCTTTTCATTCCAGGAATAGGTACAGTTTATCCTGAGTGAAGGCAATAAATTTCTTTGGATTTCATAAGATTTGTTGGCAGGAAAACAAGCTCATAGCACTAAATGGCTGCTGCCGCGGCTGCAAAATCTACTTACCCCCCCCCCCCCAAAGAAAGACAGCATCTGACTGATTTTGATTCTGGACTCATTTACTGAGCCAGAGTTTGTGTTCTGGACCATCTGAGTAGCCACTTGGTTCAGATACTGGAGCATCTGTATCACCAGAGGCTCCATAGCCATGATGCTAATCCTTGATCTGTAGGTGAAATCTAGCCTGAGAAATATTGTGAAGGAGAACAGGCTCTATAGCCCAGAACTTGGCAGTAAATCTCAGACTTCCAAGTATACATGACTTAACATGATATGGGACAACGAGATACAAAGCTTTATTGCAAACAAGAAAGAAGTCTCGTTGAACAGTTGATTGCCCTTTGTCAGCATGAGGGTATAATTCCCCTCTTGTACCCATAGCAATTTAATGCTATGGCTTCTTCTACCTGTCTTTCCAAAGTTTGGAAAGATTCTATGTACCCGGCCTTGTTGGTGAGTATGTGTTGGTTAAAGATGACTGGGAACCTTTGACTCTTAACTTTTCTTTCACAATGCTATCCAATATATATATATACCTTTGGCTCCCCTAGAGCAGCAGAGAATGCCAACAGTTGGTTTCAGAGGTATTTGGGGCACACCTTAGGATTCTCTTCCTAATTGACAACTGTGAATGATATTGAAATACAGTAGTGTTCTTCTCCAGGTACAAAGCCTGAGAGCCATAATGCTAAACCATTGAAGACAAGACTACAAAGAATTTTCGAGAGGTTGGTCTCCATTTCTAAAGCCTTTCCTCAGGGCAATGAGTAGGCTGATTGATGTGTAAGAGATAACCACATCATTCCATGCTGGCATTAAAATAATCATACTTAGAAACCTGTAAAACCTGTTTTATTTTGATAATGGTTTGTTAATCACTGTATTCTCAAGAGTAAGAAAGGCGCTTGTAAAAATAAATGCCTGGCTTAAATGGCTAAGTCCCAAGGCTGTCAATGAGAGCTTTGCAATTGGGGCGCACAAAATCAACCAGCATCAACAGAAGATGATCAGATGCCCTTAAACAGCTGGAATGCAATTCCAGATTCATGACCACTGACTCCTCTGGCTGGGAACTGGAGTTCAAAATACCCAGAAGGAATAAAATGGTTTATTTATTTATTTATACTTATATGTCCCAAAGCATGGATATTCTCATCATGTGATCAGTTCATGCAAAATCAATAAAGAGATAAATCTACATTTCAGCCCCTCATCCAGTGTAGATCATGTGGATGATATTTCGACCCTACAATCACAAATGCTTTGTAGTACCCACAGTTACTTTCTTCACTTATGATTCAATGCAAAGTCTGAACAAGAAGCTGCTTTTTAGCAGATGGTAGGCAAAACCTTTGTGCATTGTTTTGGATTCGGTCTTCCAAGGGTGTTTCTGAGCATGCAGGAACTTGAACATAGCTCGTGAGCGCCCTCAGCAGGAAGGATAAGTGAATCCTTTCAAGTTTGGTTTCGCTCACATTCTCATTTTCCCAGTTGCAAGTTTGTTTTGGACCATTTCCACATCAGCTTGCAAATTTGCTGAACAAATATACCTGCAATTTCTTTTTCAAAAGGTGCACTTTTCATGAGCCTTTTCCTTACATTTTTCCTTGCACTGAAACTTCCTGCAAGGAATAGAAGGCATTTTTGTCTGTTGCTTGCTCTTTAGAATTTTTTTTTGTCTGTTCTGTTCTTAGCTATAGGCATTTTATGAGTATTTTTCCTGAATGTATAATTGTGTTGTGTTAAAAAGTGGGCTTATTTCGGCATAAGAACACATTGCGGACATTTGTAAGAGGATCTGTAAATTGAATTATTGTGCACTTCTCCAAAGACCTAAGTAAAAAAAGAAATGAATGCATTGAATTCCCCCAACAAACTACAACAGTGGAGAAGGAGCAGTTCAACCTAGTTGCATGTATCCTTATTCCCATGCACGTAATTTGAAGATTGATGTGTGCCAAATCAATATGTGCAGAGAGCTGATGCCTAAGTTTTGAGTGGGGTTATTCAGCTACCCTGCAGCTTGAATCCCATGAGAACTTTGTCCTAGCAAAAGACATTCTCATTCCAGGAAGGTGAGGCAGTCAGTATTTGCCAAGCTTCCTTATTAGCCACAGCCCAGTAGGACTGAAGGAGGAGCAGATTTTCAGGCTTCTGTATGGATATGGGAAACTGCTGTGGGCTGTGGAGCTCAAAAAAGCTCAAGCACCTTCACATTTGTGGGAGCAGCAAAGCTTTTTCTTAGAGCAAAACCACTATTGGACACCTCTCTACATTCTGTCTTGGTATGCCTGAATTTTAATTCACAATCATATTTCTTCATGGCCCATTTATACGCATGGAATGATTCCATGGTAACAATTGGAGACTTGGTGAATCCCATCTCGTTACAGATTTTACATCCGATAAGTAGAAAACAAGTAGAAAACAAGTGAGGTACAGGTTGTCCTCAACGTACAACCACAATTAAGCCCAAAATTTATGTTGTTAAGTGAGAAATTTGTTAAATGAGTTTTGCCCCCATTTTACAACTTTTTTCCCACCACATTTATTAACTGTATCACCCCAGTTCTTAAATTAGTAACACGGTTGTTAAGTGAATCTTGGCTTCCCCATTGACTTGGCTTGTCTGGGGCCATCACAAATGTGAGTCAGTTGACAAGCATCCGAATGTAAATTATGTGACCATGGGGATGCTGCAACAGTCATAAGTGTGAAAAATGGTCATAAGTCACTTTTTTCAGTGCCATTGTAATGGTCACTAAATGAACTGTTTTAAGTCGAGGGCTACCTATATAACAACATATGTTTCATGCAATTAGACACTGAATAGAATTCGACTTCAAGCAACCTAAGGAATAAGAATCTTGAGTAACCTGTTAACAGCTTTTAACCTTTGAGCCTATGACAAAGGGCAGAGAAAATGGAGAAAATCTATAGTTTCTCTCCCATGTCTTTTTCTCCCCAAATTGACTAAGGAATCTGTTCTGTACCAGCCTGCTACCAGCCCTGCAGAAAAGGCAGGGACAAACCCTTTTACAAGAAGGCAAGAGGCTGGAATTACGCCTGCCAAATTTATTACTACAAAAACAAACGGAACAAGACAAACCAAGAAACAGGAGCTTTAAGAAACAGGAACTATCCAAGCGGTTGCCTTCAGCAAACCAGCCCTCCCACACATTCCCCTTATATAGAGTTCAGGGCGTGGCTTCTCTCTGCCTCCTTCCGAGGAGCCCCATTGCCTTCCGCTGTTTACTCCTAATTGACTGCCTCCTGCGTCGGGCGTCCTTGAACAGGGCCAGCTGTGGGTCATCTTCATCCACGCTGTCAGGCTCACACAGCTGGGTCTCCGTGGTGACCAAGTGGGAGGGGCCTGGCTGAGGGCTCTCATCAGCAAGATCTTCAACCCCCTCAGCAAGGTCTTCAACACCCCCCTCCTCCTCCTCTGAGTCGTCCGACCCAACTGCCGAACCCACAGGCTGACCCTGAATCACAACAGAATCAAAGCCATCTTAGCAGAGACATCTTAGCAAGTTGAAGCCTGCTCCTAAGCAGGAGCAACTGATTTTGTATAGTTTTTCAACATTCTCCCTGAAAAAGGAACCAAGTTTCCATCTTTTGCTTTGACATTGCTCATTGTGGTTTCTTGTTGTTATTTGAAGTAAGCTAGTTGTAAACATTTGGACTTGAAATTGTTTTCAAGGCTGTGAATCTTTTGCTGCTGGTGCTCAACCATAAAACTGATGAGGGCTGTTTTTGGGAGAAAGAAACATGGGAGAGAAACTACAGACTTTTCTCCATTTTCTCTGCCTTTTGTCATAGACTCAAAGGTTTCAAGCTGTTAACAGGTTCCTCAAGACTCTTATTCCTTAAGTTGCTTGAAGTCAATTTTCTGAAGCCATTTAAAAGAAACTACTTGTGGCGATCTCTGCTCTCTCCTTCTCTCTCTTGTATGTGATATGTGTCTCTCTGTGTCTGTGTGCATGTGTGTGTTTGTATGCACAGAGAAAGAGAATTTTCAGTGATTTATATCCCTAATTAGATCCCAGTAGCAACATTCTTTCAACTAACAATGCATGTCGTAATCACCTTTCCCTCATATAAATGACTTCCTTAACTTCACATGCATAACTTAACAGCTTTTATTTTAAAAACTCATGTTAACAGCTTTCCCAATGTAACCAGTAGGGGTGCTATGATAAGAAACTAATTTGCTGTAAAAATTACTCATTTGTCAAATAAGCATTAAAATAATTGTTCCCCTTCTGACTGTTATCCTGCTGTTTCCAGTCATTTCAAAAAACTAAATTATTTACTCATTTGAAAGTTCAGCTGTGTATATTTTAATTGATATTCCCTCATAGGACTCATATTGTTAATGACAATAATTAACCTGAAATGGCTGCTAAATAATTATGCTGAAAGGATGTGTAGTATTTGTGCAGGAAGTAAAACCAGCATTTGAGAAATCATCAAAATGTAAAACTTTCATATTTTATGGCAAAGCAAAGTAATAGTTCATAATCAAATTAAGAATGAAAGAGGCAAATGTAGATTTTATGCTTTTGATGCAGAATACTTTATGTTTGCAATATAGTGAGGTGTTCTAGCTAACAATGAATACTCAGTCATTTTAATAAGCTCCAGATATTGCTATTCTAACTAGTCATGTAAAGTATTGTCATGATTAACCCAGTAAAAATAAAATGCTGCAAAACTATCACATTAATTTCATATTGAGCAGGCCAGCACAACCTTAATGGTGGATTGTGCTGGACCATGTTGTGCAATAAGAGGAGGGAATCTGTAGAAGTCCTCATCATCAAAGATTATAGGTTTAAGGTTAACTGTCATTATCAGACAGTTGGAGTTATCTTCAAGATTTTAGGATCTCCTAGACAAGAGATCACCAGCAAGGGATGAGACTAGAGGGTGCATAGAATTCCCTACTGTGACTGGGATACAAGCCAAATGTCACTGATACATACCAAGGCTCTGATCCACTTGCTCCTGTACCATTTTGGAATAGCTTCATTGCTTTCCACAACAGTGTGGTAACAGAGAAAAGTGACTTAAATCAAGTCAAAGAATTGATTCATCTGGCTTGGTATTCTCTGTGAAAGCAACAATGTGCTCACAACACATTTCTGGGCATTAACAAAACTTTCTGCCCTGGAAGCTTTAATTAAAATTCCTTTAATAAGGAAAAAAAATGAATGAGAAGCGAATGCAGTGCAAAACAAAGCATCATTCTCCGTCATAACTTGGACATCCAACCATGCCTCTGAGCTCCTTCAGACATCTGAGGAATTCTTGGGAAACAAAATGGTAGCTTGCTGCAATTCAGTACTTTGTTTGCTTTCTTGTACATGAGCGCTTAGTGGTTGGCCACATCTACTGTGTCAGCCAACTTAAAGCAGAGCTGGTTAATATGGTCTTAAAATCCAAATGTGATCACCAACTTAAAAAAATTAAGGATTTCGGGCTTTATATTTGCTGGCAAGAAATTAAAATCTACCTCCTCCGCTGTAAAGGATGAGACTATTTTTCAACCTCTCAGCTATTTCTTGCAGAATAAGCAAAGCATTAAAACATATAAATCAGATGTGATGCTAGAGTTGATCTTATGAGGTGTCATACTGCATGTCCTATGTTTTCCATGTGGGCAGACTCTCTATCTTTGATTCTTGAGGTGACGTATGAATGAGTGCCATTACCAAAATAATTCTATTTGTCTTCTGCTGTCTGCAAGTTCTGTTCAGAGCCTGCTTTCCCTGCAGCCAGCTCCACCACTGAGAAGATAACTACAAAGAGGAGAGCAGAAATGTCCCCCTTCTGCTGGTTGGAAAGCTGCACCCTATTTTATGTGGCATGTCAAAGGCTGCATTTCAGAAGTAGGCAGGACCAAAAAAAATTTAAGGGGAAGAATGGCTCCCTTTAAAACCTAAAGGTAAAGGTAAAGGTTCCCCCGCACATGCGTGCTAGTCGTTTCCAACTCTAGGGTCCAGTGCTAAGCTCCGTTTCAAAGCCGAAGAGCCAGCGCTTGTCCGAGGACGTCTCCGTGGTCATGTGGCCGGCATGACTAGACGCCAAAGGCTCACGGAACGCTGTTAACTTCCCACCGTAGTGGTCCCTATTTTCCTACTTGCATTTTTACGTGCTTTCGAACTGCTAGGTTGGCAGAAGCTGGGACGAGTAACAGGCGCTTACTCTGTTATGCGGCACTCAGGATTCGACCCACCAAACTGCTGACCTTCTGATCGACAAGCTCAGCGTCCTAACCCACTGAGCCACCGCGTCCCTTGCATTTAAAACCTATGTCCAATTTAAAAACAAAAAACAAAAATGGGTCTGTTTTTGGGATCCACCCAGAAAAGATATTGGCTGACTGCACTTTACCCTGGTGTAAAAGGTGGAACCAATGTATTCCAGAAAATGCTTGAGCACCCTAACACCTTATCTGCATTTACCCCACTCAATGAATGTTCAACCATTCATGATATTTCATTTATTTCCATCTGCAAAACTTTAGAACAGCCTTTACAACTTGGATGTTCAAAATGGATACTCAGTTACAAGAAGCTCCAGCCAGTATGGACATTGCTATGAATTCAGAGATTGAGTAAAGCCGTTTTAGAGCATGCAATTGAAAAGCAGAGATTGAGTAAAGCCGTTTGTGAGCATTCTTTTCCTAACAGCAACATCCCAGATCATTGGGCCCAATTCAATATGTTTTTCCCATGGAACCCTGGATTTAGATGTAAAAATAAATTAATTCTCTCTCAAGCATTAAGTAATTTAGTTTTATATTGTAAATTACTTTATGTAGGGTTGCTTTCCATGCAGAGAGCATATTTATTTTAAGGTGGGGAGTGGGAGGAAGTTTATCTCAATTACTTGACCAAATTCTATTTCTGTCTCAGAATTAAACACACTCTTTTACTGACACTGGATATAACTCCCCTTTCACATTGACCAGCCAAACCCCATCTGCAAACTGTAATCAGGAACCACTCAACTTGTTTGCTAATCTTTTCCTTGCCCTACAAAGTCTCTACCCAAATAACAACAACAGTGTGATTACAACAAGCCTTCCAGAGGTTAACAACATGCAGGTGGTCAGGTTGAATTAAATGCAAAACAGGTGGGTTACAGGATTATAAAATTGTTGATCCTTCTGGAGATTACCAAGATATGCTGCAGGAACCAGATCTCATTTTACAAAAGGAAAAGAAAGTCATAAATGGCAGAATGGCAGAAAGAAGGAAGTGTGTCACAGAAAAAGTATGTCAATGTTCTCATTGACTTAATTCTGCAGGCTGGGCTATGTGTGCTGGCCACATTTGATGGCCTTGGTGTTGCAGTGGCTGAGGACTGGAAGGGGTGGGATTATTTAGTAGCTGAAATGAATGAAGGGACCCAAGCGTTAGAAAAGATGCTGAAGGGAAGTTTGAAGGAAGGTGCTTAACCTTCATACAGTATAATGAACAATATAGTGTTTAATTTAATTTAGTTTGATTTTGTTTTGATAGCCTTATGCAAACTGCATCTAGGGCACAGTGGACAGCAGGACTCTGACTGCAAACATGGAGAAAGACTCAAAAGAGATAGTTATAATGGAAGTAGGGAAGACTTAGTTGAGAGAATGAGTGTAGCAGAGACATTGGGGAAGTAAGTGTGTAATTCTGGAGCTCTTGATTTTAAGCACAGCTGAAACTGCATGTTGGACTTCAAAACACTGGCTTTTGTTAAATCACTGTAATGAAAAATAGTATCTCATGGTAAGAAAAGATAAAGGATAAAGAGATGCCCATTCAGTTAGGCTGAATCCACAGAACTCTGATTTTCAAATCACAAGAAATAGCCATTCCACCCCTATTTTGCTTTGGTCAGACTTGCTTTTCAATAGGGAATCCAACCTTGACCACTGTACTTTAAGGATTAAGAAAAAAAAATTAAACCGATTCAGAAATGAACAATAAAAGTAATCGCAAGATGAGACATGAAGCCTAAATTGAATACATTAAATTGAATTCAGTCCTACAAAAAGCAATAGAGCTCATAGGCTTGAGAAGAGACAGCTGGGATGTGCGTGCATATGAAAGCATTCTGCAGATATCTGGAAGGATGTCATATAGAAGGTCAAGAATTGTTCTCAGCAATTCCAGAATACAGGACATAGAACAATAGATACAAGTTAGAGGAAGGCAGATTCCAATTGAATCTTAGAAAACTTACTAACAAACGGAATGAAGCAAGTCACCCAGGACTGTGGTGGATTCCCTTTTATTGGATGTGCTTGCATGAAGACTACACTACTATTTTTACAGGTTTTACTAACTGACACTCCTAGATCGAGCAGAGGTCTGTAGCCTAAATGCCACCTTCCAACTCTAAGGTTCTGTCTGAATTTTACTAATGAAAAACTATTCATAGTTCTACATGGCACAATTGCTCTACATAATCACAATGGCTTGAAAACCCATTAAGTATTTTAAGTCCACATTAATAGCACAATCCATATATGCCTCCTCAACGTGATTGGCATTGTACATCCTACACTCAATGCACATGGGCTATTAGCTTAAGGAAGAGCTATCAAAATCAACCAGGTTTAATTTAAATATTAAATTATAGCTTACTTGAAATAGAATGATTCAATTATGGTTACTATACAGTGTCTGGACTCTCTTCCCCCCCCCCTCTCCCCCCAAAAAAACTCTCAAGAGAGGGAGATTTCTCAGTGTATGCTATGACTCCCCTCGACACTCACTAGGTCAGGGGTAGGCAACCTCGGCTCTTTTATGACTCATGGACTATGCTGACTCAGGAATTCTGGGAGTTGAAATCCATGAGTCATAAAAGAGCCGAGGTTGCCTACCCCTGCACTAGGTAACAGCTGCTCCCCTGATGAGGGATATACATCTCCCTGTCTCAGTTTCTAAATATAATTTTATTGAAAGTTGGTTTTTTTTCACAGAAAAGGTAAAAGTTAATAGAAAGTAAAATAGACAGAGAAGGAAATAAAAGAGAAAGTGCATAAAGGGAAAAAAGTAGAAGAAAAGGCATAACAAAGTGGATTCCAGTTGTCAGTACAGTTGTAGATTTACCCCTTGCTTTAAAGCAGGGGTCTTCAAACTTGTCCCTTTTATAACTTGTGGACTTCAACACCCAGAATTCCTCAGCTGGCATGCCTGGCTGAGGAATTCTGGGAGTTGAAGTCCACAAGTCATAAAAAGGACAAGTTTGAAGACCCCTGCTTTAAAGCTACATCATGGCTTTCTTCTTTTTATGGTCTTTCCTACTGGATCATTCTAAGCCATAGATCATAAGTTCAAGGCATTCCAGTCAGCAATAAATACAGTTATTGTCTTTTCTCTAATCAAAGAAATCAATTTAGACGTCTCAGTGAGTTCTATCACTGTCACCAACCATTCCTCTGTTGAAGGTGTTGCCAAATCTTTCCATCTTTGTGCCTCTTGCTCTAGTTATCAAATATAAAAATAAAGTTCCATGATTTTTTCCCGACTGTTTATCCATCAATTCTAAGAGGATAAGTCCTGGTTTCAGTTATATATTAATCCTCTTAATCAATGTGTGCATTTGAACCCCATATCTTTTAATTTTATTGCATATCCATCAAGCATGATAAAATGTCCCTTCTTGTTCACATTCCCAGCATAATTTTATAGTACTTTTATTCATTCTAGATAATTTTTCTGGTGTCATATACCAACAGTACAGCATTTTATAAAAGTTTTCTTTAAGATTATAACATAATATATATTTCAGTTCTTTCAATCCCATATTTTTCCATTGTCCCACCTACATATTATAACCAAAATGTTAGGCTCACTTTATCATACATTCTTTCACTTGTTCTTCTACTTCAAATCTCAATAAAAGCGTATACATTTTAGCAGTCACATGTTCACCATTTGTACACAATTCCATTTCAAAGATACTCAAATACTTAGTGCCATAAACTCTTGCGTCTGCATTTGAATCTTTCTGATAAGTGTACATAGGAAACCATTGATGACTATGCTTCTCTGCCACCAGTTCTTCTCGTTTTTATTTTGTGTTCTGCTCGACAGAATTCTAGTATATTAGTATATTAAGCATTTGTGTTTGCCTATTATTTCTCTTCTATAAATGTTTCTTGTTTGAGAGCCAAAAAGGGGGTTTTGGGCAAAATTTAGATTAGTGTCCATTTCATATCCTCAATATCTCAGTTATAAAATAGTTAAAATTTACATTAACCTTGATTTTAACATACCACAAATATCCATGCCACCCAAATCTTAGGTCATATTCTTCTAACTCAGAAGGTCCTCTATTTCTCAGCAACATCCACTCTTTTATCCATACCTACCAAACAGCAAGCTGCAAAATACAATTTTAAATCAGATCAATCCAATCTTCCTCTTTCCTTTGCATCTTGTAACATCTTATATTTAACTTACAGTTTTTTCCTTCCCATATAAACTTAGATATATATCCTTTTGTCACTATTTAAATGGTGGGCCAGATGTCTGAAACAAAAACATCATTCTAAGCAAAACATTATTTTTTATCACACAAATAGCCATTAACAACAACAACAAATCTTATTGCCTGTTTCAGCCTAACCCAAGGCCATCCACAGGCAGTAGTGATATGACCATTTCAAACTTATTCTCATCAGTCAGCCATACCCTTCTGAGATTCGAAATACTTAACAAACACTTAAAACATATCTCCCTTGCTTCTCATCTAACAAAGTGAGAAAGAGCCAGTGGCCTAAAGGTTAGAACAATATATACACACACACACACACACACACACACACACACACACACACACACACACACATATATATATATATATATATATATATATATATATATATATATATATATATGTATATGTATATGTATATGTATATGTATATGTATATGTATATGTATATGTATATATATGTATGTATGTATATATATATATATATATGTGTGTGTGTGTGTGTATATATATATATATATATATATATGTGTGTGTGTGTATATATATATATATATATATATATATATATATATATATATATATATATATATATATATATATATATATATATATATATGCCTGTCTCAAGTAAGGCTTTTCTGATGAGGCATTCTTACTTTAGAGATTCCCCACTACTAACTACAGACAGAAAAGTATTGTTGGAAACTGCAGAAAATTACCTTGGAAGAAAAAGAAAATCAAAAGTCTATGTGTTCAAGAGAAGGAGGCAGAAAGAGAGAGATAAGTTTCTCTTGAAACTTCTGGTTAAAGTTATAACTTTTACCCCATGAGCTCAACTGTCTCACTGTAGTAACCCCCGACTCATATTAATCTGCTAAATGTACATTAATGTATAGCATGTGCTTCCGAAATGGGTAACCCGAGTATATGACGTAAGTATATACGATTGTGTGCTACATTTTGATTTCAGCAAGAAGGAGCAGAGCTGCAAAATCATCTTTCTTCTAAATCAGAAACACCCTGCTCTGTACTCATGCACACAGTCAAAAAATAAATTTTGTCTCAAAACCCATAGATTGGAATCATAAGCAGAACAGCTGGACAGCACTTTGGAAACAATGGCAGGGCAAGCTACTGTATATAAACAGAGAGCAAACCCCCACACTCACTAGTACTGATGATGCCACTTAGTTGGGTAATGAAGCATCTGCAAGCAAACAACCAAACTCAGAGAGATCCAGTGGTTCTACAGTTCAAGCCTGAGCTACACTGCCTCTCTTCTATTAGAATTTTGAAAACACTTTTAGAACGTTTGGGAATGTGAGCATAGGTTTCTAAAACTGTTTAAGGCATCTACATCTTTCCTAGGCTTCTATGGCTATTTTTTTTAATCCCATTTATATCCCACCCTTCTCCGAAGACTCAGGGCGTCTTACAATCTAAGAAGCACAAATCAATGTGCTTAGCAATAGCCTTCATTCTATGTATATGCCTGCTTATTAGGGCTTTCGCGCGCGCCCCCAAGTGGCATTATTACAAAGTCAGCTTATTGCCCCCAACAATCTGGGTCCTCATTTTACCTACCTCGGAAGGATGGAAGGCTGAGTCAACCTTGAGCCTGGTGGGACTCGAACCTGCACTAATTGCAGGCAGCTGGTGTTACTTAAGGAGGCATCAGCCCACTGCTCTGATATTTCAGAACATCTAGTCTCATCTGTCTCAATAATATGATTTGCACAATAAAATTAGACTTTTCGTGTGCAAAAGGAGCAGGGGAAGACAAATTGACCGTTCCTTAAGTTTCTTACTGCTATGCTTTGATAGATAGACAGTACCAACACCTTAAGAAGCTGAGGGTTCAGTCAGTGGCGTAGCATGGGTTGTCAGCACCCGGGGCAAGGCAAGTAATTTGCGCCCCCTAACCTGTGGATTTTAGCATTCGAGTCTCTTCCACTAGCTCAGGAATTCTGGGAGTTGAAGTCCATGAGTCATAAAAGAGCCAAGGTTGCCTACCCCTGAGTTAGGTTCAAGGCAAAAAAGGGTCTCTGGAGAAGAGGGAAAATGCTAGTTTAAAACTGAAACAAGGCAACTTTAAGGTGCCTCAGCTGTGATTTAGGATGAGACAAAGAGAGGACATGGCGTTGAAAATGGTTAATGGGGCATGTTTGTTCCACTCTTAGTGGACGTCAGGATAAACCCCACAAGAGAATGACCTTACAACAGATGTGAATAGGCTTGGACTACCGTACGTTTGTAGATTGAGTGCATACATCACATGGAGCGATGATGGGCTTCATCAAGATTTATGATCCCACAATTGGCTAGTTTTCTCCATCTTGTCCTAAACCCTGGATACCAACCACGGTTTATGGCTTAGCATGTGGCGTGGGGTTGACCCAACATGTTAGGCGACAAACAATGACTTCCAACTTACAATGCCTCAGCTTCCCAAGGTTATTCTAAAGCCGGAAAAGCCAACCAACCCACCCTGCAGCTTTGCCTGCTTAGGCTGTACCCCAGGAATTCATACTTGCTGCGGCGCCCGACCTATTTTCTGCCCAGACGCTGCTTATCCAAGCCAAGCCGCCTCCTTCTCTTTGGCACCTCGCCCCAAAGATTCGCCAGCCTGGCTGGAAACTCTCGCTGCTGGCGACGTGTGTCGGGGGGGCGGTCCCGATCGCCTCCTGCAGGGGGAAACGAGTGGCCGCAGAGAGTCAATACGGCAGGAGGAGGAGGAGGAGGAGCAGCAGCAAGCAGCCGCAGGTGCGGCAGCTGCAGTTGTTATCTTTACCTCCGGGAAAGGAGGAGACGGGGGCGGGAGCTGGGTCGGGGGGGCCGGGCTTGCAGGTTGAGAGCCAAGTGGAGGAGAGCCGCGGCGGGAGAAAGAGAGGGAGGCAAGACACCGCCAATCCTCCCCACCCCCACCTGAGAAAGGAGGTGATCCGCAGCCGCGAGAGGACGGGATCCCGCTCTGGCTGGGCGCAGCGAATGCGGTTGCTTTCTACGCTCCACCCGCTCGCTCGCTCGCTCACTCACTCGCTCCTCCGACCCTCGGCGAAGCGGAATCGTCCCCCTCCGGCGAGCTTAATGGGCGCCCCCCCAGATGTTGCGCCCGGTGCGGCCGGCCCCCCCTGCACCCCCCACGCTACGCCACTGGGTTCAGTGAATTCAGGAGCAGGGTGTATCGTTTCACATAGCTTGTGTTTTTCTCACCAGTGCCAGTAGATAAAAGAGACTAATGGGAAGGGACAGGTCGTTTTGTACTGCTAATGGGATGGGGAGGGGAGTTCAGAAAGGTTGACAGCAGGAAAGAACGTGATGTCCTTTCACGCAACCGATTTTCTTCCATTAAGGGTAGGCCAAAGGCATGATTAGACCAAAGGACTCTCTTGGATGAGTATGGTAGAAGAATGCCAGCCACTGCATAGGTTCTCCTGCTACAGTGGTTAGCGTATTTCCAGACCTAGAGGCTTGAGACACATGTTCAAGTTCTCCCAAATCAATTACTTTGGAGAAAATAGGAGAAGGTTCCCCACAGTGCTATTGGATGCACCCAGTCTCAGAGTTGCCCCAAGTCACGGCTTTTCTCTCTTTTCCCATGGCTTTTGCTCTGCAGGAGAAGATTAAGGATCTCACAAATTAAAGCAAAACAGCATGGTCTTTAAAATGAGATGACCACATTTCAAGAGGATATTTTGTTCAGAGCTTCATTGAAAAAAAGCACTTTTTTTCCAGAGCTTTGGAAATCCTAATATTCTCTAGCTGAATCAGATCCCCAAATTCCTGAAATGGCTGAGAAGAAACTCCACTGTGTGGCACTGAGAGGATTCAATAGTGGACAGTAAAATAGCTTTATTTTTTTAAAAAAAATTTAACATCAATTAAAGGTTACTTTTAAAAAAGAATTTTCAGGAAATATTCAAGTTATTTTTTTTTAAAAACCTGTTCTGAGTAAACAGGTGAAAATATTACCAAAGCCAGAAAAGTTATCAAGCAGATAGAAAGACAAGACTTGCTGAAGAATAATGAGTTCATTTATTTGTTAGGTCATTTTACCCAGAAGCTTCTTTAATCTCTCATCACAATAAAAAACCTTGTAAGTAACTGACCCAAACCTACCTAGTAAATCTCTGTGGCTCAGGGTGGACTTGAACCTTGGTCTTCCAATATCTTCACCACTCTATCAAACTGGCTATTCAAGTTGCAAGGGGAAGTTCGGTCTCAATGACTTTTTAAGCTTCTTTTTTTTTGAGTTGTTAAAAAAATATGTAGATAAGAGTGAGATAAGAATATGTAGATAAAGGTTTCTCAACTTTAGCTGTTTGGAATAATCTGCAAGCTGAAGTTCAAACTTCTTAAAGTTGCCAAGGTTTGAGAAACATTGTGGTAGGCTTTGGTTGTTGTTTTTTTATTATTTTTGAAAGGCTTTTGATAAAGTTTCTGTATAAACATAGCGCTCGGGGGATAAAACAGTGTTTTCCTTTAAAGCTTGATAAGTAGTTAAGGAACAAAAAGCAGAGAGTAGGAATAACAACAACAGCAGTATACAAACAGTGGAATTCCTCCCAGGAACAATATAAGGAAAGTACTTTGAATGTGTTCATAAATGAACTATGAAGTGTAAGGTGTGCAGTCAGGTGATCAAGGTTGCTGATGGCACAACATTATTTTAGGATGATTAAAGAGAAAATAATAGCACCAAGAGAATCTCTCCAAACAGGAAGAATGGGTATTATAATGATAACTGCAGTTCAGTAAAAAGAAAAGCTGAAATGATGGACTTCAGAGCTAGGGTGTAACCTCTTCTGCATGCTGAAGGTTGGATATAGTGGTGACTGAGAAGGAAAGGCTTTGGAGTTGCTGTGGGAGAAATGTCAACAGCATGTTAAGTTTTCCAACTCCCCCCCCCCGTCCCCAAGTATTGAGGGAGGGTGGAGAAGAAGCAATTCTACTTCAAAAATCCTTAACAAAAAAATGCCACTGTTGTAATAATTTATATGTATTTTGGGTAGTGCTGCACTTGAAATATTCCATATAGTAAATAATCTGCATTAGATCTGGAGAATGCTGTAGAGAATGAAAGAGATAATAAATGTTCTCATCTATCATGACGTCAGAAGCAATTTTTGGATGATGACATCAAAATCAATGGGTGGAACACCATGGCTCCTACTGTCAGGGAGGATGGAAGACGTTTTACTTGCCATAATTGAGAAAACCTTTTGGGGAGCTGGGAAAAATGCAGAAAAAGGCAACCCAGTTATGAAAGCTTGGGGATACTGCCATATGAAGAACTATTTGTTAACACTGCTAACATTGGATGTTCCCGCTTTGACAACTGATGAAAATGCAGCCATTTTCTCTTCCCCTTTTTCTATGTTTTCTCTTGCTTTTAGAAATCAGGTGCAGCAGGGGGGGGGGAGTTGGAGTGAAAGCTCAGCTAGCCATAACAATAACGCTGCAGTGGGA
Source organism: Vipera berus (assembly GCF_964194415.1). NCBI lineage: Eukaryota > Metazoa > Chordata > Lepidosauria > Squamata > Viperidae > Vipera > Vipera berus. The sequence continues at coordinate 197,479,023 of NC_138202.1, read as the reverse complement.
ACCCAAGGACAAGCTGATGATGTTTTGGCGGGATGAGGAGCTGAGGAGAAAGCCCGTGCTTTTAACTAATTGGGGGATGTGATTTATGACAGTTTATTGGGGATGGAAATTGTACTTTGTTACTTCGTATCTGGGGGAAGGGAATTTAGTTTTTGGGTTCAACTACGTAGTGCCGGTACTTTGTTTCCCGAATAAAATGTTCTTTAAGGAAGAATTTTGCCTGGAAGTTCTTTTGATGGGTTTCAAATATCGGAACCATGACACTATTATATTATATTAACTATTATAAAGGTGAGGCTTTAAAAAAAAAAGCTAAGGTGGGGGGGCAGGACGGGGCATAAATCAAAATGACACATGGTATGGAAAGAGTGAATGGAGAGTTTTTCTCCCAGTGCCAAATTACAAGAACCTGTAATCCAATGAATTTCAATAATAGGAATTCCAGATGGATAAAGGAAAGGTCTCCATAGCACTTGAGGAACCTCTAGCACAGCTTTAAAAGATTCATGGAGGACAAGCCTGAAAGGCTACTAATCCTGATGGCCATACTTTCCCTTAGCAGCAATCTGTCTTTCAATAATTATTGGGGTACATGGCCAGGAGGTTTCTGTTGTGCTCCTGCCCTGCTTAAGAGCCATCCATATACCATAGGTAGCTCCAGTCACCCAAAGTTATTGCTGATTGGGCAGACCTTTTAAAATTTGATTTATTGCTTTTTAAAATTAATAATAGAAAAGAGAAAGAACAAAGCACAAAGATAATAATGCTGACAGAAGAGAAAAAACACATAAAAGTAGTGTACCAAAAAAGTGAAAAACACAACAAAGAGAATAAACATAGTATGTATAAACATAGTATATAAATATAAACAGCAAACAGTTACAATTCCATAAGTAAAGGTAAAGGTAAAGGTTCCACCGCATATGCGTGCTAGTCGTTTCCGACTCTAGGGGCCGGTGCTCATCTCTGTTTCAAAGCCGAAAAGCCAGCGCTTGTCCGAGGATGTCTCCGTGGTCATGTGGCCAGCATGACTAGACGCCAAAGGTGCACGGAACGCTGTTACCTTCCCACCGTAGTGGTCCCTATTTTTCTACTTGCATTTTTACGTGCTTTCGAACTGCTAGGTTGGCAGAAGCTGGGACGAGTAACAGGCACTCACTCTGCTACGCGGCACTCGGGATTCAACCCGCCAAACTGTCAATCTTCTGATCGACAAGCTCAACGTCCTAACCCACTGAGCCACCATGTCCCATATATCAATATTATTCAAGTATGTATATATTTCTAATGCATTTATAAAAGTATCCTTTTTTAACTGACTGTAAATTCCATATTTCATTACACCTGTCTATGCAAAGTCTATGTCTATAGGCAATCTGCTCATAAGAAGCAATCAGGTCTTCAATTCATTGAATAAATGGAGTGATACATTTATCTTTCCAGTGCTGCAATATCAATCTTTTAGCTACAGTAAGGACAGAGAGAATCCATTTATGATGTCTGGTTGTCATATTCATCTACTATGTATATAGTTCAAGTGAATATTATCCTCTAAAAAGTTTAGTTTTTGTCACACAATCATATTTATATAACTCACTACATTCTCCCCAAACTTGGTAAGTATAGAACATTGTAGAAATATATGTTTTAAAGGAGCATTATTATGTCTCCAACAAAGTGCTGTTTTCTATACAAACATAATAAGAGTTCACTAGGTTCTAAATATTATTTTTTGCTGTATAATTTGAGGTCTATTGACATCCTTGCTAACGTCTCTCATCAAATTGATTTATTGATAATAAATATTTATAAACTAGCACTAGCACTTAGACTTATGTACCGCTTCATAGTGCTGTACAGCACTCTCTAAGCAGTGTACAGAGTCAACAATCTGGGTCCTCATTTTACCGACCTCTAAAGGATGGAAGGCTAAGTGAGCCAGTCAGGATCGAATTCCTGGCAGTGGGCAGAGTCAGCCTGCAATACTGCATTCTAATCACCACTGTTCTTCCCTCAAAGCTGATGATTTATCACTGTATCCTGTTGCAAGAAGGAACCAAATTGTCCAGTAAAAACATCCAAAAGTAACTAAACAAGGTTCCTTTGGGTGCACGCTTGATTTTTTTTTAAATGCCAGATACATATATTTGGCATTGTGAACAAATGTTATTCCCTGATAAGAAGGAAAAGATGGACACAGCTTTCCAAAATTCATGGTGTAGAAGGGATGTTGAAAGGTAAATTCCACGAGAAAGCTAACTCACACCGTATGCAGTTGAATTATCTGAATAAGGCATTCTTTCTTTGCCTCAGAAGCTCCACCTCTGCAAAATTTCAGAACAGAGCCGATCTGCCTCAAGTGGTGGCTTGGCGGGGCTTGTCAACAGCAGGTCTATTCTCCAGATTCTTCTTATATACTGGCTATGTTCTTTTGTTTTTCACAAAACCTTGCTGTAGCTCTTTAGAAATTAGATGTCCAGTTGCACACTAAAGATGTGCAACTTTCTTTGCCTTGACAGACACTTGGGCTTTTGAGTAACAGGTACCACGCTCCAAAGTGGGTAGAACCAATGTTTTTCTTTTATCTGGTTTCTTTTAATAGGGTGCATGAGTTACCTGAATGTTTATATTCTCCACCTTGAGGACTGCAGTACCTCTTGGCAGGCTCTCTGTAAGCCAGTAAGTCTAATCAATTCTCAGAGAATGTAATGTAATTTTGATCAGGAAGGCAAAGCTTTAAATCCTGTTCACCCATAACTTAGAGGTGACCATGGATAAATCATTCTCTTTTTCAGACAAGCCTAGGCATAGTTTTACCACCTCAAAGAGTGTTAGTCTTGAGCAGCAGTGGAATGATCAGAGAAAACCTCAGACGCAATATTTAAAGTTCGGTGGCATTCTTTCTCAGATTTAAAGAAACACAGTTTTATGTCTCTCACTTTAAAACCACAATGCTTCAAGTTGTGAATAAGGTCATCATGCTATTACAATTAGAAAATCCAGGTCTGGCTGAAAGGGAAGACAATGCTATAAATTACAATGTGGTTGAGAGAGCTCTTTTTTCCTCCCTTCTGCTTTATTGAACATTACCTGTGAATGATGCATGACATATTTTAGTGCCAGAAATGTGTGTTTTGGAAAACAGAGTATGGTGTTTCGTAAGTTGATTTAAATCAATTATACCATCTCTTACCGGAATATTCATGAGCTCCAAGGAATAAAAATATATAGATGGAACCAGCTGTTTTAAATACTTTTGTGCTAGGGATGGGTTTCATTGGGACATTAATCTGCTTCTTTATATATTATATTATATTATATTATATTATATTATATTATATTATATTATATTATATTATATTATATTATATTATATTATATTATATTATATTATATTATATTATATTATATTATATTATATTATATTATATTATATTATATTATATTATTATATTATATTATATTATATTATATTATTATATTATATTATATTATATTATATTATATTATATTATATTATATTATATTATATTATATTATATTATTATATTATATTATATTATATTATATTATATTATATTATATTATATTATATTATATTATATTATATTATATTATATTATATTATATTATATTATATTATTATATTATATTATATTATATTATATTATATTATATTATATTATATTATATTATATTATATTATAATATTATATTATATTATATTATATTATATTATATTATATTATATTATATTATATTATATTATATTATATTATATTATATTATTATATTATATTATATTATATTATATTATATTATATTATATTATATTATATTATATTATATTATATTATATTATATTATTATATTATACCCCTGCAGTAATGGAATGAGCAAGGTATAAAGCTTTATGCAGGAAGTGCAAGCTAACCAATTCATTTAAGGAAGAAGACCAGGATTAAGCCTTACCTGATGCATTTCTCATTTTCTGAGTTATTGGGTCAGAAAGTATTTGGGGAGGGGGGGACAGAGAGAGGACATTTTAGAAATTCCACATAGAGATTTCCACAGCAAAGCCAACCTGTATGATGCTATCTAGATGTCCACACAATCATTTCTCAAGTTCTTCTTGTTTACCAAGCTACCCAACTATGGTCAACATAGCCATTTAGAAAAAGGGGAGGTTTCCTGTATGAATGGCTGACTCGTTAACACAAGTCTACTGAAATATTTCTATAAGGAAATGATTTTTAATGGAAGGAATATCCACTGTGAAGTGATACAATCCTAACAGAATCAGAGGAAACTAGTCTTTTCCTTTATCAGGTCTATAACAGCATATCTATATATGTTTGGGAAATCAAGACGTTACCTGTGTTCACTTCAGCTCCCAGCTAGTGCAAAGTGCAAAAAAGTGCAAAAAAGAAGCCTTGGTGGAGCAGTGGGCTAATGCCTCCTTAAGTAACACCAGCTGCCTGCAATTAGTGCAGGTTCGAGTCCCACCAGGCTCAAGGTTGACTCAGCCTTCCATCCTTCCGAGGTAGGTAAAATGAGGACCCAGATTGTTGGGGGCAGTAAGCTGACTTTGTAATAATGCCACTTGGGGGGCCCCAAAAGCCCTAATAATAAGCAGGCATATACATAGAATGAAGGCTATTGCTAAGCACATTGATTTGTGCTTCTTAGATTGTAAGCCGCCCTGAGTCTTCGGAGAAAGGCGGGATATAAATGGGATTTTAAAAAAAAGTTTCCACTGGAAAAAAACCTCAGGAAGTTGGTCCATATTTGGAAGAGCCAAACCTGGGAAGGAATGAAATGATATGTGCAAGGGCATCATTTGTCTTACCTCAAAAAATTTTCAGAACCTTTCGCTTTCCCCTCTAAAGTTCACCAAAACTTAAGGTGCTGGTACTTACCTCTAAAGCCCTACATGGCCTAGGCCCGGGATATTTGCAGGACCGTCTGCTGCCGGGAACAATCTCCCATCGCCCAGTACGCTCACACAGAAAGGGCCTCCTCAGGGTACCGTCGGCTAGACAATGTTGGCTGGCAACCCCCAGGGGGAGGGCCTTCTCTGTGGGAGCGCCAGCCCTATGGAACCAACTTCCCCTTGAGCTCCGGATGGCCCTGGATCTCCGGTCCTTTCGCCGCGGCCTTAAAACACTTCTTTTCCATCAGGCTGGCCTGGACTGACGACAGGGGTTTTTAAAAAAATGTTTTTTTTAATTTTTAACTCCAATTTTAATTTATTCTATTGGGGCTGTTAATTTAATTCTTTTTAACTTTTGTATTGTTGTATGTTATTGTTGTTAGCCGCCCTGAGTCCTTCGGGAAATAGGGCGGCATATAAGTCCCAATAATAAATAAATAAATAAATAAATAAATAAATAAATAAATAAATAAAACAATCTGTAGAGGAAAAGAAGTCAACTGTCTGACTAATGAATTCAACACTGATGAAACTCTACAGCTTTGAGGTGCCATAAAAGATAAACTTTACTGAATATACATCTTGATACTGAAGAAGCAGTAAGTAAGAAGCAAAAGCAGTAAGCTCAAAGTTTCCCACGCGAAAATCTGATTAGTTAACAATAGTTCTCCATAACCCCCACCCACCAAGTGTTCATGTTCCCCAATCATATTTCTTGGCTTTGTTATGAGAACCGTCCACTTCTTTGTCAGATACCTGCTTTTGTGACCTTGGTTCTCACAGTCTGCAGACAGCTTCTTAAAAATCCCGTTTCTCCCAAGCTTTCCCTCCCCGCTGTTTCTATGGCAAGTTGAGTAGCAACAGAGGTTAGCAAGCACCTTAGCCATTCAATCTTGACATGCTCTCTAACTAAAACAAAAGTAAAGATCTTCAAGTCAACTGTGATTTCCAGTGACCACACAGACACAGCTATGTAGGTTTCTCAATAATATCCCAGAAATTATTTGTAGCCAATGCAAGCAGGCACCTACATTAGGAAAGAGAAACAGAGGATGACTTACAGCAAGGTAGATGGACTCAGTTATGATGGGAATGACTGCATTGTTGGAAGACTAATCATCCTGGAAGAAATCACTATTATTACTAAGAAACAACATTGTCTTGATGGCACATAATCAATTTTCCAGGATGATTTTTCAGCTTCCAGTCTCACCTACAGCCCACATAGCTCTCACCTTAGCCTCTCATCCAAATACTAACCAGGTCTGGCTCTGATTAGTTTGTTGGCTAAACAAGGCTGGCCAGATGCTACCACCTGCTCAGGTCTTCTTTTAATAACTGAACCCAAATGAATTGGTTCTAAGCAGAGCAATGAACAACAAGATTAAATTTCTTGAATAATCTAACCTTATTCACTCAGTATGCCCTCTGATATTTGGAGTACTTCCTTGCCACTAAGAGTGTTTAGGATTACGCCTTTTATCCATTATTTAGTTCTTTGAATTTACAAGTTATTGCACTCCTCTGGAAGAAGATCATCAGAAGTGGTTGAGATCTTTTTCCAAGTAGGTTGATTTACAAGTTGAGCATAGATGAATGTGCAATTACAATATTCTACTAGACAGCCAAGACAACATTTAAGGCAGGGATGTCAAACTCAATTTCATTGAGGGCCGCATCAGCATTGCGGTTGCCCTCAGGAGGCTGGATTGGTATGGCCAGGGTGGGCGTGGCCTACTGGGTGGGCGTGGCTAGAGTACGTATGGCCTACTGGGTGGGCATGGCCAGCTCTACATCGTTCGCATCAAGGGTGCCTATGGGGGCCTGGGCAGGAGTGGGACAGATCTGGGGGTCTCTGGCAGAAGGAGGGTCTCTGGGCCAGGGCCAAGGCAGCGGGGGCCATTCCCTCACTGTTTCCAGGATGGCTTCGCAGGCCGCATGAAACCACTTCGTGGGCCGCATCCGGCCCCCGGGCCTTGTGTTTGACATGTCTGATTTAAGGGAAAAGCAGATCCTTTAGCTTCTGCCAGGCTCAAAAATTCACCTTTATTTCCTCAGGTCCCTATGTCTGTGTTCTTCCGTGAGACACTTAAAAACTGCCCCCTGTTCTTTGCTCCATTTCACAGTCACTTTAGTGAATATCAACTTGAAGAAAGATGACCTGTGTCTGACTATTAGAAAACTAAAAACAAAGTCCAGCTCTCAAGAGCATTTGTGTAACAATTCTTAGGAGACAGAAGAGCTACTTGGAATGGTGGATCTCACCAGCCAATCACCAGCTGGGGATGCAATTTCTAAAATTGGCAGGGAAAATTGGAGGCTAAGAGATCTAATCTCAAATGTAATACTTTGAATAGAAATTGCCTTAAAAGTAGAAATCTACAGCTTGCGTTTCCCCTCTCCTAACCTTGGGTGCATATCTGAGACACCCTTCAAAATCTGATACTGAGTTATAGCTTTTAAAGAAGGAGGGAAATGTTACACCCATGGAAAGTGCTCATAGTAACCAAATTCAATTCAATGGATTGTATTTGTGGGTAAATTGAATGGCATCAATCTAATTTTTGTCCTGATTCCACACACTTCTTTTTCTTGACCCCAGATACTTTTCAAAGTACAGTTGCTGGAATGCAAATGAATAAATGCCATGCCACCATTAAAACATCTTAAGTGACATTATATAGTCAGAAGTTTCACTGCAAAACTTGTTCCAATATGAAACCAGTAATTGTAAAGAAAAACACCTTTGTTTTTCAATGATGCTTATATGTGTCACAGCAGGAAATATTACAGGAGACACCTTCCTTTTTATGGGAAAAAAGAGGTGCTCTTTGTTTTTAATTATTATATTAATTGTAATTAGTTGTTACAAATTACAGATCTACCACCCTGTTAATCAGAGACTTCTTTTCCATTTGCTTAGTCTCTAAATTACTATACTTTCTTAGCTGGGCTAAGCTATGCTTAATGTAATGTAACTATTGTTAAAGAATTGCTAAGGTGATTAAATACTATTATAGCCTTACCCGCTGTACACAAAAGCTGATTTGTGTCATGCAACAGTCATAGAGGCTTCCCACAACCATAAAGGTTTCTGGCTTTCTGGCCCTGATGAATGCCACTGAATAAAATGGAGAAGCTATTGGCAAGGCTATCAAACATGTAATGAAAACTGTTGATAAGGAATTGCTTGCTTGTGTGAATGATCTATGATCAGAAACAGGACTTCTCCACAGGAAGAAGGAGGGGGAACCAAAATTAATTGACATAAAAGCAATGTAAAGCACCTCGAGAACATTAATTGTGGTTACCTTTAAAAAAAAATCTTATAATTACAATGGCAAAGTTATCAACGCACATCAAAGAATCATCTTTTGGGGTTTAGTTTTGTTTTTGGTAAGCAAGGGTGTTGTCTCTCTGGCATACGAGCTTCAAACACAGATCCATTGAATTACTTATAACAATAGTCATTCCATGTGTGAGATCAGTGCGTTGTGAGTTGTCTGGAGTCACTTAATATCAAGAAACCATCTGGTGAGGAGATATCAGTTGGCTTCCAGATGTGTGGACTACAACTCCCAGAAATTCCCAGTTAACAAAGATATTGCTGAGAATGTTGGGAGCAAAAATATGATATGAAGGGCAAATCAAGAGAGACAGCTTGGTCTAGTGGTTAAGGTGCCAGGCTAGAAAGCAGGAGACCACGAGTTTTAGTTCCATCTTAGTTATGAAAGCCAACTGGAAGATTTTGGGCCAGTTGTTCTCTCTGAGCCAAATCCACCTCAGGGTTTTGTTGTGGAGACACTAGGAGGAGGAAGCGGTATTGGATATATTTGCTGCCTTGAGTTGTTTGTAAAAATAATAAAGGCAGGATACAAATAAAATAAATAAATAAACCAATTGGAGAAGGCTATATTTTATCCATAATGGAAACATGTACTGAGCCGATATTGCTAACTTTATGATTCTCAACATATTTAATCATTGGCCAAGCTGGTTGTAGCTGTTGGTCTGTGGACAGTCAGAAACTCCTACCTTTTCTATTAGGCATAGTTATGTGAACCAGTGCTCTGTGCAAAGCCATTCCTTTTATCCATATTTTAGCCTTCATTTATTTGGTAAATAAAGATAAAGATCTATGAACTTCACAACAATAGAAACTTATAATGAAGGTATATCTTTTGCTAATCTGAGGCCAATCTTCATACTTGGAAAACACATTGAAAATACCTTGCAATGATTTTCTCATATGCTCAATCTAACCATCCCTCTCTCTCTCTCTCTCTCTCTCTCTCTCTCTCTCTCTCTCTCTCTCTCTCTCTCTCTCTCTCTTTTAAAATGCTTATTCATATTTGCACAGACCAAAGTGAACTACTCAAACAAAGACTTGCAAAACGTTTACTATGAAAGGTGAATTCTTACAACATTAAACACAGCACTTAAAGCCTCCTACACTGCTCAGAAGAACTTTTCAACCTTTTCTTTTAACCTAACTAAAAAGACAGCAAAGTAATGTTAATCCTCTTGTTTAGAGTTACACCCATAAGAGAAAAAGAATTCACAGATCAAGATCAAATCCAAGCACTAAAGGGAATTATTTAGCAACGTTTAGGATGGCACCCTATAATTACTGTCAGTGTTATAGGCCAGAATTTTCAGTACGGTTTTTGTTAGAGACAAAATGTAGGCTCCTTCATTTATTTTTCTTCTTGGCCCCCGCTTCCTGGTTTCATTTTAAATCTCCATCTTTCAGTTTTCAGGTTAGAGTTTAATAACAATAAGGAGTAATTATTTACCAAGCACTTTATCACAGCGGTCAGAGTGCCATAAAAGTATTTGCAAAATACAATAGAATAAAATTAAAGCAACACGAGAAACCATGCAAGGGTTTAAAATATAACTAAAAAAATAAAGCTTTCAGCACCACAGCACTTGCACTATAAAGGCACCTTCAATTATTTCCCTATTTCTTTTAACCCTGGGAGAATAGCAAAGGTGGGGCACATCTCGGTGAGTCAGGCTTTGAAGCATTCATCTGCATCCTTTCCAATGGTTCCTATTTATCAGGGAGCAGTTCCCCCCCTCTTTTTTTAAAAAAAAATACCTGACTCTAGTAAAACTCTGTTCTTATTTTGCTTTAGGGGAATATACGGCATTTAAAGAGACAAAAAGAGTCACTGGCAATCTGGTGCCCTCTAGAAGTTTTGGATTACAGTGCCAGCAATTTCTCACCTTTGACCCTTCTATTCCGAGGCTGAATAAGTATTAAATTTCAAAACATCCAGAGGGCACCATATAACCCTAATGGAAGATTCTCTGAGATGGATAACCTATTAAAACTGATACTCAAAATGATTTTATAACCTTTTTTTAAGAACAAAAAAGCTCTGCCTCCTCCAAAATAAGGGAAAGAAATTTAAATTCCAGTTCTGCACATCTGTGTGATATGTCCCATCCGCTATGATCCTCATCCAGCCTCTAAACATTATTTGTGACCTTGGCCACCCACTCTTTACTTACCAGCTATGAAACTGGACTTCTATCAATCTATCAGAAGAAACTATCAATGTAATTTCTTTTCTTGGTTTCCAGCCTGATATCCTGAATTCCAGATTCTCAGGAGAATATGATCTTATGGTTGTTGACCTGCTACAAACTTTAGAGTAGTACTATAAAAAGTAAGGTTAAAAGAAAGCTATAGGTTGATGAGTGGAAGTCCTTGGGTATCGTTTTTTTTCCCTCCCATTCCAACATCTTTAACCAAGAAGACGAATGTCAGTAACCAAGGTTAATATAAAAAGGACTGACTGGAAAGTGAAAGCTAATCAAAACACCAGGAAACTTACTTTGCATAGTCTTTCCATCAGTGAAAGACAGAAAGGGAGAAACCTCAGTCCAAACCTAAGCATGGGAGATTAATTCCCTATAGAGTCTTCCTGTCAACTTGCTGGAGACAAGGATCATGGTACACCTTTCCAGTGCATCGCACCACAAAGCACAAAATAGTTAACTCCGCATCAGAGTTAACCTGAAGGTACTTTTCAGGATCCATGCAGAATCAACAGTTAATGGAAATGAACCCATTGAAACTTTGCTTTAAGATTGGGTTGGGATGGTCCTTGTTCCCTCAGGTGGACAAGATGCCTGAGGAGTCTCTTCTTTCTCAAACCCTTTAAGAAACTTACCACCTTGCTGGGTTCTCCAAAGAACATAAGCTTCTTTCTCAGCACCAAGCTTTTGTAAACAACACCGTGCCATATTGTATGCATTTTGGTGTTTCAAGGGATACTTCTGAATTTTATTAAATGACTCTGAACTTTTCCAGTGTTCAAGCCAATGACAAGGGAAGAATTGTAATCAAAGCCCTGAAGGAAAAAAGAGGATTAAACCTCACCTTTTTCAGCCCCAGAGTCTTTTGGAAAATGACTAATGACCCATTTACTTGTACAAGTTATACATCATGAGTCAGAGAACACAAGAGCAACCTAAAGACATATGACACATGTATTCAGCAAGAGCAAACTAAAAGACATACCACACATGTATCACAACACACATGTATTGTGATATTTAACATTGCAGTAAAGGTTCTTAGGTGGGAGTTTTTCCCCCTTAAAAATAGTTTACTAAACACCCCCATTTTATAAACTAGGACTTTTTCAGAGTCGACCAGATATGACCTATAAAAAAATTGTTTTAACCAGCAGTATATATGCTATCAAGGCAATGATCTTTGGAGAAGCATAAGGAAATTAAGTAAATCTCTGGTTTGGAAGTGGAGAAAATATACACTTGTACTCACATACAGTGCCAAGTCTTTGATACAATTGTTTAACACAGGAACCCCCAACACCAAGTCAGTGGACCAGATCTGGTCAGTGACCTGTTAGGAACTGGTCCTTGCAAGTAAGTGAAGCTTCATCTGCACATGCACAGAATAGATACTGTAGCATGCAAAAGCATCCACCACCATCACCAGTCCATGGAAAAATTGTTTTCCCCAAAACTGGTCCCCAGTATCAAAAAGGTTGGGTGTGTTTTTTTTGAACAAATTACCCGAATACTTGTTTCAAGCACAAAAATTCCATCAAAATTCATTGTAGAGTAATTAAATTCATCCTACTAGTAATTTCATTCCTGAAATTTATAAAATTGTAATCCCTAGATTAGGCTTTAGCAATGGAGGCAAAGGAGTATCTGACAGATATTTTCTTGTCCCAGTTGGTGATCAAAGGCCCACCAGGATTGGCAGCAAATCAATTGGTAGTTATAAATTTCTGGCTCTAGTCCTTTCTCTGTCTTTCCGTTTCAAGCAAAGCTGATCTGAAAAAAAAGTGGCTATTAATTAGAAGATATCATTTCAAGTGTTTTTCCATGGTAATCCCTCCAGTTAAAAGGGTAAATTATAAAAAAGGTGGAGTTTGTGTTGTCTTTCATGTCATCCCATTTGCTGATGTACTGGTCCACCACTCTTTTCTCTTAGTATCCAATGTTCTTGATGGGCTGGTCAGCTTCTATCTCTTTTGGCCAAGAAAGTTGTAGATGTATAGTAGATCAACAACAAAAACACCCAAAGCATGAATATATTATAGAGTACATTAAGGAAGACATCTGTGCATTAGTGTCCTGGTAAAAGGCACAAAGCAACAAAAGTAACAGACTGAAAACCTTAGAAGATGAAGGATATAGTCTTTCAGTCAATTGCTAGGCTCTCCTATTTACAGCAAGAAATGTATACATTATTCCTGTTCAAAGTCTCCCAAACTTTCTTTTAACCTTCAATGTCCCAGATGAATTTAACTTAACTCTTGCTATCTTAGCTCTAGTTTTGGAGAGCCTATACAAGGAGTGTCTACCGCAGCTGATTAAGTTGTAGTCTGCTCAACTGCAAAGTGGGACCTTAGAATGAGCTCTTGGTGCCCCCAAGAGGAAGATCTAGGAGAAGCACAACATATATGGATGCTGGCAAACCCCAAACTTATGATATATCCAAGGATCAAGTGCTTTTGCTTTCCAGGGGACCTCAGATTAATGAAAGACAACATGAGGTCATTCTTTAGAACAAAATATCACTGTTGCCTTTTGGCTATAAGTGAATGAAAGATAGAGAGAGGTGCATTTTTTAAAGGTAGTCGTCCTTTCTAATTAGCATGGAATAATGCAAACCAAGCATGTACTAGATCCACAAACTGGTTAATTTATTACATATCTTGTTTATTTATTTATTTATTTAAAAATGCCTCTCTTCATTTTACAACAATTGTATGCCAGGTTGAGAGTGCCTGGCACAAAGTCACTGGTGGACTTTCATGGCTGAGCATCAGGCTGAACTGAAGCTTCCCCACTCAAAATCTTAACCACAACAACATACCTTCCCAGGACATAAAGAAAGCCATTGTGAAAAAAAATATCTTGAGCAATATTCTCAAACACATTTAACATTAGTTTTCATAAGAGAAATAGTAATTAAAAAGATATATACAGAATAGCTTGGAAAAGTTGTTGATGAATATTTGGCATCAGCAAACACTTTGCTTCAGGCTCAGAGTTGAAATAATTTTCACAAACATTTCAATGAAACTGGTTGCAACATCAGAGTTTAAGCTGGACTTTCTCCCTTTCCCAGAACATAAGATTTTTTTCCCCACTTCTAAAAATTGAGGAGATAAGCTAGCAGATGAGAGAAAGATAGTTGGAACCCAGCTCAAAGATTATCTGGATCAAGTTAAAAATGGTATAAATAGTAAAATATGAATTTGAGATAGATGTTCTCAAAAATATATGCTTTAAATCTAGTGCATTGGAAGGTTTATTGTTTTGCTTTTGGAAGCATGATTACATACACATGCACGATTACACAAAACTCCAAAGTCATTGCCTGGTGATACACGTGAAGAACTGGAGCTTCTGCGGGTGGTTGTCTACCATCTTGCCATAAAGAAGATTTTTAGATTTTTGAAGATGCTGTTGTGATTCAGGGTCAGCCTGTGGGTTCGGCAGTTGGGTCGGATGATTCAGAGGAGGAGGAGGGGGGTGTTGGAGAGGTTGCTGAGGGTGTTGGAGAGCTTGCTGATGAGAGCCCTCAGCCAGGCCCCTCCCACCTGGTTACGACGCAGACCCAGCTGTGTGAGCCTGACAGCGTGGATGAAGATGACCCACAGCTGGCCCTGTTCAAGGACGCCCGACGCAGGAGGCAGTCAATCAGGAGTAAACAGAGGAAGGCAATGGGGCACCTCGGAAAAAGGCAGAGAGAAGCCACGCCCTGAACTGTTTAAAAGGGGAATGCGTGGGAGGGCTGGTTTGCTGAAGGCAACTGTTTGAATAGCTCCTGTTTCATGGTTCGTGTCTTGTTTTTGCTCTGTTTGCTTTTGTGTCCATAAATTTGGCAGGCTTAGTTCCAGCCTCTTGCCTTCTTGTAAAGGGGTTGTCCCTGCCTTATCTGCAGGGCCGGTAGTAGGCTGGTACAGAACAGATGCCAACCAGAATAGACAGTGAAAGCTTTGTGCATGTTGGGCACGTTTTTCTGTTCCAGAATTCCAGTTTAACATTATATCTGTGTTACTTTCCATGGTCTTTTATTTTCTCTAACAACACAATCTACAAAATCTTTCAAAATGTGATACATTTATCTCTGACATTTGTGTAAAAATCAGAATAAGCAGCCATCCTGGCCTTGCATTTTAGTGGTAATTTAGCAATCAGAAGCAGGGATTCAGTGTAGATTACTGTGGGATTATAATTATTAATTGTAATAACTATTATTCTTAGCAAATACCAGCATGTTTTCATTAGCATGCACAACTCAAGTCTTGAACGACATACACCACTTTAAACATCTAAACAGAATTAACCTTTAACTTACTCATTCTTTTATCAAAAAAATGAAAGTAGATGGAATCAATAATCCTTTAGAAATACTATGTAATTTGTAATGCTTTAAATTACATAATTTACAGTATAAACTCAAAAGAACAATAGTTTTATCACTCCTTTTCTATATATTTTTTTTCAGTTACATAGAATCACCCATGCTTCTCAAAGGACACTGCAAAGTAAGAAATTGTGCAGAACACATGAAAATGACCACCCTTTGGAAGACCTCAACAAAGACTAAAGAAAGAAGGAATTTTATTTAAGGAGGAAAAAGAACACTGCAAAGGGAGTCACGATAGACAAAACAATGCTTCTTGTCGAGAAAAACGACCTCTGTTTGTAAAGAAACCAAATGGAACTAGATTCAGAATGCAATAATTTCAGGAATTTGCTGCATTACAAGAATGTGGATATACAAAAGTGTTGGAATACTCCACTGAGGTTGTCTACCAATTGCTATTGTTCATAGCTGGTTTTTTTTTTAAAAAAATGGCAACAGTGTGCTTGTGCTTGTTAGTTTCTAAGAAAGGGGGAAGTATTAGGCGTCCCTCTGTAACAGACAGGATTTTATATTTCTTAGAGAAGAGCCTAATGCTGGGAAAGGTTGAGGGCAAGAGAAGAAGGGGACGACAGAGAATGAGGTGGCTGGATGGAGTCACTGAAGCAGTAGGCGTGAGCTTAAATGGACTCCAGAAGATGGTAGAGGACAGGAAGGCCTGGAGGAACGTTGTCCATAGGGTCGCGATGGGTCAGACACGACTTCGCAACTAACAACAACAAGATGAAAATTAACCGAAATAAGTTCTGAACGGAAAGCCTTTGCTTGGTCTCTTGTGGCAAATGAAATATAAATGTGAAAAAGCCTGACCTGTGGTCATCCAAATAATTGTTCTACATTCATCAGATGCACATTGATGGCCTTTTGCTCAGGAAAAGACCTTTCCCTGTTTCTTCTCTGTGAGCAGCTGCAAGACATTTGAATGTAAGATCCAGAAAATATGGACCAGGCATTTATATAAAAAGGGAACCTGTCCTCCACTTCTACTTTGCCAACCATCCATCAGCAGAATTAAAAATTCTTCTCAAGCAGCATGTTTCATAGAAAGGAAAATAACAGTATAACAGAATGGGAAGGGACCTTGGAGGTCTTCTAGTCCAACCCCCTGCTCAGGCAGGAAATGCTATACCATTTCAAACCAATAGCTGTCTAGCCTCTTCTTAAAAACCTCCAGTGTTGGAGCATCCACAATTTCTGAAGGCAAGCTGTTTCACTGGTTAACTGTTCTCACAGTCAGGAAATTTCTCCTTATTTCTAGGATGGTTAGGTTTTAGAAGGCATTGGAAGGACTGGATTCATACATTTTAAAACCCATGGAACCAACTCGGGTCTTGATTCAGGGCAATCAGTTTGTGAAATTTTCAGTTCAGCGGCCGATTCTTATGGCATATAAGATAAAAGCATATTTGTAGCTCTTTGGTAATAGTCAGTGTCTGCCCTGAGCAATTTGTAGAAACATTATCGTGTTGCTTGCTCAGTTTGGCTGCTCTGATAAGGATGCAAGAAATTTAGGCGTCCTCCTGGACTCACGACTCAGTTTTGAAGATCATATTGGAGTCGTGGCCAGGGGGGCATTTGCCCAGGTTCGCCTGGTGCGCCAGTTGCGCCCCTATCTGGAACGAGATGGAACGAGATGCCCCTATCTGGAACACGTACGGTCACTCATGCACTCGTTACCTCTCGGATAGATTACTGCAATGCTCTCTACATGGGGCTGCCCTTGAAGACCACCCGGAGGCTTCAGCTGGTGCAGAATGCAGCCGCGCGGGTAGTGATGGGAGCATCCCGATACTCCCATATTACACCCCTCCTGCATGAGCTGCATTGGCTACCAGTTGTCTTCCGGGTGAGATTTAAGGTGCTGGTACTTACCTTTAAAGCCCTACATGGCTTAGGCCCGGGATACTTGCAGGACCGTCTGCTACCGGGGACGACTTCCCATCGCCCAGTGTGCTCACACAGAGAGGGCCTCCTCAGGATGCCGTCGGCCAGACAATGTCGGCTGGCGACCCCCAGGGGGAGGGCCTTCTCTGTGGGAGCACCAGCCCTTTGGAACCAGCTTCCCCTTGAGCTTCGGATGGCCCCGGACCTCCGGTCCTTTCGCCGCAACCTCAAAACTTTTCTCTTCCATCAGGCTGACCAGGATTGATGATGGGTTTTTAAATATGTTTTAATTTTTAACTGTAGTTAATTTATTTTGGGGCTGTTATTTAATTCGTTTTTTAATTTTTGTATTGTTGTTTTTTATTGTTGTAAGCCGCCCTGAGTCCTTTGGGAGATAGGGCAGCATATAAGTCCCAAAAATAAATAAATAAATAAATAAATGCCTTTATTATTTCAAAAATACTTCAAGGTGTTCATCTGCTTAACCTTGCTGCACAACTGCTGAAAGCAGAAAGCAGTACACAGCTCAGCCAACATGTACTATGGCCTATTGGGCTCTTGCGTACCCTAGTTTTGGTCTCTAGGCCAGACGTTTATTGAAAAAAGTGTTAAAGAACTTATTTACTTTTTATGCTGAAATGTGGTTGCACATTCCTTGGATGCTTGTTCCAAAAACAAACCTCCATATTGGCTGCAATATTTCACAATGCCCCAAACTTGGAAGGGCTATCTAGCATTTCCTTCCCCTAAGAACAGTTTTGGCTGCTTTAATTGATTTTTTTTTTTTGCTTCCTTAACTGTTCTGAAATATTTTGTCCAGGCCCAGATGAGAAGAAATTATGTGTAGCCTGTTCTACTAAAATTCTCCGAATTGTTAAAAATAGAGATCAACACACAGACTTCACAAAATGCAACATAAATAAGCAGTTTATTCAGAACAATGTGAAATGGAAGCCACAGGGGCAGCAGCGAGATCTAAAGTGAAATATGAATAGTCCATTGGACTAATAGTCCCTGGACTGAAGGGGTTTTAGCTTTTTAATATTGTTTTAATTGTTGGGCTTTAATTAATTTAATTCATTTTAATTTTATATTATCTTTTTATATTGTCTTTTATATGCTGCCCTGTAAACCGCCCTGAGTCCTTCGGGAATAGGGCGGCATAGAAAACTAATTAAATAAATAAAATAAATAAATAAATTAAAATTTCTTAGAGGCTCAGCAGAAGGGCAGCCAGCAAAGCAAAACAGAAAAGTTCTTCTGGAGCTATGGCACTACAGTACTCACATGCTTCTTCACACCATACAATATAAAATGCAACCTAAGCAAAACTTTCACACTCTGTGTTCAGGCAAAAGCAAGTGCGAAACTAGAATGTGATACTCAGACATATTGCATGTGAATACGTTTTTCAGGAGATATTTTTTTTCTTTTGTTTTCTTTTTTCTTTTGTTTTTTCTTTTGTTTTGCAGTTGTCTATGACTCCAGCTCACTGAGCTCCAATGGCTTGCTGACTAGATCAAAACACTAGCACAATCCCTGTTTGGACAAGAGTTCATCTCTCCAATCTTCAGTAAAAAGGAAAGGGTATTCAGCTGGAAAAAAGGGAGCATCCAAACCAAAAACCTCAGGGATTTCACTGCGGTAGAAGCCAGGTGTTAAACCCAAGAGTTTATTCAAGGAGATGAGAGTGACTAGTTTAACTAAGCCAGGGGTAGGCAACCTTGGCTCTTTTATGACTCGTGGACTTCAACTCCCAGAATTCCTGAGCCAGCAGGAATTCTGGGAGTTGAAGTCCACGAGTCATAAAAGAGCCAAGGTTGCCTACCCCTGAACTAGGCTAACAGTATTGACACCATTTGGAATTCTGAATTGGGGCTATTATATTTCTTTGTTGACCTTATGTTCCCTTTTTACCAATGAACTCCTTTTTATGTATTTGGTGGGATGGCTTTGTTGGTTTAATAAGGGTACTTCTATGAAACGTTCCCCCAAGTATCACACTGCAATCATATCAGAAGCACTGAGGCATTTCCAGGTTGAAAAGAGTAGCAGGTGACATCACCGTTGCCTGGGGGACACCCAGTTTGGGGCTCCTTTCATGGCCCGAACAGGAGCTGGAGCAAAGGACAGGATCTTACCCCAGCCCATGACAGCACATGGTTCTTGAACATGGGCTTGCTAACCTCCAACCCAGTATCCTAACCATGTGAGTCAACGTGCTCCTCCCCACATATAAAACTTGGTTACACCTTTGTGGTTCAAGATTGGCATAAAGTAAGCTCCATTCTATAGGGTTGGACAGGAAGAATTTCTTTTCTATTTTCAGCTGGGCTGAAGGGAAAATGTGTAGGACAGAGTCACAAAAACCGAGCAGTGAGCACCAGAAGATTCAGCCTATCCTAATTATAACTGAGTGGAGAAATCTTGTCAGGAAGAATCTGTCAGTGAGGTTTTAAGAACTTAGTTAACTTTACTGCAACCAGCACAAGCAATAGGTATTCAAATATTCAAAAGAGCCAAAACTAATAAATGCTCAGCTCCATTCAGTCACCCCAAATCTACCCTGAATTAAGGGCTTACAGGATTGTAAAAAAAAAAAAGCCAAAACTAAATTGACAATGACAGGATAGTTACTGAAAGTACATACAGACCCAAGGAAAAAAATGACTAAAAGAACATTTTTTAAATCAAAATATTATAAAACGCTTGCTCGGACTACACACATACAACAAGAAGAAATTATAATTAGCAATCTGGGTAATATAAATTTGAAATAGCAATATAAAATACAAATAGTATATAAATACAGTGCACACAGTCTGACAGACAAAAGGTTTTAAGTTATCCCTCCAGGTTTCACTAGAGAATGACAAAGACCAAAGAGAGCTGGCTAGAGTTTTAGCACTTCAGCATTCACGCGTGGGTTCGAATCCCATCCTCGTCGCCAGTGAAGTGTCTAGCGAGTGTAAGGATTACGCGGAGACAGCAGGCTCGGGTTACAGGTTTATTGAGGTACACCCGGCAAAACTCTGCTGGTTTGGGTTCTTTATATAGCCAGCTGGAAGTTGGTTCCTCCAATCAGCGGCTCGGCTTCTCCCGCCGGGGCCGCTGGGCCAATCGGCTGAGTCGGCTTCTTGACAGCTAGAGTCCTCGTGCTGCGCTGTTAGCTTTCGCACTTGCGCTGTAGCCGGCGGCAATTTGACAGCTGTCAAAATTGCCGCGTGTTTCCCTGTCAGCCGTATTTACCTCATGTAACCAACTATTAAACAATAATGAATAACATTAATCATTTGATATTAATATATATCAACTACCTATCCCTTCACAAAGCAGTTTGAAGCTGACCAGTGATGCTCTTCACTGCTGCTGACCTTGAACTGCTGGGAATATGGAAAGATCACATGAACCACTTTCCTAATGTGTCAGTTGGAACATATGGAGTTTGGGGCTAAATTCCGTAATATGATTAAAGCAATCTATACTAAGCAGGAAGCGAGACTGTTGATAAATGGGAATTTAACTGACAAATTTGATATCTGTAAAGGCACTAGGCAGGGTTGTCCACTCTCCCCACTTTTATTTATCCTAACCTTAGAACCCCTATTGAGAATAATAAGGAAAGATGAGGAGATTACTGGGCTTCAGATAAGAGACCAAATTTATAAATTGCAGGCGTTTGCAGATGATATGGTCTTCGTTTTGGAAAACCCTCTGGAATCCAGCATGGAATTACTAAAAAGGATTGAGGAATTTGGAAACGTGGCTGGTCTACAAGTAAATAAAAATAAGACGAATATATTGACGAAAAATCTTTCAAATAGAAGTAAACAGATGCTAGAGGACACTACAGGGTTTAAAATCGTGAAGAAGGTGAAATATTTAGGAATCTGGTTGACGGGAAGATGTTCAAGTATTAGGGAGGATAATTATTCTAAATTACTGATACAAACAAAAATGGACCTGGGAAAATGGGGTAGGATACAGTTGTCATTATTAGGAAGGGTAGCCACAGTGAAATCCTATGTTTTGCCGAAATGGAATTTTCTTTTCCAGACAGCACCAGTTAAACTTTCGCTGAAATTTTTAAAAGAGTTAGAGGGGGTAGTATCTAGATTCATATGGCAGGGGAAACAGCCCAGGATTGGGGGAAAAATGATGCAAGAAATTAAGGAAAGAGGGGGCCTTGGCCTACCAAACTGGGAACTTTACTATCAGGCTGCCCTCTTAGTTTGGGGCAAGGAATGGATAAGTTTAAGGAATAATCGATTGTTGAGTCTGGAAGGATTTGATTTGCTGCAGGGATGGCATGCAGCTCTTTGGCGGGAAGGTACTCCTTCAAGCAAACAGTTTACTCGCCACTACATAAGGGATATTGTTGTTGTTGTTGTTAGTTGCGAAGTCGTGTCTGACCCATCGCGACCCTATGGACAACGTTCCTCCAGGCCTTCCTGTCCTCTACCATCTTCTGGAGTCCATTTAAGCTCACGCCTACTGCTTCAGTAACTCCATCCAGCCACCTCATTCTCTGTCGTCCCCTTCTTCTATTGCCCTCAATCTTTCCCAGCATTAGGCTCTTCTCCAGTGAGTCCTTCCTCCTCATTAGGTGGCCAAAGTATTTGGATCTACTGATTCGGAATTGGGATAAGATAAGGGCTAAGTACTATGTGCAAATTCCGTGTTGGTTATCAACCTTGGAAGCCTTGACCCATCCGACCCTACTCAAGAAGGGAAGAAGACCAACTTACAAAGAACTTTTAGATAGTGAGGGAGAACTCAAAACATGACAAGATCTGGCTCAGCAAGGGTTTCAACTGGAGTGGTGGGCCTACCTGCAGATGCAGTCAAGGTATAAGAAGGATAAGGAAGGAAGGGGTATTTATCTGAATCTGCAGGAATTAGATAAGATTCTGCTGGGTCTGGAGAAAGGGATGATATCTAAGTGCTATAAATTGCTGCTAACTAGGGTAGTAGGGGAGGAGGTGGTAAAAGATGCGATGATTGCCTGGGGGAAGAATTTTGGTTATGCACTTCCACTTGAGAAATGGGAAGAGATTTGGTGGACTAATATGAGGCTGGTGGTTTCCACGTCATATAAGGAGAACATATACAAAATGCTTTATAGATGGCATCTCCCTCCGGCCAGACTTTCCAAAATGTTCCCCGGATTGTTGGCTGATTGTTGGAAGTGTGGTAAAGGGATTGGCACATACTATCACTTATGGTGGACATGTCCGGAAGTGGTTAGATATTGGATGAGGATCCAAAAATGGATAGATGAAATCACAGGGTGTTTAGTTGATTTTAAACCACAGACGTATCTGCTTGGCTCCAGGCCTGGAAATATTAAGAAGGATATATGGTATTTGGTTTTACATATCTTAACGGCGGCGAGGATGGGGTATGCTCAATTTTGGAAGGCAAATCATACCCCGCCGGATGAAGTTATAATTAGGAGAATACTTGATTGTGCAGAAGCAGACACATTGACCAAGAAGTTGAAGGGTAAAGAAGAGACACCAGCATTTCTATCATGGAATAAATGGTATATTTGGATGGATAAAAGATTAAAGTGTATTTTTCTGATCATTTACAAACTTAAAAAAAATCAAGCCATTGCCATGAGCCGAAACTTCCTTGTTGCAAAGGCAGTGCTCCTCTGTTGCATTCAAAAGTTTCTTGCAAATTATGATTGTGAAAAGATAGCAAGTGGGTATTTGTGAAAAGAGATGCTGCCGCAGTACCATGTTGCTATGGTAGTAAGAAATGGGGAGGAGAGGAAGGCTGCGACGAACAGCAGAAAAAGGCTGCTTACGTTGAGGTCAGGAGGGAAGAACAGTTGCTAGAGTCCAAAAAAGAGGAAGCTAGTCAGAGCAAGAATGCCTTCCAGTGGGAATCGGCCCACTCTCAAATGCTGCAGAACTTCAGCACCGCACACAGAAAGTTCACCTTTTCTGTAATGCTAGATAGATGACATCTGAGCCAGATAATCCCATCTGCCAAATACAAAGGATGCAGTGAGATCACACAGACGTAGAGCTGTACTGTACTTCTGGAGTGGAGCAAAAAGCCTGTAAGGAAGTGCCATTTTTCTTCCTAAAATAAAAATAAAAATAAATAAACAAATCCAAAGGCTCCCAGTTGCAAGATGGAACTGAGAAGAGAATGTCTTCTCTTGGTTTAGCACATCATTTCTAATATCATAGCTTAATTGGTTTAGGGAGAAGCCATTGGAGGCTTATGCTCCGTGCCAGAGAGTGACAGCTCAAAATGATGAGGCCAAAGGCACCGGGGGCTTAAGATTTGGCAGACCTTGGTCCCGGTGGACAAACAAATAAGTTAGGCGCTCACTGTCATATGTCCAAAAAGCATTACTGAGGGCTCCAAGGTGGAGCTGTTTACCAATACTATGATCTCTCCCCAGATGCAGATGCTACTGCAGCTAATTAAGAGAACAATTAAGACTAAGGCAATCAGTCAAGTATACGAATCTGAGTCATTTTCCCTACTCTGTGATGCTGCGTTGGCTCCCGGAGGGCTAAACCTTATTCACTCATTCAGAAAATGACAGGAAGAAGCTATTAAATATCTGAAAACCCATAAAAAGACAATAATCCTGTTCTTGAGCTGAGCCACACACTAGAGACCAATGCCAGACAACTTAAGAAACTTCTTGGGCTCCCTGAATTCACAGGCACTTATAAAACTAAGAAAATTAATCAAAAGGAGTTCGGGTCAAAATTTAATTAAAAAAGAAAGGGGGGGGAATGGGTTGCAGAGGACTTCCCAAGATCGTTCTCTTTTTAATGTTTATGACTGATCAATATTGTGTGCTATCAGTTCACTGAATGACAAATTCCACCGGGCATCTTTAAGGAGGAAGTAACAGATTAAATATTGAGCTAAACAATTTAATCTCCAGTTTAAAAGGTTTTCGGATATTTGTAAAAGTAAATCCTATTAGTGTAGAAACGTCTCCAGCAGCAAGAGCTGGAGGCTTGTCATGCAAGGATTTGTAAACACCAGGGGAAGACATGCCACAAACTATACATTTGGTTTTGTATATGGATTGATAGACATTATCATAAAATTAAAAAGGTCCCTATTGTTATAGATTCCCCTGGTGTACCTTTTAGAAGCCAAATTTCATGTGCTTCAGCAACAACAGACATTTCAAGGTAGCCTATGCAAATATTGATACATGTCCATCCTTTGTTGCCGAGATAAGAAATAACATTCAAATATGCATATATATGAAGAGCAACGTGTATTGAATGGTTGATTGCATAATTAACCATTATGTACATTCCCTAAGACTCATGGAAGCTGGGCATATACATTCTGCATTCTGCACATTTCGCAGTCAATAGGCATAGATTCCAAGGAGCAAATCTTTTGTTTTACTTCTCTAAGAAGGGCAGCTCCCCAGTGCAACACACCAAATGAAATCTGCTGTTACACAACTGGTGCCATCCCCTCCTACAATCAGCTGAGCAGCAAAAGAAAGGAAAAAAGGGCTACTGTCTTCTTTTTTTTTAGCTGCTCAATATTTCCCTCCTAGTTCCCAAAATGACACAGGAGGAAAACTATTCTGATGGCAATTACCCAGCTCCATCCACTGCTTGAAAAGCTTAATAACAATGTGGAGTGTGTACTCTACACAGAGAATGACAGAAAGAGAGGACAGATGAGCTGTGAACAGCTGTGAGGTGGGGAAAAGGGGGTTCAGCTCCAGATATTGTTAGTCTCTACATTATCACTGGGATGTGGAAGAAGGAACTTTACAATGTTTATTGAGTTGTCACATTAAAATGAGGCAATCCTATGAGAGAAGAATGTGATAAAACTTTATTTGGATTAAAAGGAAGACAGCAAGTGAGCCAAAAGCTAAAAAGAACACATTTTCACATTGAAGTCTTTGAAATAGTGTAGTATGTACGATGGGCATCCACAGGGACTTGGGGAGGAGTGGGGATGATGAAACAAGCATTGCAAAGTTGCAAGTAACCTCTTTGCTTTTGTGGCTGCCATCCAGAGCAATCAAAGTATATAAAAGGCAGGAGGTCTAACATCTGGTCTAAAGTTAATGGAGTTCCTGCAGGCTGATGGAGTGTCCATGAGGAGCTGGGGTCACTGTCAGGGACATATCTTCATTCTCCCCTTCCACTGTGCAAACAGATACATCTATTATAGAAACAGTAGCTCAGTTGCTGGGGCACTCAAAGGATTGACTGAAAGCAAACTCTAGGAGACTATCTTTGGTTTCCTGGAGTATTGCTGGGTAAAAGGTCAAGTTGAACAAGCCCTCTTTCCTGGATCTTATTCACCCATAAATCTTAATCCTGCCACAAGTCTCAGAAGATGCTAGTCCTTCAAGGATTTGCTGAGTACTCTTTAGAAGCCACATCGAGAGTGTCTAGAGCAGTGATGGCAAACCTTTTAGAGACTGAGTGCCCAAACTGCAACCCCAAACCCACTTATTTATCACAAAGTGTTAGGGGCCGCATCAGCATTGTGGTGCCCTCAGGGTGGGTGGGGTGTGTGACCCACTAGGTGGGCATGGCTGCAATGGTCACGTTAGACTGGGTGGGCGTGGCCACCTTGATGCTGCTCATGGGGGGGATGCCTGTAGGGGCTGGGCAGGATTGGGGGAGATCCAGAAGGTCTCTGGTGGTGAAGCGGTGGGCAGGAGGCTTGTCCTGCAGGGTGAGGCAGGGGGTAGGGTGGGGTGCCATTGCTGTGGGGCAAGGCAAGACGAGACAGGGGCATATGCTGCCTGACACCATCAGCCCCCTGCACACAGAGGCCAGCAAGTGCATGGGGGCATGATCTACCACCTCTACTCAAGCTTGCTAGCTGGCTGCTTTGCCTTCTTTGTGCTGGGTGGGGCTGCTGCTCTGGGTGGCAGCGGCAGCCTAATGGACCTGCTCAAGCTGCTGGCAGCAGCAGGTGTGCCCAAAGAGAGGGCTCTGAGTGCCGTCTCTGGCACTTGTGCCATAGGTTCACCACCACTGGTCTAGAGGTTAGATTCATGGTGGACTTTGCATGATGGTCAGAAACAACTTTGATGTTACAACCATTTGGCTTAAATCCTGTGAGAACCTGCCTTTAGTACCTGTAATATTTATTTAATCAAGTTCTCTTACCTGTTATTCTTTACCTCTGTCAGAACCCACCCCAATCCACATCTTAGGAAAGAAGAACTCTTGGAGACAAGATTGTCCAAAAAGGAACTTTTACTAAAACATGGTTGACAATGGATAATATAGACAGGATCTGAAGCTGTTTCACAGATCGATACTTTTAAAGTGTCCCCAAGTAATAACCCCACCCCTCAGTCCATTTGGTCAGTCCTGGATCAGTCAAGACTCAGGTGTCAAACCCACCATGGGGTTTTTCCCCATGAGAAAAAAAGGAGAATCACCAGTACATTTGCAACATTATTACTTCCTCCCTTTCACATTCCATTCAGAGATGTAAACCAGAATTCCTTCCCCACCCACTTTCTTTGTTGTTCGGTCTTTTGTGATGGCCACCAAGCAGGCTGAATAAACAAACATTACATCTAAGGGGTAGAAAGGGCAATTAGCACCCCTGTCTTCTCTTTCCTCCTTGGAATGGCAGAATCCAGTAAGGGGGGGTGAGATTTAGGTTTGCACAGATAGGGAGTTAGAAATGAAATATAAATGGATTCTGACATTCTGCCCTCCTTTTAAAAAAGAGAGAGGTCCACCTGTAGAGGAAACAAAATATAAATGTTAGCCCGGTTTGTTAGGATATTCTGTATGAAACTTCTTAAGCAACTTGGGTACTCTAATGTGATGTTTATTGACCCACTCATTTTCTGGGGAGGGGAGGTGTTTCCAAACTACTAAGTATTGAATTCCTCCATGGTGTTTCCTAGAATCCAGGATTTCTTTTACCTCAAAATGTTGTTCTCCTTCCACCATGATAGGAGGTAGGGGGGGTTGTTCGTAGGGGTGACTGTTGTTCTCTTTTTAGTAAACTGCAGTGAAAAAATGGGTGTATCTGCCCAAGATTTTTGGGTAATTCTAATTCTACTGTTACTGGGTTTATGATTCTTTTAATTGGAAAAGGTCCAATATATTTTCGTCCGAGTTTTTTACAGGGTTGTAAGGATTTAAGGTATTTTGTGGATAAATATACCATCTCTCCCATCCTGAATGGTTAGGGATCGACTCTTTTTTTGTCTGCTTGTGCTTTATATGCTTGTCTAGCTTCATGTAAAGCTTTGCTAACGATTGGCCAGATGTTTTGTAATTGTGCAATCCATTCCTTCAGTGCTGGGATTACCTGTTCATTTGGGGTTAGTTCTGGCATGGGGTTGAAACTTTGACCAGTAGCTACTTGAAAAGGAGTGTAACCTGTGCTAGAGTGGACTGCATTATTATATGCCACTTCTGCGAAAGACAGTAGGTCTGTCCAATTTGTTTGCTGGAAATTAATAAAACATCTTAAATATTGCTCAAGTACTGAGTTCGAACGTTCAGCCGAACCTCCCATTTGAGAATGATGACTAGATGATAGTCCTTGGGTGGTTCCTAAAAGGGATAAAAACTCTTTTCAAAATGCTGACGTAAATTTATTTATTTTTATTTTATTTTAATCCCATTTATATCCCACCCTTTGGCTATCTCTTTGCATGGGGCTGAGGGGTTCACCACTGGTTGTAACAGTCCCGGCGACTTCCCTTGCAGCCTCTTAGCCATCGTGCACGTTTGGCAGCTGGTCACATAGTTTTCTATGTCCTTTTTCATGGATGGCCACCAAAATTGTCTTTTAGTTAAGTGTAGGGTTTTTACAAACCCAAAATGTCCTGCTGATTTTGTATCATGGCACAAGTGCATGAAATTGATCCTCTGGGTGACAGGTATGTATAACTTCTCACCCACCCAGGGTATTCCATGTTTGATTGTTCACCTATGTCTATTTTTCTGGAACCATTCATCAGTTTCCAAAGACTTTCGGAATTCTATTCCAGTTTGGCTATTCACCTGCGGCTTCATTTTAGCTTGGGTCCTGGTGGTGACTGGTGCTGCCAGTTGTTGTTCGGGCATAAGTGGTTTAGAGTCAGTGACCTGTGTACTGTTATACTGGGGCATGTGAGATAATGCATCGGCCAAGAAATTCTCCCCCCACCCCCGGTAAGTGTTTGAGAGTGAAATGGAATTGGTGAAAATGTTGGGACCAGCAGGCTTGCTTAGGAGTGAGTTGCCTGGATGTTTTTAGTGCTGCCAAATTTTTGTGATCTGTCCAGACCTGGAAGGGGATTTTATTTCCTTCAAGGAAATGGCGCCATGTAAGTAATGACCATCTCACAGCGTACGCCTCCTTTTCCCACACGGTCCAATGTTGTTCTGTCTCCATGAGTTTCCTGGACATATATGCATATGGCTGCAATGCCCCCTCATCATTTTCCTGTAATAATACAGCTCCCACCACCACATCGCTAGAGTCTGCCTATATTACAAAAGGTTTATCGGGATCTGGGTGTCTCAGTACAGGTTCGGCAGAAAAAAAGTCTCTTTAGCCTCTCAAATGCTGCTTGACATTCCATTGTCCACTTTAGGGGCTTGCTGGGTTTCACTGGGGACCCCCCCCCTCATTTTCAACAAGTTTGTGAGGGGCAGAGCTATTTGAGCAAACGAAGGGATGAATTGGTGGTAGAAGTTTGCAAACCCCAGGAACCTTTGCAATTGCTCCCTTGTGTGTGGGGGGTGCCCATTCTAATACTGCCCTGACTTTCTCAAGGTCTATTTTGATGCCCTGTGTGGATATGCAATGCCCCAGGTAGTCTATTCTTTCCTGGTGGAATTCACATTTCGATAATTTCGCATATAGGTGGGCGGCCCGCAAATTTTTCAAAACTGTTCTGACTAGGTTAACATGCTCCTCTTTGGTCTCAGTGAAGATAAGGATGTCATCTAGGTAAACCAGGACCCCCTTATATAGGTGCTCTCTTAGCACTTCATTAATTAATTGCATAAAAACTGTGGGGGGGGGCCTTGCAGTCCAAATTGCAGGACTTTGAACTGGTAGCAACCCATTGGGCAATTGAACGCAGTCTTCCATTCGTCTCCTTCATTAATCCTAATGCGGTAGTATGCTTCTCTCAGGTCTAGTTTGGTAAAAATCCTTCCTTTTGATAGGTGGGATAGCATATCCTTCATTAGGAGTAGGGGATACAGATTACATTCACTAATTGTGTTAAGAGATCTATAATCCATGCACAAATAAAGAGTGCCATCCTTCTTCTCCCTGAACAGGACCACTGATGCTGTCTCCTCTCTTCAGGTTGGGGGAGTGCTTTGGAGTTTTATGTTCCTATGCTCTCCCTCCAGGAAGTTTAATTCTGCTGTCCTCTATTTTACCCAGGGATTCCATTTCTTCAGCCATTCCAGTCCTTAAATCATTGGGCATTCCATGCCTGGGGTCACTATAGACATTATGTCTTCCTCATGAGTCCCCAGGGACAGATAAACTGGTAAGGTGGCTAGGGTAACTGGGACTCCCCCTGCTATGGACCCATCTAACTGGCCAAAGGAGATTGGTTGTTTTAGTCTCCTCATTGGAATGCCCAAATTCCCCACCAGCATCGGGCTGATGAGGCAGCGGGTGCAGCCAGAGTCTATTAGGGCTTTTACTTTGACGGCTTCAGGCATGGAGGAAGCTAATATAGTCACTGTCTTAAGGCTGGGTGGAATGGATCCACTTACCAATTTTCTCCCTCCGAGCTGTCTTCTGAGGTGTCCACCACCCCTGTGGTGTAGGCCAGAATCCCCTCCCAGTCTTTGGCAGGGTTTGGGGACTCTATAGCCTCTGTCCCCCTCATGGCAGGTTCTTTTGGGTTGCCTTGGGACTTCCTTAGTCTCCTGGAGGGTGATGCCTCTGATTTGCGCTGAGGGGCTTTTGAGCGGCATTCTGCAGCACGTTGGTCCTCTCTCCTGCATTTGAAACAGCTGTTGATTTGTTAGCCATGGACAGTGGTTTCGCTGGCTCGCGTGTTTGCTCGGGCGACAGGTGGGCCCATGGTTTTCCCTGGTGGTGCCTTTTTAGTAGGTCTATCTCTGCCTCCTGTGCCAGGACATACCAGTCATTGAGATGGTGTGGGTCTCCTTGAGGCAGGTAAGCATCATACAGGTCGTAGTTTATCCCATCTTTGAAATGGCTAAGGAGGATGTCTTCAGGCCAACTCAGCTTACTGGTGATGGCTTGGAATTCTTGGGTGTATTCAGCCACCGGCCGTCTGCCCTGCCTCACCATTTTGATTCTCTCCCAGGCCTTACGGTCAGCCAAAGGGTCCTCAAACTGCCTCCTCAAGGATGGCATGAATTGGTTGAAGTCGTTGAGTTCTGGGGCGTTGGAGTCATGCAGGTTCACCACCCAGTCTGCAGCCGGTCTGTCCAGGGCAGATTGCACAATGCAGATGCGGGCTTTGTCACTGGGGATGTCCTGTCCATATTCTTCCATATAGCTGAGGACTTGGGTAAGGAAAAACCCCAAGCGTGGTGGCTGTCCCCTGAATTTCGCTTCCAGGGGTGGTAGTCTTTGAATGGATTTGTGCCTGCGCAGCGGGCAGTATTGCTCCCCATCCTCATCCCCATCTGTGGTTTGGTGGGGGGTGGGTGCTGCTGAAGCAGCACCTCCTGGTCCAGCAAATGGCCCCGGTGTTGCAGGTTCTTGATCCCCCCCCACTGTCTCTCCAGTTGTAGGCCCAGATGCTGCTGTGGCTGTGATATTCAGGTTTCTCCTCTCTTAGTGAGCTAAGGGTTTTCTTCATCAGGTCAATAGCTTTCTCTAGGATCCACTCCTCTTCACTGACGTGCAGGGAGCTCTCCATCTCCTGCCTCCATTTGGGTTGGTGGTCGCCCCGCCTCAGGGTCACTTTCCTCGATGCCTTTCCCCACTTGCTTTTCCTTCCAATGCCCAGCGACCACCGCGGTTTGCAGTTGTGCGTCCCCACCACTTCTTCTCCGGAGGAATATGACTCTTCAGCTTCCGATCATTGGTGGGGTTTTGTTTGGGGGGAAAGTTCCCTTTCCATGGGGCTTTCCTCCTCCTTTGCCTCATTGTTAGACATTGTATTTTTTGCAAAGTCCCCCGGTAAGGTTCTCCCTTCCAGGTTGACTCTTAATGCAGATCCTGTCTAATGTCAGAACCCACCCCAATCCACATCTTAGGAAAGAAGAACTCTTGGAGACAAGATTGTCCAAACGGGAACTTTTACTAAAACATGGTTGACAGTGGATAATATAGACAGGATCTGAAGCTGTTTCACAGATTGATACTTTTAAAGTGTCCCCAAGTAATAACCCCACCCCTCAGTCCATTTGGTCAGTCCTGGATCAGTCGAGTCTCAGGTGTCAAAGCCCTCGTGGGGAAAAAGAATCACCAGTACATTTGCAACATTATTACTTCCTCCCTTTCACATTCCATTCGGAGATGTAAACCAGAATTCCCTCCCCACCCCCTTTCTTTGTTGTTTGGTCTTTTGTGATGGCCACCAGGCAGGCTGAATAAAAAAACATTACATCTAAGGGATAGAGAGGGCAATTAGCACCCCTGTCTTCTCTTTCCTCCTTGGAATGGCAGAATCCAGTAAAGGGGGGGCATGAGATTTAGGTTTGCACAGATAGGGAGTTAGAAATGAAATATAAATGGATTCTGACAACCTCCCTGTTTGTCAGCTGCCTTGCTTAACCAATGCCCTTTGTGATGAACTGGAAAATTACATCTCTAACTTGTTTTCAAACACCCAAATGCAGCCTGAAAAGTGGCAAGTGATTTTAATACCAGAGTCAGCATGAATGATACTCTTCTCCTGCTTCAGCAATATCTTTCCTCCTCAGATGGATATCTAGAGAATAAGGTACAACATTCCAGGGACTTGGAAATTAACATGGCAGGCTGGTGCTTAGTATAGCTTGCTAGGGGCCTTCAGCTTTGGTTATTAAAAGGTGTGGCAAAGGGGAGGATACAAAGGCATAACTCACATAGAGGAAGACTGGAGGGTCAAGCACAATCAACTACATTCAATTGAGCTCATTCAATTTATTTAATAAGGTGCTCACATTTAAAGTTGGGCTCCGGCCAAACAGTGACCACATGCCTTTATTACTCCATCTGGACATCTTAAATGTGATTTAACCCTTTAAATCTGGAAGAGGCACACATGAATAGTGCAGTTTTCTTTTTGCATAATTTGTGACGGAGAATTGGACAAACAATAAAGCTAAAGCAATTTAACCCATGTATACATATACATATACATATACATATACATATACATATACATATACATATACATATACATATACATATACATATACATACACAAATACATATACATATACATACACAGATACATACACAGATACATATATATATATATAGGAATTGTTATGTGAAATGCATAAAGTGATTTGAAATGCATACAACACAAGGTATTTAAAACTAAGACTTTTTAGGAGCCCTTAGCACCAGACGAATGTGTTTTCATACATTTTCCATCAAAATTAATATAATGTAATCTGCCCAAAGAAAGAAATCAGGCAGATTTTTAAAGAAATGAATAAAAGAACATAGAATAAAATTATGAAAATCTGAAATGTTTAACTCCTTTGTGGTTATCATCAGTTCTTTAGTTGGAGGAGGAGGAGGAGGATTTGTGGGTATTATAACTGTGCAAGGACTATTTTTACTCACTTTATGATTGGATCTGGACCTAATCCATTCTAATGTGTTGCTGGTTAACAGTTATAATTTATTTTTTTACCTTCTCTACCCAAATTTGTCTCAGGTATCTCCCTCCCTCCCTCCCTCCCTCCCTCCCTCCCTCCCTCCCTCCCTTCCTGTAAACAAGACTTATTTATTTATTCATTTATTCATTCATTTATTTATTTATTTATTTATTTATTTATTTATTTATTTATTTATTTATTACATTTTTATACCGCCGTTCTCCCGAAGGACTCAGGGCGGTGTACAGGGCAATAAATACAAAAACAGGATACAAAAGTTAAAAGCCTTTGACTGACATCCAGGAGCCCTTTTATCCTCCCCTCCCAGGAATTGAAATCTCCAGTTGCAGGCAAGTGGTTAAAACTGGAGTGGTATGCTTGCTGGGTACCCAGTTCCCAAAGTATTGGTGTCCCAGGGTCCCTGACCTTCCTTTGGCTACTCTCAGCCCAGGCGCCATTATCATCCTGATTTTAACTATGGGCATAGACTTCTTTTCAGTACAGTATAGTCAATTACACTGCTCCTCACTGAGAAAG
Source organism: Vipera berus (assembly GCF_964194415.1). NCBI lineage: Eukaryota > Metazoa > Chordata > Lepidosauria > Squamata > Viperidae > Vipera > Vipera berus. Next base: position 197,445,977 of record NC_138202.1, on the reverse strand, counting down.
AAGAGGGGGGGAAGCAGCAATAATTGCCATTCTGGAACTCAGAGGCTCAGAGCTATTAGTTGTGGGGATTACCTTTTTTAATGTGGGTATCCTTATCTGCTTAGCCAGTTATCCTTATAACTGAAGCTCTTATATGTTCAGTTCAGAAGTATCTCAGTTCATTTACCTGGAACACAGTTCCTGTATGCATGGTTTGCATGGTTTTGATCATCTGAAGTAAAGGGCCGAAAATGTTCGTAATTATCTCCATCAATTCATATTCAATGAAGTATGGCTAATTTATGCACACTTTTTTTTCTGCAATCTCCTTGCACAAGAATAAGGTAGGTCAGCCCTCTTTTAGGGCTACCAGTTCTAGATGGCCACTAAATAGCATCCAAAACAATAGTAGATTTTATGTCTCTTTTATGCCATCCAGTGATCCCAGATCTGGAAGACCTGTACTCTACTTCCCTAATACAATAGTTTGTCTTACTTGCAGGTTAGCTAGCTTGCACTCAAGCTGATTCACTCACTGACATTTGCATAATAGTAAAACAATTCCTAATATTGTGAACCCATCAAAGGCAGCAAGAACCAGGTGGTGGAGACCACTCATTTCCCACAGTTCATGTCTTTTTGTTTCTTATCTTTACACCATGAGCAGTTTCCCCTTCTATACTTTTGCCTAGAAGGAACACACACATCCCAAAAAAGTATCCTGACCTCCTATAGAAAAGTGGTTTGGCAAGACCACCAATTCTACTGCTGCCAACTATCTCTTCCTCTTTGTTTTCTCTAGAATATTCCAGCCTTTGGGGCCCAAGATGACCAGCATCAGTGGACAAATACTGAGTACAAAATTTTAGGGGCAGGGAAATGCGGAGGGAGGGGTGTACATGGTTTTTGTGTGTATATATGTTTATATGTATAAGAATGCATGCACATAATGATCTAGTTTCTATATTCTATAAATTTTGTTTTTAATTAAAATTAGCAATCTCTTCATAGTGGAAGAAAAAATTTGGACTAATGCCAGCCAAGGCCAAATCAACTTTCGGTGTCCAGGTAAGCTATAAATTCAAGATCATCTTCCAGACTTGTTCACTTTAACAATTGCCTATCTTGTCATCTGGTATTACAAGATAGAATGATTATAGTGACTAACGTGTTCCATTTTGTGTTCCATCAACTTACTTTATGAAGGTCATTTGAAGCCAGGGAAATTGAACACTTGGGCTCCTGTCTGATCCAGTTTTATTACTCTTTTGGGGGGGAAAAAGCTTTATTAAAACATACACTGATTTATGACACACTGAACATTAAAAAGAACCAGCCAATCTACTACCAGCAAACAACATTTTTTAAAAAAAAAAAACTTCATAGTTCAGTATATAATCTTATGTAGTGATATAAAATGTTTAAAATCCATATTCATTATTTGTGTTCAACAAGGCATATGTATATATAGGTATAATCTATTAGGAATCACGATTAGTGACATTTAGACCAGGTATGAATAGTACAATCCTTTTTTAAAGGAGTCTTCAAAGTTTTTTGTTGCTGTGTTAATTTTCAGCCACTTCTATTTTCCATTAAATACATCCCTATTATGCTTTAGGAGTAAGTAACATTATCAGTACAGAGAAATTGAGTAATAAATAGTAGGACAAAGAAATTAAGGGCATGACATAAGAAAAAAAAATTCCATCCTTGCAAACTAACTGCTTCCAACACATCCACACTCCATTCATTGTCCTTTGTTCTTCATACTTCTCACCTCTCTCTTTTTGAAGGTATCATCAACTCTATCCAACCATGACTTTCTTGTTCTTCCCCCTTCTTTAAACCCATTCTCTCTTCCTTCATAACTTTGTTTGCAATTTGATCCTCATTCATTCTCTTTATAGGACCAAACCACATTAATGTATTTCTTTCATCTTGGTTGCTCACCTTTTGTACAATCCACATTCATTCAGCACCCATTCATTGTTGGTCCTATTCTTGTTTTACCACAGACACTTCTTAAACAACCCATTCCTTCTGCATTCAATTTGTGTTTATATTTCTCCTGAAATATCCAACTCTCACTTCCCTATAACAAAGTGAGCAGAAGCACACTCTTGTACACATCCATTAACACTTCTTTCAACTGATATATATTCTTGGCAACAGACACTGTCCACTGTCACACATTTACCCAACTTTAGTAAACATTCTGCTGATCTATACAAATTCTTCTGCTTGCTCTAATCTATCATCATGCATATAAGTTGCAATTATTCATTCCATTTCTCTGCTCAAACATAATTATCATGGTCTTTGATACATTAATTTTCAGACTGATATTCTTTGATGCAACATAGAATGTAACATATGCTATTCATAATTTAGTTTTCAACCATAGCTTCATTTGCATATCTCCAAACATTATATTTCTAACATCACCACAAATACATCCTTATGTATTTATACATAAATACATTAAACAACCAATTGGATATTGCACATCCTTCTTTTATTCCCTGATCAATACTGAATCATTTGCTAAGCATTCCATTTATTTCCATGCTTTGTTTCCATCATACACCACTTTTCTCATTCATTCTGATATCTTCAGTGGTCAAATAATTCTTTCTCTACTCTTCCATCTTGTTCCTGCCCATGTCACCTAGCAGAATACATTTTTTTTGTAGACTGAATTCATTTAAAATGTTTCAGTTTTTCCCAAAATTCATTTTTATTTCTTCCATTATAACATAACCTTCCATTATAACATAACCACTGGCTTAGGGATTCCTACTTCCATATGCATCCATAATAGCTTAGGCATAATCAACTTATATTTTATGACATATAGGTTAGTCCTATCATTAATATTTAAATCTACACTTTCAAATCTCTGCATGTATTTTTCAACTCTACTCCGTAGGATCTGATCAAATTCAGATCTATTGCAGCTTTCATTTTCAGTTAGTTTTACAGAAGCATATCTATTTATTTTTCTTTCATTCATGTGATTGCCATGAAATTTTACCATTGTAGCATCCTAAATAGTTCATGTAATTAATTGGGAGGGGAACATATAAGTCAATATGAAAAATGAGATCTATATGTGCAATGAACAACAACTAACAAATGAAAGTATGTGGTTCTTTAAACAAGAGATTCAGTGCCGCACTCTGTTAATAACAATAGAAACTTTCAGAATATACCAGGAAGATATAATGAACCTGGCACAGGCACACAACATATCTAGTTTACTTTATTTTATTTTATTTCATTCATGCATGCACTTTACCACTTACTCCTCGTACATTCCAAGTTGCAGTCTTCCATATGCCATGACTGACACCAGATGGAACAATAGGTATGGACTTCTTTTGTCAAGAATGTTTTTGGTCAATTGAGATTTTCATATAACACTTTTTAGTAAGATAGAGAACATGTAGTAAAGGTTTCCAACCTTAGCCACCCCTATGCCACTTGTAGTATCCCCTACTAAAGATAAGAACATTACCAATATGCTGGAAGCGCCACCAAAGTCCAATTTTATCCCAAGCATGCTTACTCTCTTCTAAGCAAGCTAGGATCTCTACTCTGGTGATTACCTTAGGGGTACTTTGCCTATAGGTAAGAGATGTATGCAGTGTACCAAAACATACTCAGAAAACGTGCAGTATTTTTCAACTGCTTTGCTATTCTGACCTCTAACAGAAAACTACCAGAGATTAATCTCTTATGCTGCATAATTTAATATACCCTGGGGGAAATGAACAATAAAGCTACATTTTATTAAGAGTCTGTCTTGCAATTTCCTCAGAAACTTTCAAAGTACAGTGAAATGGGCACTGCCATCAGAGATAGTAATACATGCTAATTTGATCACACATATCACAACACAATGTAAAAAGACTTTGATTAGCTTAATGTAGTTTTAAGGAACTACACCTCTCTTTGCAAATTCTTTTTTTTTATTGAAAAGTTTTACAGTACATTTTTGAATACAAAACACCTCCCCTCCCCCTCCCCTCTTCCCAAACCTCCCCAACTCTCCCCTCCCCTCCCCTCCCCCCTCCCAGACTTCCCAGAGCTAAATACAGGGTATAAAAATACAAACATACATAATCTAAAATATGCAAACAACAATAAGATATTAAATTCTATCACACTTTAACTCTTAATAAAATAACTACAAGCTAATTATACATCATATAAATCCGCTACTTATTCAAATGCTAAGTGAAACTTTTTAGTCCCATATTTATTCTGAATATAATCTTAAGGAACTACACCTCTCTTTGCAAATTCTTGATATAATTAATTTTTGACAATGTTCCAAAACAGGACGGTATATATCATCATTTTTTTCCTTCCATTCAATCACACCTGATTCTCAGATACTGCCTGGACAAGTGCTTGCTGGTTTTTTGGCAAGGTTTTTCAGAAGTGGTTTGCCATTGCTTCTTTCCTAGGGCTGGGACAAAGTGACTACTGGTAGCCTAAGGTCTTTCAGCTGACTTTGTGCCAAAGGTGAGACTAGAAGTCACAGTCTCCCAGTTTCTAGCCTGATCCTTTAACCTCTGTACTAGCTCTAAACTGATTAAATTTTGAATCCCAAACTTTCTTCCCATGCTTTTGAAATCCCATTTTTATTTATATTTATTTAGAATTTTACATACTGTAAAAGTGAAGTCTAAAGGAAAAGAAAAGGAAGAAGAAAGTGCAAGAAAAGAAACTAATAAAATATGACTTCTGACCTTCTCAATAGATAATTACAAAGCCTGCAATCTATCACTTTAGCACACCCCAAAACTGGCTTGATTAGCACCACCTTCTCCAAGAACTACCTGTTTCCTGTTTTTATTATTATTTTTATTATTAAATTTTTATACCGCCCTTCTCCCGAGGGACTCAGGGCGGTGAACAGGGCATATGATAAAAATACAAAACTACAAAAGTTAAAATAGAATTAAATTAATGCCCAAGATAAAACAATAAAATATACAAATATTTAAAACCCAAATTAACTCCCCATCAGGCCAGGCCAGCTTGTTCAAACAGGTGGGTCTTTAACCCGCGCCGGAAGGAGCGGAGATCCGGTGCCATCCGGAGCTCCACCGGCAGTTGATTCCACAAAGCCGGGGCGCCCACAGAGAAGGCCCTCCCCCTGGGGGCCACCAGCCGGCATTCTCTGACTGGAGGCACCCTGAGGAGGCCCTCTCTGTGGGAACGCACAGGGCGGAGGGGAGTTGACGCCGGCAGCAGGTGGTCCCCGAGGTATTCCGGGGACCACCTGCTGTTGTTTCCTCCTGCTCCTCTTGAGGAGAAAATATACTCAAGAGCTTGAGACAGATGAGGACATACTAGTAGAAGACAGTAAGGCCAGAGAGAGAGAGAGAGAGAAGAAAGAAAGAAAGAAAGAAAGAAAGAAAGAAAGAAAGAAAGAAAGAAAGAAAGAAAGAAAGAAAGAAAGAAAGAAAGAAAGAAAGAAAGAAAGAAAGGAAGGAAGGAAGGAAGGAAGGAAGGAAGGAAGGAAGGAAGGAAGGAAGGAAGGAAGGAAGAGGGAGGGAGGGAGGAAGGGAAAGAAAAGTTTCTTTTATATACTACTAGGAGAAGCTTTCCTAAGATATATGAGGCTTCTGAACCCAGCTATTGAGTAGTTGCAAGAGGTCTGATTTTTCCAGTTGCAATATAGCTTACCGGGCAGCTACTGCAGCATCCATATTGCCAACCTAAATGGGTGTAACCATGCATATTTCTGAAGAATATTTTATCATGGTTTTCCAAGCCATTGTTGGTGTGAAATCCCTAATAGTACCAAAGTGACATAGTGATTATAGTAATTATATTAATTGTATCAATAGTATCATATCACATATCATATATTGTATCATTATAGAAATAGATTTTGGCTTAAATAATTAAAAAAAAACTTAGAATGCTGCATTCTGTTCTTGCTGCAGACTCTTTCTGATGTTCTAATGTTTAAACCATACTGCATTTCTTAGTAACGCTAGACACTACAGTGCAGTCAGTTGAAAAATATTTTATTTATTCAGGGGAATCCAACAGTATATTTGGGGTTTTATGAGGTGCTCCCAGTATTGTCACCTAAATAGTTCAGTGCCCTAGGGACAGTAATACTGATGGTTTGGGTGATAAACTAAAAGTCCTTTCAATAAATATTTCAGCAAGAAAATATTATTTCCTAAGATATTTGGACACAAACAAGATGATTTCTCCTCTTTCTGCATAGTTTTGTTGCTCACCTCTTGCCATTGTTGTCGGAAGAGAAGGCAGCTTTTCCAAACTAAAGTTAATAAAAATGGTCCACAAGAGAGGCTTTCAAGGGAGTCTGAGTTGGTCAAACTGTGACCCTTCCAATGCAACAATTTATATCTCTACAACTCAGAAGACATGGAAAGCACTGGTTTTGTAGTCCCAAAGGGGCTTCTTATAAAACCAACTGGATTTTCTTGTGTTTTTCTTTCTCTGAAAACATTTCATTTCTCATCCAAGAAGCTTCTTCAGTTCTTCAGAAGAAGCTTCTTGGATGAGAAGTGAAATGTTTACAAAGAAAGTCCAGTTGACTTTTGGAAAAAGCACCTTTGGGACAACCATGACCTGGATGAATCTCCATAGGCACCAATTTTGTAATTCAATCAGGCAAAATCACCAGTGGTTCCTGTGCAGAAAAATCACAGTTGCTCCTTAGGCACTTGAACTTCATGTCAATAGTTTGAACAAGGAGTTTTAGGTAGTTAGTTCTCCTGAGATAGCTAGTAGAATGGGAATAGGAGAGGAGTAAGACAGGAAAACAGCTGGACTGAGACTTGCAAAAGATGGCCCAAAGTTAAAAACAATTAAATGATTTATGCCCGATATATACAATAGTTAAAACCATATTAAAACCCAACCCCAAACCCATCAGACCAGGCCGGCTTGCTCAAATAAATAGGTTTTTAGATCCCGCCAGAAGGAGCGAAGGTCGGGGGCAATCCGGAGCTCAACCGGCAAGCGGTTCCAGTTTGTACCAAGCATCTTTTGAGTTCTGAATAATGAAAGTTAAATATTTTACCAGTACTGCATTCCAATAAACATCATTATACATTTTACTTATATGTAGGGTTTGCCTGATTCTAAGTATTCCTTTTTAACATTATGTACAAAGAAATTTGAATTATTTGCTTCATATGCCAAAATTCTGTAGGCCAAGAGAGACTACCATTATAAGAGTTTGCATAATATTGAAGAAGTCCTTTTACTTTTTAATGCTGTAAATAAGAAACCGAATTGGCTAAATCTCGTGAATTTAAAAGAAATTATTAAACTTCACTCATTTGAAACCATGTTGGAACTTATGACTAATGCTTTTGCAAAGTTATGTTCAAGAGAAATCTGATGATAGCAATAACCAAGCTTTAATCCGTTTAATCCTTTCTTGAACTGATCATATGTAACCATGTCCTTAAAACATGGATGATTTATAAGTGAAAAAAGATGAAAAAGATCAAGAGTAAGAGTAAGTTCACTTTTTCCAAACTTCTACAATAAATTTGAAATAGGGATTTATAACAGTAGTTGTTAGTTTCTTAATTTCAGGAAGGGATGATGTTGACCTAACAGACTTAGAATTTGACACCAGTTCAGTTTTATATAAATATATATTTTATATATATTTATATTTATTAAATTTTTATACCGCCCTTCTCCCGAAGGACTCAGGGCGGTGTACAGGGCAATAAACATTAAAAAACAAAGTACAAAAGTTAAAAACAATTAAATGATTTATGCTCGATATATACAATAGTTAAAACCATATTAAAACCCAACCCCAAACCCATCAGACCAGGCCGGCTTGCTCAAATAAATAGGTTTTTAGATCCTGCCGGAAGGAGCGAAGGTCGGGGGCAATCCGGAGCTCAACCGGCAAGCGGTTCCAGTTTGTACCAAGCATCTTTTGAGTTCTGAATAATGAAAGTTAAATATTTTACCAGTACTGCATTCCAATAAACATCATTATACATTATACATTATGCCTGATTCTAAGTATTCCTTTTTAACATTATGTACAAAGAAAGAATCCTTTCTTATGTATAACACCAAATAATATATAAGGAAATTTGAAGTGTTTCAAACCTAAATAACATTTTACATAAATAGCATTTAAGAAGGATAGTCATTTTAATTGATAATGAGTGGGGGGCAGGGCAGAACAGAATACTGCAATGGTGACCAGCATGGTAAGATAGTGCAAGAGACCAGAGGCAAACTGCCTGTGACGAAGATGGCCTTGATATCTAAGACTGATACCACATTCTAGGTCCCTATGCTCAGCCCCAAGACCTCATCTCCAGCGCTTCAGTAGCCCCAATATCTGGCTATTGCTACAGCCTAGCATCATCCTTACCCAAGCCTTTTGACTCCATGATTTTCAAACTACCTTCTTTTGGTCCAGACTTAGAGGCAGCTAGGGAATTCATGACCAACATGACAAACGTAGACCTGATGCACATTTTTGGTCCTAGGTTCTCTATGATCTCGGGGAATTCAGGAAGATGGACACTATTTGATTGGCCTACCCCAGGTAACTGATGAACTCAGTGAGGCTCCAGAGGAAGCTATTTAGTCATGGACAATAGAGAATCATGGATTTACTAAATGAGGAGTTATATTCTTACTGAGCCACTGTCAGCCTTTAAAACCTATCACAGATCATATTATACATGTGGACTACATTTTGCTGTGCTGATATCCTGAAGTTGGAAAGAGCTGATTGCCCCTTTCAAGAAACTGGAACCTGGTGTGCTGAAAGCAACTTAATGTGGAATGGGTTCATTCAACTTATTCTCATTCCTATACTGATTTGTTAGTAGCACACAAAAACAGTGGCAAACTATTGGATCAGAAACACACTTGGAAGAGAAGAGAGGAGGCAAAAATCTGAATTATGCCATCCTCAAAAACCTCTAAAACCCATTTCCAAAAAATGTTTCCTCTCCCAACACCTGACTTCAATTGACAGTCACTCCACCATAGTTTATGCTGTGGGTGCAATCTGGGAGAACCCCAGTTTTGATACTTCAGTCTTGTGGCTATAGAACAGTCATAGTCTAATCCTCTGAGAGTAGTAGAGTAAATACCAAATTAAAGTTGATCTTTTAGACTGCAGCCATTGTTAAACAAAGGAAAAAAGCATCTCTCATTTATTTGATTTCAAAGTAAATATACATAAAAGGGCAAGTGAGTAGTTGTGTGACATTTCCCTGTTTTTTGTCAGTTCCATGGAAACCTGATGATGAACACAAGAGCATGTGGTTGTCCTTTAATTACTTAATTACACCAGTGAAGAGGATGAGAAGAATTGAGATGATCCAGAGAGTGGGAAAAATCATTCAAATGGTGATATAAAAATAATTGGACTACAATGTCATGTTTTAGCACTTTCCCAACAGCTTTACACAAGGGAGCTGCTCATAGCCCACAACAATTTCAAATCTTTCGTTCTGGGGTATCGTAGTATATAATCATAAAATTACACTTGAGATAAGATTTAATTATCATTTTCACCTTTCCATCACCTTTAGAGAAGTAATAATCAAAAGCCCTTTCAAGAAGAGAAAATCGCATCTAAAAAGCACCAACATATGCAACAAAGCTATTCAAAGAAAGGCTAAGCACAATGTGGGTCTTTAAAGAGGGTTTCAATCGAATGGCTTTATTCAAAAAATATTAAAAGTGACTGTTGGTAATTTTTTTTAGATGTTCATGAAAGGAAATAAATAAATAAAATGAGTAGTATTATCCTCTAAAAAGAGAGCTTTCTATTGTCTTGAGTCAACCGAGTTGCTGGTTGCTACTGATAACTCCATTTATGAGATATGATTGAAAATTATAAAGTTAAGACTCTTATCTCTCCCCAGTTTGTACATATAGATTATTTCCTGTAATGGAAAATAGGTGGCTGACTGCCTATCAATCTGAAAGGGAAAGGGAGTAACACACACAAAAAAGACTAAGGTAGAGGTTTTCCATATATGCAGGGGAATTGTGATTGGCAGGAGTATGCTTTTTTTCCCCTGGATTTTCTCTAACATTGATAATGTTGAGGATAATTGACCAGACAGAGATAAAGGATTGTTTAGAAACTGTTAATTTAATTTCATACTGAATGCAGAACATAGGAACTAATGGCTCTATTATTTCTTTGTTTTGACAAAGGAGTTCTTTGGTAAGTGCACAGCTATAAATTCATTCACTTAATTTTCAAGCAATAGTTGCAAGTCTACAAAAGAAAAAGAAAAACTTTTGTTCTTGAGTTCATCTTAAGCCTCTTTTCCTTATGACTTTGCAATTAGGCCAGGATCAGATCCTCTAAATTTTACATCAAAGAGTCTCCCTATGGTTGAATCTCCTAAAGTAGCATCTGAACAAGCGTGAAAAAAACCTGGTAGGCTTTGAGGCAATTTGCATGAATTGTGTGACCCACATTGTTTTCATGCTCATCCCACATAACTAATTGGCACATGTCAATATAGTACATCAGTACATAGTACAATATAGTACAGGCGTTTTATCTCTGCCCAACTGCAGATATAGGACGATACTGCATAGAAAGAAGACTTTAAAATATTTGGAGAAGGCCTAAAACATACCACATGCAGATTAGCAAAGCCTGCTGGGTAATTTGCCAACTGTCCAAAAGACTATATGCAGAAAACATAATGAGAAGATTTTGGCTGACATCTGCATTTTGGTACTGAAGCCTGAATAGGATAAACTTAAATAAATTCATATATAGCCACAAACTCATTTTGCTCATATACCATCATTCTTTAAATGACATTGATTATGCCATTCACAATGTGAATAACTCAGATATAATGTGACAGAGCACTGTGGTTCCTGATTTCTGCATATTTATATATCTGCAGAGCCTTTCTCCATCTCTTTTTTTATATTATGAAGAGTGAATTGTATGCTGTTTAATTTTTGCTATGTTTGTATTGCATCAAACTAACTGAAAAGAAAAACTATGTATATAGAAATGTCATGTTAAAAAATATTCTATCCCCCAAATAGAGAGAAGACCTAGACATGCATTTCATTATCAAAAGAAAAAAAATCCCAAAATTTTACCAACCTGCTCAAAAGTCCTCTTCTTTGCCCCTTAGTCAAAAGAAAAAAAAGATTGACAGATCACACAAATATTGCCAGATCACATGTCATTCACTTCAGCACTAGATTTATCCATTAAATGTATAACTTTTTAAACTGTTCCACATGCATGCAAAGTCCACAGACCCTGGACATCTTGAGAAGCTGTAAATCCTGGGGACTCAATCAAGCAAAATATATGTGACCTTAAGCAGCAATGAGTGATATGCAATCATGTTAACAGTTACATGGATTTCAGACTAAACCGTAACAACAGTAGAAGTCCAAATGACATGAATTTAACATGAATTAAACTTATGGATTCTCTAAGTTATGAACTGCTTTTTTAGCCACATGACATTTGCTTCCAGCCTTCATTAAACATTCCCTGAAGTATTTAAAATAGGTGAAAGATAATTTTCTGTTGTATTACTCTCAATTCAAGATTAAGAAAAACAATTTCACATTTTAGTTCCAACGGTTTGTAGAAACAAAGCATTCAAAGATAAAACCTCTAACTATTGTACAGTGGAGCTTTGTGAGTGGCAATGGCACCAAGACCAAACAACCCAACAGCAGGTAACTTGAATTAAGTAGCAAGAAACATTTGCTAGAGTATCCGTGGGCCTGAACAACAATTTTCAAGATGAATCAAAAGAAATAGAATTTGTATTCACTTTCCTACCTATATTATGAAGAAAAGATATGGCTTTATATTTTAAAATGTTTAAGTCTAAAAGCTTATAGTTTATAGCTTTTATAAAAACTTAAAGCTTATATTCTGTCCCTTTTCTCAGTCTCATTTATTAGTACTGTATTCCATTTCTGCTGTATAAAGGTAAAGGTAAAGGTAAAGGTTCCCCCGCACATGCATGCTAGTCATTTCCGACTCTAGGGGCCGGTGCTCATCTCCGTTTCAAAGCCAAAGAGCCAGCACTTGTCCGAGGACGTCTCCGTGGTCATGTGGCCGGCATGACTAGACGCCAAAGGCGCACAGAACGCTGTTACCTTCCCACCGCAGTGGTCCCTATTTTTCTACTTGCATTTTTACGTGCTTTCGAACTGCTAGGTTGGCAGAAGCTGGGACGAGTAACAGGCGCTCACTCTGCTACGCGGCACTCGGGATTCGACCCGCCAAACTGCCGACCTTCCGATCGACAAGCTCAGCGTCCTAACCCACTGAGCCACCGCGTCCCATATATTCTGCTGTATACATGTTATTAAATGCATATTTAATAGAGAGTAAAAACGTATCAGCAAGGAATTATCTGCATCATTCAGTTGAATGAGATGTATGAAAAGTTAAAATCTCTAGGAAGCTTTTTTCCTCTCAAAACTTTTAACTAATTGTTCTTTCTTTGTAGCAGAAGCATATGCAATCATATGGTCTCTAATAAATGTTTAGTTAAAAATGATGCTTTTCTATGATGTTCTATACCCAATTTCCTTTGTCTAGTTCAGGTGACATTTTTTTCCTTTGTTCCTGAATGATTTGTTTCCCTGTTAACCATCTCCCTGTAGGGATCTTCTAGACAAGATTCCTGGCTTCGCTTATGTGCCTGTTTCATCTTTACCTAAAGCAGCTTCCACATAGTCTCACATTCTACATCTGCCATTGGTGTGCAGGGAGAGGCAATGACCAAAATTTCTTAGTTTCCATCCAAAATATCATCAAAACAGATCCTCTTCAATAACCAAACAGAAGGTAATCACTTGTTCAGGTTCCAACAGTAGCAATAAACAGTTATGGGTATAATAAATTTATAGCAAGTGCCACAATATGATGATGACCATCTAATTACAGTGCCAACTTAACAATAGCATATGTTCATAATATCCTGAAACTGTTGCATGTCCCATAGCCCACAAAGGTTTGTTTCCCAGTACTATCATTTGATATCACTTGGGAAGGGAAAAAAAGTAGGAACTTTATAGAAAGTTTAATTCCAATCAACAATTAGACCATGTAAAAATAACTGATAAAAGATTTGTCATAAGATAATACTGTGACCAGCATAATAGATAAATAATGTAATGCAATTAATAAATCTATCTTTTCCTATTTATTACCCTCCAGATGTGTAGAGAGTTACAACCTCAATACATGTGGAGGGCACCAGGCTGGGGAAGAAAGCTATAAATTATATTCTTCCATCTGTTTTCTTTTAGTTTACTTCTATGTGTTACCTTAACCATTAGCTTAATTGTTCTCACCTTTATAAGGCTGATATTCATTGTAACTTTGGTCTCAGTTTTGCACAATTGTTCAGCCTTTTCCTTCACAGTCCTGCTGTGACAATTACAGAAGCTCAGATGCTATGCAAGAGTGGGTGTTTAATCATAATGTGTGTGAAAATTATTTTTGCAAATTAAGAAAATTAAGAAAACTATATTTGCCAAAAAAAATCTTTAAAATATTTGAATGATAGTGAGAATATGTTAAAGAATGAAGGCCTGTACAATTTGCCTGCCACTATATCTTTTCTTAGTTTGCCGTTACCTTGTCATTGTTTTAATTACATTACACAAGGATAGATTCCAATGTCATGGGAATGTATTTTCTCTTTTCTCTCCTGTACCCTTATGTGGCTTTCAGAACTATGGTCTCCCAATTTTTTTAGACTATATTTTTATGCTCCTTGTACCAATTTATTTATTTATTCATTCATTCATTCATTCATTCATTCATCTATTTCTAAACTGCCCATCTCTCTCAGATACTCTGTGTGCGTGACCATGCACACGTTCTTGCATGCATATAGACTCTCGATAGATAGACAGACAGACAGACAGACAGATTGATAGATAATGATGTCATAAGCAGATGGTATAAAATACATGGTAATAGAAAAACCCTCTGCATTGATAAAGGTGATAAATACAAACACTAAAGTAGGAAGTCAAATCCCCTCTTCTCAGAAAACAAATACCACCTGAGATCAGTGGTGGGATTCAAGTATGTGAACAACCAGTTCTCTGTATGGATGCCACTTTGGGAAGTCCATTCTGGGCCTGGGCAACAAAAAATTAGCTACCAGTTCTGTCAAACTGGTACAAACTGGCTGAATCCCACCACTGCCTGAGATGCACCTGAGTGGCTTCAAGGAAGCTGATTTTCAGACAATACAGTTTTGAATGGCAGCTAAAACACTACTAAATAGCACTGTGAATATTATTTAAAAACATTTAGGTTCATTCAATAAAGGTTCATTCATTCAATTTATACCCTTCTTTTTTTCCATCAGCCTATTAAACAACAGGAGTATCTGAACAGTGAACTGTAAAGTCAGAATTAGTACAAATGGCTCCAAGGTAGAGTAAAAATGTAAAGATAACTTGAAAAGGTAATTATTGCTTTCAAAACCAGCACCAGCCAGAACAAACACTAATTTCATCTCCTGCCTCATTGGGAATTTTAACCCTGATAAACTATAAGAACGATTCATGTTTAACCCATAAAGGAAATTATATTTTCATGATGATATAAACCATTTTGGAACATTAGAAGCAGTGGAAAAGCATGAAGTTATGTGCAGAAAATAAAGGAGCCATAAAGAGTGCTCAGGGCCATGGGTTATGCACACATTCTCAGATTAGAGGAATATTGTTTGTCAGTCTGCAATATCCCTTTTCACACTGCTGAAAAGCAGAGTGAAAAATGACAATGGAGCAGCTTCATTACCTTCCCCTCCTGCCTGCCAAAGAGTATTTGGCTGAAACAAACAAAGTCTCCTTATTACTTATCGGTGCCCAATTAATTTTATCTTGTTCATCTGAGCTCCATCTGAGGCTAAAAGTTCAGCGGTGCACACTAAGGATGATAAGGAAGATAGAGGTTCCCATGCAGCATTTTAATCACACTGTTTGTAAAAGAGAAAGGTAATAAACCATCCTAAGAACCTCTTCCCATTGTTTCCAATTCTGCAAAGTAAATGTGTTGAGACAGCTGCATTTCTGAGACTGACAAAACTGGATAAAATACTTCTCCGGGATAACGTCTACAAGGCAAAAACTATTTCCTATATTTCTTTAGGACAAGCTATTTTCCAAAACACCAAGGCAAGACAAGAACCAATTGATGGAAACTAATCAAGGAAAGAAGCAACCTAGAACTTAGGAGAAATTTCCTAATGGCGAGAACAATCAACCTTCAGAAGTTGTGGGTGCCTCACCACTAGAGGCTTTCAAGAAGAGACTGGAAAGCCACTCATCTGAGATGGTATAGGGTCTTCTGCTTGTGCAGGGAGTTGGACTAGATGATCTCCAAGGTCCCTTTGAACTCTGTTATTTTATGTTCTATGTTTGGCTCTTTTCACCTGCTGAATAACACACTTGGATTTCCATTCACTCCAGCACTTCCTGAAAAAGCATACAGCTACACATTGCACCAAATTCCAAATGCATTTTTTTAAAAAGAATGCATACAGTAGATGCCTCCAAATAGGTGAAAGAGTGAATTGGATTTTTACACTTAATGCTTATGTCAACACACTAAAGCCACACTCATCAGTTTAAAAAATTCTGTACACAACAATCTCAGTAGAAGAGAACAAGATACTATCAGAGGCCTCAAGAATAACAATAACATCATAATTAAACAAGCTGACAAACAGGGATGGTTGTCCTCATAAATAAGGTGAGTTACCTCAGAGAAGACAAGGTGCAACTCTCCAACACTGCACTCTGCCCACTTCACCCCTCAGATCTCACTACAGAATATCAGAGAGCACTATAGAATCTGACAGAAGAATCTCCTAAAGACATACAGACCATATCTACATGGAAACAGAATCCCCAACCAGACCTCTTCTATTTACTTCCCAAAATAATGCAAACTAGACAACCCAAGCCATCCCCTTTTCTCAGACATTAGAACTATCACAAATGGAATCAGTTTTCATGGATTCTATATTCAGACATCGTACCACCAGCATTCTTAGCTACATAAGAGATAGCATAGTCAACTTAAGAAAGCCAAATTCTATGGGGAATCTCTATAAGAGCACCATTTTAGCTATCATAGAGGCATTATCTACCACCTACATGAATTTCAAGCCACTGAGAATTCCATTATTGATGCCAAACCAGCACAGTATGCCACCAGACTGTGTGATTTTGTATTTACCCATAATTAATTCAACATTAGTAATAACTTGTACTTGACAATCAGTGGTGGAGTCCCAGGCACATGTGTGACTTCTCCATATGCCACACTCTTCAAAGCTAATCTAGAACTCTTCCTTAAATCTCATTCCCTGAAGCTCCTCCTTTCATTTGGGATTCATTTATGACACTTTTGTCATCTGGACCCCTGGAAATAAGTCTCTCATTTAATTCCATCAAGACTTCAACAACTTCCACTCCATCAACCTATAGAGACCTGCAGTATCTGTAGAACAAGCCTATCTATACCAACAGTACCATCACCAGCCCCAACATGTACGCACAAAATTAGAGGCAACTTCACGTTTTTTCTCCAGTGTGATAGTCATCATTGGCCACCAATGTCCCTCTCGATTGTACATAGGACAAATATTGTGAAAAAGAAGTAGCAAAAAGTAATGCATACAAGTCTGATATCAAGACTCAAAGCAAAGGCAAAGGAGTACATTTCAACCTCCCATAACAGTCCATAGTAGATCTCAAAATAACTGCTTTGGAAAAACAAGGCTTTAACTCCACCATTGAGAGTAAAATTGTTGAACTCACATATATCAAAAGGTTTCCTGCAACCTCACACAGTCTCAGCAAACAACAGGCTTTTAACACATTGCAATTGGTAAGGCATTTGTAATCTACCTCCCAGTAACCTGCATATGCATAATCAGCCTATCTTGTCCACCCTTTCTCCCCCACCTCACCCCAATTTAAAACCTACATTAGTCTAACCACTTTATACACATGATGAAAGAGATGCAGCTCATGAAAGTTTATGCCTTTTAGTAAAATGTGTTATCTGGAAAATATGCTACCAGACTCTTGATTTTTTGCCAATATAGACTAACACAGATTTCCTTCTACTATCACTTTAGAATGGGTGTAAGACCAGCAGGACCAGTAAAAGAATAGGAGGAGGAGAAGACATTTATCACTTGCTTTGTTGGTAATTTGCTACTAATTACTAATAAGGTAATTTAGGGATGAAGTTCTGGGCTGCAGCCAGATAGCTATTTTGCCATCCACTTGGTGCATCCTTTCCTCTGGAAATAGCAACACTATTCCCTCACACCTTCCCCCATATGAGCTATCAAACACACAAAGATTGGACATGTTGAATTCCTGCTAAATATCACCTTTGTGAATGCTAGCATTGGTCACAAGAGAATTAGCATGAGACTTGATGTTCAAAAAGAATTCCTGAAGAAATCAAGTATTTCTTAAAACTGAGTGAATGTATAAATCTGCCTTTCTGTTACCAAGAAGCTCAGAATTTAGGAGTAAATCAGTTTCATGAATTTCAGTGGCAGGATTAAGCCCATTCATAAATTTTGAAAGCAGTGAGTTATGCTACTCAGTCCCAGGCCATTTTCAGAAACAAATCCCACTGTGGTTAATGAAGCATATCAAGTATATGTACCTAGAAATATACTCAAAGGTTGCAGCTAGTCTGAACATTTCAGTATGGATGATATCAGCAAAACCCATTTGTTAGATAGTCATATCAAACCCTATAAAATAGGATTCTGGTAAGAATGGGGTGTGTGGAACCATTTAAAACATAGAAATCAAGCATAGTTCTGCAACTATCTTGCCATGATAACTGTCCTCTCTGGATAAGTGATTTCCAATTTTACAGGAAGCATTTTGTCAACCACTTGGGGGGCAGGGGAAACCCATATTTGGAGAGGAAGAATATGAATCACAGAAAGGATACTTAACTGGGTTCCATCTGTTCATTTATGAATTCAAACCACTTTGTTCTTTACAGGAATTTGGTCTAAGAACTCTATTTTCCTATTTTTGTCTTACATGGTTATCATTCATGGCCTCCAAAGCAACCCTGGGCTTGTCTTGCATAATCTTGGGTCCTGGGTTTACAGGCAAGCACACGTTAGATCTTGTTTGTCTTGCACAGCAGAGCAAGAGGAGACTGCCACACCTCCTTTGCTGTGAATAGATCATTACTAGGTCTAGATAAGATGAATGACCATCTGCTGTACCAATAACACAAACAAGCTGATTCTGATAGCCCGCTTCAGGTTCTTTATATAGAACCAGATGGATTCTGGGAAGCAACTGGGGAGTTTTCCTGTGATTTAGAAAGCATTTCTATTGAAACCCTACGAGAAGAGACTGCCAGGACCCTTGATGAGATTGTGCTCCAGCAGTCTTTCTTCTGGGGGGACACACTTGGATCTCCGTTTCATGAAGTTGCTGTGGGAAGTGAAGCAGAAGAGGAATCCTGTGTCAGTGAAGGAAAACAAAATATGAATCTGACTAACACAGGTCTGTGTTCAGGCCTTCAGTATGGTGAGAATAATGGAGAAACATCTCCACTTTCCCACTTTTCTTTCCAGCTTGCTTAGTTTAAGTTTGAAAAATTCCTCTTAGCTGGGGAACAACTGTCAACAAGTTTCACCCTAGCTGCTGTGTTCAGTTTCAGCAGCATTTTGTCAACAAAGTCCCTCAGATTTGCCAGATAATTTTCATGCAGTCTCAAACCTCCCCTTCATCATGGGTCAACTAGTTATTCTGCCAAGGTCATTTCTCAGTGCCTGCAGGTTGTGGAGATTTAAATGAAGCTAAACAGGCTTCAACTCTGTTGTGATTCAGGGTCAGCCTGTGGGTTCGGCAGTTGGGTCGGACGACTCAAAGGAGGAGGAGGGGGGTGTTGAAGAGCTTGCTGATGATGGCTTTGAGGCTCTGCAGAGCCCTCAGCCAGGCCCCTCCCACCTGGTGGAGACCCAGCTGTGTGAGCCTGACAGCGTGGATGAAGATGACCCACAGCTGGCCCTATTCAAGGACGCCCGACGCAGGAGGCAGTCAATCAGGAGTAAACAGAGGAAGGCAATGGGGCAGAGAGAGGCCACGCCCTGAGCTGTATTTAAGGGGAATGTGTGGGAGGGCTGGTTTGCTGAAGGCAACCGCTTGGATAGTTCCTGTTTCATAGCTCCTGTTTCATGGTTGGTGTCTGTTTTATGTTAATAAATTTGGCAGGCTTTATTCCAGCCTCTTGCCGTTTGTAAAGGGGTTGTCCCTGCCTTTTCTGCAGGGCCGGTAGCAGGCTGGTACAGAACAAACTCAACCTTGGTAAGATCAAATGATTGTGAATTTTAATC
Organism: Vipera berus; assembly: GCF_964194415.1. Classification (NCBI taxonomy): domain Eukaryota; kingdom Metazoa; phylum Chordata; class Lepidosauria; order Squamata; family Viperidae; genus Vipera; species Vipera berus. The sequence continues at coordinate 197,426,559 of NC_138202.1, read as the reverse complement.
CTTATCAACTCCAGAGATTTTCCATCTTTAACTTTGCCTGCAGTTGTACTTCCCAGCCAAAGCTGGTATGCCGTTGGGGGATCCTCCTGAACTCACAGTTTTCTTCTCAAAGAGCAGGTGGAAGATACGGCTAGGGGGGAGCTTTTGTGTAAGTTTATTTTGTGCACTAGTGGGATGCCTTGCTCACAGTGACTCATGCCTTAGTCATCTTCGATTCAGATTATAGTATTGCTCTCTAAATAGGACTTCCCTTAAAGTACATTTAGAAGCTGCAGCTTGTCCCAAATACAGCAGCAGGCACAGTTTTTGGTGTTCCCTATTATGCCCATAAAACTCCATTGCTCCATTAGCTTTACTGGCTCCAAGGATGTGATTCCAGGTGGTGATTATCATTTACTAAATGCCACATAGTATAGGTCCAAATTAATTGCAGAACTGTCTGTTTCACATTGTTTCTAGTCACCCACTAGGTCTAGCAGGTAAGACATTGTACGAAAAGAGCAGGCAGAACTGGAGGGTGGAGTTAAACATGTCATCACTTTGGTGTCTTTGAGTCACCACAAGAGATCCTGTCATGATTGACTCACTACCCAGCTTTGCTTGCAACCAGACAACTGTAGTGGGAGGGGGGAGGGAAGGTATTGGAATGGAAGAGAGGTTTGGGAGGGAACTGTGGAATGCAAGTGTGCCAATTGGAAGCCTAAGACAGACCCAACACCTCAAGGTTGCCAGCTGGGGAAGTCCGAGGCAGACAGATCATTCTCAAAACAAAGAGAGTGCAAATGATTGGTGGACAATGGGAGGTTCATACTCTGTTTTTCTGCAAAATCATCAGAACTGGCTTTTCTACTTCTGTATCCATGTGGAATTTTCAGTAAAGTTATACTCTTGGTTAAAAGAATGTCCCAAGAGTTTCTTTTGCTAATTACACTGGTGGGATGCTTGACAGATCCAAGGCCAGGCCCCCTGTTGACCCTTTTCTAGCATCAATTTAGCACTATAGTTAGTTGACTAGATTTTCATGCATATGTAGTTACAATAAACTCTTCTATGGTTTGAACTCAATGAATGTTCATGGTTTTTTGTGCCTGATAGGCATGCTCTGTGCCCCTTCTATCAAACAGTAACTCTGGAGTTGAGTTCTTGGGTGGGGTGGGCCAATCCCAGTGGGATGAGTTAGTCCCTAAGTATTATTCATTTTCCCATGAATGTTTTAATGCCAGGGATGTTTTAGGTTGAAAAATATTGTGCATACTTAACTTAGAAACATAGAAAATTGATGGCAGAAAAAGACCTACTGGTCCATTGAGTTTGTCCTTTGAGTTCTTGTTGTAGTTTTTGTTTTCTTTTTAATTTATTATTATTATTATTATTATTATTATTATTATTATTATTATTATTATTATTATTATTATTATTATTATTATTATAATTTATTTTTTGTTGGGTAATGGACATGTGTTTATCCCAAGCATGTTTAAATTCATTTACTGACAATTGGCCCACTACCTCCGCTGCAAGTTGGTTCCACATTTCGATTATTCTTTCTGTGAAGTAATACTTTCTAAAGTATTTTACTTCACTGACAGTCCAAGACTCTCAGATTATGGTAGTGTAAAAATGGAATAGTAAATAAATAAAATTACCTCTGGGTTATAAATCAAACAAATGCACATTAAAAAGTACACACACAGGCCATTAACTTCTTCTGAGAGCTCAGTTCAAAGTTTTCAGGGAGTGACTGTACAGTCTCACCCTCTCATCAAAGTGTTGTCAGTTACGGCAGGCAGGAGGAATGGAGGCGTTCAGAAGGAAAACAGGTGAAGTTTGATCCTTGGCTCTGTGGTTGGCTGATGAAGAGAAAAACAATTCAGTCTTCATTAAAAGAAAGGACTTTTAACAAAGGGCTGGTGAGGTAAAAAGATTGTATAGACAAGGAATTATGTAACTGTGTGTATTTTACTTCTGTGTGTGTGTGTGTGTGTGTGTGTGTGTGTGTGTGTAGTTTATTTTACTAGAATTGTATTTTTTATTCTTGATGACACATCTTATTGAGAGCTAGATCTTGGATGCTAGGAATATATTGGCCCCCAAGTTCCCACTTACCACCTTCATTGTTGTTGTTAGTTGCGAAGTCGTCTCCGACCCATCGCGACCCCATGGACAACGTTCCTCCAGGCCTTCCTGTCCTCTACCATCTTCTGGAGTTCATTTAAGCTCATGCCTACTGCTTCAGTGACTCCATCCAGCCACCTCATTCTCTGTCGTCCCCTTCTTCTCTTGCCCTCAACCTTTCCCAGCATTAGGCTCTTCTCCAGTGAGTCTTCATAGGAAGTAGTAAAAGTAGTAAAAGGTGAAGGTGTATTTCCTACTTTATCTGATGCAGAGTGGCCTGATCATTAAAACAGGAGATGGTAAATGGACAAGACTAATACTGCAGGATCAGAAAGACACCCCCTGAGTGTATTTCAACATTTTCCTGCTGGGAAAATGCTTGAAGGGCCAGGAATCCAAGAGAAGGGTGTGTTGGAGAGAACCACCATAATTTCACTTGATTTCAGTGTGTCTAAGGGACGCGGTGGCTCAGTGGGTTAGGACGCTGAGCTTGTTGATCAGAAGGTCGGCAGTTTGGCGGGTCGAATCCCGAGTGCCGTGTAGCAGAGTGAGCGCCTGTTACTCGTCCCAGCTTCTGCCAACCTAGCAGTTCGAAAGCACGTAAAAATGCAAGTAGAAAAATAGGGGCCACTACGGTGGGAAGGTAACAGCGTTCCATGCGCCTTTGGTGTCTAGTCGTGCCAGCCACATGACCACGGAGACGTCCTCGGACAAGTGCTGGCTCTTCGGCTTTGAAACGGAGATGAGCACCGGCCCCTAGAGTCGGAAACGACTAGCACACATGTGCGGGGGAACCTTTACCTTTTTATTGCATGTCTAACAGTGTTTGCATTCCACTCTAGTGCCAGCAAACCCACATGCAGAAAACATAATATTAAAAAAGGAAAAGGAGACTAAAAACTCCTTATTGAGCCACAACAAAGACCAAGTTTATCCACTATTCTGCTTCTAATAATGATTCGCATGAAGCATCCCAGCAATACTTAAGGTATCAAACAAAGTCTACAGTCCATAAATATCAAAGTTCATAATCATGGCCAATAACTATTAACAGGTCTGTCGTGTATTAATTAATTTAATCCTTTCAAAAAGTTAGTCACTCCGGCTACATTGTATTGAGACGCACTTTGAGTTCTGAAAAAAAACTGTCTCAGCTTTTACAGTAAAAGTTTGACGTAATAAAATAAATACATAAATGTACAAAAAGACAACCTTTACACTACAACCCAAAGAACGCTTAGAAATGCTTAAAAGACTTAATTCTTAGTCTTTTGAAGATAATAACTTTAGAGGGTGTTTTTTTTTTTACTTCTCTGCACTCCACCCAAAAATGTTTATTTTAAAAATAAAAGCTTTGGCTAAAAACCAACATGCATAAGAAACAGGCATGTTCACACAACATAATTGTGCTTCTCTCTCCTCCTCCCTGATCTCTCCATACATTCAACTTTTCCAGAAGGTTGATTTATTTATTTATTCCCTCAATCTACAGCAGACATGTCAAACACAAGGCCCGGGGGCCGGATCCGGCCCGCGAAGTGGTTTCATGCGGCCCCCGAAGCCACCCTGGAAACAGTGAGGGAACGGCCCCCACTGCCTTGGCCCTGGCCCAGAGACCCTCCTCCTGCCAGGGACCCTCAGATCTGTCCCACTCCTGCCCAGGCCCCCATAGGCAACCTTGATGCGAACGATGTAGAGCTGGCCACGCCCACCCAGTAGGCCATATGCACTCTAGCCACACCCACCCAGTAGGCCACGCCCACCCAGGCCACACCCACCTGGCCCCTTGAGGGCAACCGCAATGCTCATGAGGCCCTCAGTGAAATTGAGTTTGACACCCTTGATCTAGAGGGATTAAAGGCAATGTACATTACCCATAAAAATAAATACAGTACAGTTAATTAAAATATAATATAGCATACTTGATCTAGAGGGATTAAAGGCAATGTACATTACCCATAAAAATAAATACAGTACAGTTAATTAAAATATAATATAGCATACTTTAAATAATTTCTGACACTGGTCATTCCACATTGCTTTTTATCCCCAACTTTTCCAATGTCTGTGACAGCAAGAGCCAACTTTCTTTGAAGAAAAAGCTATTCTGAAAGAGAGGAACACACACACACACACCCCTCCAAAGAACTCCCTTTTCATCTCACTTCAAAATAGGAGAACGCCTTCAGTCCAAAATTCTACTTTTTGATAATGCTGGGTTTACCACCCCTCAAATTTAGAGAAGGACAGACTGCAAGACAGAAATACGGTAAATTGCAAAATTTGGCTAAGCATCTTGGCTGCAAAACCACTCGTAGTGATTTTGAATGAAAGGTTGGATATCGTAGATATGATCTGAAGAGGTAACAGGGACAATATGTAAGAAGTGTTTAGGCCTGTAAAATCTGTGGGAGTGAACCTGTACTGCTGCTGTACCGCTGCCTTACCTTTTGGTTAAAAGAGAAGAAGGGAAGTTGTATCCAGGTTATAATCGTTGCCTCTTTGAAGAAAGGGGAACTTCCAATAATTTTAAAAGAAACATCTGGATTGGATAAACAGAATCTACCAATATTATCAAAAAGCAGAATTTAACAGGGAAAGCACATACATATTCAGTCTCAGTCTTAAAACAATCTGATTTAAAAATGTTATTTCTAAATGTGTTGGAGTATAGATTCTGTGGTGGTCACTGATTTATAGTGTTTGGAATCATAATGTGCCTCAGGTTGAGGATATTGTCAATATCAAGTGACAGTTCATAGAACCAGACTTCTATCAGGAGTTGTACAAAAGTCCTGCTAGAAAGGAATTGCAATCATAAATGCAAGAACATGCTTAAGTACCTTGCTAAATTTAAATTTATATGAATAAAACAATAGTCTTTATGGAGTGTTAGAACTAGGTCAGAATATCAAATACCTTCCAAAGTAAACTGCCTTCATGAATAGAAAAAAGGTGATCTAAAAAAGGTGAGCCTATTAACCTGGTTTAGTTAGCAGAGCACAACTTGCTGCTTGTTTACTGGATGTACATCACAGCTCTGACTCCCTTGCTATATAATACAACACATCAAAATAATCAAGTTTGGTTGATTAGCTAAAGGTGTCTTTAGATAGTTTAGATTCTGGCCATTACATGGCAAAATATAGAATATTTTCAAAATATGATTTTGCTGAACTAGGAAGCTCTTCTGTTAATTCATTTAGAGACTTGAAGAATTTTCTGTTCCCAATACCCGCCTGATGGCACAACTAGACAACAGTTTCTTGGTTTGTAATGGAATCTATGCTTTGTTATATGCAAGGTTGCCTCACTAGTTCCAGTCTTGACCAACATTGTTCAGTTGTCAGGCAAGTGATCATGTAGCCAAACTCTCAGGGACTGAACCTAGTAGTATGAGCCGTGGTGGCACAGTGGTTAGAATGCAGTATTGCAGGCTAATTCTGCTGATTGCCGGCTGCCAGCAGTTTGGCAGTTCGATTCTCACTGGATCAAAAATGACTCAGCCTTCCATCCTTCTGAGGTCAGTAAAATGAGGACCCAGATTCTTGGGGGCAATAGGCTGACTCTGTAAACTGCTTAGAGAGGGCTGTAAAGCACTGTGAAACAGTACATAAGTCTAAGTGCTATTGCTATTTCTACTCCTTCCCCTAAAATTTTACAGTTTAAGATAAACCCAGGAGAATTATGTCACTGCATTAAAACCATGGTTTAATTCTGTCAAAGAACCCCATTTTGAATAGAGCAAATTAACTGTACATCTCAAGGATACTTTATAGCAGGGCTTTTCAACTGGTGGTACGTGAGCACCTGTCTGGTGGTATGCGGCGTTGTTTCAGCTTGCTTTCTGTTGATCAGCGCATGCTGAGAAATGCCGATTCCCTCTGCTGCACATCCCAATTGCTTTCCTTGCAGCAAGGCAAGCAGTTGGGACGAACACTCGCGATCCGGTGTTTCTCAGCACGCACTGATCAGCGCATGCGGAGAAACACCAATTCCCTCTGCTGCGCTGTCCCAATTGCTTTCCTTGCAGCAAGTATTTACTGGCCTCACTTAGCAACCTCAAGCTCCCAGAGAAGGGAGGGAGGGAGGAGGGAAGGGGAGGAGGGAGGGGGAGATGGGAGGGAAGGAAGGAAGGGACAAAGAAGGAGGTAAGAAAGGAAGGAAAGAAGGAAGGGACAATGGGAGAGAGGGAGGGAAGGAGGGCACCCACCCCAGTCCCACCCCTCTCCACCAGAGACCCATGGATTCCCCCCACACAGGCACACTGCAACCTGAGTGATGAGCTGCCCCCCCCCCCAGCCATTGACTTCGCTTGTCAAAAAGTTGCAAAAGGTGATCACATGACTCTGGGACACTGACTGTCATAAGTATGAATCAATTGCCAAGCATCCGAATGTAAATCACATGACCCTGGCGATGCTGCAACAGTCATAAGCGTGAAAAATAGTCATAAGTCCCTTTTTTCAGTGTCACCGTAACTTCGAACAGTCACTAAGCAAAATGTTGTAAGTCGAGGACTACCTGTACTTTATCATTTTTTTCCTTTTGGAGGGGGTCACGTTTTTGACACCTTGCTGGGCGACTGGTGGTACTCGGAGAGTGCCTTATCCTAAAAGTGGTACAATGGGTGAAAAGGTTGAAAAGCCCTGTTTTATAGAAAGGTTCTTAATATCAAAAATATATTTTAAAAATGCAATTCCTTTATCAATACGTATTTTTATCTTGAGAATAAATACAATTTCAGGATTTTCCCCAATTGATAATGAATAATAAAAATAAGCAAATAATAAAAATGAAGAATTTTTTAAAAAGAAACTTTGGATATTATGCAATTTTGAAAACAGCAAGATTTAATTTCACTTCAAAATGCATTTAATCCAAGTGAATAAATTATGATAACATAATTTAAAATAGGAGATGTTTTAAATTAATTTAAAAAATTGTGTTCTATCACCTTTTTTTAGTTTCTATATTTATCAATTAATGCCACTGTATCTTGACTAATCTTAACCACATAAAACTCTAGTTTGAAATCCAAATTTCCAATAATCAGACTAAAGCAGTTAAGTCAGTTCTACAAACTATTAGTACAATTATATTCAGTAGCAATAATCAGCTGACATGAGAGAATCATGACAAGGAATGTCAGAGTGTAGAAAGATATTAATATGCAACCCTAACTCAGACCAGATGATATGCTGTTAATTTAAATTTTTTCCCCTGAAATGTAAATGTGATCAAGCTAATGTTTATCATATGGTTAATGCTCAACATTAAAAAAAATATATTAATTATGATAATAACAGAATACATATAGAATGTCTAGATTATAATATATTGTGTTTAGACATGATGCCGACTTGGCTTGTCCTGATGATGCTATAATGATAATCTGTGCTTTCTATTGTTGATCAGGAATCTGATGAATTTGATCATTGATTTAAAAGACACATATATTGGAATGACAGAACTGAAGTTCAGGCCTCAGCAGGTCCTGGAGGCCATGGAAAGTTCCAGAGGAAAACACTAGCCTGTGGGCTAAACCTCTGTCCAAAACCACAGAAAGAGTACTTTACTATTTTTATAATTTCTATATTTCTATACCTTATCTGTTCTGTGCCAGCTTCCTCTTATGTAACCAAGCGAAAGCAAAGAGATGTATAAATATTGGCCTCAGATTTTGTTCAGGGTTCTTCCACCTTTAGGGAAGACCCGTCTCTATTCAGCTGAATAAGCATGTTTGGCTTATCAAGACAAATCTGGACTTCATCTTTTATTTACCGAGTCACACCGGACAACCTGCATAACACTATCTGCATCACATAAGCGTGTAAGTAATTGTTAAAGGTTTCTTCATTTGAGGAAACGTATAAGAAAACTGGATAAACCAAATGTTTTCATGAAATAAAAGCAGACAAGGTAGCAATCAGGTTTATTTGGAATACTGAAGTTGCAGTTGGGACATAACTAAATTCATCTAAAAGACCGCATTAGAAACTAGCAATTAATTATTGATTAATAATATTTATTTAAATAATTGATATTTAAATATGTTTTGGACTAAGCAGTTAGTTTTAGTTTGGACTAGGTAGTTAGTTTTAGTTTGATGCTGAATTTGCCCAGATATCTTCTATTTATACGGCTTGATAGAAATCTTAGGAGATGTTCCAGTGATGGTGATTCTTCACTAGAGATACTAACACTCAGGGCTTTTTTTTGTCATAAAATGCTCAGAACGGAGTTCCGGCACCTTTTTCATTTACAAAAATAGCACTGCTAATACTGTTAAAATGGACTCCAGTGAATTTGCAGATTAAAGAGGTAAGCTGGGGCAGAAGTCACCAACCTTTTGGCACCAGGGACCGGTTCTGTGGAGAGAGGTTTTTCCAGGGACTGGAGAGTGCATGGTTTTGTGTGCTGCCTGCATCCCGCAGATGGGGCTTTGCTTGTTTGTGTGAACCAGTTGCTGGTATGCCGTGACCCGGTGCTGGTCCACAGACAGGGGGTTGGGGACCCCTGAGTTAGGGTGTTGTAACACTGGGGCTTAACAGAGGTGGCAAAGTAATCTCAATTTCATTAAGCCTGTTGGATGTTGGATTGGAAGCCTGTTGGATTCCAATACCAGAGTCAGTCATTAGCAAGGAGGTATCTCCAATTAAATGAAAGACAATGCTCCTATGCAGGAAATAAGAGTTGTTAGATTTCCTGCTTCTAACCTCTTTAGCCAGCACTCCACTACAAAAGCCACTATGTTCTCTGTCTTCAATCCTGTGCCCTTGTAATATGAGACTGATAGAACTGACATTATAAGAAATGTTACAATTGTACAGAAAGTTCTAAAATGTTTTAAATGAACATAATTTATTTGGTTGTTGCTTTACAGCTTTTTTCATTCAGTTTCATGTTATATTCTTCAAGGTGCATAATGAAATAAAAATAGCCACCCTGATCTATGAGAAAGAAACAAAAAAAAGATATTGAAATCTCCCATTGGGCAAATATTTTCAGGAACAACAAAAAAAAGATACAAAGGAGAACGCAAACTCTTGAATTCTTTGTCTAGCGGATGACACAAAAGATAGTGGGTGGTGGGAAAGCAAGAAAGTTTTAAAACTAGATCACATGTTTTAACTTTCAGGTTTGGAACTATTCACAAGATGGAGACCAAAGATTAAGTTGCCCCCACATATTTTGTTTTATTTCTTTTATTATTATTATTTCTATAGCCACCCATCTCAACAAGTGACTCTGGACAGTATAGTATCATATCTGAACATCCTGTGTAATAGATTATCTCACTGGCCTTTTTAAAAAGATAGCTATTTTATACATACAGTTTTTATTTATTTCTGTTGCCAAGAGGTTCCATCTATATCAGGCCTGTTCATTTTTGGTCACTACCTTATTCAATATTAGACTAAACGAGGCCATCAAAATTTGTGTGCTGCATACCTTGTGAACTGAGCCTTTCGTGGGTTCTGTATGTTAAAATGATAGAAAAGAAGAGAAAGCGCACACACACACACATTTTACATCAAAAGTATCCTTTAGCAATTTTGCTATTATTCTCAAATTAGAGAGGAATTTAAAATTGGTTCAATATTGGGCTGGCTTCAGGATTTCCTCCTGCTAACAGGAACACACTTGCAAAAGAGCATTTTACTTAAAATGCTCCTATTGGTAAAATGGGAAGTAATGGATCCCATTCAGGGGTTCAGAACTAGATTTCCACTTATGTAATAAGGATTTTACTCACTCAGTTCCATCTTTCATCCCTGTGTCTGAAGCATTCTTTGGCCAGATAGCTAAAGTAGATTTGGGAACACATGGGGAATACACACAAATCTGCACTCTATTGGAGATGGTGAATCTGATGTTCCAGTAGTATCAGTTCATCTGGACAGAGTGTTCTCTGATTCCTTCTCCCTATGAACCCCCAGCACAACTTTCCATATCATTATGAAAGATTCTCTTACCTTCTGAAGCTGATTTAAGGCAAAAATAGGCAACCATTGGGGGAGACCATATCCAAGATAATGGCCTTTCCCCCCATTCATCCAACACAAATATTCCGTCTTGTGAAATATTTCTTGTGTGTAATCTGATGGAAGAGAAGCAACCTTTTCCATCCAGACTGTTCTGCATGAAAAAAAGAAATGTTTTTCAAGTTTCTGATTTCTTGAATTGACTCTCGTCTGAAATATCCTCATACCTGTGTGAGCCCCTTCTATTTTTATTTATTGATTGTTTATCAGAATTATTTGCTGCTCATCTCGCCTTTTGATTTCAGACCAACAAGATGCCATTATTTTCCACATGAGGTCATTATAAATATTGGCGAGAATGACGGAGGAAATTGAATGCTGAGAATTCCAGTGTAACCCAATTCACTCTGCACTTTCTGTTGAGAACACAGTGACATAATCATGTCCTTTTGCCACTCGCTGTAAAAAGAAATTCAGCTAGAAACCAAGAGGAAGGGAAGATCAGGGTACCAGGCAGAGTCCTGATTGCGCTGTTCCCTCACATGCACGCCAGACGGTCCTTCCATCCTCTCTTTTCCAAAGTGTGACCCAAGATGAGAGTGAAAAGGCTGGTGATTGTGTAGCAGTGTGATGGGTTTAAATTTCAAACCAAGGCTGAGCATTGCCCAACAGAAAGATGAGGCTGAGTCAAGATTAGGGTACTAATTACCTTTTTCTATACTTTCAAAATAAGAGAGAGAGAGAGTGTGTGTACTCAATCCCTAGAGATCATAACCCCAGTTAACATCAAGTAGCTTTTAAAATGATGCCATCAATGGCAGGCCAAAATGTCTTATTCCACTAATAAAGGTCTTCCCCCTTTCTCCTAACTGAGGACATTGACCTTCATTCCTGGTGATGTCTCAATAAAGGAAGACGTTAAAGCATCCTCTAGCCTTAACTTTAGACCTCTGGCTCATATCAGTTTCTTACATTGCAGCATGAGGTCCAGAGATCAAGAAACATCATTCCTTTTGAGTCTATTATAAAAATCTGGGAATTAATAATTGAGAATCGCTCACTTGCTTTCAGAACTAGAGTGCTCTCTTCTGCTTGTTAAGCTTAGTTCACTCCCACTGATAATTCGCCAGAGATCATAATTTATGGACAATTGAAGCTGCAGAAACAACTCTCATAAGGAGCAGTGCAGATCCATAGCAACAATTCTTCAGGGGAATATTAATCCCCAGCTTTATGTAGTACTAAGTGTACAATAGCAATCAGGACTGGAGTAGAAGCTGCTAATCATTGAGGAAAAAAGGCTATATAAAGAATTCATAATGGAATTAGCCTGCGGCAAACAAAGAAAGACAAAATTAAATCAGCCATCAAATTGCACCAAGGAATTTTAATTTACAGGTTAATGTAGGATTATGCAACTAATCACAGCTAACATTTTCAATGAACAACCAATAAAATCCTGTAACCCCACCCCCTCCTTTAATAGTATTCCAATAACACTTTTTTATCACCATATAATGTGTAAGGAAAGTTTTTTTAAAAAAAATATATCTGGGGAAAATAATCTTCCAAAATACATTACAAGGCTGAATGATTGATACAAAATGCCATCTTCCAGGAAATTAGCATAAATATACATCTTGATGATCTGCCATTAGATTCCAACTCATGCAATCTAATTCCTTTTGAGTTTGTGCAGCGTGGATTTCACATAAACCAAATGTCCATAATGGTATGCTTTAAAGCATAACCCTATCCCTCGCAGGGGGAACTGTGGATACAAAAGAACCACAATTAAATTTAAAAAACAACTTTTGGGTAGCCAGATGCCCCTGCTTAATTCTAAGTCAAGCTTCTTATAGGCATTTATACCACTCCCATATCCCCATCTTGTGAAATGGGCATAAAGGATTGTCCTAATGCAGTTTGGCCATTTCAGAATGGGACTGTGATAAAAGGCAATGAGGGTCTCTGGCATAAAAAGTTGATTAGCTTCTCTTCTGAGAGCACAGAGTGGTTTTTAGCCAAGCAAGTTGTCTTCAGATATCACAATAAGTATGGGGCTGGGGGAGGATTTAAATTGTTAAATCCACAATTTAACTGAATGTATATGCTAACTCTGACTTATGCATGTAGAAGAATTCCAATGATATTGTAGGTTTCAAGGGACATATGGCTTTTGTGTATGCGTGTGAGTGCGCACGCATCATATATGGCAGCATGAAAAGTATTATAAAGGGAGCAAAAAAAAGTATTTTCATAAGCTTTACTTTACTTGAGAGGAATTCAGGAAAGAAAAGCTGTGGCACTCACTTTGCATATCTGTGTTTGGGATGATATGGTTTCACCTACATGCTCACTGAAGAGGAGCAACATTTGCTGCCCACGTGTTTTGCCCTCCCCCCACTTTATGCAGTCTAATTTTAAGATGCATACTTTGCCCAAGCCCCCCCTCCCGGAAAAAATTACAGTGTCAATTGCACTACCCTTCAGCAATCCTGTAATAACTTTATTCAACCATTTCTAATTATAATTATATTTTCAATTCCTTTTAGCTATAGAAACTCTTTATCAATCAGAGCACAAGACAGAAAATTACTTTATTACAGCTACAGCTCGTTAGTCTGAGTGCTCTTAATGAAGCAGCCTCATAATCAGATGAAAATCATGCTGGAAAAAAACTTGCATCATTAGTCTGGGCCTTAATTACCAAGAAATATAGTCACTAACAATGATACTCCATTTCATGATACGGTGCATGCACTTTCTCCAGTCGTTGCAATTAATAATTCTACAGACTGCTACAGAATCCTTCTATTTATTCATAACAATGGGGAGGGGGGGGAAGAGATTTTCTAAATTTAATTGAGCAGCTCAGATAGCACTCCTTTGCTCCCTCTGGCTCAGATTAAGATGTCAAAAGGCTAATATTCTATCTTATAATAACTCATCATTTTAATTACCGATATCTATGAAATCTCTCTCTCTCTCTCTTTTTTCATGTGTGATTGGGGATGACACACACATCTGTGGGTCTGTGTATGTATCTACATGTGTGTGTACAAATACACCACTCTAAGGGATACAGAGCTCTGGTGAAAAATTAAAAAATTTATTTTTCTTGTCAACAAACTAAGCCGGATGTTAGATATACTTCAGATGGGAATGCTGGATAGTAATTTAAAATTACAATGCTTAGCACAATGCTTAGCACAAATGAAGCCTTTTTTTGTGTTAGACTGAAGAATTCCATGAAACCGGATTCCGTTCCAACTGCACCCCAATTAGGCTTACATTCCAACCAAGATGGTAATGGGGTAGGGATGAGCAGATGGCCTCTTTGTGGCCCTTGAACGGCATGCTGAAGGCTACACTGCCTCCAGAAAGGTAGCCGATAAAAAAAACTAAAATCAATTAATATCCATTTAATTTCAACAAAATTAACAATTCAGTTAGGTACACTTAACATGATTATTCTCCAGGGTTTTGTTGTTGTTGTTGTTGTTTTAAAAAAATATCCCCCTTCTATTTCTTTAAAAATCAATGGGAGAAAGACCATACTGAAGACTTCCAGAGGCTTCCTATAGTGCCTATAGAGGTGGTGCAGTGGTTAGAATGCAGTACTGCAGCTACTTCTGTTCGGTGGTTGCCGGCAGTTCGAGTCTCATTGGCTCAAGGTAGACTCAGGCCTTCCATCCTTCTGAGGTTAGTAAAATGAGGACCCAGATTGTTGGGGGAAATACACTGACTCTGTAAACTGCTTAGAGAGGGCTGTAAATCACTGTGAAGGGGTTTATGCTGAGGTGTGACCCAAATCCTTTTCAAGTGTATTGCTGCCTGTTATAGTCCACCCATACTAAGCATACTAATACTTTTAATTTTTCTTATCTTAACATACGTTTGCCCAATATAAAACTTTGTATTTAACTTGATTGAAATTCATCCTATTCATTTCTGCCCCTTCTACAAACTTCTCAGGATTTTGTTTTAACCCTTCTACTGTCCTAATGTGTTTTTTACACCCTTGGCCCATTTTTTGTGTGTTCTCTATAAACCTGGTAACTGAACTGGACAGAATTCTTTATTGGCCAAGTGTGATTGGACACACAAAGAATTTGTCTCCGGTGCATAAGCTCTCAGTGTACATATAAGCAACAGTAGATTAACAGAATTGGAAGGGACCTTGGATGTCTTCTAGGCCAACCCCCTGCTCAGGCAGGAAACCCTATACCATTTCAGACAATGGTTGTCCAATCTCTTCTTAAAAACTTCCAGTGTTGGAGCATTCACAACTTCTGGAGGCAGGTTGTTCCACTGATTAATTGTTCTAACTGTCAGGAAGTTTCTCCTTAGTTCTAGGTTGCTTCTCTCCTTGATTAGTTTCCATCCATTGCTTCTTGTCCTGCCCTCAGATGCTTTGGGGGATAACTTGTCTCCCTCTTCTTTGTGGCAGCCCCTGAGATATTGGAACACTGCTATCATGTCACCCCTAGTCCTTCTGGTGGAGCCTTGGTGGAGCAGTGGGCTAATGCCTCCTTAAGTAACACCAGCTGCCTGCAATTAGTGCAGGTTCGCATCCCACCAGGCTCAAGGTTGACTCAGCCTTCCATCTTTCCGAGGTAGGTAAAATGAGGACCCAGATTGTTGGGGGCAATAAGCTGACTTTGTAATAATGCCGCTTGGGGTGTGTGAAAGCCCTAATAAGCAGGCATATACATAGAATGAAGGCTACTGCTAAGTTTGTAAAGCCGCCCTGAGTCTTCGGAGAAGGGCGGGATATAAATGGAATTAAAATAAAAAATAAAAAAATAAAAAAATTCTCTTCATTAAACTAGACATACCCAATTCCAACAACCATTCTTTATGTCTATATAAGTGTAATATAGCACTTTATATTACAGCCAATAAGAGCAGACATCTCTCTCTCTCTATGGAATGGCTTATATTTTTATTTATTTATTATCTCACTTTTATTATATTTATAAATAACTCCAGGTAGCAAACATACCAAATACTTCTTTCCTCCTCCTATTTTCCCCACAACCACCACCCTGTGAAGTGATTTGGATTGAAAGAGGGTGACTGGCCCAAAGTCACATTGGGCTTTCATCCCTAAGGAAGGAATAGAACTCCGGTATAAATAATCAGTTACAGAATGTGATATGAGCACAATACCAAAGTTCCCCTCTGTTAATCCAGTTTTGGTTCACTTTGTCTTTTGGCAAAAGGAGTGTGGACTTGTGTCCTATCTACCCATAATTCTGGCTTTCAGTATAATGTAAGTCAACTTCTAAAGTCATCAGAGCACTTACCCCTATCCTTATATGCTCTCTACACTCTGAAACCCCTCAAAATATGTGTTTGAACGCCAAATTTGCCCGAAAGCTCGGAATTGTGTTGAAGGCCCACACATTTGAAAGGCAACATAATGGGGAAGACTCAGCCAGAGTTCACGTTGTGTTTTTGATGTCTCTTTTCCTTGAGGGAGGGGTTGGAAATTTAGTAACAGCAAATTTATTGCTTCTAATTATTTTATTTTCATTGCCCCTTAGACATTTTGGCATAAAGGTAATTAAGCCATTAAGCACACAAGAGAAAGTTGCTAGAGATCTGTGCTCAACAAGTCAGCAATTAATTAATTATCATCAAGCCGAGAGGGGGTTAAAGCTCAGTGTTGTCTTCTTTGAGTTCAGTGTCACTCAGTCCTTTGTTCAAGGATTAGGTGAAAGCAGTACTAATTGTTAGAACTGGAGGCAGGATTAACTGTCAAAATGACCTTGATGATCTGGAGATTTGAGTAAAATCATAAATAGGAAAAAAAAGTAAAGAAAGAAATCAGAGTACTATACATGCATACCTCCAAGCATAATGGAATAAATTAGCGAGCAACTAGAACTGGGAAAATTATACTGACCATTTTATAAGTAAAATTAAGCAATATTTGGATAGTAGATGGTTCAAAGTAGCATAAACAAATACAAACATAAGCCATTTAGATTGCTGCAAGAGAGAATCAGAAATCCATTCAAACTACTGAAAACATTACAGTTTTCATAACATAACATACCAATGTGTTCTATTGTATCATTTCCCTAAGTTATGTAACAGACTTGCTTAGATTGATTTCATCCTTGTGAAGCAGACCAGACTAAGAAACCAATGCCATGTAGGACAGGACTATTTTTGTTTATTGTAACAGAATTGTATAAGTCTAAATGTACTTCCCCCACCTTCATTTTATCTTTGTGTGCACCAAAAAGGGGCCTGCTTGAGACCAAGTTATTTTCTCCACCTGGGATCAGGCCCCTCTTATCTGTCTCGTTGCTTTAGCAGCAGCTGTTCCTCCTCTCCTTTCCTGTGACTTCAACTGCAGTCCATGAGGATTTGCACTGTTTCTCCAATCCTAAATCTAAACTCCAACCACAATATGCATTTGCTTTTCTTACTATAGCTATCCTTCTCAGTCTGATTAGGTAGATGCCACGTAAGTAACCTGCTGCCAGCCTCTTTCTCATAAATACCCTCAGGTTTTTAATGGCAAAATTCACCACAGTGACAGCAAACCATATTCCTGCAAAATTTGTACAGAATAAATAATCTGCTAGTCTCAATATGTTCTAGGCTTCAGCTTCTAGTAGCCCTAAGCAGCATAGCCCGTAGCAATTATTGTGAAAACTGCATCCTACACTTATGTTGTCTATGCCACTCTAGGAATAAAGACCCACATGTTCATAATTCCAGGTCAGTTTCTGCTATAAGCAAATGCTGGAGATTAGATTTGTCTTTGTCATTTCTATTTTCATGTTTAGGCAGATGCAATGAGAATTGTAGGTGTCCAAAAATTATTATACTGCATTCTGAATATTATCCTTCTAAGTAGAAGAAGACAACAATTCTGCAACAATCTAGTAGGCAAACCTTACAGACTATCCTTGTGGTCAGACTGATCTTCAGTTTTGGAAACACTATTAATCAGCTAGACATTCAGCACAAGCTAGACATAATTTAATTGCCCACACAACCAAAGATGTTTCTGATTGCTTTCTGTTGAACAGTGTAACCTTGCCTGGATATCAAAGCAAATAAAATACAGTATGTAGCCTTTCTTGATTTCTAAATGGACAGTAATCAGAATTCTAAGTTCTTCCAAAAATTTTAAGAACCTGAATGAAAGCCATCTTTCATAAAAACCACATTCCCTTTCCCCGTGGTTTTCTTCCAAACTTCTCAAATGTTCCTCTAGCATAGTCCAGTTGAGTCTGTAGCACATATCCTAAGCTGCTGCTACATACCTAAGCCTTCCTGGCACTGCATGAAGAGGAAAGGCTTGAGGGTAAACTCAGATGGATTTCCTGAAGTTTCAAAACACCTGAATTTATGGAAAGGCACATTTGGCCCCAAACCCCCACTGCCTCTTGTAATAAGCCAACAGAGTCTATCTGCTGTACACTGAAGATGGCCTGAAACAGACTGAATCTCTGTCCAACAAACCTATATTGTATAACTGCTGGCATCAAAATCTGGCAAGGTAACAGACACACACTGAGCTGATCTTGCATCATAGGAAATGCATGTGCAGTGACTTAAATACAAGCACTCCTATGGAGTCACATTAAATAGCGTTTGTGGATTGTGTAATGAATCAGCATTGGCAGCTGACTCTGAGGTTAGCTTTATTTATTTATTTATTTATTTAGTTGCATTTATATACCGCCCTTTCCCTGGGGACTCAGGGCGGTTTACAGGGAATTAAAAAATCCAACATACAAAAGTTAAAACCTAATTAAAAAATATTAAATTGACCCTGTACACAATTAAAACCCCAATTAAAAATTTCTCCTCAGCCTGGGCCCGAGAGCTCAAAGAGCCAGGTCTTCAGGCCCCGGCGGAATGATCGGAGGTCGGGGGCAGTTCTCAGCTCCACCGGCAGCTGGTTCCAGAGGGCAGGCGCTCCCACTGAGAAGGCCCTATCCCTGGGTGTCACCCGCCGGCAATCTCTCACCGGCGGAACCCTGAGCAGACCCTCCCTGTGGGAGCGCACTGGGTGAAGGGCATTTGATGCCGGCAGCAGGTGTTCCCTCAAATAACCCGGACCCAGGCCATGTAGGGCTTTATAGGTAATAACCAGCACCTTGAATTTCACCCGGAGGGCAACCGGAAGCCAATGCAGCTCGCGGAGTAGAGGTGTTACATGGGAGTATCGGGAGACCCCCATTACAACTCTTGCCAGCTGGAAGACTGTTTAGGCATAAGCAAGAGAGAGAAACATCAGGGAGGCAACTATTCTGCTTTTCCGAATGGATTTCTGCATGCATTTACTAAAATGGAAAGGCATATTATATATATATTCTCTTGAGGCTAGGTAAGTTAGAACGATAATGTTTGCATAGTGTACATCCCAAAAGAATACAGTTATGCACATAGGGTATGGGGTCTCCTGCTCAAGCAAGGGGTGGGAATAGAAGACCTCTAAAGACCCTTCCAACTCCGTTATTCTATGTTCGCATATCTACTGGGAAGTCAGTTTTATACTGTGTTAAATGGAGTTGCAGCATGTATAGAGTTAAAGTCCTAAGAAGCAGCATTTATATCTAGTGGTCACAGTAAATTAATTTCATGTTTGCATTTAATAAGACTTGCTGGAACTTGCATTCAGTAGATGCCCTCTTTAACCAAATAACAAAATATCCAACACAACTGTATTTGAAGCTTAAGAGATTTATGCAAGGACATCCTCAAGGCAGAACTGAACTCATAAAAAGTATAATAAAATTCCCTATCAAGTTAGAAACAGCACCAACAAGCTACTTGGCAGGAAGATGCTAGATTTATCTCTGTTAGCCCTCTCCCACTCTTAATAAAAAACATGCTGCTTAAAAGAATCACCAACTACATCAGACATGTCAAACTCGCAAGGTCATGTAATGTCGCGCAACGTATCGGAGCTTTTTTCCCATTGCCGGCAATGGGGTAGGCGCGGTTTTGTTGTGATGCAACTGGCCCACGGGCCAGCAGTTTGACACCCCTGAACTCCATGGTTAAGTAGAATTCCCTGGTTATAAAGGTAGAATCAGATACATTTATTTCATGAAACATCTTATTTCAGCATCTACAAGTAGTCCTCTTTTAGCAACCAGAGTTGGCATTGGCAACTCAGTTGATAAGTGAAGTTGTTGCTAAGTGAATAATCATATGTTGTCCACAACCATGTCTACAATTTCATTTCAGCTTTCCTTTGCTTCAGAGCATCAGAAGGATGCAACCCGAAATAGCCATTTGAGCCCAAATAGCAAGGAAGTTTTCTAGAACCTAACTCACAAGGAAGCCAAGTCAAAGGGCAAATCTTGTAGCCTTTTTTCTCCACTCCCCACCCTTTGGAATGCTCTGGGATAATTAGCCATATGAAAATTGCTGTTTGTATTTACATTCACTGGAGAGGAAGAGATTACAAGAGAGTAAGCAGGCACAAAATGGGGAATACACATAGAAAGGAACATGTTATTGCAAGCTATTTGCTTAGCAGGTTTTACTGCAAGCCACTTAGGAGGCAAACAAAAGCCTTTACTGTGAAAAGTCTTGCCAGTTTCAGGCAGCAGCTGTTACCTCTTTGCACACTAAAGGTCACAGAGCTGAATTTGTTAACTTGAGATTAGCACCTTTTAGGATTATGCTACAAGCAACTCAAAAATAAATAGCTAATTTAGACAATCTGTCCACTCTGAGCAGGAAGGCAGATAAAAAAATAGTTTAGGCACAGGATAACACACTCTAACTGTAGAAAGAGAGAGGTCACAGTTATTTTTTTCATTACTGTAGTAATTGCAAATGATCTCTGTCCAAAGGAATCACTAAATGAGGACTACCTGTTCTTCACTATTTAAACCAGGAGAGTTTCTTGGCAAACAATTTCTTTGCCAAATATTGGTCCTCAATTTGTAGAAATTGTGATATTATGTTAAAGGATTCAAGATCTAAAAAAAATTTTCACCTCACAATATGGGTTGATGTTTGCATAAATAAAATGAGTATTATAAATTTGGTGTGTTCATGGACAAAAAGCTTCCTTGTCCTTCCAGCTCTAGTGACATACATACATACATACATACATACATACATACATACATACATACATACTAGAAAAAAGTCTGGCAGGATTGTTATAAATTATAAAATTGACAAAGCACAAAAAGGTAACCTTGCTAGAAAATCTGCACAACTTTTTATTATGCATGTATTTAATTTGGTGAGGATAGAGAACTTGATGATTCACCTTCCTTCCTCCATTAATATATTAGAAATTGATAGAAAGAGATAATACATTATAGACAGGCAAAAATTATACTTTATTTATTGTCTAAGGCCACAAGGTCTTAGGTCTAAAACCTTATGGTCAAGATCATAAAATCTAAAATATGATTAATAACCAATTAAAATTCATAAAAACATAAACAGTTAATAATGTGAAGAAGACACAAGGTAGTTTCTAAAAGCTATGAGTATTGGAATTTTTCAACTTTTTTAGAGGATGAGTATGCTTAGACAAAAAAAAAATCTGCCATTTTTCAGAATGAGTGAATTAAATTGTTTGAAAATAGTTTTTTAAATGTCCTGCTCAATTGGTACCAAAGCCACAGAAAATGGAATAGGATAAAGTGGATGGCAGTCACACAAAGAGTGAAAGTGTCAGAGCAAAAATATAGTTACAAGCACATCACTGGTGTTAGGACTTCCCATGTTCCAGAGAAAATTATCCAAGAGCACTAAACACTGAAACAGTCCTTCGATATATAATTTCAACATCCTTGATGATTGGAGACTCTTGTAATCCAATTTTGAAGCTTAAGCTGTCAGTCAAAAGCCTTTTCTGGAAACCATCGGTCAAATGAGCAGTTGAATTTGCCTTATATGGAGAGACATTCCCATATTTGTATTCCATATCGTTGCTCTAATAATTTTGTATTCAATGACTTTTCTGGAAAAGCTCAGCTCAGTACAATACTGGATTTAGCTTAATCTGATACACACTGTTACTATCATGCATATTATACAAGGAACACAACTGAAAATTTGTCTGTCTTTCCTTTTATCATCATAACTTGGGGATATCCTGATATAAAAACACATTCATAGAACAGTACCCATGCTTATTTTTTTTAATTCCATTTATATCCCACCCTTCTCCGAAGACTCAGGGCGGCATACAAGCTTAGCAGTAGCCTTCATTCTATGTATATGCCTGCTTATTAGGGCTTTTTCACACACACACCAAGCGGCATTATTACAAAGTCAGCTTATTGCCCCCAACAATCTGGGTCCTCATTTTACCTACCTCGGAAGGATGGAAGGCTGAGTCAACCTTGAGCCTGTTGGGATGCGAACCTGCACTAATTGCAGGCAGCTGGTGTTACTTAAGGAGGCATTAGCCCACTGCTCCACCAAGGCTCATTTATTGTGCCATTTCCTAGACTGAACACCATTCCACTTTCTCACCCAGAAAAACACACAATTTAATAATGGTTTACAGTTCTTTTTTCCCCCTTTCATTTTCCGCCCTCCTCCCCCGAAAAAAGGGTGATGCAAATCATAATTGCTTGATGTTGAACATGCAAAGGGAAGAAAGAACGGCCTTGAAGAACTGGAAGACATGCCACTACTTAAGGCAATGGTCAGATAAGAGACTTACCACCTCCAAGTTAAGATCTTGAGCCTGGGTCAAGAAAGTAACTTGAGAAAATGTCTCAGACAAGTCCCTGCCTAGAAGATAAAGGGAGGGAGGAGAAAGCACATTCATACTTTCAAAATTGTTAGTATGGTTATTATAATGAAAATAGTCTTGACTTACATAGTACTGTTTTTTTAGTTTGATCTACCTTGTAGGGCGGACAACAATAGAACTTTACAGCTATTGCTAGAGTATTCTAACTTCCCCTTGTTTCCAGTTCAGTTCCTCTAAGGTTGTTAGATCTGGGCTGAAAAATTTCAAAGGATCATGAGATGAGGAAGAAAGTAATAATGTAAAAAAAAAACACCCTGCATAACTGCACTATTTGTTCCCAGATTTTTTTTCCCCAAGTCAGTGTACTTTCCTGGTCACTGGCTGGACAAATCCCTGCAATCTTGGCAAGGTTCTTCAGAATTGGTTTGCCCTTGCCTTCTTCTTTCTAGGGGAGAAATAGAGAAAAAGAGAGATGTAGTCTCTTAAAAGAAATAGCACTTTCCAGCTATTTTCCAGCCTTCATGAGCAGATATCAACATGGTAACTCTGCTTTCTGTTCCCTGAAAAATGCTAGCAGAAGGGGAATACTGGCATCTAGAGTTGATGGGTGTTGACGTGTGTGTGTGTATACACACACACACACATACAGTAAACCCATGTTTGATGTGGGAGCCAACTTTGTGTAGTGGTTAAGGTGCCAGGCTTGTGTGTGTAATCTTGTCTTACGCACAAAGCCGGTTGGCTGACCTTGGACCACTCCCTCTCTCTCTCTCTCTCTCTCTCTCTCTCTCTCTCTCTCTCTCTCTCTCTCTCTCTCTCTCTCTCTCTCTCTCTCTCTCTCTCTCTCTCTCTCTCTCTCTCTCTCTCTCTGCCCTAGGAAGGCAGCAATGACAAAACCACTTTTGAGACTTTTGCCAAGAAAATTGTAGGGTTAATTCTGGAAGTTGCCAGGAGCTAAGGCTGACTTGAAGGTTCATGCACACACCACAGACACACACACACACATGCACATACACACACAGAGAGACACAATTTACACTTTGTGCCTTCAGATACAACATCTTTGCTCCTTCCTTTTTCCTTTTCAGTATTATATTCAAATGTCCTCCCCTTTTTCCCCCACCCACGCAGCTGTTAGCCCTTCACTATAAGAGACTAAACTCATCATTTGGAGACAAATGTGGCCCTGACATAGACCTCTGCCAAGAGTTTGAGAACATCACACCCTCTAGTAGTTATCATAAGAATTTTAGCTGAAATCCTCTTCAAACATTTCTCTGTCAGCACAGGAAGTATGTTTCAGCTTTGAGCTCAAAGACAAGGACTTTAGCTTTATGAAAAAAGAGACAGTCCAGTTGTGCATCAAGGAAGCATTTGGAATAAGAGGGAACATATTAGAGGAAGACCTGGAAAACCACGTTTTTATTCAATCAGTGAAACAGCATAAACTGAAACTGCATTTCAAAGCAGCTAGAAATATTTGAAAGACCTACAAAGTGGGATGTTGCCTTTCCATCTCATCCACTCTGAAAAAAAAATCTTATTATAATTCTCTTGACTTAATCTTGTCAAGAAGACTGCAGGATCTACTCCAGGCATTCACCAGGAATCAACACTGGCTCAAAACTACAAAAATGAAACAAAACAAAACAAAAACTACAGAAGATGTTTCATCTATATCTAACTATATGTAGCATTAGATGTATATATATTTTTCTTGCCATCTTGTAGTTATCAGGATTTTTACATTCTAGATTCATTAGCCCTAAAACATTTGTCTTTTTATTCAGAGATGATGGAAATCAAACCATTTTATTTCCACACACAAATACTTCATTATTAAGTTCTTTAGCTCTCTGTTAACCCTGAGAAATGGCTAGCAGGAAGAGCTGCTCCATGTGGTGGCTTCATATCATACATCCGACAGAGGGGCATAATAAACTCTGAAAAAGTCCTGTTCTATATAATTCCACCTGGCAAGAGTAATATGAAGTGAAAAATAGAACCTATAGTTTTAATACGAGTTTGTCAAGATGATGGCTCTTCTTGATGTGCACAGACCAACAAACTCTCTGTGATTTCATACCCCTGAAGAATGGAGAAAAATTGTGACCTGTAACCCAAAGAGCATTCAAGAGGAAAGTCAAACTAAGAATCCTGCCTGCTGGGGCAATTTTCAACTCAGAGTTTAAAACAGCTCTTTCTTTCCCCTGTTTTGCCATATGAATATGATGCCCACCTTAGCCTAAGTGCTCATTAGCTTGCATTACAGCCTTCTCTGCTCCCCAATTCTCAGACATTCGTACAAAGAGATGGAAGAGGCCGAGAGACTAATTCAGTGAAATGATTTCCATGACTAAGAAGGGCAACAAAATTATGTTTCTGACAAGATCAGGGCCATCTAAACAAAGTTTCCTTGACTTGTAAAGATTTTTCAAATTTTTAAATTTCAGCGTCAACCTCCATTCAGTGAGCAGTCATCCTGGAAAACTTGGAAGCTTGGGAATGTGATTATCTCAGACTTGGGAAACTTTGCTGCTCTGCCATGTATTGTTTAGAATAGAATAAAGCTAGAAGGAACCTTGGAGATCTTCTAGTCCAACCCCCTGCTCAGGCAGGAAACCCTATACCATTTCAGACAAATGGTTGTCCAGTCTCTTAAAAACTTCCAGTGTTGGAGCATTCCCAACTTCTGGAGGCAGGTTGTTCCACTGGTTAATTGTTCTAATTGTCAGGAAGTTTCTCCTTAGTTCTAGGTTGCTTCTCTCCTTGACTAGTTTCTATCCGTTGCTTCTTGTCCTGCCTTCAGGCACTTTAGAGAATAACTTGACTCCCTCTTCTTTGTGGCAGCCCCTGAGATATTGGAACACTGCTATCATGTCATCCCCCTCATCCTTCTCTTCATTAAACTAGACATACCCAATTCTAGTAACCGTTCCTTATATGCTTTAGCCTCCAGTCCCCTAATCATATTTGTTGCTCTTCTCTGTACCCTTTCTAGAGTCTCAACATCTTTTTTTACTTCATGGTGACCAAAACTGGATGCCGTATTCCAAGAGTGGCCTTACCAAGGCATTGTAAAGTGGTATTAACACTTCACCTGATCTTGATTCTATCCCTCTGTTAATGCAGCCTAGCACTGTGTTGGCTTTTTTGGCAGCTGTAGCACACTGTTGGATCATATTTAAGTGATTGCCCACTAGGACTCTGAGATCCCTCTCACAGTTACTACTACGGAGCAAGGTACCATGAATTTTGACAACGATACCATTGTAGAGCATATTAGATGAGAAGAAAAAAGGAAAAGCCACTTGTTTTTCCCCACTTGGCTCTCTATAACTGCAATTCATAGGAAGGAAGTCACAGTGCCCATGCTGTCTTGAATCAGGAAGTTTTAATTACATTGATTCCCAGCAACACCACACAGGATATGCACTGTAAAAATAGAGAAATTCCCACTTATGTCCCTACAACAAAGGGGTGATAGAAGTCATGTAAAATCTTATAAATGAAGCTCTGACATATGTAACACCTATTTCTCTCTGATATGAGAGAGATTTTAAAAAGTAGGTTATGTATTATCATTCAAAAGGATGTATATTCAAATGCTTCATGCTAGTTAGAAATAATACTTGAATGCACAGTCAAGTCCATTTCATCTGCATAATATTCTTTGCAATGAAATGTACATATGGATGTGTCTCCTAATCTGAAGAAGAAATCAAGTTGCCCCAATAACAGCAGTATATGTCCTCATCCTTTCAAACAGAACACTTTTATAAGGTAAAGGTAAAGGTTCCCCCGCACATGTGTGCTAATCGATTCCAACTCTAGGGGCCGGTGCTCATCTCCGTTTCAAAGCCAAAGAGCCAGCGCTTGTCCGAGGATGTCTCCGTGGTCATGTGGCCGGCATGACAAGACGCCAAAGGCACATGGAATGCTGTTACCTTCCCACCGTAGTGGTCCCTATTTTTCTACTTGCATTTTTACGTGCTTCCGAACTGCTAGGTTGGCAGAAGCTGGGACAAGTAACAGGTGCTCACTCTGCTATGCGGCACTCGGGATTTGACCCGCCAAACTGCCGACTATCTGATCAACAAGCTCAAAAAAGAGCTTACTTTAAATTTTACCAGGAGTGAGATATTCATCTAACAATCCCACTTCCCATTTAGGTTTGACACTAATTTCCTCTCTAAAATATAACACCCACCACACAGATGAAACATTAAAAAAAAACTTACTTCATGGAGTTTTACAAAGCTGACATTAATCTAGTCTGGGATAGCCAATGAAAGATGATAGTTTAGTTATTGCCATCAATTTTTATAGCCAAATCATTGTTTTTACCTTGCACACTTTTGATGCAGTCAAAAGTATGAATTCCAGAAATACTTGTATACAAAAGGGAAAAGGATTCAAGAAACTACAGAAATATACACCAGATCAATTTTACCAAGTAGTGACAAGTTAAATCTTCTAATTGCCTGGTGCCTGTCACCGGGTTTGCTTCCCTGCTATAAAAAAAGGAATGTGGAATTAAGATCAGCAAACTGGAAAGACAGACTTGTATTCTGCAAGCAGGTGGATACCAATTCCAGCTGCGAAGAAAGGGCTGTTAAGTTTACAGTGCGTATACCGGTAAGAATGATTGCATATGTTTGGTGTTTTTTAAAAAGCAAACAGGTTCTTCTTACCAGATGGCTAGCACTAGCACTGTATAGATTGTTATTTCTCTTACTTTTAAATGTAAATTTTGTCTCATGACAAGACAAGTGAACATCTTATTAAGCTGCGAAGCCATGAACCGGTTAAACTTTTGTCTCTTTTATGCCTTTTGTAATTGATTCTACATATGAATAGAGGAAACTTAACATATGCCTATTTCTTGTATTTAACACAACAGAACTTAAAAGTGATTATGTTTGGCTAGATTCTTCCCATATAATAAAGCAGAGCAGAAATGTACAATAATTGTTTGGGGGATGTTCTTCGTTTTTATGATTATTACTGTTGGCATGAAAGCATGAAAGATTTTCTGCCCTTCCACCCCCCCACCCCCCCCCCGGGTATCACCCTCTGGGTATCACCTGGAATGTGTGTGTTTTAAGAAATGCAAAATGGTTTCTTCCTTTGGAGTTTAGCTGCAGTTCTACATTCATATAAGTTAAATATACAATCACAGGTATCCTAAAGGGCAGTTGCTTACACAGCTGAACAGGCAAGCTATCCCTCTGTTGACAATAGCATCTTGAATTGAAAGAACTTCTGGCTGTCGGCACAGATCTGCCCCAGAATGCTGATGACACAAACTTATTTCTTTGCTGTCTGCAATTCACAGTCTTTTTTTATATCATTTTAATTGCTCTTTGTTACTTAAAAACACATGCTGAGCCTCCTCTCCAAACAAGGGTTATGTTTCCATACAATAATGTGCTGCTAATAGATAAGCAAGAACCCACGACAGAGCTGCAAAAATTCCTTTTTTCCAAAACCAGTTGTGGACTAGGTCAAAATGTTCATGATTTAGCAGCATCAGCAGTGGAAGTAGTTGGAAATCTTATTTAAAAGATGGAGAACATGTGGTTGGAGGAAAATTGCATGAAACTGACTCAGTCGTTAAAGAGAACCTTTCTCCCCATTAAGATTTTCTAGACTCTTCAGCAAAGTGGGAATAAGCCCAGTGAAGGGACCAGCATAGGATATTAATTATAATGGACAGGTTTCGACGTTTCTAATGCTTAAGCTACATTAAAGCAGGTAACAATAGGAAAACCAGTAAAAGGCAAGGTTTTAAAGAGAGTTAGAGCAGTAAAGGAAAATGTGTTTATAGAACAAAGGAATAAGAAGATACAATAGAATCAAAGACTCCTTTTCTGGGAGTCTACCTCTGTGAAGATCTGACCTGGAAAGTTAACACAACCCAGGTGGCTAGAAAGGCCCAACAGAGGCTTCACTTTCTTAGGGTCTTGTGGAAGAACAGGGTAGAACAATGGCTAATGACCCTCTTTTACCGGTCTACTATAGAGAGCGTCCTCTCGTATGGTATTGTGGTTTGGTATGCTGGTCTGACAGCCACGGACAGGAAAGTATTACAGAGGGTAGTGAGCACAGCACAAGACATTGTGGGCTGTTCCCTGACACCACTGGATGACATCGGCCAGGGCTCGTTGCCTTGGAAGAGTGAGGAAGATTCTCAGGGATGACTCACACCCTGGACGGTATCTCTTTACTCTCCTACCATCCGGTAGGAGATATAGGAATATAGCCAGCCGTACCAACAGGCTGAAAAATAGCTTTTATCCGTGGGTTGTTAGGCTTTTAAATGGGACATAATCCCTGTGAACTTATGCAGAATTGACTTGGGAGGCCGGTGTGTGGTGTAGTTGGTTCACATGGTGTGGTAGGATGGAGGGTTTGTTGTCACTGTGTGTTGGGGGGAGAGAGCACGGGGGGGGAGGCTCAGCTAATCTCAATGTACACATGTTGTACTTTGACAATAAAGGTTTATTATTTATTATTTTAGTGTTAGGTCATTCTTTAAGCCAGCTACCCATAAAAAGTTTATTAAGGAACTCCTGGAAATGCCTGGATCTTGTATCCTTGTAAAAAAAAAGTAAAATGTGTCCATATTCTTGATGGCAAAGTCGTGATGAGTCTAAAGTCTAACTACGCTATTTTAGGCTGCACATGGAGGAATATAAAACTACAAATCATGTCAGTTAAAAAAAGTAATCTTCCACATCAGAAGAGATGCCAGGAAAAGAACTCTTTTAGCTAGATTTTCATGTTAGATTTTCATTTGAAGGTGATATTATAATTGTGATTTGTCACACAGTCAACCAGATGTTTAGACTGCATTTGGCATTTTTAGCCACCTATTGCATCCTTCCCAAGGACCTGGGATAGGCAGATATTATTGTTTGATAAGATTAAAGATATTGTGACAAGATATAAGCTGTTACAGGAAAAACTTTTTACTGATGGTGATCTTGTTAATGCGGATGGTTTTCAAGTGGTGCTTTAGATATTTTGGGATTGCACCCAAGGTGCTTATTACTCTTGGCACTACCTTTGCTTTCTTTTGTCATAGTCATTTTACTTCTATTTGCAGGTCTTTCTATTTTGTGATTTCCTCCAGTTCTTTTTCTTCTATTCTTCTCTCTCCAGGTATTACAACGTGTTTTTGTCTTTCTTTTCAACAATTGTTAAGTCTAGCATATTGTGTGGCAGGTCTGAAATCTAAAATCCCAGAACAATTTAGCTTCTTCATTTTCTATTACTTTGTCTACTTTCTTGTACCACCAGTTCTAACTTACAGAAAAATAATATTTCTTGCAGATATTCCAATGCATCATTGTTGCTTCTTATTATTGTTATTGTTGTTGTTATGTGTTTGCAAAAGTGTGAAATCACAGCTGACAATTCTTTAGCTGGTGTTGGCATTCGTATACATCAGGTTCTTCTCAGGAACCTAGGTTGTTGTAATGTATTGGCATAGTGCATGAGTGGATCCAAGAAGTGTGGCCTTTTGAAAATGACAGATGGAAGTATTGTAAATAAACAGATTTTTCTAAGTGCTGTCCAAGATTTTTTGGTATGGTACCCAGTGTGCTAATAACCATTCAGACCACCACATTGTGGTCAATAGCGATGTTTAGATCTTGATACTTCATTATCTTCTCCAAGTCTTTGTCTTCTACTCTGCTATACCCTGATATGGCTACATCAATCATCCATATTTTCTTCTTTTCAAAAATAGCTATGTCTGCTGAGTTATGAGCCAAGTTTTTTTCAGTCTGTATTCAGAAATCACATAATTATTTAACCTGCTCATTTTCAACTAATTTTTCAATTGTATGTTCCCAGCAACTTTTAATTAATGATAATTTTTGTAGATATTCCAGTGATTCATTTTGGTGACTGCATTATGTCATTGTTTATTGGATAAATACACCATACCAACAAGAATTAACATAGACTTTCCGGAACCCATAGTCATAGTAACAATTAACAGCCACAGACTATAAGGGCAACTTCTGCAAGGAAGGTGAAAAAAACAGTAGAGCCCCTGGTTAGCTATTGAAAAAGGATCACAGAGTGACTACAAGCAGCGGCATGACAAAGTAGCAACAATGGTACATTGGAAGATCTGCAAAAAATATCATTTGCCTGCAAGCAAGAAGTGGTGGGACCATAAAATAGACAAAGTCATAGAAAATGAAGAAGTTGACCGTGCTTTGGGACTTAGAATTCAAACAGACAGGCCCCTGCCACACAACACCCCAAACTTAACAACTGTCGATAAGAAAGACAAAAAAGTCTGCATAGTGGGCATGGCAGTACCTGGAGACAGCAGAATAGAAGAGAAGGAACGGGAGAAGATAACAAAATATAAAGATCCGGAAATAGAAATGAATGACTGTGTCAAAGGAAAGCAAAGGTAGTACCAATAATAATAGGCACCTTGGCAGCAATCCCAAAACAACTGGAGCACCACTTGAACACCATTGGCATTGACAAAATCATCATCAGTCAATTGCAAAAGGCAGCTTTACTCAGAACAGCTTATATCCTGCAACAATGCCTTTTACACCATCAAACATCCACATCTGCCTATATCAGGTTCTTGGGAAGGACCTGATATGTGAATGAAAGTGCTAAATCCAGTCTGAATATCTGGCTGGTTGTGCCATGAGACAATACTTATTAAATTTAAATGAAACTATGCCCTCCCACTGTTCTTTTTAAAGAGAGACAAACAACCTTGTAGATTATGAGTTTAAGGTTATGGTCTCTTCTGCTGAGCAACAATCCTCACAGAATCAAGTGGGATTTACAATTCAGTAAACATTTATAGGATTGCACTTTAAGTGGAGCAGTAAAAACAAGCACTGACTTGCCTAAAGTGAATCTTCCTGCTTCAGGCAGCCCTGCTGGAACAGGGGGGCAGAATCAGATATCTGAATGATGCAGCAAACTTTTGGAAATATTTGGCAGAGATATGTGGCTGCTACTGGACCTTTCCTTGAAGAGGAAAATAAGTTTGATCTGAGCTAGAGAATTATCAGGGGGAAGAATAGTTTAAGATTTTGCAAAGTCACGTGGTCGCACAGAGAGACGGACACTTGAGCTGGGTAGTATTTCTTTTATTCGGATCAGGAATGAATCTGAGACAAAGGGGTTTACCTGGTGTTTCTTATACCTGCCCAGGTGAATGATGGCCAATAGAATTGAACCTGGGCTTCCCGCCAGTGCATGTGGCCAATAGGTTTAAACCCTGGCTTCCCGCCAGAGCTGACCATGCCGGGGGCTGTCAAACTTGCTCCGTCCGGCTTTTCCCGCCTCAGCGGTTATCGCCTGGAGCTGTCCAGCCCCCTGCTGCGCTGGCATTTCCTATGTATGCTAGCAGCATACACTACAGATTTCCTTATCAGAATTGCTACTTAGAACTGCTTGCCTCATACACATTCTTCATGTAGGCTTTCTCACCCCGGAAGAGGGCAAGTTAAGTAAAACAATCCAGGTGAAAGGCAGCTAGAAGAAGACAAAGACCAAAAGGAAAGCAAAGGGAGAAATGGAGGCGAAAGAGGGGCAGAGAGATCCAACAGCCTCATCATTCTACCATTTCTGTTATTCCCAGACTGAGCTTCCAGAAGTAGCCACACAACAATAAATAGACTTGCTAAACTATTAAAAGGAAGCTGCTTCCACGAATCTCAATTTCTCCCTATGGAGCTCTTAGCCCAGCAAGAGCACCTGATAGACAAAAACATTTTAAAGACAATACCATTTATTTCATGCCCTCTGTAGGATCTGTCATGATGTTCATTGTTGAATCAATTTTAAATAGCTGGGTTAGTTGGCATTTTAAGAGTTATCTTAAAATGTCACCAGTCACAGAATGTTTAATTATCGCAATCATTTTTTCCTTTAAAAAAAATGAAATGAAATCCACAGTGGTTTCTTCCACCAACTGATTTATTTCAGCTATAATTTTTGTTTAATTAATAGGGGATTTTGTTCTGACCTGGAGGGTGTGAGAACCTGAGGAGTAGCTCCACAGTTGAGTTCAATTCTGCCTGATTCACAAATGAATTTCTAGCATTCACCCAGACTTAGTTTTAGGATACATTTTAAAGGAAATAATCAAAAGGCCGAGCATGTTGACAAATTATTCTTTGAAGGATATAGCTGAGTACTCCTGCATGAAGTACAAAGTATATACACAAAATATAATTAGGGTACTTATTTTGTAGAACACAATAAAAATAGACAACAAAAATAGCCTCTATCTGTAAATAACATGTTTTACATAAGATATAAGTAGCTATAGCAACTTGGTTTGAAATGAGGAGTCCCATTTAAAGACCTCCCTGGGTGTGAATGGCAGGTTGTGAGTGCTAGAAGTATAAATACTGCTAGTCACCTGTTGTGAAACTGAGAAGGAGGTTTGGATTGAAAGCAGAGGATGGATTGTCAGATGAGACACATTGACTCCATCCAACTGGAATACCAATCCATGGGAACCCTCAAGTGCTCAGTGGGTTCTTATTGTTGTTGTTTACTCCATTATTCTTTTCTCTGCATTCTTTTGTGTGCAAAGCAACATTCGTTTGAGTGCAAAGAATGTACTCAGCAAGATGAGTACATTGCTATCAAAGTCACTCAACAGCCTCAGATAAGAGTCTTATACACAGGGAACTTTGCATGACTCCATAAATAGCTCTGAACTCCAATCTTCCCATGATGTCATCAATGTATGAGAGCTGAATTGTTGCTCATTATTTTCCCTGGTTCTGCACTGGTTTTATCCAGGGCTTTTTTTCTCATAGAACGCCCAGAACGGAGTTCCAGCACCTTTTTGGGATGGTACCTCGTAGGGTAGGCAAGGTGGGTTGTATGACATGTCTGAGTTCCGGCACCTTTTTCTTTTACAAAAAAAGCACTGGGTTTATCTAAAACTGAAGCAAAGCTAGACTTTTGTTTTGTGACACCAAGCTTATTTTTCCCCAGCAACAGTTGCAAAGGGCAGCCATGTGATCCATGGAAAAGCCACAGCTGCTTTAAGAAGTTGTAGACAGATACTATAGGAGTACCGCAGTACTCCGAAGCACTTTTTTTGCCTTCGTATCTGAAACACTGCACAGCCCTAATTTCAATTTGGGTAAAATGGGAGTGAGGGGACTATCATTGTTTGAAGGCCTATGGTAACCAACAATAATAAAAAAAAAGCTTCTGCACTCTCTTGTTGGTTAATTGGAATGTCTTGCTAATAAACATATCCATCTAATTTCATGGCAATAATTCAGAAGAGGTTGGTTGTTATTTTCTAGAATGTCTTTTGTAGCCTATTTTTATCCCAATTCTTTGCAATGTTTCAAGGTCATCAGAAATGAAGATCCATGCAGATCAGCTTCAGACTTTTTAGTGGTGGATTAGTAAGTAGAAAAGGTAATATATAGAGATACTAAAAAATAAGAAAGCAACATCATATTAACTGAAAGAGTGATTGCTGTTAGATAAAGGTTTGCTGCTAACTAGGAAAATGTTTGCTGCTAACTCAAAAAAATAAAAGGGACGCGGTGGCTGTTGAAGTCCATGAGTCATAACACAGCCGAGGTTGCCTACCCCTGACCATGGTGGACCTGAAGGAAGGGTTGCGAGACAGAGGACCATGGAGAGTGCTGATCCATAGACTGGACAAGGATCAGGCATGACTGAATGGCTGACAACAACAACAGTGAAAATGTTTTATATAAAGAGAGTATTCACAATCTAACAACAATTTATACTGGACTTTCTCAGTCTTGTTTCCCCAAACCTTTAAAAGCCTTGGGAATATAACTTATGAAATGTTGTCCCAGCATATTGCAGGACACCATGTTAAAGAGCCCAGGTGGCATAATGGTTAGAATGCAATATTGCAGGCTAACTCTGCCCACAGCCTGGAGTTTGATCCTAACAGGGCTCAAAGTTAACTCAGCCTTCCATTCTTCTGAGGTTGGTAAAATGAGGACCCAGATTGTTGAGGGCAATATGCTGATGTTGTAAACTGCTCAGAGAGTGCAGTTTACAACATCAGAGCTGTATATAAGTCTAAGTGCCACTGCAATTGCTATTAATAAAAGCAATCTATTTATTAATCACAGTTACAGGATTGTCAAATCCTCTCAGCAGTTTATAATAACAGTTTATAAGTAGAACATTCAACAGGAGTTCTGATTATGCCATGGATTTTACTGTTAGTCAATACTGGATAAATATTCCAAGTAATGAGTTTTGAATGATGATGAAAAGAGGAGGGGGAAAGGCTACGCTTGTTCTCCAGAGCAACAGCCCCCAGTGCAGAACAATCAGTCCCTCTCTAGGCATTTGCCAGAAGAAGGATTCTTTGATTGGGCTAATATCAGTCATGGGGGCTAAAAGCCAACCAATGATATTGCTGGAGGATGACGAAAAGCTTTTGATGGACACTATTTCTATATGACTGTATGTTGGGAGGAGAATATGTTTTCTGGTCTTTGGATTGCATATAGTTGGGACTGACCAGGTCTTCTCAAGCTACATTCTGTATGTGACATAATGTAGACCAGGGGTCCCCAATGTTTGGGGTTTGGTGGGCCAGCTGGGGAGGCAAGTGGGGAACTGGACCGCAAGAGCTCCAGCCAGCCACTTGCGTGGCCCAATTCCAAAAAGGCCATGGCCCAGTAGTGGGCCACAGCCTGGGTGTTGGGGACCCCTGGTGTAGGCCATAATCTACTCAGAATGCATTCCACCCAAAGTGGTGTCTTTCAGGTCTATTGGACTTCAACTTCTATAATTCCCAGTCAAAACATTTGAGACAATGAGCCATAAAATATTTTCTTTGCTTATACATGCACCCCTTAAAAGCTCATCCCCTATCCTAGATGTTCTCTGCATTTCACTCAAAAGGGCAGCTGGAACTCCATATCTTACATTGCTGATACAGTGTTTGAGGGAAGCGGGGCTGAGACCTTGGGTGAAATTATTCTCACAAATAAAGTAGCTGCAGGCTACTTCAATTCCACCTGTCCCATCATCTTCTTGCCAAATCAGTTCAAACAATGTACTGTTCCTCCAACCCTTCCCCTTTCCTACTTCCTCCTCTACATCTTCTGTTTGTGGGAATTTTTTCCCCTTCATGGTCAGGACAAGGAATGAATTTTGATCAGCTAATATCTGGTTTGAATCTACTGTGACAACATATTGACTAATCATTTTCACGGGCAAAATAGGTGGATTGCTGTTTTCCAGGGTGCATGAAAAGTCTTCATTGCCCAATTGTGCCTGCAAAAATTCACAGCAGTTCTGATTCCTGAGGAGGTGGGGTAATAACTCTCATCCTACTCTGATCATCCATAAGGCAAGGCTGAAACTGTTGCAGACAAAACCTTTAGGTAAAGATTTGGTCGCAAAATCTAGCAAAGCACAATAAATAAAGTTGTGATGTTGTTATTGCAAAACAGCATCACGCATTGCAGATTTGACTAAGACCTGATCTCTTTGTTGAAGCACAAATCTGAAGGTCATGTAGATGAAATATACACACCTTTGTTCACTCCTCCCAGAATCTCCTCCACAAGCAACGTTCCCTCTTGGCTTGACTACACAGATGGAAATTTAAAATTATCTGAGAGGAAAAAGAATAAAATCTATTTTTACTCAGTTAAATTGCATAACTTTTAAAGTTTTATGTAACAGAAAATAGAGTTCTTGTCCGTGTGCGGGAGAGGGAGAGGGAGAGGGAGGGGAAGAGAGAGAGAGAGAGAGAGAGAGAGAGAGAGAGAGAGAGAGAGAGAGAGAGAGAGAGAGAGAGAGAGAGAGAGAGAGAGAGAGAGAGAGAGAGAGAGAGAAAGTGAACTTGCTTTTGAAGTGGAAGCTGCAGAAATAAAAAAAGAGAAATGAAGCTACATGTTCTTACATTTACCAGTTTAAAGGAGCATTTTCCTCCACTTGTGAAAGTGACTCAGTTTAGTCCCTATAATGGAGTAACACTTAACAATTGGATGCTCTTATTTGTTATTGATTAACTGAATATGATGTTTCCAGTAGAAGAAAATCTGTGCAGCTCCAGGCTGAGCTGTAGAGTCCTTGGTACTCTCTGAACTTGGTTGTTTGCTTGCAGAAATTTCATTACTGGACTACATAGCATAATCAATGCTAGTGAGTTTGGGATTTGCTCCCTGTTTATATACAGGAGTTTGCCCTGCCATGGTTGGTTGTGGGGGTGGGGGTGGCAGGGTGGGGGGTGGCTTCGTCCTTAGTAGTTCCTTGATTGGGGTATTATTTTCTGCTTGATTGTTGTATGATGTCTATTGGTATAATTTTCATCAACAAATGACAAAATAAATATGAGGAAGGAAGGAAGAATATGAGTACTGACCATCAATAGGGGCCCTATTATGAAAAATGATTACAAATACCTTTAAAAACACATTAACCTACTATCGACTTACAATCAGGTCAATATTCAGATTTATTTAAACTTAGGGATCATAAATTTTGATATTGACTGAAAGTATAAGAAAAAAAACTTGACAGAACTATGAGTTCACTGCAATATATTCTGGTTTACGAAATAACTGTGTTCGTTTTAAGTTTTATTAAAAAAACTTTAAAAGAAAGTTTTATTAAAGAAGGTTTTAGAGAGAAAAAATCTTAGTTTTGATCGTTCTTTATCAACCTGATGCTTTCTAGTTATGTTGAGAAATGTGTCTTCTAGGATTCTTAGTCAACATGTACTAGATTTAGAGCTTACTGTCATTCTATAACATAAATGTGAGATAAAGTATGGCTTTTTTCTTGCATATTTATAAAAGAACTAAGGATATTTGCTATTCACATTTTGTGGTATGGTTATTAGAAGGAACCAAAACTATATCAGAAAATTTTTAAAAGTTAGCTAGCTATACCTTTTCACAATTATTGTAATAGACAGAAGGAATAACTTTCAGGAAAAGGAAGAAAAGCCACAACCAAAAAAACAATTAAATAAAGGAAATTTGAGTCTGGGGCAGATCCCTAACCCAAATACAAGCCCTTCCCTAGATAAAGGGAGGGGGAAGCAAATTCAGACTTGCAAGATTCTGTTACTCTAGCCCAGGTGTGTCAAACTGCTGACCCATGGGCGGGATGCGTCACGCCAAAACAGCACCCACCCCATTGCCGGCAATGGGAAAAAAGTTGCAATACATCATGACATGTCACGTGACATCACGAGTTTGACACCCGGGCTCTAGCCTTATAAGAAAAGTAGCATTAGCATGGGTAACTTTGTTTTCCTAATCTGGTCTACCTTGAAAGACTGACAGGTGTTTACAGCTTCTCTTTTCTGATTCTGTCCCTTATTCATTTCAATTGTTATATTTTTTCTCTGCTTCAGTTGTCCATGAATGAGCATGATCAATCAACATCACAAATCAGGTGTGATGGCATAAAAAACTGATGTAAGCCATCAAATTTAGCTATGCACTAGTGAAAGTGAAATTCTTTTTAGAGAATGTAATGTCTTCCCACTGTGTAAAGGCAAGACTGATTATCACGATCATGATCCAGCTGAACTTCTAAGAATCAACTAGTTTATAAGCAACAAAACCTTATAGTGATCGTTAAAATATTGCTGAAATAAATTCCTTGTTATTTTAATAACTTTTTACAATAAACAACTTAAGGAGGGATAAACGGGTAATCACCAAAATACTTTCTCCCCTTTCCTGAAGTCAAATTCATGATTTTAAAATGGAGTTAAATGAACTTCATTCAGTCAGTTAACTTGTGGGAACTATTGACCTTGACTCCAACCAATTCTTACCTCTTCTGAAATGGAAAGGTACCCTTAAACTGGCCTTTTTAGGTATTTCATCTCTATAGCTATTTCATTTTTCAACAATCTTCAAGCTGTCAGTTGACAAGAAGGTAAAAATCAGAGAGAACAAATCGAAGGTGAGTTCCTGCCCCCTGGTTTTGTCTGCTGTGGTGCAGATGCCAGTTGATTTTATTATTATTATTATTCTGTCCTGGAGGGTGCGGGATGAAAAGGAAATGGCTTAGAAAATGGCTATTTCCCTGCCTCTTTTGCAACTGCTAGGAGGACTGCAAAAGTGGCTGATGCAATATTCATCCAACCATCTTCCACCGTAGGCTGCTGGTCCATTGGGATGACTGGGTTGTTCACGTTATGGGAACAGAACCACTAAGAAATAGGAAGATTGGACTGAAATGTGCTTCTTGGCAGCTTTGGTATACAGTATATGCCTATATGCCACCTGAGTCTCAGTAACTCTGGGTGGCTCATAGTTGTAAAAGCAGTCATACTGTATGTTAACCCAAATACTGTGGCCAAAACAACCAAAACCTGAGTCCTGCCCAAGACTACCTAGGGAAGCTGTGAAATTTTACCCAGGACCTCTTTGTTTCAAAGCTCAGCATCCTAGGATTTCTCAGGAATCCAGGTATGAGTCAGTTTGTGTTGAAACTGTGCTACTTAAATCTGAATAAATAAGTT
Organism: Vipera berus; assembly: GCF_964194415.1. Taxonomy (NCBI): domain Eukaryota; kingdom Metazoa; phylum Chordata; class Lepidosauria; order Squamata; family Viperidae; genus Vipera; species Vipera berus. The sequence continues at coordinate 197,388,215 of NC_138202.1, read as the reverse complement.
CATTGATTGATCTTTAATGCCAAAAAAAACCTCCATTAGCTGTATCAGACAATCATACTTATGTGGTGAAACATTCAGTCGTGGGATTAAAGGTATGAATGATAAGCAGACATGCATGAGTTTATTTTCTCTTCCTTTATCCCTGAAAGAGAGATTCTTTCAGACAATGATATTTGTGCCACCAGAGGATGAACATAATGGACAGAATCCCAAACTTTCAAAATAAATAATGTTTGTTAGATGTAGGCTCCTCATTTCTTCACAAACCCAAGGTGGCTTTACATGGTGATGACCCTTCATTTTACCACCACCCCAACAGTAACCATGTGAGATATATTAGAGACTTCAGATACCTTCAAGTATTGGCATAATTATTCTATATAGTCAACATACGTTGGGAAATGTCATAACTCAATAGCAGTGAATCAGTTAAATCACCACAAAAACAATTTGTCTTTCCCTGCCAGTCTCAAAGATACAGAAGTTCTTTTACCCCCTCCTCCATTCAAAAGGGAAATAAAATTGTTGAATATGTCCTTCATGCTAGGTAAATTTATCTGGACCTAGGCAAAAAGATAAAAAACAAAAATCCAAAATCTTAAAACAGAGAACTGGGAAGGCTTCAAGCCTTCCCTTCCCTTGAAAGGCCTGCAAGAAAGGGTGAAGCCCAGGAGGCAAAGTGAAGCAAGAGTTTCTTACAAACTGGAAAGAATCTGCCTAGAAACTCAGCAAAGCTGTAACATTGCAAAGAAAACACCAGTTTTGCTCTAGTTTCAAATAAATGACAATAGGTCCAGAAAAAAAAGCAGAAACCTCAGCTTGCAAAACCAGCCAACACTGATCACACAGGCAGTCATGCTATACTTCTAGTTTTCCATATGGAAGTGTCCAGATAAGGACACAAATTATACCTAATTCAGAATGGAGGACCATTAAGTTCAGAGTTTACCATTACCTAAGTGGATCATTGCCCAATGTTGAGTATTTCCAAGTCCCATTATTTTCCATAGGAGAGAATTTAGCATAAAATCAATGAACCTTAAAAGTGCTTTTTATTAACAAGCCTGCATCTCAATATTTTTATCGCTTCAGCTATGCCTCAACTGGTAAATAAGGACCAAACACATCTCAAAGCTGTACTGAAGCTGGGCCTTTTCTCTTGGACCAGATTTAGGCCTTATGTTGTAAAAGGCTCACATATTATTCTCTTGACAACCAGGAGCAGGGCTTTTTTTCTCATAGAACGCTCAGAACGGAGTTCCGGCACCTTTTTTGGATGGAACCTTATAGGGTAGGCAAGGCGGGTTGTATGACATGTGTGAGTTCCGGCACCTTTTTCTTTTACAAAAAAAGCACTGACCAGGAGAAGTTGTGTGTCAAGCACACAATGAGCAAGGGGGTTACAGAGTCACTCTGGAGAGACCCATGGAAAAGGATTAAATTTTTTAATCTCTGTGCCGCTTTTTTTCATTCAAGCCAAATCATGAAACCCAAATCTAATCTGTCCATGAACTTGGGGAATGTCTGTAGCTGAAACTAAAATGCAACACAACCTGTTTTTCTTTTCTTTACTTTTCACTCTTCCTGTTTTGTCAGAATGCTTCAGAGATTTAAAGAGAGAAAGAAAAGAATATTCTCTCCAAGAAAGAATGAAAATTACAGACTCAACTCTATTTTCCCTTAGGTGAAAAAAATGGGAATGAGAAGGGGATAAAGGAGAAGGGGAGGGAAAGAGAGACACAAAGGCACAAAATATTAGTAATTATTAGAATTAGTATTTGTGTATATAATTGTTGGGTTCTGAGACTAGGCTGCACACTGTTGATCTGGGTGTCAAAACCCCAGCATAAGGCAGGGAGAAGACTGGAGATAACTTCCTCTAGTCAATTCAATGAAACCAGGTTTCAACTCCAATGTTTTAACATTTTGTTTACTTAAAATAATTCTGTGGTGTTTATTATACACCTAACATTTATAGAAAAAATATTAAAATACATTAGTAAAAACTACATACTAAGGCCTTGTAAAAAATCATTATGGGGGAGGGAAATAAACAGAATCATTCATCCAACATTCAGACAGGGAAAGCATTCAACAATAGATCTTTAACAGGCAACTTATCAAGTGATCTGGTTTATCCAGAAATGTCCTTTTTGGGTATTTCAGATGATTTATAATAAAGTGCCAGAAAACAAGACTGTAAAGATAGTCCTTGAGTTACAACCACAATTGGGACTGGAATTTCCATCGCTAAGCGAGGCAGTCATTAAATGAGTTGTGGCCAATTTTACACCCCTTTTTTGCTGCAGTCAAATAAGCAAATTCAGCTTCTCCCCCACAGACTTTGAAAGTTGGTAGATCCCTGTGAAGGTTACTAATGGTGATCACATGACCTCAGTTATTCTGCAAGCATCATAAATACATTTTAGTTGCCAAGCACCCAAATTTTGCTCATGTGACCACACAGTTGCTGCAACTATTACACGTGAAAGGACCCATCAGTAAATTCCTTTTTTCAGCACTGTTGTAACTTCAGACAGTTGTTAAACAAATGGCTGTAAGTTGTGGAGTCCCTGTACGGAGCTACAAAAGGGATTTGCAGGTTTAGCTAACCATCACCACTAGCTCCTTCTTTTCTTGTGCAAGTGCATTTACATTGTTTGGCCAAACAGTGAGTTTGACCACCTGACAAAACTTGAGAATGAGTTTTGAAAAAGCACTAAAGCCCATTTTCTCCAGCTTTGCCTGCTCCAGTTCCCTGACCATGGTAATTGTCTTAGATCATTTGCTTAGATTAATTAATTGAATAGTGTCTCATGAATTTTGGAGTTGGATGTTCCAATGTTCAGGTCTTACCACTGAAAAAGCCTCTCCCCAGTAATTGCAAGATGACACTGATATTTTCAGTGACTAAACACAACTGTTCTGATGAGCTGAACAGTCTATCACATCTGAAATGGAGAAGACCATCAAGCATCCTGTTCTTTAGTTGCTTTATTGTACAACTTTCTTGCTGTATTTGGTAAGAAAAGATGAAGAAACATCAACCTAATGTGGATGGAGGAATACAAAAGGATAGAGCAGATAGTGCAACATGCTCAGGCCACCTAAAGCATTATAAATACAGTACACATTGCTGAGGTATGAATAACAAATAATGCTTTCTGGATCTCCACCTTTTAATCTCTTTTAAGACATAGGGGAACCTATTTTTAATACTGTATATTTTACAATATCATCAAAATCCTGCAAGACATCATTAAAAAGACATAGCTGCACCGTGTTAAGTCCACTGAGCTTAAAGGGACTGGCTTTCACATAAATATGTTTGGGACGGCAGTCCCAAATACCAGTTAATAGATAAATCCAAGTTATGTAACTTTGATTTTGTTCTCTAAGCATAGAATGGGGAAAATGAAATTAAAAACTCGTTAGAAGTCTGATTTTTTTTATTATGCTTTTTTCTGTAGTGGTTTAATGACAATTGTAGTGATTGTTCCATTTTATAGAACAATCTCTTTCCCCAAGTGAAAGTTCTTTCATTTAATCATTTATAAATGGTAATAAAACACGAGGGGTGGGGGGAGAAAAACACAAGTAACCTAGAGACATATATCCTCCATTCAATCCCCATTATTTTTTTTAAAAAAAAAGATTTTGCAGGCACACACATACCCTGTACCCCCCCCCTTTTTTTTTTCCTTTCATGGCTCTGGTAGTTCTAAAGTTGCACTGAGCTAATATGAGACAGAATACTTCATTATTAATTGGCATGTCAGTTGGCAGCTACTGTTGCTCCCTTCAGATTAGCAACATTCCAGTGCACACTAAAAGGCAAAAAGGACACAAAGTGAATTGCAGCTCTGCCCTTCTCTTCCAGTCTTTGCCTTACCAACTCAGGTCTATTGATAAACAATTGGGACCAACCAACATGCAGTGTGTAAGATCAGTCTTGCTGTTTATTTTGCCAAGTGGAAAGAACAAACCGTAGAAGAAAAATCCTAAGCACAAGCATTGGAAAAGGAGAGCGGGTGAAGGGTTGTTGTTACTGTTGTTTTTTATGTGCCTGATGGGCAGTTGTAGACAATAAATCTATGTAGAAAAGAAGCAGGATGATTTCTATTCTCTACAGTATCCTTAGGGCATAAAAGCACTTCTCTTGGTCACCCCTGGAGGCCCCTATGAAGCCTGGTATCAAGATATTGTGTTTCCAGGCCGGGGGTGGGGGGGTGGAGGGGTAAGAGAGAACAAAAAAAAATTCCCATCATTTGGAAAGGGGCTTCAAACATTCGATACTGCTGGTAAGTCTTCCCTTTTCTTCTGGAGTGATAATGCAATTTGATCCCTGTTTTTTAACTTCACAAAACAAGCCCCGGAATGGAAGCTATTGCCTGAGGCTTCTGCTCAGCATAACTCCATGTTCTACTCTGATGAATATTGCCAATTGTGAGTTTGCTGCTCTTTTCAAAAGGGAATATTAAACATAAACGTGATACTTGTAATCAGGTTATTCCAATGACAAGGGATAAACCGAAGCCTGTGTAAAGCACTGCCTGTTTGCAGTTAGGCAGAGTTTAGAAACCCAGTTAAGCAGTAGAAGTGAAAATATAAATGGCCTTTGCCAACACTAACTAAAATTAAAGAGGTCTGAAGGAGGAAGCCATCCATGACAAATAAAGCATCTAACAACCCAACAAGGTCAGCACAAGATGAGACAAAAAGGGAAACAGAGGATACATGGTAAATTTGCCTTCCAGGAATTCGTTTAATTGGCCTATAATCCTATGCACAGGGGATAGGCAAGCTGCATGTCATGTGAACCACATAAGACCCCTGAAGGATTTGCTTGGGATGCCTAGAAAGAGGAGGAAAAATGCTTCAATGCTCCTTCCCAGCAAATGTAAAACTGTCTAAGTGTTTGTTTCTTCTCTCCAAACTGGCAGGGATTTTGATCAGGATTAACTTCTCCTAAACAGCCTCATCCCCAGCTTCATTGTGCATTTCTTCATAGGGTGGAGTGACAAATATCAAGCAACAAAAATTAAAAGGGAAAATTTATTTATTATTTTATTTTATCACATTTATATACCGCCCTTTCCCGAAGGACTCAGGGCGGTTTACAGGGTGATTAAAAAACAGAGATACAAAAGTTAAAAACAGATTAAAAAAATTATATTCGTCCCTGCATAAGTAAAAGCCCAGTTAAAATTAAGATTAAAGCTAAAATTAGAATTCTCAGCCTGGGCCAGAGAGCTCGAAGAGCCAGTTCTTCAGGTCCCGGCGGAATGAACGGAGGTCGGGGGCAGTCCTAAGCTCCGCAGGCAGCTGGTTCCACAGGGCAGGCGCACCCACTGAGAAGGCCCTACCCCTGGGTGTCGTCCGCCGGCAATCTCTTACCGGTGGCACCCTGAGAAGACCCTCCCTGTGGGAGCGCACTGGACGAAGGGAGCTTGATGCCGGCAGCAGGTGTTCCCTCAGATATCCCGGACCCAAGCCATTTAGGGCTTTATAGGTCATCACCAGCAGGATGTGCATTTGGTGGAGAAACTAAATGCATTCCTTGCACCTGTCTTTATTACAGGATTTATGGGGAGATACCTGGATCTATGTTAACTTTCTTGAGAAAGGAATTGCTGCTTGAAGTGAGAAAAGAAAATTTTCCAGAACATCTTGAAAAAAAAACCATAAGAAATCCTCAAATTCTACTAGCATTGATCCGAGAGTTCCTAAAAAACTCAAATTGCCTGACTTCTTAAGGAAAAAAAAATAAAACTTGTGCCTCAAATCAAATTTAGCACCCAAGGACTGGAAGATAACCAATGTAACATGAAGTTTTAATAAGGAGAAACCTGGAAAATTAAAGGCTATCAGCTTAACGTCTTTTCTGAGCAAATTTATTGAAAGGGTAATCAAATATAGGCCAAAAAAAATAAGAAGAATGCAGAGGATCAGGTCTTGCTGAAAGACAACCAGCATGAATCCTGGAAAAGAAAATCCAAGTTAAGAAGTATTTTAATGGAGACCACCTGATCAACACTGTATATAGTACTTTGATTTTCCGAAAGCCTGGGACAAAGTTCCTCATCAAAGGCTCTAGAACAGGGGTGTCAAACTCAATTTCATTGAGGGCCGCATCAACATTGCGGTTGCCCTCAGGGGGACGGGTGGGTGTGGCCAGGGTGGGCGCAGCCTACTGGGTGGGCGTGGCTAGAGTGCGTATGGCCTACTGGGTGGGCGTGGCCAGCTCTACATCATTCACATCAAGGGTGCCTATGAGGGCCTGGGTAGGAGTGGGACAGATCTGAGGGTCTCTGGCAGGAGGAGGGTCTCTGGGCCAGGGCCAAGGCAGTGGGAGCCGTTCCCTCACTGTTTCCAGGATGGCTTCGCAGGCCACATAAAACCACTTCGCGGGCCGGATCTGGCCCCCGGGCCTTGTGTTTGACATGTCTGCTCTAGAACAAATTTAGCTGTCATGAGATGTAAATTATTTGTTTATTGTTTGATTTCTATAATTGATTTCTAATTCAAAATAGCTGATTTTTAATACAAAATAAATATATATGATTGCCAAGTAAAACTAATGCCATGGATGTTCATATAGCCAAGAAACAGACACCCTAGGGCCTCAGGCCCAAGCACATAGCTAAGTCTTCATAGCCTTACAGAAGTCCAGAAGGGTCGAGGTCATCTTAATCTCTGAAGGGAGAATGTCCCAGAATGCAGGGGCTATGGCAGAGAAGGCATATATCTCCTGGTCCCTTCCAGCTGACATTTCTTGGCTGATGGGATCCATAACATTCCCAACCTGCTGGACTGAATTGGACACATAGAAACAACTGAGAGAAGATGGTCTCTTAGATATTCCAGGCCCAAACCATGAAGATCTTTAAAGGTGATATCCCAAAGCATTCTTGCAGCCAATGCAGGTCATGTAGCAGTGGTTTTACATGTGTCAAATGTCCAACACCATTTACTGCCAGCGCAGCCACATTTTCACCAGTTGACACTTGTAAATGCTCTTCAAGGGCAACCTCATGCAGAGCACATTGCAGTGATCCAGACAAGAGATCACAAAGATGTGAGTAACTGTGAGCAAAGCCTCCCAATCCAGGAATGGGCACAACTGGTACATAATCTTAAGGTGTGCAAAGCTTCTCCTGGCCATGGCTGCCACCTGCTTTTCTAACAGGATCCATAATTCCAACAGAAGCTCAGATTGCACATTGGATCCATCCAGGATTTCCAATGGAAAAACCTTGTCATAAGAAGGCCCAAACACCCAAAACTACTCAGACTTCCTTGGGTTGAATTGAAGGTCCTTGCACTCCATCTAGGCCCTTACAGGGTCCTGGCACTGGGACATGAAATCCACAGCATCACTCAGGCAGCCCCCAAGTAGAGATATAAAACTGAATATCACCACTATATTGAACATATACCTCACTCACTTTACCTGGTGGCCTTATGTAGATGTTTAAAAAGAGAGAAGTGATAAATGAGCCCTGGTGCACCCCACCCCACCCATCCCCCATCAACACTTACTGCAATCAACCCTGGAGGAAGGAGGAGAACCATCACAATACAGTCCCATCCATCCCCAAGTCTTGAAGCCAGTCCAGAAGGGTATCATGATCAATGGTATCAAATGCTGCTGAGAGGTGAAGAAGAGCAAGGAAGGTCACAATGCTCCCAATTCCACTTCTGCCATCTAAGAGCATGATTAAAGCTGTCTCAGTCCCAAAACCAAGCCCAAACCATGAGTAAAAATGGTCCAAATAATCTACTTCATTTAGGGTCCTCTGCAGCTGACATTCAACCATCTTCTCTACAAAGGTCTTCAAAAAGGGGAGGTTGGAGCCTGGAAGAAAGTTGTCCAGACTGGTTGGATAAAGTGATGGCCCCTGCAGCAGAGGGAGCTCCACTGCTTCCTTGACAGCCAATGGAAACACCCTCTCCCACAAGGAATTATTAACCCAATCATGTGTCCTCTCCAAACCAGTTTTAACAGTTTTAACCAGCTAGATCTAATGCAAGGATGCTAGCTACGGTTAGTGTCCAAAGTGGAGTGGATAGAAGCAACTTCAGCTGTGCAGTATGCTCCTCAGAATGACCCTATACATTATAGGTAGTATTACTCCCTCCAAGGAGGGACCATGCCATCCAAAACAGGGCCGCTGTTGACAAAAAGGGCTGAAAACTAATCACATTTTGATTCCATTTCCATCACAAGGTAGGCTTTAATAGCAACTCCTAGATGGAGTCATGTTTGATCATTTTCACTCCATATCATTCACCAGTGGTACTACCTTTGCAAAGCTGCTGAACTGCACATTTGGCAATCCCACAATCCAGCCACCACTACTGATTCCAATCTCCCATGGCTAGTAAGGGAATGGGCCATGGGGGGTGTAATATATGTTCAATGTAAGAAATACTAGTGACAGCTCTTTTGACAGCTGACAGCCGTACACGCGGTTTCCGTTGACAGCTCCACACGCGGCTACAAGTGACGGCTGAATCTGACAGCTGCATATGCTGTCCGCACGGATTGGAGGAAACTGAAACGGTGGGAAATGTCCTAAGGGGGCATTGGACAGAGACTCACCAGCGTCTCTATATAAGGGGGGTTCACACTTGCTTGTTGTTCCTGTGAGGTAATAAACAGCTGTTTGAGTTGAAGCCTGCTGTCCTCGAATCTGTACCGGGAACCCGCCACCATACACTACAGGGGGTCACACACAATCTCATTCCAAGCTACCACATAGCTCAACAAGAATTACAAGCCATATGGAACACTTTAAAAATTGTCTCCAGCTCAAGCCACTCAGGAAACAACCCCAGGGGATTCTGCTTCCATACAATCTGAATCTCCACACTTCTAATCCTCTGCAACATGCTAGATAACAGCACCCATCCTAAACACACATACCAATTCAGGGATTTTTTTTGGGGGGGGGGGCGCAGAAGATAACATATTTTTATTTTAAAAATCTCTTTAAAAGAAGAGGGAACAGAACTTGTCCTTTTATGAGTTACTAACTAGTTAAAATCAGGGATCAGAATAGAAATAAATAGGTAATGTTCTCAATGGATGGAAGTAAGAAGTAGTCTCTCAAGGGACTAGTGCTGGTTAACTTATTCATACATTTTCTTGATTTAGTGATAAGCAGTGAGCTGGCCAAATTTAAAGATGATATTAAATTTCAAGTATGATGAAAATTAAAAGTGATTGCAAAAGATCTCTTTAAACTGGGTAAGTAGCCAAAAAGATTTCAGTTTCAAACCAATCTACATTTGATCATCATGTTAAACATGGTTTAGCTGTGCCATTGTGCATGGAATTCCATGCTTTACACTGAAAGGCATAGTTATATTCTCCTAGGACAGTGAGACTGCTCAGCAGTACTCTGAATATTCCCCATTTTGCAAACTGAAACCCAGGAACCTTTCTGTTTTGAAGTGTTTTTTTTTGTGTGTGTGTGTGTGTGTGTGTGTGTGTGTGTGTGTGAGAGAGAGAGAGAGAGAGAGAGAGAGAGAGAGAGAGAGAGAGAGAGAGAGAGAGAGAGAGAGTTATTCCATAGACTTTATATTTATACCCTGAAATTTTTATTCTTTATAATGCTCTATTAAAGAAATATCATCTGAATGTTAGTGTTTCCACACTGAGGCTAAACATGTGGCATATGCTACATAACAATATAAATTTTCCACCAGCTGCTCCCTTAATATAATACCTTAACTAGCGATTCCCAGACCTCAACATATGCAATGTACTGGTCCAGACTAAAAAGGATTTGCACAAAGAACGATTTTGTTTTGAGAACCAGTGACGATTCTCCCATTTAATTCTAAGTATAAGCATTATCCCAAACAGGTGCTTTTTTCTTGTTATTAAATATTTATTTTCCCCCAGTATTTTCCAGACACACACAAATTTACCACAAACCACAACACACACACACACATTACAAGTTCCTTCATATTTCACAACCACATGGGAACCACAATGAAAGAGGCAAGGAAGACAATAGCTTTGACACTCACCAGACCCTGCCCACCCTTTTTCCAGATGGTGTATATAGGCTCTGGGTTTTAGACTTGGGATGGAAACCTCTGAACATTGTGAGGAGCTTCCCGTCTTCTCATCAGTAGTCCTCATGTCCTGGTTTGGCCAGTTCGCTATACTAGCAATGTAGCTAATGACAGGCAGAGCACACATCTTGATGGCATAGATCTTGTTCTTCGCATTGGGCTGGCTCTACAGGACCTGTCTTATCCTTTTGTGGTATTTGTCAACTGTCCAGCTGGCATTTCCAGAAAAAGAAACTCTTGGGATAAGATTTCACCAAGAGTGTAATAGTTTACTGAAAAATTACATTGGCACAGCAGGCATATACATAGAATGAAGGCTACTGCTAAGCTTGTAAGCCGCCCTGAGTCTTTGGAGAAGGGTGGGATACAAATGGAATTAAAATAAATAAATAAATAAATAAATGAAATGAAACCAGCTCTGGTTTTGCTGCTCGGAGGCTTGCTTAGTCACCCCCACCCATTGAGTGTTCACATTCTCCAATAGTAATATTTCTTCTTGTCATGGAAACAGTCCACTTTTCCTTCGAGCAGCTGGCCTTAACTCTCAGTTGCCTAGACATCACCCCTTTGTATTCCATTGTCAAGATATGAGCAAAAGAGAAAATCTAGGTGAAAAGGTGAATCAGACTGGACAGTGCTTGGGTGTTGTTATAACCCAGAGATTATACACCATGTGGAAAAAGGGCAGGCAGGGTCTGGTGGATGTCAGAGCTATTCTTCTGGATGAAACTCAGAGCATCCAGGAGCACAATGGCGCCAAAGATGGCGCCAAAGACAATGGAAGGGACAATGGCGCCAAAGACATGGAAGGGACATCAAGCAGAGGAAGCACCATGGCAACACAAGACTCTGCCTGGAATGTACCATCAAAAGGTAGCTGAGGTGGCAGATATTAGGAAATTCTACCAGTAGCTGGAAAGGACCGGACTAAAAGACAGCACTGAGGCAGTGATCAAAGCTGCACAAGAGCAGGCACTAAGCACCACATCCATAGAAGCAGGAGTCTACCACACTAGAAAGGACCCAAGGCAGAGGTGGGATACAAATAGGTGAACAATCGGTTCTCTGTGTGGATGCCATTTCCGGAACTCCATTCTGAGCCTGGGCAACAAAAAATTAGCTACCAGTTCTGTTAAAGTGGTGTGAACCAGCTGAATCCCACCAATGACCCAAGGTGCAGACTATGGAGTCTTCAGAAACAGTCCAGCATATAGTGGCAGCGGCAGGTTCCCATAGTGAATGGGAACCAGGAACATTTTGAGTTTCTCTTTATAGAAGAGCCAAAATGTTCTCAATATTTGGAATTTTGATACATGACGGCTCAAGGCATGGTAAACCGTTTGCATTTGTTTGACCCATCTGATTACAGAAGCATCTAACTTTTCTTTAAAGAGACAAAATAAAAATCTCTGTTATCAATTTTATAAATGTTTTATAGGCAAAACAGAATGATTTGAGATGTTCTGGAATCTCTTTTTTCTTAGGAAAAAAAATAGAGCGACATCTGTTGCACGCTTTACTTATAGTATATCCTCAGTCATTGTGCAAGGTTCTCATGAAACAGGATTTTTCCATTATGATTCTGCGTTATTTATTCTAAGAATATAATAAGGCTTTATGCAAACAAACATTGCAGTAATAATCACTATACCAACGTTAATAGTCCTCTGATGGTTCTGTTTCCTAAATATTTGTAAACACAAGAATATTTCCAATGCAAAAAGTTCATGATAGTTGTCATATTTGTGAAAGTGTTCCCCATATATAGGTTCAAAGAATTAAATCTGTATCAATTTTAGGTATGAATGTTTGAATCCTCACCAGGCTGAATTGTAGTTGACCTCTAGTGTTTTCTAAATAGACTAGTTTACATAATTCACCAGCTAATATAGTCATTAGTAATGCCAAGTTGGAATTATAGAATTAAAGTCCAACACATATGCAGGTTATAAAATTGAAGAAAACTTTCTTAATGTATCCTACAGTGCATCTCTGATATTAATGTTTATAAGACTCATGAATATCCATTTCTACAAAGACATGAATAACGAGGAGAAAAAAGAAAAGATAATTGCATGTATAATATTCTATTAAATCCACTTCACCAGTCAGATTTCTGCCTCTGGTCTAGATCGAAGTGAAGCTTTGATTCCAGCAGTTGTTTGCAGGATGCTACACATATACTTAATCTATCCAATCCACAAATGTCTTCAACAACACTCCTCCAACAAGATCACAGCTTCAGCCACTTGTATTAATAAATCCTGAAAATTGTGCATAAAAATGCACATCTCTTCAAAGGATTAATGTTTTGCTATTAACTGCTCTTATCTAGACTGAGACTTTAAGAGTGTTGTTTTAAGGGCCAGATCATAAACATCCTAGAAATATATTGTGACAGAAGCTAGCATCTAAAATAATCCTCACTACAGTGGTAAAAATAAAAATAAAAAACACACTAGCCGCCAGAATAAAACAAGGTTATATTATTCAAAGTAATTCTACATCCATAGCAAATTGGGCTATTGTAAGGACCTTATAAATTGCAGAGTCTTATTTACTTCCAGCTACAATTACATTTATGACCGATAAAAGTCCCAAAGTGCAAACTTTAAAATCCCTCTTGCTGAATTTTTGGGAGATGCAAAGTATAATATGAATTTTTCTAATATGTATTCCTCCCTAGACAATATTTTACCACATTATTGGGGAGAGTGATAGAAAGTAGGCCAGCTTTGTGCTCCAATTTATTTTTCTTTCCCTTTATTTACAATAAAACCTTTATATTATCTTAACTTTAATGCATCATTCCTGTTACAAAGTGGCTTTTTGAAGTCTAGTCAAAAGTAGGATCGAGCTTTATAGCTATCCTAGTTACTTAACTGGATCCTATACCTTCATCTGCAGCTTAAAGATTTTTCATTGAAAAAAATATTTGCATGTTAAAAGTAGACTTAACCTACAGTGTACATCTCTAATGAGACATTACAGCATCAAATATATATTTTTCGCGGGTGCTTGTATGTAGATCTTCGGTCATTCGGGTTTTTTCCCACGTAGAATTGGAGGTATCAGGGCAACGTTTCGACGAAATCTCATCCATCATCCTCAGGCTGGTGGCTTCAGCTTCGTTCTTCTGGGAGAAGTGTGTGGTAGTGGCTGTTTTTTCTTCTTTTTTAAACTGCCAGAGGGGGTGTGGTCTGTGGGTGGAGGTGTGCTCTGATTGGGTGGGGGGTTAGCTGTGTTCTGATTGGGTGGGAGTGTGTTTTGAATGGGGGCTGTGTTCTGATTGGGTGGGGATGTGTTTTGAGTGGATGGGCTGGTCTTAGCTGCCAGCCTTAGACCTGAACTGGTGAGTTGTGCTGCTTTTGTTCGGCTCCGTGTTTGTGGTGGTGCCATGTTTTTATAGTGGGTGTCAGTTTGCTTATTGTGTGGTTTGGAGGGGTTTAAAGTGGCTGATGTTGCAGCTGTAGTTAGGTTTCTGTTTTGTGGTTGTGTGTCGTTATCGTAGTGGGTTCGGATTTGCTTTTTGAATGGTTGTGTGGTGGTGATGTCATGTGATGTTATCATGAGTTTGGGTCTGGTATCATTCTTGGTGGTTGGGACTCGTCTGTCTATCAAGGCAGATTTCCAAGTGGCTGGTAGGCAAGAGGTATCATCTCGTTTGTTCATGCTGTGGGGGCGTTTTTCTATCTCGATGGCTTCTCTGATTATTCTGTTGTTAAAATGTTCAATTTTGGCGATTGATTAAAAATCAATTTCATGTCCCGTGGCTTTAAAGTGTTGGAACAGGGATGAAGTTTCTTCTCCCTTTCTGAGTGAGTTCCTGTGCTCTTCAATGCGTGCACTTATTCTTCTGTTGGTCTGTCCGATGTATGTGGTGGGGCAGGTGGTGCATGGGATTTTGTATACTCCTTGGTTTTCTAACCCAATTATGTCTTTGGGGTTTCTTAGGATGGTGGATATTTTTCTGTCTGTGTAGAATGCTGTTTAGATGTTGTGTTTTTGGAGGATCTTGCTGATTCTGTCTGTGGTCCCTTTTAAGTATGGGAGGAGGGCTTTGCCATTTTCCTGTTCTCTGTCTTGGGTTTTTGTGGGTGTCTCTCTTCAGATTAAGTTGGTAATCATGTTTCTTTGGAATCCGTTGGCTGTTAGTACATTAGTGAGAGTGTGTAGTTCGGTTTTTAGGTGTTGTTCGTCAGCTAGGTGTTTTGTTCTGGAGATGAGTGTCTTGGCTACGGAGTTGATCTGTGCTGGGTGGTGGTGTGAGAGTGCATTCAGATAGTGGTTTGTGTGTGTTTTTTTTATGGTAGATAGTGTGTCCTAGGGAGCCGTTGGATTTCTTGTAGACTAAGACATCAAGGAAGGGAAGTTGATTGTTAGCTTCTGTTTCCATGGTGAATTGTATTTTGGGGTGTAAGCTATTGAGGTGTGTGAGGAAGTCATCCAGTTTTTCTTTGCCGTGTGGCCAGATTACGAAGGTGTCATCTACGTATCTGAGCCAGATATGGTTAGTTATGTATGGTTGGATAATACCTCATAGCAGCCACTAAAAGGTCATCAACTTCACTAGTGCAGTATTACTATACATGAAACTTAAGGTTCCTCTGTTCCAAGAAGTAATAATCAATGAATAATTTGTGTGACTAATTCAGTCCCACAGATATTTACCTAAAATAAGGGCTGTCATGTTTAGTATTGCTTATTCTTGGATAAGAACTGTATATGAAAGGACTTCTATCTATGAATTTTGAATCATGTTTTAAGCATAAAAGGCAACAGTCATTCCAGAGTAACCAAAAACTGGAACAGTGATTTTAATGAAGAATCAAGATAAGGATGAAAATAAGAAACCAGCTATCATGAATCTATCTTTCCACACAAATGTCTCAAATCTGTATACTTAAACTTGTCCATACGTTTGTTTTCCAGTTGAAAGAAACTAACTACATTATTTGAGGTAAACATGAGGTAAAAAAAACAATGCAGCTGTTTTTGGAGTTGCATCCTAGAGTAGCCTTTCCTATTATGTTTTGCAAGGCTGATAGAAGTTCTGTAGAAGAAAGAGAAGACAATGCACCAGCTGAAATCAAAGGATTCAACATGCAAAGAATATTTCTGGAAGAGTGATGTATGACTACTAAAAATGGAACAAGCTGGCAAGCATTTACTTGGGCAGTCACCTGGTACCATACCTAACTCAGTGACATCATACTACATTTAAAATATAAAATATAAAATATACTGCTCAAAAAAATAAAGGGAACAGAATATAAGACATCCTACTATTAAATACAGTACATTGTGTTGTTTAAGTGTTCCCTTTATTTTTTTTTGAGCAGTATATAAAAATATAATATATAGTTATATATTATAATATACATAAATATAAAAAAGATGCTGAGACTCTGGAAAGAATGCAGAGAAGAGCAACAAAGATGATTAGGGGAATGGCTAGCGGCTCATGTGAAGAACAGTTGCAGGAACTGGGTATGTCTAGTTTAAAGAAAAGAAGTATTAGGGCTGACATGATAGTAATGTCCCAAGTCTAAGAGACTGCCACAAAAAAGAGGGGATCAAACTATTCTCCAAATACCTGAAGGATGGACAAGAAGCAATAGATGGAAACAAATCAAAGAGAGAACCAATCTAGAACTAAGGAGAATAGTTAATCAGTGGAATAATTTGCCTTCAGAGGTTGTTGGTGCTCCAACACTGGAGGTTTTTAAGAAGAGATTGGACAACCATTTGTGTAAAATGGTATGGGATCTCCTGCATGAGCAAGGGGTTGGACTAGAAGACCTCCAAGGTCCCTTCCAACTTTGTTATTCTGTTAATTCTGTTAATTAAAATCATAAAAGCTTTTCTTCCAAGTTTATGTTGCTTTGGAATAGAGATGGGAAGCTGTCCATCTGAATGCTCCCCCAAAGAAAAAAATAATCTTCTTTTCATAAAGAAAGCTAATCTAAAAGAATGCTAGCAGTATTATTCAGGGAATATTGGGCATTAAATAGAACAATATTATACAAGTAGGATGGTATAATCCCCAGGTGGCAGATGAAGCCTGCATTGTAGAACACTAAGACAGGCAATAAAATGACAGTTATACCAGTAAATTCACAATGAAACAGAGAGCAAATATTCTTATAATGCACATTTAGCCCCTTGTGACGTCTCCTCTGATAAATGTGAAAGTATCTGTTTTGTATTATCTTCAATCACAGCCAAAAATATCAATAAAAATAATTTTTAAGGTGAGAAAATATCCGAGAGATTTCCCTTTTTGAACTCATGCTATTTTCTCCCACATTTAAATTCTTTTCAACTTCTAAGACATCTCTTCAGATATTGTGAAATGTTGCCAAATTATTATTAATCTGACATTTTGCCACCTCTGTGAAATAGGGTGGGATTTCCTTTTTATAGCAAAAATAAATACACATCCTAGGCCTACAGCTTAAAAAACTGTGAGTTTTTTAAGATGTAGAGAGAGAGATAAGTCTTGTCTTATCTCTAGCTCTCTCCTACAAGCACAAGTACAGTGAACTTCACTTGTTCTCTCTCCCTCGGGTTTTTGGATATTAAGGAGTAAAGGAATTAAAGGAGTTCCTTTAGGGACCTCCAAGAATCCCAGAATTCTTGCTAGAGTTCCATAGTCCAATTCTTCTTGGACTAATGGAACTCAGTTCCATGTAATCTTCACATTTCTGATAGTCCCCTCCATTCCAGTCATAATTTGCTCCCTGATATGGGTACACTGCTACTGCTTACAAAGTCTCTGGTATTAAGCAATCAGTCTGGTAAGTTTAATTATATTTTAATAGATGAGTATTAGGAAACTTCTATAGAAATGCCTTTTTTATCAACTGAAGAATATGTGGTATAACTAGCAGCTGAATTATATATATATATATATATATATATATGGATCTTTGGTTATTCGGGTTTTTCCCCGCGTAGAACTAAAGTTGTAGGCGCAACGTTTCGACGGAATCCCATCCGTCATCATCAGGCTGGTGGCTTTAGCTTCCTTCTTCTGGGAGAAGCATGTGGCTGTTTGTTCCTCTTTTTTAAACTGCCAGAGGGGGTGTGTTCTGTGGAGGTGTGCTCTGATTGGGTGGGGGACCAAGTGTGTTCTGATTGGGTGGGAGTGTGTTTTGAATGGTGGGTGTGTTCTGATTGGGTGGGGGTGTGTTCTGAGTGGATGGGCTGGTCTCAGCTGCCAGCTCCAGACCTGAGCTGGTGAGTTGTGCTGCTTTTGTTCGGCTTCGTGTTTGTGGTGGTGCCATGTTTTTATAGTGGGTGTCAGTTTGCTTATTGTGTGGTTTGAAGGGGTTTAAAGTGGCTGATGTTGCAGCTGTAGTTAGGTTTCTGTTTTGTGGTTGTGCCTCGTTATCATTGTGGGTTCGGATTTGCTTTTTGAATGGTTGTGTGGTGGTGATGTCATGTGATGTTATCATGAGTTTGGGTCTGGTATCATTCTTGGTGGTTGGGCCTCGTCTGTCAATTAAGGCGGGTTTCCAAATGGCTGGAAGGTGAGAGGTATCATCTCGTTTATTCATGCTGTGGGGGCGTTTTTCTATCTCAATGGCTTCTCTGATTATTCTGTTGTTGAAATGTTCAATTTTGGCGATAGTTTTGGTTTTTTTAAAATCAATTTCATGTCCCGTGGCTTCAAAGTGTTGGACCAGGGATGAAGTTTGTTCTCCCTTTCTGAGTGAGTTTTTGTGCTCTTCAATGCGTGCACTTATTCTTCTGTTGGTCTGTCCGATGTATGTGCATGGGATTTCGTATACTCCTTGGGTTTCTAAGCCAATTATGTCCTTGGGGTTTCTTAGGATGGTGGATATTTTTCTGTCTGTGTAGAATGCTGTTTTGATGTTGTGTTTTTGGAGGACCTTGCTGATTCTGTCTGTGGTCCCTTTTAAGTATGGGAGGAGGGCTTTGCCATTTTCTTGTTCTCTGTCTTGGGTTTTTGTGGGTGTCTCTCTTCAGATTAAGTTGGTAATCGTGTTTCTTTGGAATCCATTGGCTGTTAGTACATTAGTGAGAGTGTGTAGTTCGGTTTTTAGGTGTTGTTCGTCAGCTAGGTGTTTTGTTCTGGAGATGAGTGTCTTGGCTACGGAGTTGATCTGTGCTGGGTGGTGGTGTGAGAGTGCGTTCAGATAGCGGTTTGTGTGTGTTTTTTTATGGTAGATAGTGTGTCCTAGGGAGCCGTTGGATTTCTTGTAGACTAAGACATCAAGGAAGGGAAGTTGATTGTTAGCTTCTGTTTCCATGGTGAATTGTATTTTGGGGTGTAGGCTATTGAGGTGTATGAGGAAGTCATCCAGTTTTTCTTTGCCGTGTGGCCAGATTACAAAGGTGTCATCTACGTATCTGAGCCAGATTTTGGGTTTGTGGTTGGATTTTTCTAGAGCGAGGGTTTCAAAGTGTTCCATGTAGAGGTTTGCGATGACAGGTGAAAGGGGTGATCCCATGGGTGCTCCTTCCATTTGTTTGTATCTTTGTCCATTGTAGATGAAGTATGTGTTAGATAGGCAGTGGTTGGTCAGATCTAGGATGTGTTTTGGGGGGTTGTATTTATTTAGGATAGCTGTCAAGGCTTCTTTGATTGGCACTTGGGTGAAGAGGGATACGACATCGAAGCTCACAAGTAGGTCACAGGGCTGTAAGTTTAGTTTACTTATGATCTCTATGAATTGGAATGAGTTTTGTACGTGTGAGGTGATGGAATTTGCGTAAGGCTGTAGTTGTTTGGCCAGAAATTTGGCTAGATTTTGTAGAGGTGAGCCAACGGCTCCCTAGGACACACTATCTACCATAAAAAAACACACACAAACCGCTATCTGAACGCACTCTCACATGATACCTCTCGCCTTCCAGCCATTTGGAAACCCGCCTTAATTGACAGACGAGGCCCAACCACCAAGAATGATACCAGACCCAAACTCATGATAACATCACATGACATCACCACCACACAACCATTCAAAAAGCAAATCCGAACCCACAATGATAACGAGGCACAACCACAAAACAGAAACCTAACTACAGCTGCAACATCAGCCACTTTAAACCCCTTCAAACCACACAATAAGCAAACTGACACCCACTATAAAAACATGGCACCACCACAAACACGAAGCCGAACAAAAGCAGCACAACTCACCAGCTCAGGTCTGGAGCTGGCAGCTGAGACCAGCCCATCCACTCAGAACACACCCCCACCCAATCAGAACACACCCACCATTCAAAACACACTCCCACCCAATCAGAACACACTTGGTCCCCCACCCAATCAGAGCACACCTCCACAGAACACACCCCCTCTGGCAGTTTAAAAAAGAGGAACAAACAGCCACATGCTTCTCCCAGAAGAAGGAAGCTAAAGCCACCAGCCTGATGATGACGGATGGGATTCCGTCGAAACGTTGCGCCTACAACTTTAGTTCTACGCGGGGAAAAACCCGAATAACCAAAGATCCACATACAAACACCCGTGAAAACCTCAGAAAACAAATATATATATATATGTATGTATGTATGTATGTATGTATGTATGTATGTATGTATATGTATATGTATATGTATATGTATATGTATCTAAAATTTACACAAATATGAGCTGTCACTGTTGTGACTACTGCCTATATTTGTGTAAATTACTAACAAAGAATTAAAGGAGACTGAGATGCACTTCTGACTCTTTAGTCTTCATCAGTCAGCCATACCCTTCTGAGATTCGAACCTGGGCTGATTGCACATTAGGCAGTGTATTTACCTCTTGAGCCACAGGATCTCTCTCGCTCTGTTAGCTTTCTGCAAGGGGAGATATGTGTCAAAAGTTAACTATTTAGATTACCTTGCTAGGCCCCAAACATGGGGCAAATCTTTATTTCCTGTTTTCAGCCTATCTTGAAGGCCATCGAACAGTAAATACACTGCCTAATGTGCAATCAGCCCAGGTTCGAATCTCAGAAGGGTATGGCTGACTGATGAAGACTAAAGAGTCAGAAATGCATCTCAGTCTCCTTTAATTCTTTGTTAGTAATTTACACAAATATATGAACTGTCCGGTGTGACTACAGCCTGTTCGATGGCCTTCAAGATAGGCTGAAAACAGGAAATAAAGATTTGCCCCATGTTTGGGGCCTAGCAAGGCAATCTAAATAGTTAACATTTCACACATATCTCCCCTTGCAGAAAGCTAACAGAGCAAGAGAGATCCTGTGGCTCAAGAGGTAAATACACTGCCTAATGTGCAATCAGCCCAGGTTCGAATCTCAGAAGGGTATGGCTGACTGATGAAGACTAAAGAGTCAGAAATGCATCTCAGTCTCCTTTAATTCTTTGTTAGTAATTTACACACACACACACACACACACACACACACACATATATGAGCCTTGGTGGAGCAGTGGGCTGATGCCTCCTTAAGTAACACCAGCTGCCTGCAATTAGTGCAGGTTCGCATCCCACCAGGCTCAAGGTTGACTCAGCCTTCCATCCTTCCGAGGTAGGTAAAATGAGGACCCAGATTGTTGGGGGCAATAAGCTGACTTTGTAATAATGCCGCTTGGCATGTGTGTGAAAGCCCTAACAAGCAGGCATATACATAGAATGAAGGCTACTGCTAAGCTTGTAAGCCGCCCTGAGTCTTCAGAGAAGGGCGGGATATAAATATAATAAAAATAAATAAAATAAATAAATGTGTGTGTGTGTGTGTGTGTGTGTGTGTGTGTGTGAAATGTTTGTTAAGCATTCAGAATACACTTTCTTAGTCCCAGACACAGGACAAATCTTATTTCCTGTTTCAGCCTAGCCCAAGGCCATCTACAAGCAGTAGCCACAGCAGTGGCAGCTCATATTTGTGTAAATTTTTTGGCTTCATGGATTACTGCCTTGTCGTGGCAAAGGGGTTTGCATAATTCAATGAAGCTATGAACTATGCCTGCAGGGCCACCCAAGAGGGAAAGGTCATAGCAGAGAGTTCTGACAAAACGTGATCCACTGGAGAAGGAAATGGCAACCCATTCCAGTATCTTTGCCATGAAAACCCTAGGCAAAACAATATGATGCTGGAAGATGAGCCCCTCAGGTCGGAAGGCGTCCAATATGCTACTGGGGAAGAGCAAAGGGCTAGTACTAGTAGCGCCAGAAAGAATGAAGCGACTGGGCCAAAGCCGAAAGGACACTCAGCTATGGATGTGTCTGGTGGTGAAAGGAAAGTCCGATGCTGTAAAGATTTTTTCTCCATAGGAACCTGGAATGTAAGATCCATGAATCAAGGAAAGCTGGAAGTGGTCAAACAAGAATGACAAGACTGAACATTGACATCTTAGGAATCAGCGAACTAAAATGGACAGGAATGGGTGAATTTAATTCAGATGAATTTTGTCAAGAGAATATGATGGTGATAGCAAACATTCTTGTCCAACAACCCAAGAGACAGCTCTACACATGGACATCACCAGATGGTCAACACAGAAATCAGATTGACTATATGCTCTGCAGCCAAAGATGGAGAAGCTCTATACAGTCAGTAAAAACAAGACCAGGAGCTGACTGTGGCTCAGACCATGAGCTTCTCATTGCAAAGTTACAAAGAAGAGGTGGCAAAATTACACAGAAGAACTATACAAGAATGAGCTTAACGTCCCTGATAATCACAGTGAGGTGGTCACTGACCTTGAGCCAGACATCCTAGAATGTGAAGTGAAGTGGGCCTTAGAAAAGCTGAGCAACAACAAAGCTAGTGGAGGTGACCTTATTCCAGCTGAGCTATTCAAAATCTTAAAAGATGATGCAGTAGAAGTGTTATACTCAATTTGCCAGCAAATTTGGAAAACTCAACAGTGGCCACAAGATTGGAAAAGATCAGTTTACATTCCAATTCCAAAGAAAAACAGTTGCGAGTTTGACATGTCTGCTTTAAATGATTGCCTCTTTTTCCCATAATGTTCTCTTTTGCCAACCTTAAGTTAATGCAATTCTTGTTTTGATAGATAACAATTGGGTATAAAAGTTTTTCCAATATTTCTACAGATAATAATCACATCAATATAATATTTCTTTTCTATCTATGCATTCTGGTTGCCTCATCATAGTTCCTGTTTATAGTTCTTGTTTACATTTGTTTTTTCCCAGAATGTTCAAGGTTAAGATTTTTTCAAAGTCAATTACATTTTAATATTTAAGTCTATTTTTCTCATGTAAGCCATCCCAATACTTTTACCTTTCTTAAAGAATAAATAAGACTAAAAAAAGAAAAAAGAAGAATAAAAGTAAAGAAAAATAAAAAGATAGTATACTACTTAAAATACATTTTCCTCCTAAGCTAATACATATTTATTTCCAAAATTTTTCCATTCTTTTTTCCATGATTAAAAATATGTTTAATCTTTAAATATTTAATAAATCTAGTCATCTAGTCTTTTAACTTTTATTCAAAATATTTTTTATCCATTGTAGTTTTCTTAAACTCAATCACATTTAAATATCTAAAACATTTCTTTTAATATAAGCCATTCCATCTTTTTTATATTACTCATATTAAGAAATAAAATAAAAAGAGAGAAGAAAAAGAGAGTATTATGTTACTTCAGGGGCTCATCCCTCTTAAACTAAAATTCATATTCAAACTCTTTCTATTTCTTTAACCATATTCAAATAGATGTTTCTTTTTAAAATATTCTCTTTGATAGGTCCCATTGTCTATTTTCTTGATTTTCACTTTAACCTTTTTCTTTTGCCCAGTATCTTTCTTAATCAATATATTCTGCTGAATCAAAGAATCTTTCCATATCCTTGTAGATGTTACTGTAGATATAAAAGGTAAGTCAAATACAATGTCTTTGTAGGAGGCTTTTGCCCTTTCATGTTTGTTGAAATCTTTTTTCTTTCTTTTTCTTTCTGTTTCTCTTATCATTTCTTGTCTCTGCAGTTCTCATGGTGTTCCTGACATCTCTGCAGTCCATTTTGTCCAATCTTTTTTCTTGTCCACAAATTTGTTTTGTGGTCTTAAAGTATAAGTTGTTTTTCCATATCCAATATTTCTTGTAAATTTTTTTCCACTTGGATTAAATCATACTACTTTGTTTTGTTTTGTTGTTATTATTTGCGAAGTCATTTCTGAACCATCGCGACCCCATGGACAACGTTCCTCCAGGCCTTCCTGTCCTCTACCATCTTCTGGAGTCCATTTAAGCTCACGCCTACTGCTTCAGTGACTCCATCCAGCCACCTCATTCTCTGTCGTCCCCTTCTTCTATTGCCCTCAACCTTTCCCAGCATTAGGCTCTTCTCCAGTTAGTCCTTCTTTCTCATTAGGTGGCCAAAGTATTTGAGTTTGAACTTCAGGATCTGGCCTTATAAAGAGCAGTCAGGGTTGATCTCCTCTAGGACTGACCGGTTTAATCACCTTGCAGTCCAAGGGACTCACAGGAGTCTTCTCCAGCACCATAGTTCAAAGGCCTCAATTCTTTGGCGCTCAGCCTTTCTTATGGTCCAACTTTCACAGCCATACATTGCAACTGGGAAGACCATAGCCTTGACTATATGCACTTTTGCTGGCAGGGTGATGTCTCTGCTTTTTAGTGTGCTGTCTAGATTTGCCATGGCTTTCCTCCCCAGGAACAAGCATCTTTTAATTTCTTGGCTGCAGTCCCTGTAATGTATTGGGCTTTGTTTTACTGAGTGTATCACATGGGTTTCAATGCTGGATAGTTGCTTAAGCAGGGAGATGGCTAATGGCTCCCAGCTCCTCAGACAACCCATCTCCAGTGCCGCCATTGGCTGCCTTTAGGGTGGCAATAAGTTGCTTTAAACCTATTGGCCGCCACCTAGAGGCCAGGGTATAAATAGCTGCATTTGCAGCCCTGTTCCCCAGTTTGGTTCCTGCAAGCCAGTAAAGAATATTCCTGACTGAACTCACTCGCCTCATCTCTTCTCTCAAGCAATGAACCCAATACACAACAGTCCCCATCTGCAGTGATCTTGGAGCCCAGGAAAATAAAATCTGTCACTACCCCCATTTCTTCCCCATCTATTTGCCAGGAATTGAGAAGCCAGATGCCATGATCTTGGTTTTCTTAATGTTAAGTTTCAACCCAACTTTTGCACTCTCCTTCTTCACCCGCAACAAGAGACTCTTTAGTTCCTCTTCATTTTCTGCCATTAGAGTGGTATCAACTGCATATCTTAGGTTGTTGATATTTCTCCTGGCAATCTTAATTCCAACTTTTGATTCATCTAGCCCTGCCTTTCTCATGATGTGCTCTGCATATAAGTTAAATAGGCAGGGCAATAGTATACAGCCTTGCCGGACTCCTTTCCCAATTTTGAACCAATCAGTGGTTCCGTGTCCAGTTCTCACTGTTGCTTCTAGACCCGCATATAGGTTTCTCAAGAGACAAATAAGATGGTCTGGTACTCCCATCTCTTTAAGAACTTGCCACAGTTTGTTGTGATCCACACAATCAAAAGCTTTAGCATAGTCAATGAAGCAGAAGTAGATGTTTTTCTGGAACTCTCTAGCTTTCTCCATGATCCAGCGTTTGTTGGCAATTTGATCTCCACTACACAATACTCTACCTCTTCCAAATCCTGCCTGTCCTTCTGGTAGTTCTCGATCCACATACTGCTGGAGTCTAGCTTGTAGGATTTTAAGCATAACTTTACTAGCATGTGAAATGAGTGCAATGGTGCAATGGTTTGAACATTCTTTGGCACTGCTTTTCTTTGGAATTGGAATGTAAACTGATCTTTTCCAATCTTGTGGCCACTGTTGAGTTTTCCAAATTTGCTGGCAAATTGAGTATAACACTTCTACTGCATCATCTTTTAAGATTTTGAATAGCTCAGCTGGAATACTGTCACCTCCACTAGCTTTGTTGTTGCTCAGCTTTTCTAAGGCCCACTTCACTTCACATTCTAGGATGTCTGGCTCAAGGTCAGTGACCACCTCACTGTGATTATCAGGGACATTAAGCTCATTCTTGTATAGTTCTTCTGTGTAATTTTGCCACCTCTTCTTAATCTCTTCTGCCTCTGTTAGGTCCCTGCCGTTTTGGTCCTTTATCATGCCCATTTTTGCATGAAACGTTCCCCTCATCTCTCCAATTTTCTTGAAAAGATCTCTGGTCCTCCCTATTCTATTGTTTTCTTCTATTTCTTTGCACTGTTCATTTAAGAAGGCATTCTTATCTCTTCTAGCTATTCTCTGGAATTCTGCATTCAATGGAGTGTATCTTTCTTTTTCTCCCTTGCCTTTCACTTCCCTCCTTTCCTCAGCTATTTGCAAAGCTTCCTCAGACAGTCATTTTGCTTTCTTGCATTTCTTTTTCTTTGGGATGGTTTTAGTTGCTACCTCTTGTACAATGTTGTGAACCTCTGTCCATAGTTCTTCAGGCACTGTGTCTATCAGATCTAATTCCTTAAATCTATTTGTCACCTCTACTGTATATTCATCAGGGATATGATTTAGTTCATACCTGAGTGGCCTAATGCTTTGCCCTACTTTGTTCAGTTTAAGCCTAAACTTTGCAACGAGAAGCTCATGGTCTGAGCCACAGTCAGCTCCTGGTCTTGTTTTTACTGACTGTATAGAGCTTCTCCATCTTTTAAGTCTCTCTCCTCTGATTTGTGTTCAGTTATCTGTTTTATCTGCTCCTTCTCTATTGTTGCTTTCTGGGATTTTTTTGTTGTAAAGTTAAATTGGAGATGAATTTGTTTATATTTTCAAAGTTATTTTGGATTTCTTTGTGGTTTGAAATCATTGTTGTTTGAATTAGTTGCAGCATATCATATATCTCCTCTTGAAAGATATTTGTTTTCTCTTGATAAGTTCTTTCTGCAAGTCTGATTTTCCATGATAGCCAAGAATCAAGGTTTTCTTTTCTCTGCAAATAGCTTTGGAGTCATAGTTAAGTTGATATTTGTAATCAAGAGAGTTCAAAAAAGTTTTTTTTCTGAAGTTTATAATTCTCTCTTTGTCTGCAGCCCAGATTTTGTCACCGCTGTACTCTATTATTAGAGCTTTGAAGGTCACAAGGACAGATTAGTTTTTTCCAGATTTTGCCAAGTCCTGTATGAGAGCCATAACTGTCATAGTCTTTATCCACCACTAGATGTCAGCACCAGTTCATTTTTCAATTTTCAAAATAAACAGTTGTCTTTAAAATGAGAATCTTAACCATTCAGCAATTTCAAACTTATCCAAATTTAGGTTTTATATTCATTTCATTTCATTCAATATGTTTTGGTCCTCCATAAAAGGTTTAATTTGCTGCTTCCATTAGTAAAAGGGTGGGGCAAAGATCCCCCTCCTTCACTTTCAGAGGTTTTTTTGCTTCTTGGGATTTTTCCCCCCAGGAAACTACTTGATAGGTAGGATAGAGAAAATCTATGCTCTTACCCAGATTCAAATGCATTGTTTACAATCAGCTTAAAGTAGTACTTTTTGACTTTGGTTGCTTGTAGCTTGAACTAGACTCTGAAGATAGGCTAGCCTTTGTCCTGTTGGTTTTTGGAAGGCTTCTCCCGGACCAATCAGGTCAACCACCATCTCTCCATGGTCCACGGGACTTCCTCTCTTCTTTGCTGTGACTTCAGGGCAACTTCTGGCCCATTTAGGGTCTCCTAACAGGAAGAAAATCATCCATAGGGCATGGAGCCCTGAAATCCCTCAGCTGCGGCGCTACTGCACAAAACCGAAAGTCTTGAGATTTCTTTAATATTTAGTATGCATTTAATGTGAAGTCAAATAATAATAATAATAATAATTTAATTTTTATACCGCCCTTCTCCCGAAGGACTCAGGGCGGTGTACAGGGCAATACAATAAAATACAATATATAAAAATTAAAAGAAATATTAAATACAATAGCCCAATTCAGTAGATTAATACAAAATGTTAAAATACCCCTAAACCCATCAGACCAGGCCGGCTTGTTCAAATAAATATGTTTTTAGGTCACGTCGGAAGGAGCGAAGGTCGGGAGCCGTCCGGAGCTCCACCGGTAAACGGTTCCAAAGGTCTGGCGCGCCCACAGAGAACGCCCTCCCCCTGGGGGCCGCCAGTCGACACTCTTTGACCGACGGCACCCTAAGGAGGCCCTCTCTGTGGGAGCGCACTGGACGAAGGGAAGTTGATGCCGGCAGCAGATACTCCCGTAAGTAACCCAGACCCATGCCATTTAGGGCTTTATAGGTCGTAACCAGCACCTTGAATCTTACCCGGAGGACAACCGGAAGCCAATGCAGCTCACGGAGTAGAGGTGTTACATGGGAGTATTGGGAAGCCCCCACCACTCGCGCGGCTGCATTCTGCACCAGCTGGAGCCTCCGAGTAGTCCTCAAGGGCAGCCCCATGTAGAGAGCATTGCAGTAGTCCAAACGGGAGGTCACGAGTGCATGAGAGACTGTGCGCAAGGCATCCCGGTCTAGATAGGGCTGCAACTGACGCACCAGGCGAACCTGAGCGAAGGCCCCCCTAGTCACAGCTCCTATATGATCATCCAAGGAGAGCTGTGAATCTAGGAGGACACCCAAGTTACGAGCCCTATCTACGGGGTGTAATATCTCACCCCCCATAATTAACGATGGAATATTCTGAATTTCCCGAGACGCCGGCACACACAGCCACTCAGTCTTGTCAGGGTTGAGCCGAAGCCTGTTCCTCCCCATCCAGACCCGGACCGCCTCCAGGCAACGGGACATCACGGAGAGGGTATCACTGGAGTGGTTTGGGGTGGAGATAAAAAGCTGGGTATCATCAGCATATTGATGATACCCAACCCCCAAACCACGAATGATCTCACCCAGCGGCTTCATATAGATGTTGAACAGGAGAGGCGAGAGGACCGACCCATGAGGCACTCCACAAACAAGAGGCCCCGAGGCCGACCTCTGCCCTCCTGCCAACACCGACTGCGAACATCCCAGGAGGTAGGAGGAGAACCACCGTAAAACAGTGCCTCCCACTCCCAACCCCCGAAGATGCCGCAGTAAGATACCATGGTCGATGGTATCAAAAGCCGCTGAGAGGTCTAATAGGACTAGGACAGAGGAACAACCCCTGTCCCGAGCCCGCCAGAGATCATTCACCAGCGCGACCAATGCCGTCTCCGTGCTGTACCCGGGCCTGAAGCCCGATTGGTATGGGTCTAGATAATCAGCTTCCTCCAGGAACAAAGGGAGCTGCTGCACCACCACACTCTCAACAACCTTCGCAAGAAAGCGAAGGTTGGAGACTGGTCGAAAGTTGTTTAAAACAGCTGGGTCCAGGGCAGGCTTCTTGAGGAGGGGTCTCACCACCGCCTCCTTCAAGGCGGTGGGAAAACTACCCTCATTCAGAGAAGCAGTTATCACTGCCTGGAGCCAGCCTCGTGTCCCCTCCCGAGCCGAATAAACCAGCCAGGAGGGGCACGGGTCCAATAAACAGGTGGTGGAGCTCAGCCTCCCCATAATCCTGTCCACCTCTTCCGGAGTCACAGGGTCGAACTCCTCCCAGATGACATCGACAAGATCACCCATGTTCTCACCGTCAGACTCTGCCCAGTCGGAGGCCAGACTGGTCCGGATCCGAGCGATTTTGTCCAACAGATGCTGGCTAAACTCCTCGGCACGACCCTGCAAGGGCTCCTCCCTCACCTCCTGATTCAGGAGGGAGCAAGTCACCCTAAACAGGGCGGCCGGGCGATTATCTGTGGACGCGATGAGGGCAGTAAAGTAGTTTGACCTCGCTGTCCTCATCGCCGCGAGGTAAGACCTTGTAAAGGACCTTAGTCTCAATCGGTCAGATTCAGACCGGCTAGACCTCCAACAGCTCTCTAGGCCCCGTCTCCGACGCTTCATCTCCCGGAGCTCCGCGGAGAACCACAGAGCCCACTGGGATCTGCACCGGGTCAGGGGCCGCATGGGTACAACTTGGTCGAGTGCCTCAGTGGCTGCCTTTTCCCAGGCTTCCACTAGGGCCTCGGCCGAGCTGTGAACTAAGGCGGCAGGTGGGGACACAAGGGCCGCCTGGAACCGTTCAGGGTCCATTAGGCGCCTGGGGCGGAACCATCTAGTTGGTTCAACAGCCCCACGACGGGGGTTGGCAAAATTGAAGACCAGCCGCAGGAGATGATGATCGGTCCATGACAGAGGCGTAACAATTGGAGAGCCCCCACCCAGATCATCCAACCACCGGCCAGATAGAAAAATAAAATCGAGCGTGTGACCCCCCCCCATGAGTCGGGCCCTGAATTACTTGCGTCAGGTCCATGGCCGACATGGAAGACATGAACTCCCGAGCTAACTCAGATGATCCCCCCAGGGATGGCAGATTGAAGTCACCCAAAATTATAAATCTGGGGAACTCAATCACCAACCCCGAGAGGATATCGAGAAGCTCAGGCAGGGCTGCTGCTATGCGACTAGGCGAAAGGTACACAAGCAGCAAGCCCAACTGAGCCCTAGGGCCACATCTCATGAGGAGAGACTCACACCCGGCCATTTGGACAACGGTGGCCTCCCGCGGACATAAGGTCTCCCTCACGACTACCGCCACACCCCCACCCCTACCCTGAGCCCGAGGCCGGTGCAGCACCCAGAAACCTGGTGGGCAAATATCAACCAGGGGGACACCTCCCTCTGGGCCCAACCAGGTTTCCTTGATGCAAGCCAGGTCCGCACGCTCCTCCTCAACCAGATCACGGATGAGCGGAGCCTTATTAACTACAGACCTGGCATTGAAATACACAAGCCTGAGCTCGGGTGGCTGCTCATCCCTGTTCCCGGGACCACGGGACAAAACCAGAGGGTCGGAGCTCATCACCGCTTGAAGACAGCGGGGACGCACTCCCGGGTACTGATATGGCCCTCTGTTCGAGCATCTGCTGCCATTCCCTAACATCGTGGGAATAGGTATTCCCACACCCCACTCTGGGGGCCCAGAGGCAACCCGCCCAAGCCCCGTCCAACCGTGATCTATTCCAGGCCTGGCCTGAACAGCGAATGGTGGACACCCCCCAAAGTCCAACCAAGAATGCAAACCCTCCCCCTTCCCTAACCCTATAAAATATTTACATAAGAAACAAATCAGGAGCCTCTTCTTAAATTTATACAAGGGGTTCCTGTCCCTACCCAACCATAAAAATGAATTGTTTCTTAAATCCTACAATCAAACACCATGCATACAATTTGAGATGGGAAAAACCTCTGTACTTCTAACCTGTTTTTGCCCAGCTCTTTTCTTCTTTTGTTCATTTCTCTACTAGCAGAAAAGGTGGTTTTGATAGTCAGCGAGTGTATTCTTCACTAAATTCATAGGGAAGGGAGGGTGAACAGTCTGTATTTTTTATAGTGACTAACTCACAGTCAGATATATTAGAAAATGTGTGGGATTCCTAGATTGGAAAAAAAAGACAATTTAGGAAAATGGCAGACAATCAACCTATAATCACTCGTGCTCAGGAGTAGTAGCTGTGCAGTTCCAATGTGATGCAAAACCGGTAAAGATTATAAGAAAAACAAAGTAGCACCAAATTGAGGAGAAAGAAAAAGAAAGTGAACCAGGGCACAGTTACATATTTGGACAGCCTTGGAAGGGGAATGAATAAATGCATGAGAGACCAGGAGAGGAATGCCTGATAGTCTTGATTATATATTATATTTAATTTCAGAGCTAGCCTGTCTGGAAATATACATTGATGGAAACACAAGTGAGAAGAATCTTTCATGTTTTGCTTGTGGGCTCTCCTGGGTATCTAGTTAGCTGATGTGGGAACAGAATACAGGACTAATAGGCCTTCTTAGACTTTTTAAACTAATACAGCACAGGTCTTCTAGCCCAGGGCTTTTCAACTGGTGATACATGTACCACTGGTGGTACTTTGGCACCTGGCAGGTGGTACATGACCGTCCTAGGGAAGTGGTAGCAGGGGGAGAGGAATGAGCTGAAGCAGCGGCAGTGTTGCACAAGCCTGAGGGAGAGACAGCTGGAGCTGCAGGACTGTTGGGGTTCAGCAGAAGCCCCAGGATCAGCGCCAGGCTCCAGCTGATCAGTGCTTCAGGAAGCTGGAGGCGCCCTGAAGAAAAAAGGAGGAGGGGGGAGAGAAGAGGATATAAAAGGAGGTTTTAGTGGGAAAAGGCCAGCGAGTGGCTGCCCCTGCCTTGCCCCCTGCCTGCCCCTGTCCCTGCTGACCATCTCTACTGACCACTGAAAAAGGAAAGAGGCAAGAGAAATGCTTTCCTTTTCCCCAGTACACCAGTGCTTGCACGCTCACCACCTTCTCTGTGCACCCCCAGGGGCGGGGCATAGACAGTGGGGTGGAGGGGGGCTCGCTGGCTCCAGGGCTGCCCCATGGATCTAAGGCTGAGTGCGTTCTGACTTTCTGGCCCCCACCAGTAGATCAGTGCCATGCCCACTTGCTGACCTAGCCTTGCAGCCACCAGGCTTCCCTTTCACCGGGACCGCCCCTGCCTGCATGGGATAGCTATGGTCGGTGGCAGCATGGCCACCAGCAGTGCTGGCAATCTCTCCCTCTCCCATCATCCCTTCCTGAGTGCAGAGGAAGGAAGGAAGGAAGGAAGGAAGGAAGGAAGGAAGGAAGGAAGGAAGGAAGGAAGGAAGGAAGGAAGGAAGGAAGGAAGGAAGGAGGGAGGGAGGGAGGGAGCTGGGAAAGGGACTGCCTTCTAAGCACTTCTCAGATTGATTGATTTTTTTAGCTGCCAGGGGCTCCGGACAGGAGGGTTCACATTTTGACCTCTCTCCCCTGTCATTGCCTCTGCATTGCTCTCGGCTCACCTCTCCCAGGCCCGTGCACATGTTTGTTTCTGTGTGTGTGTGCGCACAGGGGGAATCTCACTCCTTGCAGCCCCATACTAGTTTAAGCTGAGGCATCTATCCTTTGTATATGGCATAGGGACTGTGCATAAAGAGACAACCAGGCAGTAATATTCACAAAATCTATGTATAATGAGGAGAAGATAAGAACAGAGATCATCTTGAGTTTAGCCATTAAAGAGTGTTAGGCCTGATTAATATTGTGTAAAAGATCTTCATGGAACACCAAGGAAGTAGACTAGACTGGACAGTAAAAAGACCATTGGAGAAGCAAAACCCATATGGAAGCTGTAACACATTGTCTCTCCCCCGGTAATGTGACTGGTGAACTTATTTTCAGCTACTGTACATCATTTGATTTTCATTGATTGTGTCCCTTTGTGATGTTTTATTGATATTTACTTTTTAGATCTTTGAATACCTGTTCTGAAGAGAAGGTGCTATATAAATGTTCCATTTACAAATTACACTTTTAAAGTGCCTAAAAATTATCGTGTCAATCTGGAACACTAAATTGGAAAAAGTGCTTAACTACAATATCCAAATTCAGTGGTGAAAAGGGCTCCAATGCCTTTAGGTGATTAGTAGGCAAAGGGTTTTCAGAAGGTCTGTTTAGCTTATTTTTTATAAGAGTTTTTATTGAATTTTATAGGGTTAGGAAGAGGATATGACCAGGGTAAGGATCAGGATTTGGGATGGGGTTAGGATCGGGATTGGGGTAGGAACGGGGTTGAGAACAATTTTGGGGTTGCCCCCAATAACATTTTCAAGCTTTAGCAAACAGACTATTGTCCGGGTACATATGTTCAATTAACACTAATTAATACAACAGTAAATAGCTATAATATACAGTATATGCTAAACGATAATCATATATGGTATCAATTAGTCAATAGATATCATTCTCCTTACTAATATATATTCAAAATAACATATCACATTCATTTCTCACTAGTTTAGCTTATTTTTGAACAATGGGCCATATTTTTCAAACCCCAATCTATACAACTATTTAAGAAATAAGGATCCCTGCATGACCATTTGAGGTTTTGATGACCTTCCATTTTATGTAATTTCAAAAAAAGTCAGTAGAACTTTTGCAGGCTTAAAGGTCATTATTATTTTTCAGGGGTTTATTGTCCTCATACATAATAGATAATATTATGTATTTTGGTTAGGCGGCATTACCCATTCCCTAGCCAGAGAATTTCCTAAGCAGATCTCTTTGTTTCTCCTCTTACTGCAAAACTGCAACAAAAAAAAAGTCAAATTTGGCCCAGTGGAATTATCATGCATCATTTAGTACATCTGGCCATGTGGTCACATGGCCTGCCATCACAAAAGAGACCTGCACACACAGTGCAATTCCAGGTAAATGATGTATAGGAAACGGAGGGAGCTTATCGTAGCCCATCATTAACTTCATTTTGAGATGGTCCCAGAGGCAGTTCTTTAGCCACCAGCATTGTCAGCTGTCAATTGTGTCAGACCAATAACATATTAGTTAGCAAGGGAGCAATGCAGAAATCAGCCATAGATCCAAATGCCTAAAACATAGAGGAGAATGTGGTAATTATGTCCTGCAGCTGCCAGGGTTCTCCTTGGAGAGCACACAGATATTGGTTGTGCCAGTTGAAACAGGACAGATGACACACACCCCACCACCACCAATGCTGTTAAAGTGGCTAACAATAGTCAAGTCTCCATTCTAACAGACTAGACACACTGTCTGCAAACTAGTCCCAACAATCAATTTTGATAGTATCTATCTCAGATTTCTCAGTATTTATCCACTATAACTGGTCACCTAAATCTGTGCCACGGGTAAGTAACCATGCCATAGAAAGCTGAGGAGTGCAAAACCAAGGGATTTTCAACTATTAAGCAAGCCCCAGTGCCAATGCTTAGCCTATGGGGAAACGTTACACAGTCTTCAAAGCACAGGAAGGGAACATTGGGCCCTCCAGATGTTCCTGAACTCCCAACGTTCCTTGTCATTATTATCCTGGTTGTAGCTGCTAATTTCAGCAACATCTAGAGAACCACAGAAGCCCACAATGACCTTAAGGAAAGTTAAAATTCTTACCTCTAATTCTGTTTCCTAAAACAGTGGCTAAAATTGTTTTAGAGTTGTGCTATGTGAGAAGAGGATCCACATATGTAGGATCGATCAATCAATCAATCCATCAATCAAGCTATTAAAAAAACAAAGGGGCTAATCTACTTTGTAGCCCTCTGTTCTGTAATACAAATACTATGTAATGTACAGTAGGCAAACTATGATTTTGGACTAATCCATTGCAGGTTGCATAGATTTATTCACGATCTGCTTGGAACTTGTGATAATATGAAAAATCAGACTTTCACCTCTTTAGAAGTATAAATAGCTAATTCCAAGAGTTCATATGCATGTTGGGGGAGGGTGTAATTTATGTTGGGTGCATGGGTATCATTTGATTTATATTTGTGCAATGTATAGCAGTGCAATGTGTGAATTATTTTCACACATATGTTTTATATGCAGTGTATGAAGATAGCTTTATATACAGTAGTTCTGTCCATGTCAATTATGGGTCCACTCACTTTTCATTCCACAATCAGCCTGATTTACACATAGCACAAAGCCACAATGGGCTTTCTTTGTTTTTGGATTGGTTTTTTTGGACACAATGAAGCCAGGTGGATATGCATCTCTCACACTATAATTGTCCACTCGGGTTCTGTATAAATATAGCAAGATGTCATGTATTGATCTGAACAAACTGTTTCATCTAATGCAGGACAAGCTGCCACAGCTGGCATTTACCCTTGTTAAGACTTAACAAGGTTAGTTCTACCATCCTGGTTTATTAATGTGTGATTCCAGGGGATGAATCTGGCCCATATGTTCCATAGTCCAGATACATATATATTCACCAACCATCTCACCCCTGATGATTTCACAGACAAACCCTTGTGCCTTCCTTTGCAACCTTATAGAGGTAGTTCATCACTGACTTCTTCTAGGAAGATTTTCAACCTCCTGGAGGAATCCCATTAAAGTATTAATCAGACCCATTTTAGCCAGTTTGGTCTTGGAGTTAACGCATCAGACTAGAAAGTGGGAGAGGGTCAGTTCCCATCCTGCCTCAACCATGAAAGCCAGATTTTGGGCCAGTCACCCTCTCTTAGCCCAATTTACCTCACAGTGTGGCTGTTCTGGGAAAAATAGGAGAAAAGTGTGGTGGCTATGTTTGCCGCCTTATGTTGTTTGTAAAAATAATAAAGCTGGGATACAAAATAATAAAAAATAATAATAATGGACAAGAATATCTGGATGCTATCACTTTACTACTAGAGTTTTATTATAATGTCCTCTGCTGGTTTTTCTAACCCTCCTCTGATTTCTTTTCATTACATTCCTCAAAAAAGACCATTGTTGCTGCCGATTCACACATTATAATATTAGCACAGAGCAACATCAATACATTTGCTAGTATAGCCTATTAATCTAATGTTTTTTATTATTTGTATAATAGTTTTTATTATGGTATAATTTTTAATGTTTGTTTTTATAGTCTTTTTTTGTTGGATGAACCCACAGTCACGTATGTCAGCTGTATAAATGTGATGAATTAAGAAAATTAAATAAACAGTCTACATTCTGAAAAGTAAAAAAAAAGCTGCCTATTGACTGAATTCAAAACTCACGCTAAAATGTTTCTTTTTTAAATCTGTTGATCAAGCTATAGTAGCCCCTCACATATAATAAATTATAAATCATAATTTACATACCACAAAGCCCATGTCCACAAATTATACTAAACCAGAGTAAAATTATTTTTGGGTTTTGTGTGAACTTTACTATAACTGAATGATTGAACTAGAACATGACAAAATTGGGCTTTGTCAGATTGATTCAGATCCTCTTGTATCGTTTTCCCTCCTTCCCTTTCATACAAGCCATAATTAAGTGAAGCATGATTTTTTTAGTTAAACCCAATGGCATATTAAGATTGATTTTCAACATCCTTATACTTGGAATTTTGGTTCCTGGAATTTTCCAGGCATAGGAGCAGTATTTGCCAGCTCTCTGATGTGATAATAATATTCTATTTTCTTACCAAAAGATAGTAAAAAATTGATCTAATTGCTTTCTGAAAATGCAAGATCAAAGGCATTAAGTGTTAAGCACTCCGATTCCTTGTTTCTACCAGTTCAGATGTTCTATTTCTTTGCCTACTGGCTGGCCCACAACTTCCTTTCTGCCAAGAGCTGGTCACATACTTGATTCACTCAGAAAGTTGCTTTCACCTTGAGAGTTCTAGGACGCTCCAAGTGAAAGGAAACAAGTGAGAGGCCTCTGTTCCTCATCATTTCATTGAAATGGAAAAATGGACTGGGGATGTTCAACAGAAGGCGCACCTTTTTCTCTCCTCCTTTCCCAGTGATGTTTATTGATTTGTCTAGTTCATAGGGAGCATCCCTTAATGTTCTGCTTTCATGTCTCTGCTTTGGTGCACGGGTGCAGAAAAGAATATTGCAAATTGATCTGCCTTTTTGGCCTTTGTTGGGAATGAACTTCTATTACATTACTTTCTCTGGCCTTCATCTCACAGTTGCTTTGCCACTATATAATCAGCATGGCTAAACACCAGAGCTGAACTGATTAATTTCCAGCATTCCTCACTGAACCCATTGATGGGCTTGCTGTTTGATGATCTATGCAATAGATGGCCACTTTTGATAGCTTGACCTTTGCCCTTAAACCTCCAGCGGTCTATTCAAGCACCTGTTTAAGTTAACAGCACACACATGAGCCACTGTTTTTCTTACAGAAACTATCACAATAGATTACCCTTTTGTAAGAACAGAAGCCGTCAGCCTTCCATGATGATGACCATTGGAAACTCATCTAGATTTCAGAGTTCACTTGTGGACATAGGAGGTGGCTTAATTTTGACAAGCTCTTTTTAAAATCTGTACAAATCTCATCCCAATCTCATGCTGAAATACATATCCTGTTAGCCATTTTGGGAAGACTTTGGACTGATTCTGATGTATCAAAATTACAGCAATGACATGGCAATTATTTTTTATTTGTATTCCACCTTTATTGTTGTTGTTGTTGTTGTTTTATAAATAACTCATGGCAGCAAACGTGCCTAATACTCCATCCTCCTCCTATTCTCCCCACAAACAAACAACCCTGTAAAGTGAGTTGGGCGGAGAGAACCCAAAGTCACTCACCCAGCTTTCATGCCTAAAGTGGAACTAGAACTCATTGCCTCCTGGTTTCTAGCCTGGTACCTTAATCAAACATTACTTCAAACATTTAAAAGATCAAAACACATGACTGATATGGTTTCTCAGGAAATTCACCCACATATTAATGATGGCAAAGTATATTTGGAAGAGAAAATACACTTTGCCACAGTGTATTTATCTGACAAATAGCTTTAAGTCATCTTGTTTCTCTCTTGAGCATTCAGTGATGTAGCTTTTGCGCTTAAACATCTTTGATGCTTCCCTAAACTAATGCATGACTCCTGAGCTACATAGGGAATTAAGGTGGCAAATATATTCCAAGAGCTATCATTTGCAATAGAGAGCAGATCTGCAATTACAACGCTGAGCAGATCTTTGATAGTGCATTTTGCTTGGAAGTATAACCGGACCCCCTCAAAACTCTTTTTGGGATGGAATGCAACCCTCTGATTTCTAAAAGTGAATTGGAAAAAACTTGTGTACACTACACTTCCTTTTTCAGATTTCTCAAGTGGCGGTCTAGGCAGTGACATGTCAAGAAAAATTTAATCAAGGCGAATGAAAACCACCTTTCACAGTCCCAGTAACTACTGCCTTAATCTCAGATTAAAAGCAACTATCTATTATATGCGGTGGCTCAGTGGGTTAGGACGCTGAGCTTGTCAATCAGAAGGTCGGCAGTTTGGCGGGTCGAATCCCAAGTGCCGCATAACAGAGTGAGCACCTGTTACTTGTCCCAGCTTCTGCCAACCTAGCAGTTCGAAAGCACGTAAAAATGCAAGTAGAAAAATAGGGACCACTATGGTGGGAAGGTAACAGCATTCTGTGCGCCTTTGGTGTCTAGTCATGCTGGCCACATGACCACGGAGACGTCCTTGGACAAGCACTGGCTCTTCGGCTTTGAAACGGAGATGAGCACCGGCCCCTAGTCGGAAACGACTAGCACGCATGTGCGGGGGAACCTTTACCTTTACCTTTTACTATTATACACCATTCCTGTTATTCATTAAATATAGCCTTCATTTTAATTCTCCTTAGTAATTTATACTTAAGAATATATACCAAACATTTATTTAAAAAAATAAAGCAAAGAATTGATTTTAGTATTTTATTTCATATTGAATCCCTCAGCTCTACCTGTTCAATACCCAAATGATCCTGGTATGAGTGGATGAAGTACCCAGATGGGTCCCTTGCCAACACACATCTCAAAACAATTTGACCACTCCCACAACTGCTTTGGTCCCAAACTATAGATGCTGCCATTCACAGCAATGCCACTTGGTCTTGTGACCATTATTCAGACTTGGTATAAAATAATAAAACTAATTTCTTTTTTTTGTACAAGTTTTATTAATTTTTTAATTTTACATTCAGATATTTGTGAAGCAATACAGTGGTTGGGTACAAAAGTAAACAATTGCAAATAACAAATTATTTGTAAATAGCTCAAGTTGCATCAATAAAGATTCCCTCTCTGATTGCCTTAGTTTTGACATAATCAAATTCATCAAATTAATACATTTCTAATTGTGACATAATCAAGTAGAAGAATTTTCAATATATTTTCACTTATACATATCCATATCCTGTTCTTAATTTTTACCTAATTGCAATAGAATATCCTGCAATAGCCTATGATATATAAAGAAAAGGGGGAAAAAGAAAGAAAAAAACTAAATTTTCGGGTAACCCACATTTCCCTATTTCAGTAAAAAGTATTTATCCTGTCTACAGAACTTACATTATTTATTTCAATACATTCTTATTTTTAAAAGTAAATTCTATTTATCATCTAAATAATTCACCAATTATTAGAAAATATCTTTTGTTATATCCTTCCAAATTACATAATATAAATCAATTCTTATAGCCCACTTTCCTTTCCCTTAAACACCTAAAAGTTAAATATAAAGTCAATTTATATCTATATCATTACAACAAATATATTCTATATGTCATCTTAATAGTTCATCAATTATTAAAATAATGTCTTTTATTTACATCATTCCAGATTCTATAATATAGTTCAGAGTTATGTTCTAATAGCTTAATTTTGTTTTCCCTTAACAATCTAAAACCTAAATATAAAATCAGTTTATATTTTTTTAAGGATTCCCCTTAGCCCATTAAAAGAAATTTATTAAGCTCTATTCTTACAAATCCCAAGAAAGAGACAAGTCTAATTTTTTAAATCTAACTCTCGCATTCTTTTTGTGCCAATCAGGCTTCCATATTGGTGCCTTTAGATTCTCAGATGTGTCTCCCTTTCTTCCTACACACATTGTTTGAATCCAGGGAGACCATCCAAATGTCAGTTTTGCAAAGAAAGTGTCCCCTTTGTAGTCATTGAAGCGTTGCTTTAATAGCTCAATTTTCAATGTTTGGTGTAATGTAATTGTCATTAGTTCAGTCTGGTCTTTTTCTTCTTCCAATTCCATCTGGCTTAGGTTAAAAGTAGTAGCTGATGTTATGGTTATCAATTGATTGGCTGGGTCCTCAACATACTGTGTTTGAAGGCCTTTAATATCTTCCCTCTTAATGTTGCTTTCTTCGGGTACTGTTGAATAATAAAACTAATTTCTATACTTCCCTGTTTAGCTTGAAAAATATTTGACACTAATACAAAGTTTAAGGTCCTAATGCTGGAAAAGGTGGAAGGAAAGAGAAGAAGATGACAAGCAGCAAAATGTATGAACTCTGCTACAGGGGTGATGAGTGCACTGTTGGAACAACTGAAAGACCAAGTTAGGAATAGATCATCATAGAAAAAAAATCAATCTATGTGGATGCAAATTGAAAATGACTTGATGACCCATAATCAATCAAATAAAAGAAAGTTATACATAGAAAAAAATTACAATAATAAAATCTGATTAAAGGTTATGTTATACTAGAATGCTATATATACTATTAACAGAGACACAGGGGGGTTTAGCCCTCTACCCCATGACGTTGGCACCTTCTTTATCAATTTTTGCCCTTCAAACTGTTCTCTGATGTCACAATTAACAAGTTTTATGTATATATTATTAAAATGTAAATGCCCTTTTACAAAGCAAACATTTTGGCCTTTGAGATGCAATTCTCTGTTGCAAAATGCTTTGGCAAGCAGGCAGACTATAAGTTGTAATGGTGTTTAGTTCAACATTGCACTGTGATCACCATCTGATTCTATCAGTGTACCTTGTCTCGTATTCCTTCAGAAAAACTTCTAGTTCCACATTCATTCAGAATCTTAGCATTCTTATTTATCTCTGAAATCTCATCATAAAAGATCAAGGTAAGACCTGACCTATGTTTTGGAGTTTAATGCTGCTGTCCTGAATATAATTATTAAGAAATAATATCCATTGAACAAAGAGGG
The DNA here is from genome assembly GCF_964194415.1 of Vipera berus. NCBI lineage: Eukaryota > Metazoa > Chordata > Lepidosauria > Squamata > Viperidae > Vipera > Vipera berus. The sequence goes on along the minus strand of NC_138202.1, from coordinate 197,347,677 downwards.
AAACCAGTTCTGAGTAAAAATACATATGATTGCATTTTCCCAAAGGTGCTTTTTCAAGAGGCAACTGGACTTCCTTGTTTTTCTTTGAAGATGTTTCGCTTCTCATGAGAAGCGAAACATCTTCAAAGAAAAACAAGAAAGTCCAGTTGCCTCTTGAAAAAGCATCTTTGGGACTACCGTGACCTGGATCACTGAGAATCATATGATACATTGTGATAATCTTAAGTTTCCTATACAGGAATAGTGAAAATCAGGGAAGCAATTTTCTCGCCACTAACTGTTGAACAATCCCATTTCTCCTAGCTGGAAATGTAAATACTTCAATGTCTAAGCTTGGTAGTAATTGCAGAGTTGATGCAAATTATATTTTTACATCAGATTTATTCCATTCATAACATCAACTAACTTTACGTTTGTGTCATCACACCCTGCAGATTTTTTAAATTCCCAATTATCTAAAGCACAATTAATTCTCTTAATGCATCACCACTGAATTTTTATGAGGAAGACAATCTGAATGCTGACCTAATTTCTTCACTAGACTTTACATTATGTAGCAGCGAATCAGTGGTGTCCCAGATACCTGAAGCAAATATTTTAAAGATTAAAATCACTGATGAAATATGTACCTTTCACAGACTCATTTTAATACCTTGGTGATTTCCTTTTCTTTTCCTTTTCTTAAGCTTGTAAACTATTCAGCTAAATGAATTCTCTGCAATGAATAATGTTTTTCAGGAAAGTAAATTCAAAACTACAGAAGGGAAATCAAGACTGAATAAAAATAGGAAAACATAACTTTAATCTGACGAGCTAATAAGGTAAGGCAACCTCTAGAAGAAAGTTTTCAAACAACCATACAGACTCCTGTTTCAAAGGGAGGGTGATCTCTCGTCATTAAGCCAAATAAATACTTCTCTGCTAGACAGAAGATAATGAAGAAACCTTATTAAATTTTACTATAAAACACTTTGAACACCATGCATGTTTAACTTTAATAAAAATAGGTAAGTCTCACTGAATTCAGTGAGAATACTCAACTATTTAAAACCACCTTTGCCTATAATGGGCTACTGAACGTACAATATATAACAATGGGTATTGCATGTGTATAGGGGTGTCACATCCACAGTGTTCCATATAACGATTGTATTTATTCTTAGTTTGACATCTGCACATGAATTGTGATATCCAAAATGTGCAAAAACGTAGACCAAGTGAAAATAGATTTTCTCCCATAATTCACTCCTGATGGTTCTGTGCATGTCCTCCATTCACAACCTTATGTCCTGTTCATCTTTTAATTACTTTATCTGCATTCTTATCCATCTTGAAATGCACTGCCATCTTAAGAGTTGCTTTAACAATTACATATTCATGGAATGCGATCTTAAGCATATCAGAGTATAGTATTAAATATAGTATCCCCAAACCATAATAATGTATATGTTACTTTGTAAAAATATTGATATAATGTTTTTATTTGGTTTTAAATATGAGTTCCTTGGGGACGTCTATAGATTCAATCTAGACGTAATCATGCTTTGAGGAAGCGATTGAGTCAAGTTTGAGTTCTTGTGATGACATAGAAAATTTTTTACTATTTTCATCTGTCTTTGGTAATAACCTATCACTCCTCAAAGGACTTCCAATCATTTCTTTAATTCTGTTTATATATTTGACTCATGATCCTCTCTTTCTTCTAGTTGTTTTCAAATTGTTGTCTCTTATCTGCTTATATCAGATGCCTACAATAGGTATTAGCTGATAATCAGCAAACAAGAGAGGTTTTGTTATGATCATCTCAATCACTCAACCTTTACTTGGTCTAGGTTCAATTGACCAATTCTTCTTCTTTTATATATATTATTTGTTTTATCTATATATAAAATACAAAGAAAAGTACAAATGGGAAATTAGGGGAAGGAAAAAGAGAAGGGAAAAGAAAATGTAAGGTACAAGCGGGGGGGGGGGGGGGAAGTGTTGACTTCTGACTCTTTTTAGCACAGTATGAGATAAAAACACTCCAGCTTCAAGCTTTTGCTTTTACACATTAATGTATAACTAGCCATTTCTATAACAACAAATCTATCTAATCGACAAAACCAAAGTCAAAATTTCATTTTTTTCATCACAAGCACAAAATCCTGAAGTGGTATCCAAATGAAAAAGGTACTTAAATATATTCTCCTCTTTGAATAAAATAATCAATTTAACCATTTCTGCTTTATCTGCCTTGCTGTGGAAATATGTATTTCTATTTGCACCTAATAATCTTTATAAACTATCCATTTATACTAACAAGGTTCCCTATATTCTTTCAGATTCCTTAACCTTTCAGGGAAAAATACTCTTTTTATCCTTTTTAAAATGCTAAACTTTTCTTTAAACACATTTCTAAAATCAAAACTTTTAATACATCTTTTTTTCTTTTAACTTCTTAACATTCATGCTTTGAACTTCAATATGAAATTTAGGTCCCTCCCTCCAAACTACCCTCATAAAATAATATTTTTTCTTTTATATACATCCTTTTTAAAACTCTAAATTTTTCTTGAAACTAATGCATCCTTTTCTTTAACTTTCTCTTAGCACAAATACTTTCAAATACATTTTCAATAACATTTTGCATACTTTAGGAATTACCTAGGTATTATATATATTAAAAGTTACATTTACAAATTTTAGATTAAGACTTTCTTTCAACTGCAAATATCAAACAAATAAAAATTCTTCCTAATTCCAGTTGACTCATTAAGTTTAAATCACTGCTTCCAGCTTAACTTCATGGAGTAAAATCTTTTCCTTCTCTGGAAAGTTTATCAAGAAGATATATGCCCCCTTTTTCTCAAGGATTTCTCAATCATGTTACTGTCCTTAAAGAAAAAGTCCCAAACTTGTCCTTTTAAAAGTTCAGATTTTCTTGAAGCACTTCTTTCTGTTGTGTCGAGAGATTTATATTTAAACCATCATAATTAGGATTGATGTCAGGTTTATATTCAAAAACTGCACTGGACTCCTCTGCATTTTCAGCTACTTGTGAAGATGTCTCTGTAGATTGGTAACTTACTGCACATGTTTGCATCTCTAAAGTAGTTTGAGCTTTTTTATCATCCTTGGAGCACAGCTCATCTACAAATTGGTGGGTTTTATTTAGAAAATTTTCAAATACGTATCCAATAATTTGCTCCTCCATCTTGATTCTCTCTTTGGTCAAAGAGTAGCTTTTTTGTAAGTCACTTAAAAATTGCTAGCCATTCAGGAATCACAAAAATCAGAAAGTTTTAGCTACCTCAGCAAAGCAGACCAAGCTACAAATTACTACAAATAAAAAACTAAAACCACAGCTTTCTGCCTCTATGTTTCTCTGTCAGATATTTTTTTTTGCTCCACACTTCCTTATTTTGGCTTGCCTTGGCAGCCTTCTTCCTTGTTGTTTAACACTAAAGGAATCCCCAAAATGGCGCAGATCTTCAAAAAGGCATAGCAGGCTGCAACTAAAGAGAGCCTCTTTTAACTCAGTAGAGATTAATAGTCCTTAAAGGTGATTAAGAAATGAAAGGCATTTGGGTGGGGGGTGGGGGGGCGGGATTGTTAAAGATAAAATGTTTGAAAAACTTTTCAATTAAAAAAAAAAGAAATGAAAGGCACCACTTACTGTCTGTTTGAAAGTAAATTTCAAAGAGGCTGTTTCTTCAAGAAAGAACAGATTGCAGCCCCTCCCCCCACCTTTCAGCATGCAGTTGTTTCAAAGCGCAGCTCCTGAAGTTACTTGCAGACCTCAGCTGTATCAGAGGATCTTAAGGGGCAATTCTAAAACTTTCCCTAACCCAGGAGAGTTTTATAAACTGAAGGAATGCCAGTTCCTTCCATTAGTAGTTGAAGAGCTACGGTCCAAGGAAAAAGCTCTCAGGGATCCCTCCCTGGGTGTGTATTCAATTGGCCATCTTCACCAGAAGTTGAATTGACCAATTCTTCTTGAAGTATTCTCCAAATTATGTTTCTAAATCCACAGTGCAAAGGAATCTTCTTTTTCTCAGTACTTAGGTTACACAAAATTCTACTACTACTATTCTTTCTATTCTATGCTTCTAATTTTCTTGCTAGGATCTTAAGTAAAACTTAGCTCATATGTGGAGTTCATGTAATGGCTTGGTCATTTATAGATACTCTTGAACAAATCTCTGTTTTGGTATAGGTATACACTCATTCTAAGCCACATAGTTTTGTTCCATATTTATTGAAATAGACCCGTTAGCACTTTAACTGCCTCTTCTTTAAAATAAAAAAATTGGTTTTTTACAATAACAATCTCCAGTGCCTGGTGTATAGCGTGTTGTCCTGGTTTATATATTTGAAAAAAGCAATAATAATTAATTAATGTTCAATAATGATTGATTTTGATAATTCCATAATTATTATATTAATTAATAATATATTTCTTCGATCTTTCCTTCTCCCAATTGTATTCTTCTTCAACCTTAAACAAATATAATTCTTAATATTTTCAATATATAAATAATTAAATATAGATTTTTTTTCATATTTGTACGGATAATGATAACATCTATGTATAACATTTTTATCAGCTTATATTATTCTTATACAAATCATCTCATTACTTCACCATGCATCCTATTTTTGTGATTTTTGTTTAAACTTAACTTCCCCCTTATATTCAATCCATTCTTATCAATCATGATTTTCTCAATGCTAGATCTAAATATCCAATTTTTTCCATTTAAGTACACCATCCCAATATTTTCATATTTTATGCATTATAAACATACTATACTTCTTATCTATCTTATAGTATCTGCATATAACATCCTTTCTGATCAGCTTATATTTCATTTATATTTATAAAAGTTTCATCGTTCCAATATTTTTACATTTCATATATTGTAAAACATACTATACTGCTTAAATCTCTTATCCCTCTTGTTATAGGGCCCCTTTATGTTCAAAGTTCTCTATTCTTTTAACCATATTCAAATAATTGTTTGCTCATGTAATATTCGCTTTGGTAGGGTGAGTCAAATCTCTTGAATTTGTCTCTAACCTTCTTCTTTTGGCGAGTAGCTTTCCAAGTTCATATATTCCACTTGCCCAGCTGTTTCTGTGTTTTTGTAAGTATTGTTGGAAATAAAGAAGATAAAATGGGTAAAATATATACTTTCTATCTCCCAAACTCTGATGATTCTCCTGGGGATTCTATCATCTATTCCATTTTTGTTGTCATATCAAAGTCTTGTAATTTTTTCCTGTTTGTATTAAATTGTAATTCTTTTCATTTGTAGCTTTTTTTATTTGATCATGTTCATTTAATTTGTGTTCTGTTATCTGATTTGTTTGTTCCTTCGCCGTCATTTTCTGGGTGTTTTTTGAGTGTAGATTTAGGTTAGAGATGTGCTTATTTATGTTGTCAAAGAAGTTTTTTTTATCTCCTCATGGTTTAAATTTATTGTCATTTGTATCTGTCATAACATTGCGTACATTTCCTCTTGGAAAGTATTTGTCTTGCCTTGAAATATTGCTCCTAGAGGGCTTTGATGTTCCAGGCTAAATCCTTCAGGGATAAATATTGAGTGTAGTATTCTGTCATTTTTTGATAGGTGTACAGTATCCATGTTGTCTCCCCCCTTCAAATAGTCTTTCATCAATATTTTAATCTTTATAATTAGTTATCCAACCTACCAGTCTCCAAGTTGCACAACCCAATCTTATATGGTTCTTATCTTTATATATAGTTTTTGTAGTCCAATGTATTTCCAATTGTCAAGGCCCCAGTACACGCAATATTTTGTAACAGGTTTTTTTTTTATTCAGGGGTCAATTATCAATCAGTCAAAGTTGCAATTTAGTATGTTTAGCCACCTTAAATCCTTCCTGTAAATTCTCTTCTAAAAGATTAGCCAAGACCCGAAGTTTTTCTTATTCTATAAACAATTCTTAGCTTTAAACAACAGTCCAGGTATATTTCTTTCAGACACTTTTTAATCTTATGGCTGGCCCAGCTCTTTCTTCCCCTTCATGGATTACTGCCTTGTCATGGCGAAGGGGCTTGTGTATATCAGTGAAGCAGGGCCACCCAAGACGGACAGGTCATAGCAGAGAATTCTGACAAAATGTGATCCACTGGAGAAGGAAATGGCAACCCATTCCAGTATCTTTGCCATGAAAACCCCATGGACAGTACAAAAAGGAAAAAAGATATGATGCTGGTCGGAAGTTGTCCTGAGGTCGGAAGGTGTCCAATATGCTACTGGGGAAGAGCAGAGAGCTAGTACTAGTAGTGCCAGAAAGAATGAAGCGACTGGGCCAAAGCCAAAAGGGCGCTCAGCTGTGGATGTGTCTGGTGGTGAAAGGAAAGTCCGATGCTGTAAAGATTTTTTCTCCATAGGAACCTGGAATGTAAGATCCATGAATCAAGGCAAGCTGGACGTGGTCAAAGAAGAGATGACAAGACTGAACATCGACATCTTAGGAATCAGCAAACTAAAATGAACAGGAATGGGTGAATTTCATTCAGATGACCATCAGGTATACTACTGCGGGCAAGAATCCCTCAGAAGAAATGGAGTAGCCTTCATAGTCAATAAAAGAGTAGGAAAAGCAATACTGGGATACAATCCTCAAAATGACAGAATGATCTCAGTTCGAATCCAAGGCAAACCATTCAATATCACAGTAGTCCAAGTCTATGCCCCAACCACCAGTGCTGAAGAGGATGAAATTGACCAGTTCTATGAAGCCCTACAGCACCTTATAGAACTAACACGAAAAAGTGATATCCTTATCATCATGGGGGATTGGAATGCTAAAGTAGGAAGCCAAAAGATAACCAGAATAACAGGCAAGTTTGGCCTTGGAGTACAAAATGAAGCAGGGCACAGGCTGATAGAATTTTGTCAAGAGAATACGATGGTGATAGCAAACACTCTTTTCCAACAACCCAAGAGATGGCTATACACATGGACATCACCAGACAGTCAACACAGAAATCAGCAGCCAAAGATGGAGAAGCTCTATACAGTCAGTAAAAACAAGACCAGGAGCTGACTGTGGCTCAGACCATGAGCTTCTTGTCACAAAATTTAGGCTTAAACGGAAGAAAGTAAGGAAAAGCACTAGGTCACTCAGATATGAACTAAATCATATCCCTGACGAATATACAGTAGAGGTGACAAATAGATAGACACAGTGCCTGAAGAACTATGGACGGAGGTTCACAACATTGTACAAGAAGTAGCAACTAAAACCATCCCAAAGAAAAAGAAATGCAAGAAAGCAAAATGGCTGTCTGAGGAAGCTTTGCAAATAGCTGAGGACAGGAGGGAAGTGAAAGGCAAGAGAGAAAAAGAAAGATACATCCAATTGAATGCAGAATTCCAGAGAATAGCTAGAAGAGATAAGAATGCCTTCTTAAATGAACAGTGCAAAGAAATAGAAGAAAACAATAGAATAGGGAGGATTAGAGATCTCTTCAAGAAAATTGGAGAGATAAAGGGAACATTTCATGCAAAAATGGGCATGATAAAGGACCAAAATGGCAGGGACCTAACAAAGGCAAATGAGATTAAGAAGAGGTGGCAAAATTACACAGAAGAACTATACAAGAATGAGCTTAACGTCCCTGATAACCACAATGAGGTGGTCACTGACCTCGAGCCAGACATCCTAGAGCTGAGCAACAACAAAGCTAGTGGAGGTGACAGTATTCCAGCTGAGTTATTCAAAATCATAAAAGATGATTCAGTAAAAGTGCTATACTCAATTTGCCAGCAAATTTGGAAAACTCAACAGTGGTCACAGGATTGGAAAAGATCAGTTTACATTCCAATTCCAAAGAAAGGCAGTGCCAAAGAATGTTCAAACTAACACACCATTGCACTCATTTCACATGCTAGTAAAGTTATTCTTAAAATCCTACAAGGTAGACTCCAGCAGTATATGGATCGAGAACTACCAGAAGTACAGGCAGGATTTCAAAGAGGCAGAGGAACTAGAGATCAAATTGCCAACATATGCTGGATCATGGAGAAAGCTAGGGAGTTCCAGAAAAACATCTACTTCTGCTTCATTGTCTATGCTAAAGCATTTGATTGTGTGGATTACAACAAACTGTGGCTAGTTCTTAAAGAGATGGGAGTACCAGACCATCTAATTTATCACTTGAGAAACATATATGTGGGTCTAGAAGCAACAGTGAGAACTGGACACGGAACCACTGATTGGTTCAAAATTGGAAAAGGAGTCTGGCAAGGCTGCATACTGTCACCCTGCCTCTTTAGCCTATATGCAGAGCACATCATGAGAAAGGCAGGGCTAGATGAATCAAAAGTTGGAATTAAGATTGCCAGGAGAAGTACTAAGAACCTAAGATATGCAGATGATACCACTCTACTGGTAGAAAGTGAAGAGGAACTAAAGAGCCTCTTGTTGCGGGTGAAGAAGAAGAGTGCAAAAGTTGGGTTGAAACTAAACATTAAGACAACCAAGATCATGGCATCTGGCCCTTTCAATTCCTGGCAAATAGATGGGGGGAAAATGGAGGTAGTGACAGATTTTATTTTCCTAGGCTCCAAGATTACCGCAGATGGGGACTGCAACAAAGAAATTAAAAGATGCTTGTTCCTGGGGAGAAAAGCCATGGCAAATCTAGACAGCACACTAAAAAGCAGAGACATCACCCTGCCAACAAAAGTTCGTATAGTCAAGGCTGTGGTCTTCCCATTTGCGATGTATGGCTGTGAAAGTTGGACCATAAGAAAGGCTGAGCGCCAAAAAATTGAAGCCTTTGAACTATGGTGCTGGAGAAGACTCCTGCGAGTCCCTTGGACTGCAAGGCAATCTAACCGGTCAGTCCTAGAGGAGATCAACCCTGACTGCTCTTTATAAGGCCAGATCCTGAAGCTAAAACTCAAATACTTTGGCCACCTAAGGAGAAGGAAGGACTCACTGGAGAAGAGCCTAATGCTGGGAAAGGTTGAGGGCAATAGAAGAAGGGGATGACAGAGAATGAGGTGGCTGGATGGAGTCACTGAAGCAGGACAGGAGGGCCTGGAGGAACATTTTCCATGGGGTCGCGATGGGTCAGACATGACTTCTCAACTAACAACCAGCTCTTTGTTTGTTCCCAGCTGTCTTCTTGAAGGTTATTGAAAGTTCAAGGGAACATATTATTCTTTGTTTCTGGGCGTCCTGGGCATTTCTGAGTCATTATTGTTAGTGTTCTGTGCTTTGATTCTCCACTAGGTGTCAGTAGATGTTTATTTTCCAGTTTTTCAGACAAAAAATTATTATTGTTATATATTTTTTATAATTTCATCAATACCCTTTAGGGTATAGTCTTAACAGGGTTTTTTTAGTTTTTAGATTTGTCCAGACTGTAGTATTTTAAATTTAATTTCAATATATTTCTTTCCCCCTTAGCCTTAACTCGCCGCTTCTGTCTATGAGGGAGTGGGGATGTAGTCCCCTCCCTTCACTTTTGGAGGTTTTCCTGCTTTGGGTATTGTTTCCAAGAATTCAGTTAAAGATAGAAGAGAGAAGATTGATGCTCACCAATTCCAAGCACACTGTTCACCAAAGTTCTGGTTCGTTCTCTTGGACTTTGGCTGCAAGTAGCTTGGGCTAGATGGTGATGTACAGCTAGCCTTTCTCCTGTTGGGTCAGAGGGCTTCCCACAGATCGAACGGCATGACTGCTATCATTTCGTGATCAATGGCCCTCCTTCACAGTCACCTCTTAGGGGCAACTTCAGACTTATTTAGGGTCTGTCCAGCAGGGCAAAACTGACTGTGGGGAGCGGAGCTCCACTAACCCACAGCCGTGCGCTATGGCACAAAACCACAAGTCCACTTTAACTGCCTCTTCTCATACAACTTTAAACAGTCCAGTGTATTTCATCTGTTCTTTCTTATTTGGCAGCTAGTCTATTCCTTACTGGAATTCATTTTCTACAGGAAAGTAGACCTGCTGACAAGGGATGCGGTGGCTCAGTGGGTTAGGATGCTGAGCTTGTCGATCAGATGGTCAGCAGTTTGGCGGGTCGAATCCCGAGTGCCGCGTAGCAGAGTGAGCGCCTGTTACTCGTCCCAGCTTCTGCCAACCTAGCAGTTCGAAAGCACGTAAAAATGCAAGTAGAAAAATAGGGACCACTACGGTGGGAAGGTAACAGCGCTCTGTGCGCCTTTGGCATCTACTCATGCCAGCCACATGACCACGGAGACGTGCTCAGACAAGCACTGGCTCTTCAGTTTTGAAACGGAGATGAGCACTGGCCCCTAGAGTTGGAAACGACTAGCACGCATGTGCGGGGGAACCTTTACCTTTACCTTAGACCTGCTGAAATATAACATATATTGGTCATGACTAAATTTTCACTGATTTCAATGATTTTACTCTAAGCCTAATACTGCTACATATCCATAATTATAATTAGTTGGAACAAGTTCTTATTGCCCTTAATTTTGCTTCACTGACAAGATAAATGTCTGTATTACCTGTAATTTGCCTACTCAACTAAGTACTGACCATCACATACACAAAGTAATGAAGTCATTTGAGAAAAGGCTCTGAAGAGCAACTAAGTCAATATCTATTTGTGGTGTTGCCATTAGTGTCATCCATAATCCCAAGAACATGAGATAACATTAGCCTGCCCTCAGTCTGCAAGACCTCCTTGTCTCTTAGTTGCCACATGAAATTGTATTGTCTATTAATGACACTGCCAGTGTCGTTATGAAATTAAAGGTAGAAAATATTCAGAGCAGTGGAAACAATAGCAATCTAAGGACTGATCTATAGATTGCAAATAATAATAATAATCATGTGTGGGAATATATCATATAATGTTATCCCATCTACAATAAGGAAAAAAGCCCTATTCATAAAAAGCAAGTATGGAAAGATGAATAATACACTGAACCAGAAATTTTCTTCCTAACATGATCACTTTCAAGAGTTTGGGACACCTTAAAAGGGGTATTTAGTTATAGTAAAGCACTTTTCATACCTATATTTTGATGTGGACACTGAAAACAGAATGTTTCATAATTCCCTTTCCAGAAAGGGAAAAATGTCTCCAATACATTCCAAAACATAAGTGCTTTGAACTTTATGTTCAGCTGAAGAATTATTCATTTTACATTTTTTCTCCATAAACACATTGCTCAGATATTTTAGAATGGATAGCTCCATCTTTCACAAAATGCCATTCTAGACTGACAACTGATTAGTTATACAAGTATGATTATATGCAAATTGTCAATTTCTATTGACTTAATTGTGATCTAATGTAACATGTATAATTAACACATGCATTTAAACTAAATGTATATTTAATTAACATGCATATTTATAAAATGAATATATTTAGTGTATAATTTTTATTTGATTTTTAGGGGGAGGATACATTTTGATTGCACAATAGTGAGGAGCTGATATCAGACTTAAAGCTGACAAAAGTATGAAAAGGCAACAATAACCTTTTCCAACCAGACATTTGGTTATAATTTTCATTCCAGGCTTGCTATGTTTCTGATATTCCAGTTGCAGATTTCTCTTAAGACTGTTACATTTTATAGGTTCACATACTAATTCTGCGCCCAGATAGATATCTGATACATATTAGACTAAAAATCAGTTTTTTCTGGATATTTTCTTCATTTTTCAGAGCCATCTACTACTCATTAAGACTTAGGTCATATGCTACTTATCTGGGATAAATCCCAAAGAAAATGACATTTTTCACTAAAGTTCTGTAGGATTGTATTACTAGTATGCAGATCTCATCACCAAGAATTCCTGCAATTACTAATGCAGAAAATAACATTTTCCAGATAACCAGCACTATGGTTCAAATATTTCAGGCCATACTGTTACTATGAGTTGAATTATTCACATGAAAAAAGAGATTGAAAGAGTTAAGTCCATCTTTTCGCAGACTGATGGCTGAGTCTAGCAGTGAGATGCTAGAAAACAGAGTTAATAATAATAATAAAGTTGGAAGGGACCTTGGAGGTTATCTAGTCCAACCCCCTGCTCAGGCAGGAAAATGAGGTGTCATTTGGCCTGCCTGCTGCCTTAAGGTTAGCTTGCTATTTCAAATCCTTACAAAATATCAGTGTATGTCCAAAGCTAAGTATGATTCTATAACAAATAATAATAATAAACCTTTATTGTCAAAGTACAACATGTGTACATTGAGATTAGCTGAGCCTCCCCCCGTGCTCTCTCTCTGTCTCGTGCGATCTGATCTTTTAACTGAGGTACTTCTGGACATAAAAAACATATAATTCACTCCAAGAGTAATAAGCTATTGACACTGTAGGCTCAGTATGATATTACTATTGCTTTTATTAGGACAATTAAGTTCCATGCCATTCCACAAGAATGGAACGGTGACTTTCACCTCAAAAGCTTGCCTCCAAACTGTATTCCCTCTCTGGAGTTTTGGGAAATTGCCAGAGGAGTGCCAGAACATCTCAGAAGAGTATATCATCTGTTGAAATGAAAATGTGTACAATTTCTACCCCGTACAGAATGAACTTTAAAAGCATAATTTCTTTCTCCTTTTTTTCCAACCTGAAAAAAAGTTCCTTAAGCTTTCAGTAACAAATTAAAGATTAGGTTGCTCTGTGATGGTCTCAAATGAAAACAGCAGAGGCTCTTAATCAGCATTTTAGACTAAAAGAGAGCAGGAACTGAAATGTGTTCCATTTAATATTCCAAGCAAAGAATGTTTTTCAACAAGAAAAGTGAAGCAGGATGCTGTCCTGGTTTATGTCAAGCTACCCTGTATAGCAACTCGTGTCTTTTTCAGATTTCTGTCACAAAATGCGTTCTCTAAAAGACAAGTCAAGTAGAGAAATAAACAAGAGTTTTCTTGGATTTTCATCACTTTTTCCCAGGGAAGAAATTATTTCTGTGCCAAGCATCCCTCAGATGAATCTCCACATAACTGTTGATATGCATCCCCAAAGAATTCTGAAAGAAAAGCTGTAGAGGCTTCAAAAGAACACAGAGAGGGACATCTGGAGATAGGCCGCTCTTGCCAAGAAAAAGAGACTGTTAAGATGGCTGTAAATACTCAGCTTTGCCTTGTGGGCCATGACACCACTCTAGGCATCTGTTGAATCCACACTCGGTGCACAGTGGTGCTTAAGATGATTTAATTAGCCAAAATACTGTTTCATCACAGGTGCTGTCAGATCAGAGCCTAATGTTCACAGAGCAAGATGTGCTGGGACTGCAATCCCCAGAATTCCCAGCTGGGATGCCCCAAGACATGTTTCTTTTCCAGGTTGAAGAAATTATTCCAAGTGAAAGAGGTTAGACAGATGGAATAATATAGGTAGAAAAACCCAGTCTTTGGTGAGAAGAAAGTAGCTAATAATGCCTTACATTACCTCTTATTTATGGGTTGTGGAACAAGTTGTGATGGAGCTGAAAATGAATTGATACAAAAAGACACACAGAGAAAAAAAAATCAGAGTCTCTGTTTGGAAGTAGTTTTCCACAACCTGATCTATAGCAAGCCCATTATCTTTAGAAGGACTGTTATAAATAAATCAGTGGCAGAGAACAAGTGTCTCCTTACAGACATGTGCACAGAGTATGTGTGCACCCACCTACACATGCCTCTCTTTCACCATTCTTAGCACAAAATATCAAGTAGCAGGATTTTTAAAAGCAAATTGTAATTAGCATTCTTGTCCATGTTTATTAGCTTGGTTTGAATTTTAACTGACGTTTAGGGTTTTGGAGTTTTTTACATGCAGGAATTTAATCTTCCTGCATTAATTGCAACCTAATAATTTGCACTAATAATAGTGGGGGGGAAATAATAGGGTTCAAAATATGGGAGTATGTATGCTATACTCTGATTGGTTTGATTTGGACTACATCTCTAGATAAATGAGTATGTCCTTGTTGTCAGAATACCTTTTCCTGATGGCGCATAACAGAAGATTTCTTTTAAAATTGGGGTAAAAATATATATTTCAAATGGCATCATGGGTCTGTCATTTAAAAATGGATAAGAGCCAAAAATTTCAATCCCAGACCTTAAACCCAGAACTTGTTTGGATTCAGCAACTGATAAAAAATAAATGCAAAGCAGAAATAAAGCTGAATGTAAATGTAACAATTGCATGGAGCTAAGTATCCCTTTATTGCTCTGAGTACATCATGGTTTGATTCTTTTTCCCCATAGAAAATTTGCCAGAACACAATTCAGATCAACATATTAAAACTGACATATTATAAGACTCTTATAGTAAAAAAAAAATCACCAGGTTATTGTCTCAAGTTTTCTTTCAAGAGGCTATTGCTGCCTTAGCAAACTATCAATTTAAATGATGGGGGAGGGAGAAAACAACACATAATAAGTGACAGATTTTTCAAATCAGATAAAGATGGGAACCAGATTATCTGTCTGAGGTGATAGATTGCAGCAATAATAAATTCACTTTAAGACACTGGATCAATTTTTAATCAAGCCAAGAATTATTATTGCAGAGAGATAAAATGACCCATGAGAAGATGCCTTAATTTTCCACCAATCAAATTATAGCCTTTCTAAATAAGATGTAATGAGATCCATGGAATATCCAGGTTACATAGCCTACCTAATTACCCATGTACCCTGTCATGGAGTGATATAGTAGTGGTAAACTGACCTCGAGAGTCACCAAGATGAAAAGGTAATTAGTTTTTTCCACAGGGCTATGGTGAAAACAACAGCAATGACACTTGTCATCTCTTTCCACCAACTCAGAATCTTCAAGGTGTGTGTTCCCAATTTGCACAAGATATGACCTACTTCATAATTAACTACAGTCATGATGTAAAGCATACAGTATGTCCAGCACTATCACCAAGTAGAGAATGTAGGCTTGGCAAAGACAGCCAACCCATCCAGATTTAGCATTAAAGTTTATTACCTTGTCGTGGTTCATGGGCTAGTTGCAAGAACTTCAGCATTAAACATGTCATCAAGCTATGTTGTATAAACCACCCTTCCTGTTTAAAATATGAGTATATGTTGTGTCTCTTTTTGTAGTGTCTTACGGCGGGTTCCCGTCAAAAGAGGACAGCAGACTTGGGTGCTATCAGCTGTTTATTCATCTCAGCAGGAACGGCCAAAGCATGTTTTAAAACCCCCTTATATAGTCCTGCTGGCGAGCTCCTGGCCAATCCCAGTCTGCGGATTTTCCCGCCACTTCTGTTCTTGGCCAATCCCAGGCGACCACGTGTGGAGCTGTCAGCTCGCAGCTGTTATCAGTAGCTGTCAGCGGTAGCCGCGTGTGGAGCTGTCAGCTGTCAAAGAACTGTCAAACATACGATCTTCTACTGTAACCATTAAATGACTTTTAAATGAACATATATTACATCCCTTCCTCCCACACACAATTAAACAGTTAACATTTTTAACATCTTGTTGCTCAGTGGTCTTCTTAACCGGCCTCATTGGCCTCCGGGCCACACATAGTCTTTTAAATAGGTAGGTGGTCTTTTAGTTCTGACGGAACATCTGGGGGGATTGTTGGCTGGGCTTTCCTGGGTAGATGATGATGTTGGAGGTAGGGGATTCTTGGCCATAGAGTCCTCGCAGCTCTGTAGATTTTGGGAAGCCCTGGGCTTTCCCCCCCACAGAGAAAGTTCTCCCGGGTCTCGGAGGTTGTCAGGTTCCTCCCAAGTGTTGGGGGTGAGGCTGACTGGTTCCCCAGAGGATGGTTGTCCTTCTGGTGCTGGGGGCAGGTTACTTGGTCCCCTTTTCCTCAGCTGGTCAATGTGGCATCTTATTTGACGGCCCCCTTCCCCTTCAATAAGATATGAGATTGGCCTTGTGCGAAGAATGACCACCCCATGAAGCCATTTGCTCCCAAGTCCAAAATTCCTGGCCCACACATGGTCCCCTATGTTGAATTGTCTGGGAGGGGTTGGCAGTTCTGTTTCTGCTGCCACCCTGTCCGGGTGCAGCCTGTCCAGTCTGGTGACTAGGCGGCAGCCCCAACGTAATTCCGCTGGGCTCTTGCCGGTGGCTATGCAAGGGGTGGAGTGCTGGGCCAAAAGGAACTGAGCCAAACGTTGGTGCCAGTCACCGGAAATGATGCGTCGTAGGGCGTCTTTGGTCATCCGGACCATGACTTCAGCCAGGCCATTAGTGGATGGCCGGAAGGGAGCCGAGGTGATGTGTTTAATTAAGTTCACCCTGGTGAAAATCTGGAAATCAGTAGAGGTGAATTGTGGTCCATTGTCTGAAACTATTATATCAGGGAGACCGTGTGTGGCGAAGAGCCCCCTAAGCACTTGTACCGTGCTGGCTGTTGTTAGGCTTCTCACTGGGATGACCTCTAGCCACCTAGAATAGCTGTCGACTACAATGAGGAACAGTTGTCCCTGGAAGGGTCCAGCAAAATCGATGTGGATCCTTGACCAGGGTTTGTGAGCTGATTCCCACTTATGTAGGGGGGCGTGAGGTGGCCCTGGTCTGGATTGTTGACATGGTTGACATCCGGCAACAGGCTCCTCTATGTTTTTATCTAACCCTGGCCACCAAAGGTAGCTGCGAGCTAAGGCCTTCATTTTCACTATGCCAGGGTGACCCTCGTGCAAGGCTAGGAGGGCTCTGGGCCTGTGTTTTTCGGGGATAACTACTCTGCTTCCCCATAAGATGCACCCTTGGTGAGTGGATAATTCATTTCTCCTATTAAAGTAGGCCTGGAATTCAGGCCCTGGGCTATGGCCCTGCCAGCCAGAGGTTACCCAAACCAGTACTCTACTGAGGAGTCTGTCTGTGGTTGTTGCTGAAGCTATGTCCTTCACCTGCAGAGGGCAATCTGGCAATTCTTCAATGGTCAAGATCTGTCCCCCTGGGGCAGGGTCTGGGTCACAATCTGCTAAAGGCAGTCTGCTCAGTCCATCAGCATGACACATGTCTTTACCAGGCTTGTGAAGTAGTTTGAATGAATAAGCTGATAAGAATGTGGACCAGCGCAGAACCCTAGGGGACAGAATTTGAGGGGTTTGTTTGTTCACGGTAAAGAGTCCCAGCAAGGGCTTGTGATCTGTAAAGATCGTGAATTCCCTGCCATACAAATAATCGAGAAATTTTTTTAACCCCTGCAACAATGGCTAACGCCTCTTTATCGATTTGGGCATAATTTCTCTCTGCCTTTGATAATGTCCTTGAGTAATATGCAATTGGTTTCTGGACCCCTCCTTCCTCTAAATGGCTGAGCATGGCGCCAACCCTATAAGGGGAGGCGTCACATGCGATACAAATTGGTTTGTGTTCATTATAATGGGTAATAGTTGAATTGTTGGATAGTAGCTCTTTTAGGTCCCTGAAACAGTTTTCGTGGAGTGATGTCCACTCCCAAGGGGCATTCTTATCCAGTAGTCTATGTAAGGGCTCTGCTCTAGCTGCTTTCTTGGGAAGGAAGGTATGATAAAAATTTAAGAGCCCCAAGAAAGCTTGCAGCTCTGCTTTATTTTTTGGAGTTGGAGCCCTTTTAATAGCTTGCACCTTGGATTCCATTGGATGGATTCCTTGTGCATCTATCCTGTAGCCCAGGAATTCTGTGGAAGTTACCCCGATTGAACATTTTTCCTTTTTTAGTTTTAACCCAGTGGCATGAAATCTGCTAAGTACTGTTCACAGCCTCTCTGCCAGTGCCTCTTCATTTTCCCCAGCTATTAGGATGTCATCGAAGTAAGGACACACCCCTGGAATGCCTTTCAAAGTTCGCTCCATGATTTCCTGAAAAATCCCAGGCGCGGCTGAAATGCCAAACTGCAGTCTATGAACTTTGAAAGCCCTGCGGTGTGTAACTATCGTTTGCGCGTCAGCCGTCTCCCTGGTAACAGGGAGCTGCAAGTAAGCATGCGCGAGATCTAGCTTCGAGAAGATGGTGCCGGACTGAATGGCTGAGAGGACTTGCTTCACCGAAGGAACAGGGTAAGCATGGGGGGTTCAGGGCATGGTTAAGGGTGGCCTTATAGTCAGTGCAAATGCGCACCTCCCCGTTAGGTTTCACGGGGGTGACAATAGGGGTCTCCCAGGTTCCTCCCTTCACGGGTTCTAGCACCCCTAGTTTTACTAAGTGTTCCAGTTCATCCTCAATTTTTTGTTTGAGGGCGAACAGAACTCTTCTGGCCTTAATCCTTACCGGGAGGACATCAGGTTTTAATTTTAGGGAGATTGGGGACCCTGTGTACCTTCCCAGGGAGCCATCGAATACATCTGCAAATTGTTTGCAGACAGATTCGAGGCTTTTGGCCTGGGTAAGATGGACTCCCCCTAACCAAATACCCAAGGCCTCGAACCAGTTAAGTCCCACTAAGCTGGCCCCCTTCCCCTGGGTGACTAAAACTTCCAGTGGGCCCTGGAATCCCCTGAAACAAACGTCTAAGGTAGCTATTCCTTTAAGCTTAATTGGGGCCTGTTGGAAGTCAGCTAATCTCATTAGAGTGGGTTTAAGGGGAATTCTCTGTTTGCTGAGGCCGCAGATTGTATTGTAGGTCTCCATAGAAATTATGGAGACTGAGGAGCCTGAATCCACCTCCATTTCGCAGGGGATTCCCTGCAAATGGACTTTGATTCTAATTTTAGGCCTCAGCAGCTGGTGGACATTTAAATGGCTATCTGGTTTTCCCCGCCAGTTTGTAGTCTGTACTAAGGGACTGGGGGGCTCTGTGCATGGGGTATAGGGGTTTGTTGTACCTGGTAGGGCTGAATCCAGGTCATTGATGTTCCCTCAGTTCCGGCTGCAACAGACGGTGCGGATGTGCCCGGTCTTGCCTCACTCGTGGCATTTGGCATTCCTGAACTTGCAGGATGCCCGTGGGTGGGCTGCTCCACAGCTGGCGTATCTCAGACCGGTGTTTGCCATGCGGGGGTTTTGATAGGAATATGTCTGAGGTTTGTTTGGTCCCTTCACGGCACCGCGCTGTGCCAAAGGTTTTTGGTAGTCTGGTTGGATCACGTCGATTCTGATGTCGGGGTCTGTAATTTCTTCTTTGTTGTCCGCTCAGGTATTATGGTGGATTGACCTGTTGGGTCCGTTGGTAGGCTGGACTTGGGTTTCGTCGTGAGTCATTTCATACGCCCGGATCTCACTGACAACCTCGGTGAGGCTCATGGTTGGTTTGGTGACTATTTTTCTTTGAAGCCGCTTGTCGAGAAGTCCCAAGACGATCTGGTCCCGGATCCTGTCTTCTAGGTCCGGGAAGTGGCACCAGCGAGCGGCGTGTCTTACAGCTGCAACGAAGTCTGTTGCGGCTTCTCCTGGCCGTTGAGTCCGCTGGGCGAACCGCAGTCGTCAGTATAGCTCTGAGCGAGCTGGTATGAAGTGCTTGTTTTGCATGTCAGTCAGGACCGCATAAGGGACGGTGTTGACTGGGTCTGGATTACAGAGGCTGGCGGCGACATCGTAGACGGCAGGTCCGCTGAGGCATAGAAGCGCTGTGGCCTTTAGACGGTCTTTGGTTATTTTGTTGAATAGAAGGTACCCTTCTACCTGCCCTAAGTGCGATTCCCATCGCTCGGGGTATTTGATGTCGAATTCTCTTATCTGTCCCAATAATGTCATGCTGTCCTAGTGACTACTGCTTCACGGGTCCTGTGGAGTTATTTTCCCCACTGACTCCAGCTCAGTGACGGTCAGCTCGTGACTTCGCTCCATATCTTGGCTCCGTGAAGCAGTACCACCCTCGTCGCCAGATGTAGTGTCTTACGGCGGGTTCCCATCAAAAGAGGACAGCAGACTTGGGTGCTATCAGTTGTTTTTTATCTCAGCCAAAGCGTGTTTTAAAACCCCCTTATATAGTCCTGCTGGCGAGCTCCTGGCCAATCCCAGTCCGCGGATTTTCCCGCCGCTTCTGTTCTTGGCCAATCCCAGGCGACCACGTGTGGAGCTGTCAGCTCACAGCTGTTATCAGTAGCTGTCAGCGGTAGCCGCATGTGGAGCTGTCAGCTGTCAAAGAACTGTCAAACATATGATCTTCTATTGTAACCATTAAATGACTTTTAAACGAACATATATTACACTTTTCACATTATAGGTCCACATCATCTACCAAAGTAGAGGTTCATGTTAATTCTTAGCTGCTATACCTGTCATGGTTCCAATCAATGAGACAGTTCAAATAAAATGCAAACATTGTTTATCTAAAAGTCTTAATAATGAAATGAAACATCAGCACTCATGGAGGGATGCCAGATTCTGAAATCTCCTCCCCCCAAACCCATCATAACACACACACAATCCCTGCCCTTATCTACACATCATAAATCACATTATCCAATTAGTTTTACATATGAGGTTTCACTTCCCATTCTGTACGCGGGCTTTTGCAATCTTATCACAACTTCCGGGTGATTTCCTCCCTCCCAAATGAAGCAATTAAAGTAACAGGCTGTCTCTTATATTGTCAGTGCAAAAACATGTCAATGTTTGCAGCAGTGACAGTACCTACAAATGGGAGATCATTTGAGGTTCTGACTGACTGCCAAATAGGGAAAAAATGAAGTTTATGAACTTGATTTATATTGATTTATCTGCAGATGTATGGACAGCTTGAGGTCATTGGCTGTTTCCATTTTAGAATAAAGGAGAGTTGGGATACTTCTTAGTTCTTGGATATCTAAAGATGAGGACTTAGTTCTCCCATTGTCTCACTATCTAACCTAGTTAAGATGTCTATATACAGTATGAATGAGTGTGTGTATGAGAGAGAGTGTGTTTTATAAATAGTCTAAAGGCAGACCAATTTTGTGAAAATAAAAATAGATTTTTTTTTCTACAATCACTATCACAGACACCTGGAAAGATCATACTGTTGATTTCCCAGTTGGCTTTTCACATTGTTATCCTTTGGTTTTACGAACATTTATATTTATAGAATACCATCAGAAGATATTGCATTATCCCAATATCCAAGAGTTTTTCTCTCTTAATAGAACTGGATTCCTGATCTGTCTTCTTTTGCTATGAGATCATTTTTGTCACTGGGTCCTTATCCCTTTCCTATGTGGCTAGAAAAAAAGGCTCACAATCATGAATGCTAAAGAGTTTAGTGGCTCTGAGGAGTGGTCTTTGACTCGTAAACATTTTATAGTATCAGAAATGTAGATCCTAATTCCTCGGATACAATTTTTAGAAATGTTTCACTATTTCCTTAGAATTGTGGATGTTCTATGCAGAGGTTCACTAGTTAAGTAACAATATATTTGAGCTGGGATTTTTAATAGTCCCCTCTCCTCTCAGATATTATATTTCCTTGGAAATTGAACAGATTCATTCATCAGAACTATCCATAATTCCCACTACTCTGAACTTTCAACTTTCATTCATTTTAAAAATGGGGGAGGAGGAGTCAATGGGAAGCATAAATCTTAGTTTATATTCTTTCTGAGAGTTAAATTGGGCAAAATTACCCTCTGGAGTAAATCTATATGTTAACTATATTGTGTGGTTGTTCCTCAGTTTTAATCTTTATGGTGCTCATTTTAAGTTTCTTCATCAGTGAATTGTGGAGAATTCAAGGCTGCACAGATTAAAACTGGCTCATCAAGATCACCAGGAAGCCTTTGACAGAATCCTGAACCTTAAACTCCAGAGACCATTTGTCCTGCCTGCGTGCCCTTTCCTTTGGGCATCATCACCACTTAACAACACAATGACAGAGATAATTGACTCATGCAAAGGAAGTCACCATAAAATTAATGAAGTACAACAATTCATCCATCTGCTGCTCATTCTTTCTTAATTTATTAATAACAATTATCCCCAAAATGGCAAGGATTATAATTCCATTTCTCTTCTTAGCCTTAAAAATTGTGTCCATAATAGGCTTCAAAAGTGATCTCATACTGTTTTCAATCACATTGATGGTTTATAACTTGTAATATGTCAATAGCCAAATAACCATAAAAACTATTTCTGGTGGTTTAAATTAATTCTTGAAGAGGATAGTGTTAAATTCTAAGCTGTGCTTTCTGTGACAGCTTTTAAAACTTTCTCATATCTTATCACTCCAGTGTAAAGATTTAATTTACAATCTTTTTATGTTGCTACCTCTGTGCCATACATCCGTGTTCCTTCATATGTCTCACCCACATCAATATCGTGAAAAGGAGGAGGTCTATTTCTGGGGGGATACAAACAAATATATTTACTTCCCCAATAATCAATTGAAGATGAAATTGTTTATTTCGGTTGGCATTGTATTGATTCCACTAAAGATAATGCTGGCAATTTAAGGGGGGGTGGAGATTAGAAAACAAATGGTGCTCAAAGAATATAGTTCATAATACTGCAAAGTGTTCTCCTAATTAATGCATCTATACCACTTCATACTCAGCTGACATTCTTTTTCATTCTCTCAGTTCCTCCAAACTATCCATAAAATCATCCCATAAAGATTTCAGTTCCTATTTCCAGCACTTCTGCACTCCTTCCTCTTCTCCTTTCCCATTTTTTAAAAAAAAATTGCATTTATTTATTTATCAGAATTATTTGCCGTCCATCTCATGGGTTAGGGAACTCAGAGTGACTTACATCAAGATAAAACAACGTATAATGATAGTTATAAATATAAAATGGATTAAAATTACAAAAATTAAAACAAACTAAGAAACAAAAGTTTGGAGGGGAGAGGTAGGGAACCTTCTTTGTTAGTGTGCATGTCATAATAAAATTATTAGTGCCTAGAAATACGTATATAAAAAATAGAATAAATGTCATATTAAATCTTTGCGCTGCCAGATTAGGCTGCAAAAATTCAAATGACCACTAGATGGGAACATGGAGTTGAAGAAAGTTACTGCCATCTAGAGGTCATACAAATTTTCTGCCTTCTGCCTGAGGAATTGTTTTGGAAATCCGTAGATATTTTAACTGAGATGGTAAATTTTCCACCATTTTCTACTTTTACATTATATTACCTCTTTCCAACTTTGTCATTAAATGAACTTTAATCCAGCTGGCCACTTCTGAGTTCCCCATTGTTAATTTTCCTTTCTTTTTTGCAAAGAAGGACAAACATGTAACATGTACTTGTTCAATGAAGTATGCACACGAGTAGAAAATATACTTTTAATATCTTCCTATTGGAAAGTCCTTCCTTCTTAAGAAGATTGCTTGTGCTGATCACAAAAATTCAGGAACAGGCAATTTTGTTTGACTTCAGGACCATAGTTTTTTTTTAAATATATATATATATATATATATATATATATATATATATATATATATATATATATATATATATATATATATATATATATATATATATATATATATATATATATATATATATATATATATATATATATATATATATATATATATATATATATATATATATATATATATATATATATATATATATATATATATATATATATATATATATATATATATATATATATATATTTTTCTATTTTTACAATCAAGTGCCTAATAGACAACATGATGACTGAGTCCATTAGTGATTCTGTGGTACATGTAGGCTTCTTCAAACTAAATCCAATGTTATACCCTCTAGTACATCCACTCTTCTTCTGGTAATAGACATTTTTCCAGACTAGGCAAGTACAATTCTTATTGTTATAAGTAAATATACAATTGCCTATCAACATTTGTTACATTTTTCTAATAGTGTCAATAATATCAGTTTAGAATATCTTTTATAACCAAAGCATATCTTAATTGCATTTGCATTCAATATCCATTTATTTAATCTATATCCTATTTTTGCGTTTTTTAGTTTTAATTCCCCATCCATGTTCAAAATATCCCAATGATTTATAATTTCAGAACAAGTTATATTCGGATATAAGTTATATTATTCAAAGTTCTTAAAATATTCTTATTTCCCTTTTCATACCAAGATATGTATTCTGATTACAAATCCTATATATCTAGTTATAATAATATTTCTAGCAATCTATTCTTAACCATATTCAAACATCTAATTGGTAATATAACATCCACTCTAATAGGTCAAAGCTTCTATTTCCTTCACTCTTACTCTAGCTTTCTTCCTTTGCTAACTAACTTTCCAAGTCAGTGCACTTGGATCATCAAATAATTCTTCCTCTATTTTTGTGTATATTATTTGAGACAAGAGAAACAATTTAGTTAAAGTATTTTTGGAAGAACTAGCCTGTTGATATTCATTAAACAGTCTCCCTCCTTCTCCAATTCCCCACAGTTCTATTAACAGCTTTATATTCCATTCCACCAGCTCTCCTTCCTTATCCTCCAGTATGTTCTGAAATCTTGGTTTGTCCTTCGGGAAAGGGCAGTATATAAATGTAATAAAATAAATAAAAAAATAAATAAATAAATAAAATGTCTTTTCCATTTCTAAAGTTATCGTTGTGTCTTCTAAGTCTTCATTTATCTGAATCTGGTCACTGGTTTCTTCCTTTAGATCCTCAAAATTTGTGTCAGCATTCTCTGGTATTCCTTCTATTTTCTGGGTTGCTAGTTCCTTCTCAATTATTTTCTGAGTTTGTAGATTTAAATTAGAAAAATGTTCTTTTATCTCCTTCGTGTTATTTTTAATCTCATCATGAGCTAAAGCGATTATTTCTAATATTAATTTCAACATTGAGAGAATTTCTTTCTGTGGTTCACCAGTATTTTCTTGGTAATATGGCAAACTGAAACTTCTGGAGATGAATCAATCCATCAATTCCATACCTTTGGGTGTACAATTCCATAGGTTTAAGAGAAGATTATAGCAGTACTGATATGCTACATACTAAAAAAAAACCTGGGTGAAATGTAAAGCAGTCAAGTCTTCTTAGAAGCTGCATGAATAGACATAGAGCAGCCTTCCTCAATTTGATGCCCTCCAGACATGTTGGACTACAACTCTCAACACCCTCAGCCAGCTGCTGGCTAGAAATGAGTCGTAGTTCAATGCATCTGAAAGACACTGGGTTGGAGAAAGCTGAGATACATAGTGGTTCCATTTTCTGCTGCCATTATTAATAGTTAATAACAGATATCTCATTCATGTCTAATCCTTTTTTAAAAAACCATCTAAATTAATGGCGATTACGGATCTTATTCCAGTAAATTGTATAAATTGAGTGTGAGGGTAATGAGATGAATGCACATTTTTCTTTCACAAAGAATACAAAATGAGAATTGCTTATGTCTGCACATGAGAGTTTCCTAAGTTTTTGATATGATGACACCGCTCAGCCTACAATTCTGAGCAGCACCCAAAATAACTAACATCCTTTTGAAAACAAAGAAACACAATTCTAACAAAACATTTGCAGCTTTTGCACCTCAAGCTTTGTTCTGCACTTGCAGAAATGTCTGGAAATTAGATGCACTGTTTTTTTCCCCACCTGTACAAGCCAAGGCTGAGAGGAATTATATGCTGAACCTTTATAAGAGAGGAAAGAGAGACAAACAGCTGTCTTTAGGGTTAGAGTTAGGGTTAGTCAGGAGGCAGGCTGAGGCAAATGTTTCTGCCAAAGTGAATTGTTTACAAGTTGTGTAGTGCCTCAGTCTCCAAACGAAAACACCAACCCTGTGGTGGCTTAAAATACTGTCAGAAATAAATCAACTCAGCTCCCCAAAACAGATTCGATTGAGATCAATCAAGTCCAAAGCCAATCCCAAAGTGGTACAAAATGTGGGTGGAAAAGTGATCTCACATCAGTCCTTTCAAATAAAAAAATATTGTAAGGTTGTTTTGAAGTTCTGAGTGATATTTTTTTTCTTTTTTTGTTTCAACTTGAAAGGACCAGGCCACAGTCATCTAGGAAAAAACAGTTGTGTTATCTCAGTTAATGCAGGCTATTTTTTGTATAGTTCCAGTCCCTGTGTTTGGGGTATTTCTATCTTTCTTCCCATAGCCTACTTACCTATTCATTTTGGAAAAGTAGATATTTCATAACCAAAATCTCTCTCTCTCTCTCTCTCTCTCTCTCTCTCTCTCTCTCTCTCTCTCTCTCTCTCTCTCTCTCTCTCCTCCCTCCCTCCCTCCCTCCCTCCCTCCCTCCCCCAAACTAAGCATCAAATCAAAACAAATATTTTGATGAGAATTTAGAGTTTAAAAAGAAAGCAAAAAAGTTTGAATGTTATTCTCTAAGGCTAATATCTATTATATTAAATATCTGAGATTTTATTTCCACTTGTGCAATATTTCCAATAATACTGTATCTTTGTCTAATTAGGACATGCATTAAAAGTAAGTAAACTTAATTTAAAAAGAAATTTCCATCAGTGTTTCATTAGTTATCCTGGTAAATTAACACTTTAAATCTCTAATGGATGTCTTCAAATGAAAGTGTTATTAACAAAATATGTGATAATTAACATAATTAAAGCTGTTGAAGGTGCCTTTTTTTTAAAAAAAAGTGATATATCTTCTTTTAAGAAGATGTAAAAAAAGGAGAGATATAAAAATTCCTCAATTTTTTCACCATGTCGTTATGGGTAAATATTGTACAGGATCCCTTAAAGATCATTATAAAATTGCAATCAGTAATACATATTTTAAGAAAATTCATGAGACTGTCAAACCAGTAGGGATTTTGTACAGTTTTTTTTCTAAAAGAAGGACACCTTTATGAACATTCTATACATGCAACAGCATTGTAAACATTAAAATTTAACTTTAGCTTCTCTCAGCTTCAAATTATATCATAGAGGTTCACCTTCACTTTGAAATCAATATTTCCCATTCAACAGACATTCTGTTCTTATACTGTATTTACCACAACATTGGCATGTATTCACACTGGGCCCTTTTTTTTTCTTCATGTTTTTTCCAGTTAAGATATCAGATTTAGCATTGTTTGAATTCTATTCAATAACATTTGGCAACATATTTTAATTAGTAATTATACATTCTATACATGCAACAGCATTGTAAACATTAAAATTTAACTTTAGCTTCTCTCAGCTTCAAATTATATCATAGAGGTTCACCTTCACTTTGAAATCAATATTTCCCATTCAACAGACATTCTGTTCTTATACTGTATTTACCACAACATTGGCATGTATTCACACTGGGCCCTTTTTTTTTCTTCATGTTTTTTCCAGTTAAGATATCAGATTTAGCATTGTTTGAATTCTATTCAATAACATTTGGCAACATATTTTAATTAGTAATTATAATCTGTATATCCAAGAAAATGATTTTATACTATTAATATACTATTAAGGTTTATTGGACATAGATTTAAATATGAGGTCACTATTTAATTTGACCCAAGCATTAAACCTACATTCAATCAATAAATGTGTTGTCTATACAGTCTCGCCAAGAGTTAAGGTGAGCTAAATTCTTGATGATTTCTTCATGTTGCATTCTTGGCAATAGTATAAGATGGTTTGCTATCTTCTCCTTAAAGAATTTTTTCTAATTTTCTAATGCAACACTTCTGACATTTCCTGTTGGTCTCCCTATCCACATCTAACCCCATATGAACCTGCTTAATCTTTCTGTCAATATAGAGTAGAGTCAATACTTCCAATTAATATCCATGGATCATTTCCAATATAAAAATGTCTAAGCAGCTATAAAATGCTCTCTTTCACAGTTAAGTCAACATTCATGTCTCTGTTTCCCAAATCACATGGAAAGATCCTTCATATCCCACCTAGCTTAGAAGAAAGATTGATTACATGAAAAGGAAGTGGCCTTTATGTAACTGCATACTTGACTTCCTTATTGATAGGCCCCAGTTTGTGTGAGTTGGAAGAAAAGTTTCCAACTCCATCTCCTTGAGCACGGGTTCCCCACAAGGCTGTGTCTTGAGTCTGTTACTGTTCAGCTTGATGACCCACAACTGCGGTGCCAAATCTGCTACAAATCATATTGTGAAGTATGCGGATGACCCGGCAGTGGTGGGACTTATCCGGGATTACAAAGACGCTTGTAGGGAGGAAGTGAAGGCTCTGGAGGACTGGTGCAATAAAAGTAACCTGGTTCTAAATGTTAATAAAACAAAGGAGATCGCTGTAGATTTTAGAAAGAGCCGGCAAAGTAATACTCCATTCAGTTTCAAGGATGCAGATGTAGAGGTGGTCAACAGTATTAAGTATCTGGGGGTGCAGATAACTAACAATCTGAATTGGTCTCTCCACACATCACCCTTAGTGAAGCGTGCAAACCAGCATCTGCATTTCCAATATGAAATCAGAAAATCAGGTAGAACTGATGGAGAAAATGTTAAGACATGGACTGAAATCAAGAGGACATATTAAGATAAGAGAAATTAAAACTGTTACTGTCATGAAGAATTCTTGTGATAAAAATGAATATTTTGCCAAGAATGATAAATAGCTGTTTTGACAACAGATGTTACATTTAAACAATAGAAAAAAAGTTATATCTAAGTGTATATGTAAAGGGAAAAACATGAGTTAAATATAAAATGTTACAAGATGCAAAGGAAAGAGGAAGATTGGGTTTTCTGGCTCTGTATTTTGTTACTTGTTGTTTGATCTGGATGAAAGAATGGATGTTTTTGAGAAACAAGAGATAGATAGAAGATTATGACCTGAGCTTGGGATGGCATGGATATTTATAGTAAGATAAAGTTAACTTTAATGTGGGCTTTAAAAATCATTTTATTGGATGGGCCATAGTGTCACATATTGAGAATATGGAATAGTGTAAACCCAGGTTGTGCCGAAAAACATCTTTATGGATCTCAACTGAAGAAGCATATTATAGAAGAGAACAGGCAGACAAAGATGGCTGACATACCAGGACTTACTGAAAAACTATTAAAAGGAATTTAAAATCATAACAAGAGAATAAATAATAGCGGAAGGATACAGTTTTCCCATTTATAGATTGAAAGATTTAAAATATTTAAAAAGATTTATGGTATGGAGCAAAGTATGGTATGGTACGGAGCATTTATGGTATAAAGAATTTGAAATACAGTTATATAATAATGAATAACATAATTGTTAAATATATAATTTGTTGAAATTTAAAACAGGAAGAACAAGTTAAAGAATATATGATAAGGTGGACTAAGAATAGTGGTTATAGTGCAGAAATAAATTCAGTGGGAAAATATGTGGTTAAAAGGGTTGAAATTTGCGTTGTGTTATGATCTTAAAGAGAATTGTTATAAAATGATGTATCATGGGTACATGAGGACAGAGAAATTATGTGGAGTGTATAAAGACATTTCAAATGTATTTTGGAAATATGAACAGCATGAAGAGACATTTTTTTCATGCTCAGTGGACATGTAAAAAGGTTTTTTTAAAAATTGGATCCAAGCACATATTTTGATACAGAGGATTTTAAAGATCAATATTCAATTGAATCCAAAACTTTTCCTTTTGGGATTAATGGGAAAATGGTTAGAAAAAAGCCATGGAATATTATTTCAATATTACTGTGGTGAGATTACTATATGTACAGGGATGCAAAAATTCAATACTACTCTTTATGGAGGAGTGGTTGAGGAAGAGCCTTGGTGGAGCAGTGGGCTAATGCCTCCTTAAGTAACACCAGCTGCCTGCAATTAGTGCAGGTTCGCATCCCACCAGGCTCAAGGTTGACTCAGCCTTCCATCCTTCCGAGGTAGGTAAAATGAGGACCCAGATTGTTGGGGGCAATTAAGCTGACTTTGTAATAATGCCGCTTGGGGTGTGTGTGTGAAAGCCCTAATAAGCAGGCATATACATATAATGAAGGCTACTGCTAAGCTTGTAAGCCGCCCTGAGTCTTCGGAGAAGGGCGGGATATAAATGGAATTAAAATAAAAAATTAAAAAAAAATAAAGTTGACAGATTTTGCTGAAGTTGATAAATTGACTTTTTTCATTTGAAAAAAGACATTATCTACATTTATTGGGGACTGAAAGCCTCATCTGGACTTTTTGCATAAAAAGAAAAAAAATGTGATTTATGGTTTTGATGATTAAAGAAGTTTGTAAAAAGAAAAGGAATGCAATGTAACTTTGGAGCAGCGGCTCCAACCCTTTTCTATACCCAGGGCCCATGGAACACTTCTGATATATTCTCGCACCACTTACAAAAGTTTGAAATAACAGCAACGAATTATGCATATACACTACAATTTTGAAAAGCCAAGTTTTCGCACCCCCTGGAATATCATCTCTCACCCACAGGGGTGCGAGCACCCCTAGTTGGGAAACCCTGCTTTAGAGGGAGAGGTTAAAATATATCCATACTTATAACTGCTATTAAGAATTTCAGAAGCCATTTGTTTAAAACTTTTTTTTCTTTTCTGTCTCCAATATTTTTCTTTTCTTACATTTTTTGCTCTTTCTTTGACTTCTTTTTCTTTTTTTCTTCCTTACCTTATGTTACTTTGAATTAGTTTGTACTTTCTTGTTTAAAGGTTTCAATAAAAATATGTTTAAAAAAGATGGGGCACAATCTACGGTATCTGTAACTCATTAATTTGTTACAAATTATCTGCTGTTTTTTATAAAGTTTATATATCACCTATGGTCTATGTCTTTTTGAATTTATACATTGTGGTAGTGGTGAATCATTGTTCCCTTTAATTGTGATTTTAAATTGTTGTAAGATACTCTGAATGTTAAGAATCATCTTTCTCCTAGTATATTTCAATATTTGCCCACTGCTTCTTTCTTTGATAGATAATGTCTCAGGTTTTTAGCCACATAACTAACTGGTTGTTTTTTTCCATCTTATTTCTACTCTTTGGTATAGATTGGACAGGTTTGTGCACTGATTTCCTGACATTTCCAAGCTTTCTTTTGAAATAAAAATATGGCTTTTCTTCTTCGTCTCTCTCTTTCTATTTTTAGGTCACTCATGGAGTTTCGCGTTTATTCTTCCCAACAGGCGAAATGAGGTTCCATTTATTCAAGTCTCAGAGTCTCCGTGCTTCCTGTAACAAGAAAACCAATGGCTGACAAAGATTCCTTTGATTTGGCTTAGCTGGGTCTTCTGTAAACACTGAAAAGTACTTCATAAAGCATCTCTTCTACAACTTCAAACCCAACTGTTTTTACTTCCCAGATCTGACTGTCTCCAAAGCCCAGTATTTCTGGAATGTTTTTATTTATGATGTCCTCTTTAGATATTTAATTAATTTTGCACCAGCGATTCCAGTGTTCTCAGTCCATAGAATCATTCTTGGTTTGGCCCAGGAGTCTAGAATACATATTCATACTCTTAGAAGCCAGAAAGCTTACCATATTTAACAAGAACTCTCTCTGACAGTAATTGGAGATTTGGATCAAGGCACATAAATGAGAACATACTCTAGTGGCCCTCTGCATCCTGCAATCACCAACATCAGAGAGCAAATTTTAACATAATGCCTCTGTGGAGATGAATCTTCAATAAACAAACAAGCAGAAGAAAGCCTCGCTTTTGTCATGTGCTATTCCCACTGAAGATATGCTTCTTGCAGCCTCACCAGCCTCATTATTTACAGTAGCCCTTTCTCTTTCTTGTCTCATGTGCAGAAATGATCATCTTATTGCCGACAGTGGTATTAATCCTTCTCTGCCGCGGTGCCAGCTCCTTATGCAAATTACAACCATCATTAAATGTGCAAGGCTGCTACGAGTGAGAGATCTAAAATAACCTCTCCAGCTCCTTACAAAATAAAACAAGTTGCCTCTTTTTATTGAACTGTTCTGGTGACAGGTCTAAATCATTATGTCTTTTTTTTTTGGAGGACACTTAAATGGAACAAAGACTGACATTTAACAAAAATGATCTGGAGGCAAATGATCCCATGCTCTCCATGAATCATTTGAATATTTGCCTGTCTACATATGTGCATTAATAAGAAAGATCAGAAGTAATCATCACAGCTTTCCTCTTCAAGGTGCAGTTCCTAATTGTCCTGGTGTATTGTGGAATTGTGTTCTGTGGAGAAGAGAAGACTCACTGGAGAAGAGCCTAATGCTGGAAAAGACTGAGGGCAATAGAAGAAGGGGACGACAAAGAATGAGGTGGCTGGATGGAGTCACTGAAGCAGTAGGCGTGAGCTTAAATGGACTCCAGAAGATGGTAGAGGACAGCAAGGCCTGGAGGAATGTTGTCCATGGGGTCGCAATGGGTCAGACACAACTTCACAACTAATAACAGCAACAAATTGTGGAAAACATTATCTCTCTATCTGTTAGACACTGAAGAATAATACAATCCTATACATTTTTACTCAGCAGAGCTTTTTTTTCAAGTCCCTAATCCCTCAAACACAATCCCTGACCAATTCTGTGACATAAGAATGACACCAGCAGAATGACCATTCTTCTTGATGTCAGCTTTGAAATCAAAGTTTTTCTAAAGATAAACCAAGTGGAAATAAAGTTACTTGAAAAAGAAAACAAAATGGCTGGGGTGGGGGGGTGTCCAGTGCTTCTAAACCACCTGCCCATCCACCCCCTTGAAACAACAACAAGCACAATCAAACCAGCCACGTGATCAGGTCCATATCACCCCAGGGCCCCCAGGCCTATTCACAAAATTACATGTTCAGGGCCTTCTGAAAAAGTATCAAGATGGGGGCCAATCTCATATCCAGGGAAATAAGGTTCCATAGGAAGGAAGTCTCCACAGTTTTCTTGGTCCCACTAGACGTACTTTCCGAATAGATGGGACCTGCAACTTGCCCTAGTGGTTCTTCAAGTAGTCTGGCCCCACTCCAGGTTAGTTATATTTAGGCCTGATTATTATGGGGGCTTGAATTTTCATGGTAACCCTGCCTCATTGATTTTAGGAGAACATGACTGTATCAAATCTGTTTGAGCCTTCAAATTTACTTTGAAATTGGTTTTATAAAATAACAGTCTATAATGGAGAATGTGCACTTGGAAGCAGGTCAGTTGGCAATTCTCTTTTATTTATAAGTCTTCAGTATTTGACAGTAGCTTTCATCTCAGGCCTAATATCCAAGGTTTAGCAAAAAAAAATCCTTCTGATAACAGTGCCAAAGTCATTTTTAAGACCTTGATCTTCAGATTATGAAACATGATGGCGCTGCACAAAAAGCATTGATCCTGTCAAACCTTTGTGACCCAGTTCTTCACATCTTCCAACACTTTGTGAACTAGAAAAAGTTCCTCATTATGTAGATATGCACAACACAGAGAAACACTTTCCATCTTTCTTGAGTAAAGAAATATAAACATCGTAGTAGTTAGGTTCACACTCTATGCTAACGCACAAGGTTAATTGAATAAAGGAAAATGGCTGAGTGCACATGTAACACCAAGGTACAAACCACAAGAGGCGGGTTCACACAATTTTTTAAATAAATAAGGCTTTCTTATGTCTAAGTGTGATAGTCTAGCTCAGCTTTTTATGAATGAGGATTTTACTTTCCTGTTATGGGACTTGTTGGTAGCAATCCATTTCCTTTCCAGAAAAAAAAGTGATTGTTAGTATGTCACCCTGTCTTTTCACTAGCATAGGTTATTTCTGAACTCTGTACTTTTATCACACAATATGCTAAAATGATGGGGTGCCAGCATTATTGATACTTGTGACACTCTTCATTTGAGAACCCTTGACTTGCATCTCCAGGTGGTCTTTCAGGTAGACTAAAAATGTAAACAACCTTGCAGTTTCCTGGGACCCTTCAAACATTCCCCGAGAGTCTTGTAGGAATAGTAATATTAAGATCTTTAAGGGAGAAATGCCATCATTCATGGGCTGCCTTACGAATGTGTACTTTGTGGGGCTGCTTGAATTAATGTAGCATAATCTGTCCCATACTCGGTAGAAAGGAAATCCTTCTGAATTTATCTAAATTTGCTCCCGGGTAAACAACAACATAGCAACTTGCTTGAAGTATCCTGGCATGTTTTAAACATTTTCAGTGTGCTTTTCAGAGAAGCGTGGCATGGCTTTTATCGGGTAGATTTGAGGGATGGAAGAGGGCATTGCTGTTGGTGAGCTGCTGTGTAGCATTAATCACTCAAAAGTACAACACTCGTCTCATGTCCCCATTTGTACAACTTCATACTGCCTCCTGTATTTTCTCCTCTTTTTGCAAATTAGCTATATAAATCTGAACCACCAGGGAATGAACAAGTATCAAAGTGAAGACCTAATCTACTATTAATAAATTCCCTGGGCCTCACTTAAACTGAGTGTTTGGTGTAAAGTTAATACTTTGAAAATGAGTGTTTCACCATGGGTAATTTATACTAAATGTGGTATTAATCTACCCCTAAAATGTATTTCATGGAGGTTTGGGAAAGTGGATATTATCCCCTTTAGTTTTCACTTAGGAAGCTTCAAGTGTCAGTCAGGGAAGATTTTAACTTTCCAGATGTATGTTTATATCATGATACATCTCTCTTGGGTTGAGATTTGCCTGCTGGAAACATGCCCTTATGGGCCATCTTGAATTTAGCAAATTTGATTCAGCTTATAGATTGGAGAGTGTTACAGTCTACCTATCTGAAAGTGTGGCACTCCTTTTGCTTTTGTTTTATTTGTAGAAATTGTGTGATCTGTAATAGCATGCCAACTCTGGTTTAAATCATATGAACTAAATTAACATTTATGCCGAAATCCAAACTTGTAAACATAAAGGCTTTTATTAGAAAATTATGTCAAAGCAGGGAATCTGCAATATAGGTAGATGATTGTTTACAAAATTTTTGGAGTTGTAATTTAACGATCATTGGCAAAAAATGCAACTTATATACCATATTAATTTTGCTCTGAAAAATCTATTAGATTTTATAGAAGTTCATGTTCTCTTGAGTTGGTTTGGGAAATATTGGAAGGTCCACAAAACTGATTTTGGGGGTACTTTGATCGCTAATATAGATACATTCTCCATCCATTGCACAAAGGCCAGAAAAACTTAATATTTCCCTTTTTTATATACAAACATACATTTTACTACTAGTAATCCTGACTGGAAGCCAATTTAGAAATGTGGACTGTGTGCCTTAGTTGATATTAAATTTCTCTTTTCACTGTTACTAACTTAGTCGTGAATGTGCTTAAATGTGCACACATAAATGTATGTGTATGTGTGTATAAAAATTAGTTTTGATTCATATATAAAAGTCTGAGATTTTTCTGTTTTCTTCTCTTTATTTTATTTAATTATTTTTCTTCTGGTATATGAAATGTAAACATTGTTTAAAACCTGAACTCTTAAAGGAATAGAAACTCTGTCAGTCTATTGCAGCCAACCAGAAATGAATCTTGTAGCGCCGTTAAGAATAACCAATTTATTAGGGCGTGAGCTTTTCATGGGCTGCTGCCACTTCATCAGGAATGTGGAATGTTATGCTGAGTGAGGCACAAAAATACACACCAACAAATCAACAAGGTCAGCTTGATACAAAGAGTAATCTGCTATAGGACAAAGCTGAAAGAGAAAACAATAGAATTCCACTTGTCACCCAAAGCTTCTTAGCTGCCACCATTCAAATAATACTGTCACAGAGATGCCAAGCTTTTACCTGGTTACTGAAACTACTAGCTCTAAAATAGTTAAGTTAAACTCAGCTTCTGATGTCTATGTACGTAGATGAATCCATGCAGTTTTCTTGGCAAAAGTGTGGAAAGAGTTGGTCTTAGTTTCTTCCAGGATGCTTGTCAATTTTCTAATGTAGTCTACATTCCCTTATTTTCCTTAGGGAGAATGGGGTCCTCCATCATATCCTGGCTGAGTCTCGCTGATCTTTCTTGCTCCTTCCAGGATCCCGAGACCAGAAAAAATGCTGTGAATCTCAATGCTCCAACTTCAGTCAAGCTCAGCCAAAGTCTCCCTAGCCCCACCCACTCCCAAAAAAAAGGCTAAATGAGAATCGCTATTACAAGTTCAACGAAGTTGCAAAGAGCAACCGATTGCCTTCTGTGAGCGTAAGGGGTCAATCTCATATCCACAGCAGTTTAAACACACTGCTTGTGCGTTATAGCTTTCCTGCATGTCAAGAGATTCCTTGCCCCTGCTCTTCAAGGTCTTGAAGCTGAGTAGAAGTTGGTTATTGATGCTCACACCTCAGTCAAAACCTGCAACTCACTAGCATTTTGTGTTTATTGTATGGTACTGCGTCGTATTTTCAAAAGTATGATTCCTCTTAGAAAAAGAGAAGCTGATTCTGTCGCTAATAGGATTTAATGTCATCATGCCCATCTTTACTGTTCATATATTCGCCTGCTTTCAGTATAATAAATGCCATCATTATCAAGTTTCAACCATGGTTT
Source organism: Vipera berus (assembly GCF_964194415.1). Lineage (NCBI taxonomy): Eukaryota > Metazoa > Chordata > Lepidosauria > Squamata > Viperidae > Vipera > Vipera berus. Next base: position 197,311,465 of record NC_138202.1, on the reverse strand, counting down.
ACTGTCCTGCATATGCAATAAACAAGTTGATCACTAAATAAAAAAATAAAAATGGAGGCAAATCTGACACCAAAACCTAAATATTCAAAAAATCAATATGGGAAAATATCTCCATTTTCCAGAACATTCTGTCACTGACATTTAAAGTGAACCAAAGTACTCTAATGCACAATGTGATGAGTAAATTAACTAGAACTTTTGAAGAATTCCAAATCTGAATCATGGCCCAAACAGTCAAAGGCTTTTCAATTACATGTTTGACCTGAATGAGAGAAATCCTGGCTGAAGCCTATCCTTGGCTGCAGAAGCTCACTTGGCAGGTTTTGGGTCAGTTGCTCTCTGACGGCCTAGCCCAGGGGTAGGCAACCTTGGCTATGCTGGCTCAGGAATTCTGGGAGTTGAAGTCCATGAGTCATAAAAGAGCCAAGGTTGCCTACCCCTGGCCTCTCTCAGCCCAACCTTCAAAGGACTGAAGCAAAGTGGGAACAGGGAACACCATATATGCAACCTTGAGCTCACGAAGGAAAAGATGAGATATAAATCTAATACATTTTTTGGAAAAAAATTAATAACTCATTGGTGCAAGAATATCTTCATACTTAGCAATTGTTTTGTAATTTGCCACTACCATTAAGATAAATGTCACTGCCTGGACCTTTTCATTTTGGTTTGCTTTGCTTCAACCACTAGTGAATGAACATATTTTGAAAAACAATTTCCATTATACACTTTAGCAAAACACTTAAAATCATAAAACTGAAAATGTAGATAAAGGATTCAGAGATATTGTTCTGGGTGGGTTGAAATTACCTTTAGGAGTACATCATACATAGCCTCTGCCTTTCAAATAGGTATAACAAGGAATATTATGTGACCTCTCTCCAGTGAGAGAATGCTCTTTGATCTGGAGAAACTTTCATTAGTCGAACAGGAAGAAAAGCAAGTTTAGCCAGTTCCTTCTCTCAAACATGCATATCCAGGAGGACAGCAAAACTCTTTGGACAACATAGAAGTTAGTCGTGAGAGCTGAAGGAGGGACTGGAAACTAAGAAAAGTCTTCTCCTTTCCTATGTCACTGAATATTGCCTCCTTGAATCAAATATCTTTCATCAGCATAGGAACAATACTGGATACAATCTTTTTTGTCTAGGAGAGGTAGAAAAAAAAAGAATGGTCACCCAATTGTTCACTGAAGCTAGTTAGAAAAAGTGTATATAACCATTGCATATTATCCTGGATTAAATGCCATTTCACCACATTGTATTCCTGCTTGGTGGGGCCAGCTAAGAAATCTTGACTGGCCTAGATTTTTATAGACACAAGTAGCATTTTTATGAGATACATTCAAACCCAAAACCTAGGTACAATTTTGGATCTTTCGAGTTCTACAGATCAGTCCTGAATACTAAACAGTTGAATTGCTAATAACTCACCTACTTCCCAATCCTTGCCAAGGTATTCACAGTTGGAAATCACCCCATCAAGTTTTGAAGATTCCTTCAAGATAGAACTGTTTGGTACAAAAAAACCCAAAAAAAACCAGAAGCAATTTCTATTTTCAATCTGATTAGGGCTAATGGACTCATCATAATATCTTCTTTTCTGTGCATTATTCAGTCCTAGAAGTAGCAAATGACAGCTTCATCCATTAGTTCATTCAACAGAAGAGGATTTTCTGACCAGCCTTTACCAATAACTACCTAGTTTCTCACAAAAGGGCATTTGCCATGTGAATGATGGGTATTCTGTGAAATATTCTCCTTGTCATCACTTTTGGTCCTTTTATCTCAGACTGAGACACCTTTTGACAGATAAGTTCAGTCACTGATGGAGGGAAGGGGGAGAGAAAAAAGAGAGAGGAGAGAGAGAGGCAGACTTTCTCAAAGGCAAGCCCACACTGCTCCCGTGTGGTTTCAATCGAGAAGCAACAGAGAGAAAGAGCAGCAAGAGAAAAAGGGAGAGAAGAGGAGTGAGAGCCTTAGGCAGCAAAATGGGGGTGCAGGAAAACATGGAACATCAATTCTACAACAAGGACACTAAGAGTCCCTTCAGGTCCCTTACTGTCTGCAGCAACACTTGACAAAAAAAAAAATACAGTACCAGCACTGATCTACATCCTGTCTTTGTCAAAACAAAACTTCTCAATTAGCAATCAGCAAACACCTGGCGATTAATAAATGCAAAACTGCTATTACAGTGATATAAGCATTAAAAAACACACACACACACCACAGACTAAAAATCTGGATAGCTGTCAGCTTATGAGGAAAGCAGAGAAGATTAAAAGAGTTGCGATGTGAGTAGGCACTCCCCTCTTTAGCAGAAATGATCTTACAAGATTAGAAGATGGCTTTATTCAAAGTTGGGCGATTGGTATATCTCGTTCAGTGCTGTTACTCAACCTGACCATGGACCCATCCTCACATCCCACTCACTGCAACATGGCTAATCAGCAATTTCTAAATGGCACATCCTCATGATATTGCCTATCCCCAGTTCACAGCAATTTTAAGGCATCTTTAGTTCCATTAGAGTTTTCCCATTTCTTCCAACAAAATTTCTGACACAATCTGGCAGCCTTCATCCACAATATTGTTATTGACATAAACAGGGATTGGGATTAAAATAGCTGCTTGGGGCACATTCGCTCCCCTCCAGTTGCAGTGCATTCTTCTATTGGTTAGCTTGTGCTACAAAGAGATTGATTTTTTGCTTCTGCAAAGGTAATCTGTCTGTCTGTCTGTCTGCCTGCCTGCCTGTGTTATGCATGAGTGGCATTTTCCAAAATACTTTTCAGGTGTCCTAGAAGCTCCTGTACAAAGGGTTTAATTCTCTTCTGAAAGAGAATACAGGTTTACTCTTCTCTTAAAAGGTTGCTGGACTTTCATTTATAAGTGCTCTCTTCAGAGAAAGTTTGTCATGTGCTTCACAAAAGATTAATTTAAATCAAAATTTAAATTGATTTAAATCAGGAAAAAGAACCAGGCTTTTCCAGGTGTATATTACTGGTTTTGTCACCAAATAATGCATTACAGGATAGGGCTTCATATGACGGTATTTTAAAACATTTCTGTTACTCTGAGAGTGTGACTTCATCTTGCAAATTCCTATGCCATTTACTTACTTATCGACACCAACCGTAGCAATTTGCCATCAACCCTGAGCTCACTCACTCCTACTTCACTATGCCATCTTCCTACATGCCTGTTAGCCTGATTGACAGTTCTCAAGCTTAGAGGACAGGCGGGAGTAATGTGGGCATGTAGAAACACCCTCAGTGTTTCTTGCAACCTTTCCTCCACACTTACGACATGTCAGTCAACTATTTCTGCATAGCATCCATACTCCCCCCATATTCTCCTCCAGGCCTTACCCTGTCCTACCATGAAAGACAGTGATTGAGTGGCTACTTTTCTCACCAGCAGATGACAGGCAGTGGATAGAGCCGTGAAGCCAGGGGAATCCACCTATCACTTTTTAAAGTTGCTCTATACTAAAGCAATAAGAACCAAGCCAATCAGCAGCCTTGTTACTGTTACTATATTTCTCTCTATAGTAAGACTGGAAAGACAGCATATTAACATGGCCATTGAAGAAAAACCCCAAAACTATCTAGAGACTCGGGAGCAATGAAATGCCATGTTGAAGTGGAAGTTACTTATAACTGGTTTCTGAAATCTGTTATGGGTTTTTTTTCCCCTTCCAACGAGTCAAGGGGAGAAGAAAGCAAAATTGTGGCATAGGAAAGATTTAAAATGGATTCAAATGGGACACTGCATGACCAGATGAAAGCACATGAAGATAAAGAACCTTAACAGGTCCTTTGCATGTCCTATGTTGCAGTATGCTGCTGTATTATGTATTTAGAATAACTGAATTTGAGCTGAAAATGATTTGCCCCTTTATTTAATACAACCAATGTATTAAATCTTAGTATGTTGTGGAAACCTAACCATTGTGGCTTCTAAATTATGGTTGAAGCCAAACAGTCAAGATACCATGAAATGTGCCCAAATAAATTAGTCCTGGAAATGCAGGCCATAGTATAAATATATAACGTATAGATAACACCATTCATAAAGTTTCGGAACTTTATGTTCTTGTTTTATAAACTTTATGTTCTTGTGCTTGTATAAAGTTTTGGAACCAGTTTTGGAGCAGACTGGGGCATATACTGTGCAAAGCCATAATGTGGTTTGTTCTTTAACTCTAACTATGGGTCTTATACTCTGATGGTGAATCTCAGGGTGTACAACAAAATACAAAGTTAATTCTTCTATTGGTTAGCTTGTGCTAAATTCTATTGGTTAGCTTGTGCTAAATTTTAAAGTCTGCCTACTGAACATGCATGTCTCAAATTCTGAATATAAAATTAAAACAAAGGCAGCTTCTCATAGGATGGTTTTTGAATGTACTGAATGCTTTATGGCCTGGTTTTGCCCATGGATTTGTGATCTGCACATGATAAATTTAGCTCAAGATTTAATATGCTATGAGCCTCTTCAGAAATACAAGTGCTGTGCCATATGCAATTAGATCATTTCCCTTCCTTTGCATTGTTCAGATGTGCTGCATCAGTTGTCTTTACCTCAAGTGGAAGACTCAATGGGTACTTCTGGCCGCTCCTGAGGAGTTTTCCATTTTAATAACTAGTCACATTTCAGATTAGTTTTGTTTTGTTTTTAATGGCCTGTTTTCAGAAACGCAGAACTCAAAGAGAGTTGTCTGCTGTCAAGACCGCCATCCTGCTACGCTGTGCATTTCCTGCTGTCAGCCGGCCATGCTAAACAGGAACGGAGAGCTGTGGGATGGGAAGAGGAGGGGTTAACATGAGATGAATCAAAACTAAGCATTGGACTGTCCCATGAGAGCTGCCAGCCATTACCAAGGTCATATTATGGAATGCAGAACCATCCAGCCCAGGAAGACAGGGACTGTTACCCAAACAATTTGTTAGCACCTAATTGGACACTTGTTGATAACCAGGGGAGAAGGTGGGAACAAGAGAATGCTAACCATATACTTTGGGCTTGAAAATTCCAGATCCAGCTTTGCTTCTTCTGTAACAACTTGGCTTTAGTAAAGTATAATGGGTCTGAGCATCTTTCTTTTCAAACTGACCAAGTTGGGATGACTGACACCAGCATTCTAGACTAGAGCATGACTAGGAGTGGACTACAGGGGCGGATATTATTTGTTTGTTTGTTTGTTTGTTTGTTGTTTGTACCCCACCTTTATTATCTTGACCCTGCTACTTGGCTTCCTCCATTCAGATCCTTGAGTTCACTGTCATATGTCATCTACTTAATGCATCAGCTATGACATATACCTCATCTTTGCAGCACCTGTGCAGTTGTCTTACCATCGCTTAGTTGCAGTCATGAACTTTTGGGTAAATGGAGAGATCCCATTTCATAGTAATAAATATATTTCCTGAGTATATATCATAATGTGAGATAGTTCACCCTACCTTTCAAACCCATCGGAATCTGTTAGGATAGGGTGGAGTAGAGTGATGGTGTGACAACTAAAAACTAAGAATTTCTATCTTACCAGACTAAGGTTTAGTGGGAGCATGCTGCCATAGTGATCACACAAACATTGGCAATCTCAATTTCTTGTATTAAAGTTTGTTTTATTTGTAAGTGTATATGATTGAATGAGAGAGGGATATACATTTTGCTGTGAATCTGAGTGGACACAAGGAGATATAGGCTCACAATGAAGAATTGATTAGTTGATCATTCTCTGTGCTAAACGATTGGCCTGGAAAAGTGAACACTGATTGGCTGTCAGAAACTTGCAAGTTCTATAAACTTGTAAACAACCTGGCATCCTAATGGATGTGGAACAGCATAGTCAATGCTAGCTGTGTTTTAATAGTAGAATGAGAGGGACTGCTTGATGCAAAGGATGACTTTCTGGATATCAAGAGTGATGTGGATTTCCTTCTAAGCAAGACTGGGCTATCCCTTAAAAAAAGAAAAAGAAAAAAATATCTCCTCTCTATTTCTAGTGTATGTTTGGGGGGGGGAACCCTAGTTCTAATTTATCCACTTTGGGTCAATGCAATGAGGGGATGATGTGTACTCCAATTTCTGTATATATTTTCAGTGCCGCAGACTTCACAAGTGAGACGGAAAAGGCATCAGTAGGTTCAAGATTAATCCTTGAATAAGGTAGCAGGTTCTGAGTCTAATTGAAGGGCAGAAAATGACTCATTCTTACATTTATCAATACGTTTGTTAGTATCATAAGAAGCTCCACTTACTGAGGCTCAGAGATCAAATGTGTCAGACCGTCTCTGTATCTTTCTGGGTTGATTTCCATGGAGCTCCTTTCTTGTCTCCCTTGTCTGGATGGTAGAAAATGGAATGAACCCAAGGCTGCACCATTCAGGACAATCTGTCCTTTTGTTTTAGTGACATGTGAGGTGGTTCAGACAACTGCTTCTTCAGTCTGGGTTAGCTAATTTATTGTGACAAAGTTTGAGAATCTCAGAACTGGAGGATAATAGATTCCGACTTTTATAAGTTGAAATTGTGAGCAAGCAGAACCTGAAAGCCACTGAATGGCCTAGAAAGAAGCGTTATGGTGCATCAGGCAAATCCTCCCAAGTTCACATAATTATTGACCCGAGACATCACAATGGTTCCTCCAGAGCCATGAAGGTCAAATAGTGTTAATCCCATTGCCACCACAGATGATCTGGGATCAAGCAAAATAAGGCACATATTATACGAGACAGATGAAGCATGCCTACGGTTTGGAGCCCTGAAGTGAATTTTAGTCTCAGATTAAAGGGAGAGAAAAAATTAAAGAATGGGGTTTTTTTCTTCAGAAAAGAGAAAAAGAATGCCAGCACATACATAATTTGCTTTTTTTTCCCTCTCCAGCTCTGCATTGAAAAGGTGCAATTACTCTCACAATATTTCCTGTAGAAGCCCAGTGAAAATGAATAGAAGTCAAGAAGGAACCATCTCCTGCAATCCCAAAGGAGAACTTTTTCCAATTGTCTTCCACACAGGCGATCCTGTTCCTCAAATCTGGGTCCAGCTGAGCTGCAGCTACGCTTCTGTGTGATAGGCATTCATCATTTCAAGTGGAGTTCTCCATGAAGGAGCTCAATAGAGCTAAAAGCATTAACCAACCAATTGCTTTGGGATTAGTCAACTGCCCAGGTCATTGTGAATTCTCTCAGGGTGAATATTGTTCGTTTTCTCTCTCTCTCTCTCTCTCTCTCTCTCTCTCTCTCTATCTATCTATATATATCTATATCTATCTATCTATCTATCTATCTATCTATATCTATCTATCTATCTATCTATCTATCTATCTATCTATCTATCTATCTATCTATATATATATATATATATATATATATATATATATATATATATATATATATATATATATATATATATATATGATATTATTTGCTATTTCATGTGATGCATTATTTAGGATATTTTACCTCTCCAATAGTGAGAGACCTAGTTGTTATATGGGTAGTGAGACAATTAGGAAGATTTCAAGTCAAAATAAATGGCAATTCATATTTCATTAAATCATGCACTCTTTTGATTCAGTCTTTTGTGTGTTACATTTTATGCTTATAATCATTTTACTATGCGAGTTGTGTTTTCTTTTGGGTTTTAATTAGTTTGTATTATATTTATTTCTGCTAAGCTTGTAAGCCGCCCTGAGTCTTCGGAGAAGGGCGAGATATAAATGGAATTAAAATAAAAATAAAAAAAATTTCTGTTACCCATTTGGAGAATACACTTTAGATGGAAAGGCAGAATAAGAATCTAATAGGGCACTAAAATAATAGCAAAACTCCAAATACAACAAAAAAATAAACTCCTTGAAATTATTGCACATAGTACAAGCCACCTGTCCTCTAATATTTAACCATTGGGCTTAAGCATCCTAATCTCTACAGCATATAGGTTTGCAGCCTACTTCTTTTCCTTCATAATGATATCCACCTTTGCAAAAACAAATAGCTAATTCTTTCCACATGCTACTACATGCTTGTTTCGAAAGATAAAAATGAATTATGTAGGACAATTAAGATCTTTCAATAGTGATTCCAACTGAGTGTTTTTATTATTATTTCCACAGGTGATAGCTTTTGAATAAACTAGAATTCACTGGAATGTAAAGTTCTTTTTTAAAGTCTGGCTCCTATATATATAATTCCCATGGTAAATAGCAGAAGATAGCATGAAGTTAAGCATCTTGCAAAAGTAGTCCAAATATAGAGGCTACCTATCACTGCCGACTCTAGCACAGCACTCATTTTCAAAGATATATACTGTATTTGAATCTGTTCTTATGTACAATGTTGACCTATCTCTGATTGGATAAGGACAGGAGGATGCCATTAAAGTCCATCGCTGGCATCCCCCTTCAGTGATTCCAATCAGAATCAGACTAGGTTTCAGAGGCTGGAAGCCAAATATAATTATCTTAAATAAAAACTGAATATGTAATTGCATTTACTTCTATATATTTTCCATATAATATGAGAAAAACAGGTAGCGGAATCTCTGGGACAAATCCTTCATGGAAGCAAGTCAGTGGAATAACTGCAAGAGCAGAGAAGGTGAAGGACAGAGAAAGTATGCGGAGAAAGGAGTGAAGTGTGAAAGGAAGAAAAATGTAGAGACACAAAAGGAATGAAAATTAAGAAAAGGAGAACATTAGAGGGTAGAATATGAGTAGAGCAGTGGTATGCAGCGTGGCTAAAGACTCTAAAAGTAACTGGGAGAGACTTATACAGAAGAAGATTCTTATAGAAGGTTTAGAGGATGAGAAATTTGATAATGATAGTGGAAAAATGCCACTAATGTTCCCTACATGAACATGAGATGGGCCAGAGGTGGGGAAGAGCCTTATCCCAATCTTAGAAGAATTCAAGCCAGACTTTGTGAAAGGAAAGCCAATGGATTGGAAATCTCTAGTTTGGGGAAGATGTACAGGGTGGATTCTGCTTAGAGGCTAGAGGTATTTTATTCCACTATGTTGGCTGGTAGAGTGGAATGGCCTATACCAACTTAAATAAAGGGATGGATGGATGGATGGATGGATGGATGGATGGATGGATGGATGGAGATAGATAGATAGATAGATAGATAGATAGATAGATAGATAGATAGAGAGAGAGAGAGAGAGAGAGAGAGAGAGAGAGAGAGAGAGAGAGAGAGAGAGAGAGAGAGAGAGAGAGAGAGAGAGAGAGAGAGAGAGAGAGAGAGAGAGAGAGAGAGAGAGAGAGAGAGGAGAGAGAGAGAGAGAGAGAGAGAGAGAGAGAGAGAGAGAGAGAGAGAGAGAGAGAGAGAGAGAGAGAGAGAGAGAGAGAGAGAGAGAGAGAGAGAGAGAGAGAGAGAGAGAGAGAGAGAGAGAGAGAGAGAGAGAGAGATGGGTAGGCAGGAGGCAGACCATCCAGCTCTTCTTTGACTCCTGAACAATGCTGCTAAGTGTGTCTCCATATCTCCTAAAAAGTTTTTTAATATCTTATTCAAACAAAATCATCTGTTGTGAGCTGGGCAACTACATAAACTTGGTTTAATAAAGAAATAAATTGTGCCTCTGCTCCAGAATTTCATCTTTGCCTATTAGAAAATGTATGTAGTATAAGATATGTATTAATTAGGTTTACAGGAGAAAGAAAAAAATATTGTCTATGTCCACGATGAACAAGTGTCAGCTATGCATGGACTGTATGTTTGTTTCAATAGAGGAAGACTTGGAGGTAAATATCACCTCTTAATTACTGTAAATGAATTTGCTGTTAAAGAAACAGCTAGAAGGGAGGGATCAAACTGTTGGCACTTCTAACAAGAGTAGCCAAAACCTTCTCCTAGTATTGTAACAATGCTAAATTTTCTTCCTTTTCTTTTGCTAATTATCTGGGTAAATAAAACAGACTTGAAAGTGAACCAGGGCATAGTATGACTCCATAAATAAGTGACCCAGCTTGTATCAAAAATGCACACATTGATATTTTAGACTACTGATGCACAGTCTTTGAAAAGCCAAACTATCCTTACAAAATAGAATTTAGAACAATTGTGCTATTCCTCCTCCCCCACCCCAACCTTCTTTTTAAATTCTGGGAAATTTAAAACAGCTTATGAATTTCCACTATAGCAGGGAGAAATACATATCCAACATTGCTACCATGTGCTGATCATATATCAAAACAATACCTCCAAATAAGAAGGCTAAAATTCAGCCAAACTCAGGAATTCAAAACTCTTGTAATTTTAAGTGATGAAACAGGGTTATGGGGTTTTGGCTTTTTTGTTTGTTTTTTAAATAAAGTTTTTAAATGTGTTTAAAATGTCATTTGTTCATATATTAAGTATGAACAATCTTCTTTCATTTGTATCTTCTTTCCCAGACTATATTCCCCATATATATTTCTATATCAGTAATACATAGTATTTCTATATACTATTTTTCTCCAACCTCACACCCTCTAGATCAGGGGTGTCAAACTCAATTTCACTGAGGGCTGCATCAGCATTGCGGTTGCCCTCAGGGGGCCGGGTGGGTATGCTAGGGTGGGCGCGGCCTAGTGGGTGGGCGTGGCTAGAGTGCATATGGCCTACTGGGTGGGCATGGCCAGCTCTACATCGTTCGCATCAAGGGTGCCTATGGGGGCCTGGGCAGGATTGGGACAGATCTGAGGGTCTCTGGCAGAAGGAGGGTCTCTGGGCCAGGGCCAAGGCAGTGGGGGCCGTTCCCTCACTGTTTCCAGGATGGATTCGCGGGCCGCATGAAACCACTTCGCGGGCCGGATCTGGCCCCCGGGCCTTGTGTTTGACATGTCTGCTCTAGATGGATAGGACCAACTTCCTAGTCCTGTCAGAGAAAATTAAGTTCAAGAGCAGAGTTGTAGAAGTGGTTACAGTGGTTACAGTGCCCAGTCTACCAAGTTGGGGGGAATTGCTTTATAATCTGAAAGGAATTTAGGGGAGACCTATCAATAATACTCCAAAGCCATTAACTCATTTATTTAAGAATTTCTGCTTTAATATGGCAAACCTGCCTTAAGTGAACAAACCATTAATTTGGTGACTTCTTTTTCGGTTAAATGGTTGCAGGGCAAATTTTACATTGCTTCTCTTTCTCAGAGGAGTTCATTGTTTGCTACATCACCGTTTATTTGGCTTAAGGAACACGTTAACCTATCTGCAGAATTTAAACATCTGACAAATGACAGTACTGTTCATTTTATTCATCAACTAATTGCTTTGCCACCTGGAGCTGAGGCTTTATATATATTCAGCTTCTAAAAGATCTGAAAAGGATCTCAATTATTCTTTAATTTGTTCCTTGAATGTAAAGTAGGAAAATCTGGCTTAATCAAACAATGTCTCAGTTCTATTGGGATATGTCTAGTTACCTTATAACAAGGTAAGCTTTCATTTAATCATATGATACAATAATTCCCAGCTTGCAGGCCAAGTATCCCCTTAGTTGCAATCAATTTTCTATTGGAAAAAATTATAAACATTGTCTCTTTGCTGAAATCCCAGCAGAGAAAAAGGACTGCTTTTTGATCCAACCTGCTGTGATTTCAACCACACTAATAATCTCAGTGCCAGAAACCATGAAACACAGAGATATGCATAAAGCAAGCTGTCTATATTGGCACACGGTGACAAGATTTCCTACATGAGGAGGGGAATTGATTAAATGATGTCTGGGGTCCAAGACCACAGCCAAGAATCAACAGCATGGACAGATGAATGCAAGGAAGTGAGGGCGAAGAGGTAGAGATGTGGATATTTAATGAAGAAAGCATTCACAGCCCCAGAATAGGAAAAAGAAGAGCATTATATTCAACTGGACAAAGAGGAGATCAGTTCCAGGGTTCTACTAAAGATCTGACTCAACCAAGGGATTGACACTGCCCCAGTCTCTCCTTGTGGAAGCTGTAGCAAGTGCTAATGAAGAATGTGCATTGCTCATGTCTTGCTGATGAGGGCTTGTCGTGCATTCTCTGCTTATATAGCCAGAATGCATCAGCTGGTCTAAAAACTGCAACAAACAAATGAAGTCCAGTCTTGTTGTGATTCAGGGTCAGCCTGTGGGTTCGGCAGTTGGGTCGGACGACTCAGAGGAGGAGGAGGGGGGTGTTGAAGAGCTTGCTGAGGGGGTTGGAGAGCTTGCTGATGAGAGCCCTCAGCCAGGCCCCTCCCACCTGGTCACGACGGAGACCCAGCTGTGTGAGCCTGACAGCGTGGATGAAGATGACCCACAGCTGGCCCTGTTCAAGGACGCCCGACGCAGGAGGCAGTCAATCAGGAGTAAACAGAGGAAGGCAATGGGGCACCTCAGAAGGAGGCAGAGATAAGCCACGCCCTGAACTGTATAAAAGGGGAATGTGTGGGAGGGCTGGTTTGCTGAAGGCAACCGCTTGTATAGCTCCTGTTTCATGGTTCATGTCTTGTTTTGCTCTGTTTTATGTTAATAAATTTGGCAGGCTTAGTTCCAGCCTCTTGCCGTTTGTAAAGGGGTTGTCCCTGCCTTTTCTGCGGGGCCGGTAGCAGGCTGGTACAGAACAAGTCTTTACATGAGGAATAGTAAACAACGCAACTGCAAGTATATGATTGGCTGATTCCCCATTCTATTCTAATGTATTTGCTTGTTTATTTTTGATTTAGAGCTATGTATGAACCCATCCACTGGTTATGGTCCAGCACAATGAGTTGTTCAACAAATCATCAGATTATTATTTTTGAATGATTGACTTCAGTGCTGATACTTTTAAGGTCCTGGGGCACATGCATGGGGTATTCTCAGTTACATTACATCTCACTAAGCTTTGCTTCTTCTTATGTATTAAATGCAATCAAAATGGAAATTTGGGTAAAACAAGGCAACACATTTTCTCCTACAAAGGTCAAACATTGATTCTCAGCACAAGCTAATTTCACAGAGCTATACAATAAAAGAAACAGTCTGCATGCATGTAATCCTTTATTCCTTGGAGGAAGAGTAGATATAATAACTTAAAACAATGTGTATATATTACACTCAAAGTACTCAGAACCAACAAGCACAGTATTAATGAAACAAGAAGCACTTGAATCACTGTTATAAAAACCAGGAAAGAAAAGTATTCAGTTCTGGCTTAGAAATGAGACCCTAATGAGGTTCTGATAGCATAATACTACTAATTGTTATTAAATTTATATGCCACCAACACTCTGGGTGGCTTACAATTGTTAAAACATTTTAAAACAACAATATAAAAACACAAAAACAACACAAGACAAAAAAAACAACCATGGCAAAGAAAAACCAAGAGGGAAACAGAAAGAAAGAAAGGAATATTAGTTGTCCTCTCCAAAAACCTGGATGAAGAACCAGGTTTTTAATGAACTTTGAAATATCAGTTATCTATATGGGGAGATTGGGGCTGGGGTGTCATTCAAGAGGGCAGGTGCTGTTACAAGAAGACACGCTTTGAGATCCCGAGAGATTCCATTATTTAATCAATGGAACCTAGTGCATACCAACCCTACCAGATTGAACCCAGTTGGACAGATGCTATAGGAGATTGATGGTCCCTCAAGTAAACAGGCCTACGCCATCTAGAGCATACACGTTGTGACCAGCACCATGAATCATACCCAGAAGCAAACTGGCAACTAGCAGAACTCGCAAAATAGAGGTGCAACATGGGCATAATGAATCATACCTATCACTGCCCACAGCACTGCATTCTGGACCAGATGAAGCTTCCAGGTGATTTTTAGTGGTACCCGTATGTATAGCTACATTTTCTAAGAATGCAGTGCCAGACTTTGATTGCAAAGGGGTACTAGATTAGTCTTCTTTGTCATTTACCCTCCATTTTCCCTTTCAGCTTCCCAGGTTAAGATGAATTTTGGAATGCCTCATATAAATATAGAAGGCCTCAGGTTGAAGCAATACACACCCACACAGAAACATACACACGCAAAAAAAAATTCTCATACATACACAAGTATAAGGTAAAGGTAAAGGTTCCCCCGCACATGCATGCTAGTCATTTCCGACTCTAGGGGCCGGTGCTCATCTCTGTTTCAAAGCCGAAGAGCCAGCGCTTGTCCAAGGACGTCTACGTGGTCATGTGGCCGGCATGACTAGACACCAAAGGCGCACGGAATGCTGTTACCTTCCCACCGTAGTGGTCCCTATTTTTCTACTTGCATTTTTACGTGCTTTCGAACTGCTAGGTTGGCAGAAGCTGGGATGAGTAACAGGCGCTCACTCTGTTACACGGCACTTGGGATTCGACCCGCCAAACTGCCAACCTTCTGATCGACAAGCTCAGCGTCCTAACCCACTGAGCCACCACTCAGTATATGGAAGGATAAAAACTGCTTCAGTCCATTATGGCTCCCTTATCACAGATGTAAACTGCTGGACTAATCCTAATGACTTAGATTGTGATAGTACATTAACATAATAAATGAACACATAATATAGTATCAGCAGAACTGCATGGAAATACCTTAATGTAAATTATTAGCTAGCTCAACCAGTCTCCTCTGTAAACTTGTTTTTCAGTGGCACATACATCTAGTTGTTTCTATATACAAACATTCATTGTCTGAATGTTTCTCTACTAAACAATGCACATGCATTGCTTTTAATACTCTTACAAATATTTTTAAGGAAAGCTCAATACAGATATTCCTCACATTCGCCATAAATAATATGACTGTGAAAGATTGGTTCAAAATGATATGGGAGGGCAATTTGTTTTTGTGGCATTTTTTCTGACTTCTAGAATACATTCATAAACAATTCAGTAGCACATCAAGGGCTAAAAACAGTCACTCCACCTCCACAAATCAATGTACTCCGGGGGAAGCCCAATACAAACTTGTGATGAATTATGCCTTCAACTATAATCTATATATCAGAAAAGAACACTGCTGCAGAAAATATTTAAGCCTTACTTAAATTGAAATATGCAGTTTGATGAGCTGCCTTATCAAATTCAAATCCAGCAGGGTATTACAACCAAGAACAATAACATAGTCAGCAGTGTAATTACAGTAATGACCTACAGCTACAGTATTGTCTTTAATTAAGTCTTTATTGGTCGGTATTCACCACTTAATATTAACTCTAACTACTGCAGTACATCTTCTGCATTTTCACAAAGGATTCCTGTCAAAAGAATGAAAAGGAATTCTTCAATCTAAGTGCCATTCTTGGACTGAAAGTTATTCAGATGCATTTAACAGTGCAAATACTGTAACACAAAATGGTATTCAAACACAATAAATGTCTCAGTAGACTAGTGGAGTGCCACATTTGGAACTGCCTTGACAAATAGATAAGTGGGACTCCTCTGATATTCTGGCAGTGCACAGTCAGAGCTGAGGGGGAAAAATGGAACCGTCCATAAACTATTGGTTAATGTAACTTTTTTTTCCAGTCAGAAAGTAAGAAGTATTTAAACTCAGCTAAAAAGACCACAACAATGTTCTTGGTAGCCACAACCAGTGCTTTTTTTTGTAAAAGAAAAAGGTGCCGGAACTCACACATGTCATACAACCCGCCTTGCATGCCCTACAAGGTTCCATCCAAAAAAAGGTGCCGGAACTCCGTTCTGAGCGTTCTATGACAAAAAAAGCCCTGGCCACAACGATATGATAAGCACTGTTAATT
This sequence comes from Vipera berus, assembly GCF_964194415.1. NCBI lineage: Eukaryota > Metazoa > Chordata > Lepidosauria > Squamata > Viperidae > Vipera > Vipera berus. The sequence continues at coordinate 197,295,778 of NC_138202.1, read as the reverse complement.
TATTTGTTGGCATCCCTAACAGACATCTAGGCACAAATGCGGACGGCTTTTAAGGAGTGCATATTAGAGGTAGGGAGGGATAAAAGGTGGATATTTCCTGTTGTTACAGTAACACTATGATTAACACAAATAAATGAATCCTTGAGTAATTCTGTCATTTGTTCTTGACTTTGACAGACTCCAAGGCACCAGAGGAAAAAGTTGTTTTCTATTTGTTTACTTAAGCAGTTCTTTTGCCAACTCCATGCCCTCTTCTTGATTGTTCCCTGTCTTCCTCAGACGTGAATACAGTACCTTTTACACAAGCAAGCACAAGGACACCTTTCTATACACAGGTAGTGAGGCTTAGGCAACAGGAATCTTTGAACCTTGGAAGTTCACCTTTTAACTATTATATCTGCCAAATGTTTTCCTAGAGTCTTCAAGAAGAAAAGGAAGAAAGTTATAACTGAATTAAGATGGAATGCTCAAGCTGAATAGAGAAGTCTGATGAAGGCTTGGTTGCTAACTCCAGAGACCTCCCAAATTTGTTAGTAAATTATCCTTTTTAATTTGACAGAAGACAGAAATTAGTAAATATATGATTGGATACCAATCATTTTAGCTTATACTGAACTTTAATTCAATGTAAATGAAATCAATTTTTTATTTTTATCTTACACACACACACACACACACACACACACTTTTTTTAGAAGGCAGTCTTTTGAAGGCCAGCTTTGGCCTGGAATAATTTGCGGATCCCTGAACTGATCCATCTACTTTTTTTCTGCCTTCTTTTGGTTGGTTGATTTTTCTCATTGTATTGATGTACGATTCAGGAAGCTTTTAGATAGGTGATTCCTAGCTCTATCAGTCACAGGGTATTGCGCTGTGATTCATATTACTTTCCAAAATGGATTTCCTGCTACTAGGAAAAAAAGGACAGAAGCTACAACAAAGCAAAGAAGAGTTGCAAATCAACTGGAAATACAAATACAATGCACAGACACACAGACACAGACACACAAAAACACACACACGGGAAACCACTATTTCAAATAAGCATCCAGAATGAAAACATCTTAAGTTGCAAAGCTATTTTTAAATTGCCTTTGTTTAAGAGAAAAAATAACTCAGTATGAGGAAGAATTATTTTTCCTCTCGTGGGTCATGGGCCCACATGATTTTTCGGTATTCTGGGATAGCAAAGCAAAACGCTGTGAACAGAACCAGGTATCTAAAACTGTACAGAAAACTATACCAGAATTAACAAGAGATGCCTTGTTAGTTTGATAATCATTCTGTATCTCAAGAATGTTTCTTCATTAATTGTTCATAGTTTCATATGGATGGCCTAGCAACCCTGGCTTTAACTCTGTCCTCATGGAGCTGGTCTTGCTTTTGTCTCTGAGTTACACTGAACCACTGATCACAAAATACAGGGGAGAGGGTAGAGCCTCAGAACAAACTATTATTGCACCCGCAATTTGTTCTGTACCACAGCAAGGGCTGGATTCACTTAGGCACCATTTTTGGAAAAAGTCTTCTCTATTCTTCTTGTGGGTGACTATTGCCAACTCTCTTGACCCCAAAATGTAAGGGTCTACTGGATCAGCAGTAGTGACCATCTGTACATCAAATGGCCCAATTCAGCTATTTCTTGATTCCTTTGTTCCATTTACAACATTCAAGAAAGTAATTTTTTCACCAAGCAGGATATTTCTTTCTATCATGGAAAGTTCTAAATATTGAAATCTTTAAAGCCAGTAATAGTTTGAGCTTAAGGCAGTCATAATTTAAACCAACCTATTTTGAATTTTCATCTTGGTGAAACAATCAACTACGGTAGCAACTATTATATGTAGAAATCCTCACATGCTATATTTTGCTCCTACCTTGAAGGACTGAGTGCTCAGCATTTCCCAGAGCAGTATTTACATACTTTATTTATGTATTTATTAATTCATTCATTTTTATTGTTAGGGGCAACTTAATGCTTTTTTTAAAAAACAAAAAACTAATGTTTTCCTAGACCCTCTCTCTTTTCCCCTTTTCTTCTTCCCTCCAAGTTATCCTTTCCTATGGAGTGAGTTTACGTGCACATACATATACACATATATACATACTGTACATACATCTAGTAAGTAGTAATTAACTAACCAAGAAGGCTGTGTCTACAAATAAGTATTAGAACTAATCAAAATCACCAAGACAAACTTATTATGTGAATAAATGTGTAAGATTTCGACCTGATGTAGTCAAGCATTTTGGGTGAACATAGAACATAGACATCTATATATTCTGACATCTATATTCTGTAGGCATCTATATTCTGCTGTCACTATGTAAAGTGGGTAACTCAACAAAATAAATAAATTGAAAATAAGAGGAGAACAGGGAGCACAGTATCCTGTCATCTTCTTGTGATGCTTACGATGGAAGGCATGACTCTGTCTATATATCCCTCAAGTTGGCTACAGTATATTTTCTCACAGGCAACTTAGGTCAATGCAACTTGAACTGAATACAATCGGTAATGTATATTTGTGATTTGACAACTGCATCCAGCTGCTAAAGTGAAGATGGACAAACTCTGGCCCATGACTTAATTTCAAGAGATCCTCAGCCTATTTTCAAAAATATCTTTGCAAACAAAGCTGGGGTGGAATGGAGAAAGGAGGAAAAAAATGAAGAAAGACTAAAAAGAATGGTGACCCTAATCATCTGGCTTGCCCAGTGCTTGGTTCAAACCTGTCCACCACTGACAGACAATGCAGAAAGGATTGTCCATTTACTACGCTAGTAAGTCCCATTTCCCAAAACTGTATCCCAGTAAAACTGTATCGTAGATATATCCTAAATCGTCTTCAGTATGAATTCTAGTTCTCATTCCAAGAGGCGTTCTACCTGAGAAGTCCCACAAATGACCTATGAATACCTGCCCTTTCAGAATCTGTTCCAATGGCTAGTTTCTACTGGTTAAAATTTGTTGCTGAAATCATTAATGCCTCTATTGAAGGTTCTTAAGGAGTGTTATATCAGCTACTTAAGATCCACATCTACTTTCCAAGAAATAATGCTGTCATTTATACTCTGAAATTCGAAATGGAGGAAAAGATAGAAGGAGAAAAAAGGAAAGCTTCGTGAAATGGCATTTACATGAAGTTCAGAAATGAAAAGTAAATTCTGTCCCTAGCCATGGTATTAGAAAGTGTGTATCTATCTCTCTATATCTATGTATCTATCTGTCTGTCTGTCTGTCTCTCTGTCTGTCTATCTATCTATCTATCTATCTATCTATCTATCTATCTATCTATCTATCTATCTATCTATCTATCTATCAATTGTATTTGCTATACTTTACAGCTGTGTATGCATAAATAAAATTAGCCTGAGAAATCATGCTGGCTTTCACAAGTCATTGCGATTCTGAGCCAAAACAAGAACTGAGGTACTTATATATTTATTTGTTCATTTATTTGTTCATTAAATCTGGGCAATCACATTCAGAGGAATGTGGTTGTCTTCTGATCAGAGAGAGAGAGAGAGGCATTATATGCATCTGCCATGACACTATTTAGAAAGTAATCACCAAACTGAGCAAGTGAAATGATCCAAAAGACGATCTGAGAAAGTTATCTCTGCAGCTCTAACAGGAAGATGACAACGAAATCTCCAAGGGTAGGTAGGAGGTAGGTATCAAATTTTTTTTAATGTCTTCTGTTACAGGTGTGGCTTTGGGCAGCATACAGTAAAACAACTGGTTAAAAGAAATGTAAAAGAACAATTTGAACACAAGTATAAATAAGACTGCAGGAGAATGGAAAAGTCTGACTCCTGTTCAGCGGAGACAAAGAAAGGATTGTTGGTCAGTAATCAGTTCCTGGGCAGATTGACAAAACAGAATAAATGCAACACTCTCGAACGTTTCCTGGGCTTTAGTCTGTATAATACCTTTTGGGAGAGGAGTGGCCCCTTCATGAGGAACTGAACCTGGCGGTTGAGAAAGACCAGTTTAACAGGAAGACAATGTGCAGAGACAATGTCCCTTTTTCAGCATTCTCTGGAGAAAGAGGGCATATGAAAATCTCAGCTTTTAAAAGAAAAGAAATAATACTGCTTCTGAAAAAGAGACATTGTGTAAACACCAAACAAGTGTAAAAATGTGCTATCTCTCATATATATATATTAATCCTCCTTCTATGTTTGCATTGTGCTACAGTAAAAATATAAGGGATGAGAGAGATAGCATATTTTTACACTTGTTTGGTGATTATACATCATGGTAAGGTTTGACTGTGAAGGAATACGGTTTATTGTGAAGGAGTGACTTGGCCCCTCTCACCAACAAAGGCAGTTTTTTTCTGTCTTTTTTATTATGAGCGGAGAACAATCTTGTCACTATTCAAAGCACAAAACTTTATAAAACCTGCCTGCATGACACTTTATGTTACTTAAGAGGAGATGCAAATAATTCAAACAGAAGGTTGCTCTCTCCAATAAAATTGGATTGAAAGTGCTGCATCATATGTGCCTGCTCTCCTCTTCTTTAGTTTAAAGCACAGTGTTAAGAAATCACTTGTACCACGTGTGAGTGGAATGTTAAATTTCAATCTGAAATAGAATGTGTCAAGAAAAATTAAGTAGAATTGCAAGGTGATCATGCACCAGACTTAAAGAAAGCACATTTTTAAATTCTGGCATTTCCTTACCAAAATGAAGTATGCTTTTCTATTTATCCCTGGCATATGCACTTGAAGCTGAAGCTGAAGATTATGAAAAAGAAATGACAGATTCCTGTAGTGTACACATATAGGAACGCGGTGGCTCAGTGGGTTAGGACACTGAGCTTGTTGATCAGAAGGTCGGCAGTTTGGTGGGTCGAATCCCAAGTGCCGCGTAACAGAGTGAGTGCCTGTTACTCGTCCCAGCTTCTGCCAACCTAGCAGTTCGAAAGCACGTAAAAATGCAAGTAGAAAAATAGGCACCACTACGGTGGGAAGGTAACAGCGCTCCATGCACCTTTGGCGTCTAGTCATGCCGGCCACATGACCACGGAGACGTCCTCGGACAAGTGCTGGCTCTTCGGCTTTGAAACGGAGATGAGCACTGGCCCCTAGAATCGGAAACGACTAGCACGCATGTGCGGAGGAACCTTTACCTTTACCTTTACACATATACACTAATTTAGATAGTTTAGCAAGGGTAGGCAATCCAAAGATTTTCTAATGTCTTGGACTTCTAAAGTGCAGAAATACAGAGAAAGTAATCACCAGCTCTTCTTCTTCTTCTTCTTCTTCTTCTTCTTCTTCTTCTTCTTCTTCTTCTTCTTCTTCTTCTTCTTCTTCTTCTTCTTCTTCTTCTTCTTCTTCTCCTCCTCCTCCTCCTCCTCCTCCTCCTTCTCCTTCTCCTTCTCCTCCTCCTCCTCCTCCTCCTCCTCTGCTTCTGCTTCCACCCCAACTTGCAGCAATTCAAGGCGGTTTACTAATTATTAAATTTTTTTCCAAACAAAGAATGATTCAAAAAACACAAAAACAGCACAAAACATAAGATGTCAGAAAAACAAACCCAGAGGGAAACAAGGAAAAGGAAGAAACAGGGCATCAATCAACTTTGCCAAAGGATGAGGGGGGAAAAACAATAAAATTTCTACTTAGCTGCAATGAGAAGGAAAATACGTTTCCCACCTCTGCTGCACAATTACATCTCCAGCTGCAGCATCCTTGACTTCCTACAATTTCTTAAAATCTTAAAGAAATAACAAGGGGACTCCAGGCATACAGTGCATTCAAAAGGTATTCAGGCCCCCTTCACTTTTGTCAGTTTTGTTATGCTGCAGCCTGATTCTATACTTGTTGAAATTCATTTTTTTCTCATTAATCTACACTCAGTACCCCATAATGACAAAGTGAAAACCGAAGTTTAGAAATGTCTGTAAATTTATCAAACAGAAGAATGCACGGTAGGATGAAACCAGGAAGCATGGATGATTGGAAAGAGCGACAGAAAGATAAGAGCAATTATATGCAAAGGTATATCTACAACAGTATCCTCTGCCATTCTGTAATAAGCAAGTAAGCTCTGAAATAAAACGGAAGACAAATTTTGGCTTACACCATATCATTAGTTCTGTTTATTTTTTCATCTTTTGAGACCAAAATTTCTATTGCTAAGTGGGAAAGTTGTTAAGTGAACGTTGCTCCTCTTTACGACCTTTCTTGTTGCAATTGTTAAGTAATTTACTGCTGTTGTTAAGTTAGCAGTGAATCTGTCTTCTCCATTGACTTTGCTCATCAGAAGATCACAAAAGGTAATCACATGACCCCAGGACACTGTAACCATCATAAGTATGAGTCAGTTGCCAAGCGTCTGAATTCTGATCACATGACCATGGAGATATTGGAATGGTTATAAATGTGAAAAACTGTCCTTAAGTCACTTTTTTCAGTACACTTGTAATTTTGAATGGTCACTAAATGAACTGTTGTAAGTCTAGGACTACCTGTATTTACTATAGCAAAACCATGAAAATATTAATAGGTCTGGCAGCCAAGGTATAACCCTAACTCAACTAAAATACATGTATCACTTGAATAATAAATAAGCACAGCTTTTTATATCTCTTTCCTTTCTTTCCCTGCGTGAAAAATTCCACAGATCATAGAACTTCAAAAGTTTCTCATATCTTATTGGTACTTTATGATTAGGTGGTTAATGAACTATGATAAGACCCCATCTCCTTCTCCCCCCCACCCACCCCCAGTCTCACTGCCCTATGCCCTATCTTGCTTCTTTCATACCCATTTTAAGCTAATTTAATGATACTATGTATTGCTGTGATGTTTTAATTTTTTATCAGTTTTTTACTGATGGTAAGCCACAAACAGTCACCTCCAAGTGGGATGGGATAGGTAGATAGCATGATTTCCCAGGCTAACTTTATTTACACTTTTAAAAACATACACAGCTGTAAAGTATAGCAAATACAATAGATAGTTGATAGATAGATAGATAGATAGATAGATAGATAGATAGATAGATAGATAGATAGATGAGAGAGAGAGATGAGACAGACAGATGATAGATAAATAGATGACAGATGGATAGATATCAAAAAGTGTCCCCGCCTTCCTTTTCCTCCCTTCTCAAAATCCAGTAAATCTTTCAGGGCCTTTGACCTTGACCAATGTATTTCCCTTGCACATTCTTAGGTCATCACTAAAAGAACAGCTTGGTTTTTGCCATTCTGATATTTCCAACCAGGCACTCAAAATCTGCTCCTGCCTGTTTGACACATAGATTTTTCAAGCCAGTGTTCTTCCCATTTACATAATGGGGTGGCAAACAGTGAGTTTTCGTGGTGCCCATTAGGCCTTAAGCTATTGCTGGAGTTACCAAGATCATATTGCAAATAACCTCTCCAAAAGGAACAAGCTTCATTAGAGGCTCTTCATTGGGGAGAGGCCATAAGTTGGAAGAAGGCAAATTATTCTCTGCTTTTGCTTTTAACAAAAGAGTGGTTGCTCTTTTAAACAGCCAGATATTTTGCCAAGTCGAAGGAATAACAATTTTCCTCCCTGCCCTAGCATGAAGACTGAACTTGCAGTCAAAGGGCAACAGCTTGAATTTACTTTATAAAGGATATGTGATAGGCACTGAGATGTTGCCCTTTTTCAACACTCTGCAACTAAGAATTCATTAAAACTCTCGGCATCCTTGTATTTGAATAATGTCACCCAGTTCTGGGCCAAAGAACCAAGAAAGACACGTGGAGTTACTTCTGAGCAGTTTCCTTTATTGTTTCTCACCTATAGATAGAAATATTGCCAAACTAAAGCCACTATTTGCATCACTATAGACATGCAGTAGCTATTGCTAGGGAGGAGTCCTCCTTAACTCTCTTTCTCCCTACCAAATGCTCCATGCCTCACTGCCTCTTTGCCCTCTGGAATGCAGCCCCTCCCTCTTGGAAATCCAGACCACATTCCACCGCAACAGGATCCAAATGGTGGTTCATTCCTTTCCTTGATCCATTCCTGTCATCAAAAGCTGAGTGCAGGAATGCCCCCATCTTGACTGCTTCACAGGACCTGGAACCTTCCTGGACCCACAAATAGTTCCTTTACTTTTTTGAAGTAAATGAAAAATGTTTTCTTTCAACCAATGGGGAATTCTCCTCCAACTCATCCCCATGAGTTGGCCAGTAGTTAATCCAACACTGCTATTTGCCTGGGTTTCCACATAAGACAGTATGATTTGTTTGGTTTGTAAGAAATAAGATATAAGTAAGTAAGAAACACATCTCCCCTGTGGATTGTCTTGGTTGGGGCTCTCACTGCTGCTCTCAGTTCCCAAGAGTGTCACAGCAGTCCTTGATTATTAGGAATATTCACTATCAAAGTTTGCGGGAGGTAAGAAGAGAGTTTGAATGCATAAATGACCACATGTAGGATAACAATTATAAATAAGTAACCTCCTTATTTTTCTTTATGATCATTGAGCATCACTCTCATGAGTGACTAACAAGCTTACCAGTAGATGATTGGCTTAATTGAGAAGGGCGGTATACAAATAAAATTATTATTATTATTATTATTATTATTATTATTATTATTATTATTATTATTATTATTATTATTATTATTATTATTATTATTATTATTTCTTAATAGTCTTAAGAATTATACACTGTATTTTTTTAAAAAAAGCTGTCTTAACCAGCTTGCTAAACATTATACAGTAAGGGGAGGTATTGCACAAATCTACAGAAATAGACTATTCCAGAGGCGGGGAGCCATGATTAGAAAATAAACAGCAACCAGTAGTAAGACATTTCCAATTGTTCAAATAATTTGGTCAGCAATGAGGTAAGGATTAATAAAACTGACAACAAAAAGAAGTGCAAAAATAAGAAGAAACAAGAAAGCCTCAGAAACTTTGAGGAAATGTTTCATTGTTGGATGATTAAAAAAAAACCAGATGAAAAGCAGCCACCAGGCAGGTGAAGGGCAGAAATAGTGTTGTATGCTTTAAAACTATAATGACATAAGAAAGAAGACAGCTTGCAACAAAATTGACCTTGCATTCAATTGATTAGATTCTGCAAATGTCAAATAATAAGTTTTTACTACCTTGCATAAAACTGACTTGTGGAAGGTTTTCTTGCTGCTGTGAAACTTATATATCCATGTCTGAGCAGAATTTATGCAAATCCCCCATATCACTAGGTGCCAATATTAAAATCATGATGGAGTATTTGTTCAGTTGGCATGTACAGGAGATCAAGGCAGTAAAATAGAAGCTGATGAGGTGCCTGGGAAATTTGAGGCTGTAAACAGAAATATGCTAGTTGTGACTGCTATAAGATCTAGCAAGCGCTGGATGCTATATGCAGAAACCCAGAAGCAAGAAAAGTTCTTGAACTATGAATAACAGCTGAGTGGCTTGAACCTAAGGGGAAAATGCAAATCCCCCATCCAGCACTGAGAATAACACCAATACATCCAGACAAACCAACAATTTCTGTTAAAGTCCTAGGTTAGAGTCAGTTGAGGACAAAGGCTTCCTGGTTTGGAAATAATTTCTTGACAAAGCCACCATTGGCTCCTCCTCAAAGATACGTGTGTATTTGATTCTCAAGAAAGGTGCGGTTAGCCTAATACAGCTGATATACACCTGGTGAAGACTCAAGGAATGGTGATAAGCCCAATGGGAAGTCTGCAAAACAAATAACTGTGTACGCCTACTGTAATTCTTAAATAATGGCAGTGCTGAGGTCTGATAAATAATGAAAATATTTTTCCTTTAAAGTTATCATCAAAAACAGTTCCTTTTCAGAACCATAGCAACATATCATGAAGGGAGTTCATGGGAATTTTTTTTTTTGCCTAGCTAAACTCATTACAGATCTACGATGGAATTTTTATTCATAGCTATTAAGTCCTTTGAACAGGAGGCGTTTCCCCCCCCCCAAAAGGGTCTTGGCAAGCACATTAGTGACCTTAGTCTGTAACACCATCATAACACTGGTTGTGAATTTTGAGATATGCTTTTGGGTGGCATTCTAAAGTGTACCCGATCTTGATGGTGATGAGTTCCCATGACTCAATAATGATCTCATCCCAGGCAGGTAATATTCAGCAGGCCTGATTACAAAGTGGGATAGACAACAAGTGGGGTCAACAAATGTCCAGGCTGGGGTTCACTGAATCTGCTGTGCAAAGCAGATATTCTTGCATGAAGTAGAACTGAAATATCAAGGTCAAAGTGACAAAGGTTGCCTCTCTGGCACTCTTTGTAAAGGACCAAGATAGCTCCAGTTTACAAGACCATGGTCAATATTACAGTAAGATACAGAAAAGGACTACATTCATTCACATTCTGTGATTCCTGGACCCAGTCTATTGTAATATGAGTTAAATTCCTTGCTAAGCGGAGGTTCCTCAGAGTAATCAGATATTTAACAACAATCCTGGAAGCCTATAGCCTGAGACCAACCAATTCAGATGGTGTTTTAGCATTGCAGTCCAGTGCAAGTTTAATCTCAGTGACCACTTAACATGATGGTGGCCTTCAGGGAAGACATTAGCTGCATCTCTGTTTTCATCTAGTTAGTATGTGAATAAAGCATATACCCTGTTCCTAATAATGTGTTAGTAACAGCCCCGAATACCTGTACTAGGATAGAGCTGCTTTAAAATATGAATAATGTCCCAATGAGTCAACTTTCCTGTCTTCTCTACCAACCAGGCTCAAATATTGACAACCTGGGACCAGTGCTGGAGTTTTTCAAGAATGAAATAAATTGAGCATGCATGACAGAAATTTTACTAGTATACCACACAGAGTCCCTCTGTGATGGAGACAGGTGGTTTCAAAATTATAGAAATGAGAAAGAGAGAG